>NW_022983485.1:0-600000 GCF_010015735.1 Aaosphaeria arxii CBS 175.79
ATCAAGCCTTGGCGAAATCGAGAAAAGCCAAGATCTTGAGCAGCTTGATCAAAGGACTAGGAAGGACGGATATATAAGATTGCCAGATTTCATATGTAGGAGTTCTTCGTAGTCAATAACAAATTGTATCTGATCTTTTGGAATTACCTTACCAGTACAATAGTAGCTTATCCCCCTGGATAAGTCAGAGTTATTATCTTGTCTTGATACTCGCTTTACCCTATACAAACCTCTGCGATATACCCCTCTTACCTTGTGTAGTAAGTTACCTATCGTTACATAGGTGTTAAGATCGAGGATCTACTGGTTGGTTCTTGGGGATGATCTGAAGAGTAACACGAAGAGGTAGGTAAGGCAGGATAATAATGATCGTAAAACAGTAGAGTGTATTATTTGATACTAACTTAGGTTGAACACAGAAGACCATAAGGGTATTCTGGGTTCTCTATATACTTGGGGTGATCATGGTTTTCATGATCGTTGGGAGTCATGATCATGGTGATCATGATCACGTGACTACCCGTGCGTCTGTGGTGTTGGGCGAGGTGGTCTCCTCTTATAGTGGCTGCTTCCTAGACCAAAGGTGGATCGTAACACTAATAAGGTGGGGAATCATAAAAATATTGAGGTAAACTCTGTTGTACATGCTACACTACGTGCATTAATAGAAAGCACCAAAAGCATCCAGCTCATAGAGCTTTAGACAGAACATAGTGAAGCTAAATCACTACATAAAGACTAAGAAAGAATCAGACAGCATAAGCAAATTCAAGATTGCCTACAGCCTACCCTATCATATACGCATAAATAAAACCTTTCCGGAGAAGAGACAGCGTCGCTACCGACCAAAAAGCGGCTGCGCGTTTATGGCGCCGAGACTGCCCTTTTGAGATACTGGCACCTGCCGTGCAGTTCCGGCTGGTGCCACTGGGTTGAGTGATCGTAGATTATTCGTATGCCAGCGTGAACCGTGCTCATCAGTAACCGGTTCCACGATGGCGGCTGGGCTCGAACGTGGATGTGCGTTGATGGTGTAGGAGTCCCCTAAAGCCTCACTCGGGATTCGTGCATGTAAGCCAGGGACTTCGGAATAGGCGCCATGGTCACCTGGATGTTTTTTTGATTGCAAGATTGGGGATTCCGACTCTCCAGCCCGCCCTGCGTGTGCTGTGGCCGAGGGAGGATTTGAGCCTATCTCGATGGTGGAGGAAGATCCATTTGGGGCATGAATGTCGACAATCCGTCTTTGGCCAGCGGGTGTCTGGAAGCTCTGGTTAGACTGCCTTGGGGTGGCAGCAATAGCAACTTGGTAATGTGTTTGCTGATGCGCTGGATGTTGCGGGTTTGCCCAAGGGGTTCTTTCAATAAACTGCTCTTCCGCAGCAGCCTCGTCGGCGGTAGCACTCCGGTGCATCGAGCGGACGTAGGGCAGGGTTTGAGTGGCCGAAGGACGTGGTGTGATCTGGGAGCGTGCGTGTCAGCTAAAAGGATGATACAAAATATATTGAAGGGACTCACTTTCATTGCTCGAAAATCATCATCTATTTCCGATGGACGTGCAGCCTTCAGTTCTGGAGCTGCAGGAAAGCCAACGTACTTGGCTACACCGGATATGATGGAGACCTCTAGATTATATGCTGTCTGCTGACGAATTTGCTCCGACCGCTTCTCTGGTAGGCGGATGGCATATTCAATATCCTCGACTCCATACTGTCTGCGGCCGCGTTGCAGCTCGTATATCCGTTGATTACAGTCCGAGAGTATGTTTTCTCGAGTATCCCGTACGGTTTGGAAGTATTGGCTGTGTAGCTGATGCCTCTCTGCAATCGTGGTCCTCTCAAGGCTTTGCTTCTTGTACTCCATCAATTGCCTTTCATAAGCAATCTTGGCCGTTCTTCGATCGTCGATACACCGAATCATGGCTAGATACTCGGGGTGTTGACAATTTGGTTGTTTAAGCAGATCCATCTCGTACTCACACTGAGCAAGCTGCTCGTCACATAGTCTAGAATGTCAATTTACACATAGTTCGTGCATGAATGTGTGGACGGTGCTTACTTTTCCCTGAAAATCTTGAACTTCCGTTCGATCTTTGCTAGCTCGTCAATTGCAGTCTTCTTCTTCGAAGCTGGAGCACAGTGGTTAGGTCGAACGTTTAAAGGTTAAAGGCAGGGGAGCTCGATCGCGTCTACTTACCTTCCTCATCCATTGCAGAGCCATCCTCCTCTTCCTGTTCGGCGTCTCCTTGGAGCTCCTGGGAATCGAGATTGCTCGTGACATCAACGCCCCCACCGATATCGTCATTCTTTCTCTTGCCTCTCCTACCGCCTTTACGAGGTTTAGAGAGCTTTGCAACTGTGGTCAATTCTCCAACAGCCTCTGTTGCCACATCTGCCTGTCTTGCCTCGAGCTCCATTTCCTTTTCGGCAAGCTGCAATATTCTTTCCCCAGCAGTCTCGATCTCCTCTTCGATATCAACTGGAGCGGAACTGGAAGCTACGCCCTCGCGGTCGCCGCTATGGGCAAGATCTGCCTCGACACTTGTCCGCTTTCTGGCACGCTTTTCGGTTGCTGTTTCGTCAGCAGAGCTTGTTTCTGCACTTGAACGCTTCCGTTTCTTCCCAGCCAATTCCAGGCTTGCTGCTTCTGACGCCGCCACGAATGATAGCGACCGGAGCGCTGCATTCCCGTCTGTCGGAACGTCAATCACATCAACCTCATCGATGACCGAAGACGTCGGCGAAGGTGGCACGGAGCTGTCCTGGAGCACGGTCTTCGTATGCGATAACTTGCTTGGTGTTCGTTCATACATCTGCTCCGAATTAAGTGATGCATTCGTCGCGGTGCGGGTTAACTTCCGGGGTGTCTGTTCCAAACGTTCAGTTTCCGCTTCGGAATCATTGTCAATCAAATCTATAGCCCCGACAGCACGAGGAGTAGGCTCTGAATGCTCATCAGATGCATCGCCCAACTCGCTCAAGCTACTGGATCTGTTATCCTGCAAGTCATCGATACTGTCCCTTCCAACCAGTGAGTTAACAGACACGCTGTTCAGTGTTGGTTCATCTGATACTGGCAAGAAAGGCGATGTTGGTGCAACAGCTCCATCTGGCTCTTTGGAGCTGGAAATTTGTAGAGAATCCTTCGCGGTGAGGGGTGGGGTTGACGTTCTCGAGGAGGGATTTGATAAGTCGGTACTGGGAATCTGAGCATCGTCTTATAGGAAACAAAACAATAGGTCAGCCTTGACATGTCATACTGTTGCATGGAAGAAGCGTGGATCCCTCGAATCTGGATTTGCCAGCACAGTCGTTGCGTCGCGGGTTAGACTGCGATATAGAAGATGGTACTATAGAGGCAGAGCATGACGCTCATGGAAAACATAGAATGAACTCTTGTATTACACATACCGTTGGTCACCACGACGTCCCGTTCGGCGCCTAGGACGGGATTTGAACTGCTTCTCTTGCCTCGCTGGAGCGCGCTCATTGTGCGCTCAAGCGGCGGAAAGGGTAACCGCCAGAGATCTTTGTCGCGAATCCAGGCCCAAGGTATCGCACGCCGCACGTGAAGCTGCTGGATTAAGCTTGTGGTTATAAAAGATCGTGGTCGCTGAATGCGAAGTGCGGGAAAGGAAGGTATATCGGGGGCGCTCGTGTTCCTTTAGACGTATCGGTGAAGGGCAGTGAAAACCTAAACGATGTGCAACGAAGCAATAATTCACGTCTTAGTAGGTATGGTGAGGAGGAGAGACGCAGTACTGTGTCGCAGAGTGAACCAAATGAAGAGTCGCGGAACTGCCCGTGTTCGGCGTGCCAAGTGCGTGCTCATTGGGAACAGGTCATTTGGGCCGAGCACTCCGGGCTAGCCAAAAGAAGGTATGACTGCACTACGGCGCCATGTTTCTCCGGCCAACCTGCTCCACCAAAACTTTTTACGGATAATCCGCCCATACACCCTTCGTCAAAACATTGCAATGGCGAAGTCGGCTTCCAATCGAGCCACCGCAGCTGGATCGCGACAGCAACATGCAGGAACCTTCGTGAAGCTCGACAAACGCGCACTTGACCCGAATATTTCATCCCTGTTCGCGAAATCTGTAAGTATTACCACCCATCAAACACGCAACATTTCATCATGAGGTCCGTATCTAACATTTGACAAAGCTTGGTCCAGTCAAGGCTCCTTCAAAGGCACGCTATCGGGACTTGATCGAGAGTCGACCTGTTGCGAACACGAGCGAAGGAAGTGAAGATGAAGGCCAGCGCAAAGAAGTCAATGAAGACACTACATCCGTGTCCGATGATATATCATCCGATATAGAGGTCGAAAAGCAATCCGTTTCGAACGAGCTCGAATTACCTGAACCTGGCGAAAACGTTCCACATTCTCAAGACCACGCTTCTGCGGGTGACATCGGACCATCAGAAGCTCGAGAGTACATCACCAATAGTGATGAACAACATTTAGGCAAAAAGCGTAAGCGCACCAAGGAGACAGATGTAGAGGACAACTATATGCAGAAGCTTGCTCGCGAGGAGGCTAGAGAAGAGGAGGAGAGAGGCAAGAAGCGAAGAACCGTAGTTGGTACAGATACGGACTCTGCTACTGCGTCAGGATCGGATGACGACAATTACACAATTCCAAAGCATGAGACGCAGACCGGGTCCGCAGATATGGACGAAGTGGATAAGGCTAGCCGCACAGTTTTCCTCGGTAACGTCTCCAGCACCGCAATAACATCCAAAACTGCAAAGAAGACTTTGACAAGACATCTCGGATCCTTCCTTGAAGACCTTGCCGATCACAAACCTCCGCACAAAATCGAGTCTTTGCGCTTCCGCTCTACCGCTTTTGCTAGTGCTTTACCAAAGAAGGCCGCATTTGTCAACAAGGAGATTCTAGATGCGACCACCAAGAGTACGAATGCGTATGTCGTATATTCCACAAAGATTGCGGCTAGGGAAGCAGCAAAGCGTCTAAACGGAACAATGGTATTAAACAGACATCTTCGGGTAGACTCTGTGGCACACCCGGCCAAGGTGGATCACCGTCGTTGCGTCTTCATTGGTAATTTAGGCTTCGTTGACGACGAGAGTACGATTAATGCCAGTGAAGAGGACAAAAAGAAGACCAAACCTCCCGCAGACACGGAAGAAGGCCTTTGGGTCCAATTCAGTAAAGCTGGTAAAGTGGAGAGCGTCCGTGTAGTCCGCGATTCCAAGACCCGAGTCAGCAAGGGCTTTGCTTATGTCCAATTCGAAGACGAGAACTCGGTCGAGGCAGCTTTGCAGTACAATGATCAGAAGTACCCTCCTATGCTTCCGCGTAAGCTTCGAGTGGTGCGTGCCAAAGCTCCTAAGAAGAAGTCAACCTCATCGGTGAGGAAGCCCCAGCCAGGCAAGCCATCTGGGGTTTACAGCGCCAAAGTGTCGGAAAAGCAGAAGACGGACCATGGCCGTGCTCGCGCCATGCTTGGTAAAGCAGCTGCTTTCAAGAAGGCTGAAGACTTTGTTTTTGAAGGCCACCGAGCCAGTAGGAAAGATGGGGCGGGTGGGCCCAAAACGGGGCCCAAAAAGAGGACAGGCAAACCCCAATCTAGAAGCAGCAAGCGTGGCGCGGCGTGGAAAGATGGTGCTGGAAGAACAAAGCAGTGATGGAGGACACGGGTTGTTGGAGACTTGTAGTTTTTATAAGTAGGTCAAGGGACTGTCTTCCTTGGGGCATACTCATGACACAGTAACGCTTTGCTCATATATCGGACACTATAGCCTGTGCAGTGACCGTCGAGACATACCTCTGCACTCCACGCGACAAGGTTTCATGTAGTTATCATCTCAAGAATCAAAGATCATCACGAGTCACGCATTCACCGCCACCACAACCTATTCATTGCTCAGTTAACAGGATGAGTGGTTTCCGACCCAATGCCCACAGCCACTGTATCTTTGTTCACTGCGAAGACCCTTTGGTGCGCTTCTGATGTATTATTTTTGTTGTACAGTGCAGATTGATACGCACGATGGATGCTGATGTCTTAGTTCGAATAGGGCAATGGGGTGTCGAGACATGAGTGGGCGCGTATCTTTAACTTGTTCGCTCATTTCATTGTATGGGGCCATCGCCTATTGTCCAACCAAGCTTTGGTCACCACGCCCTGTCTGTACTCTGCCGTAGTCAATGCAGACTTTGCCAAAGGACAACAACCCAAGCAAGTGCAATTCGTCTCACAGCCCATTTGAGATATCAAGATCGCACCGTAGAGCTCCCAAGAAACGGGTAGTACCTAGATGATAGTATACCATGAGTTCCAACATTCGGCCCTTACCGTAAGGACTTGGTCAGAGAACACCCAAAGGTACGAAACACTTGTTCTATTTTTCGATCGCGTAAGATGAACTTCATAGTTAGGTCAGGGTTGTAATCCAAGGTATCAGAATATGCTTTACTGCTCTCCATGATCCCAACGCAGGATTTGTAAGGTAGAAATCTCTGGAGGTTACTACGGAACAAAATGTAGTGACCCGGAACGCGTATAAGAGATAGAGAAT
This sequence comes from Aaosphaeria arxii CBS 175.79, assembly GCF_010015735.1. NCBI lineage: Eukaryota > Fungi > Ascomycota > Dothideomycetes > Pleosporales > Aaosphaeria > Aaosphaeria arxii. The sequence continues at coordinate 6,552 of NW_022983485.1, forward strand.
GAAATAAAGTTATAGGCGTCATAAATCTTTGCTGGGAATAGGTACATCGACAGTCCAGGATGAATGTCCATGTCGTTAGAGCATTATAAACACCCTACTGTGTTTGTGGTTATTTATTAGCGATACCGAACTGGTGCTGCACCTCCAAATACGGTAGTGTTTCAACTGAGCCTAGTGGCACAACAGCTGGGGTGTATGTAGTGATGCTGGCCTCGAAAAGATGTAACGTTGATTGATTAATTCGACGAAGAAGCGATGCCACGACGCTGCGAGTGTGGCAGAGGACCAGGCTGTAAAGTTGAGCGAGTGAAGAATGAAAGATCTGATTTCGTATGTACGGAGGTAGTCCGTAAACACATACAGTATAGAGGCAGCAGAGGAAAGTGGTCAGCAGTATCTGATGATAACTTGTGGTAGGGTAGTGAAAATCCAACACAAGGTAACTGATTAGCGGAAATAAACCCGCTCTGTTGGCCAAGAGTGCGAGTATCTACAACTTCGTCCTCGCCCTGTCTACACACATAAACTTGTATCTAGGCATGAGATCTGTGTATAGTCTACCGGTATGTTCAAGCAGGAGACTCGCGATAGTCGGCTTAGCCATTTGAAGATGTCACTGATGCCACGTTGGGCGGCAGAAGAGCTGGAGGAGACCCATGCATCCTTTTCCATCTATCACCTTGGAAGTTTATCAATTACTCTGCAGACGGTCACTAATACCAGAACACCATAGTTCTATGCTGTGTGAAGAGCATACTCGTACTATTTCTCAGAGTATAACATAGCCCAAGCGCTGACGTCGTCTGGCGGCGGCTGAAACGCCAATCGTGTTGGGACGCTATAGACATCCACCATGGGGAGAATTACCTGCTCCCACGCCTAGCGGCTAGTCTAGCATGTCAGCCGTGGGAAGGGGAATTAGATATCTACGCCTACGAAGGTAGAGACAGCAGCTCGTCGTGGGCGCCGGGCGGCCGATGGGGGAGAAGGATAGGTAGACTGTTTCGATGTGTAATACCCCGTAGGATGGTGATGCTTGTATTACTCCGTAACTACCTAGTTACATACCTACATGCTGATTACATACACAGTACATTTGTACACGCCTGATCGTGCAAACAACATGGGGAGATGATATTTGATAACCAGGCCAGGCGAAAGCAAATGTACTCCAGAGTCCGTACATAGTACGACGACTACGAAAGAGACGCTACGAAGGACAAGCTACAGAGCATATAGTCACACTGCACTCACCGTAGGTACGAGGTAAGTAGAAGAAGTATTGGAGGTGACTACATACACAGTAGTAGCAGGGCAGATACCTACTCCATACTGTGTAGTTACCCATCACCGGGCCCGGTTTAGGGGTAAGATTATCCATTATCTTGTGCAGCAAATCATGGAGGAGTATCTTTGGCAATTAAACCACGTAGGCTGAACGAACTTCAGGCGTGAACCAATGGAACGTCGATATTGAAGAGAAAGTGGCAGGTTTTGGTCACAGTCACATTAACGATTGGGCACGCGCTGGAAATTCCACCTGGCGAGCGCGGGACGGTGTGGCACTGTAGTCTGTGGCACTACAAGTTCTTGGTCCCTTGTTAATATTTGGTAGTATGTAATGTATTGTATTCCTACAAGGTACGGAGTACCTACTGATTACCTAGGGGTGTCTATCTAGGTGTTTAGGTACTGTCACTGTACTGTATGGAGTACGCACTACTCACTCAACGACTACTGTACACAATATTATACTACAATATAGGTACTCCATACTCTGTACTAACCGACTATGATGTTGTTTTTGGTCTGCTACGGTGTAGGTATGGGGACACTATAGTGTACCTACGTTACTGGAAATGATGGATTGATGACTTCAGTGTCCAGCGTCCAGTCTCCGCCATAATAAACCCTGCTCAGATTCCTCGGATTGACCGATTAGTGTGGCCATAAAAGGCTTAGCGTTTTCCTACAGAAGCAGACTAACAAAAAAAGCAATAATTAATGCACCTCCAAGGCTCGTAGGTAGAACTTTGGGCAGATCAGACAGACCAGGCAATGTCCTGCCAGTGTCCTGCAACTTACTGTTTGAAAAGAGATGACTTTCGGAGAGAGAGCTAGCGAGAACGGAGAATATGGAGTACATAAGTATGGAGTAGGTAGTTACGAGGTACTGTTAGAAAACAGCGAACAGAGAGAATTCGACGTACCTAGGTAGGTAGAAACGAGAAACGAGAAACGAGAGAGCGTGTGGAAGGGACCGGGGTCCCTCCGAACCCGTGCCACTCCTCGCCTTCCCGTGTATGTGCGTGGATCCGGGATGATTGATTGATTGGATTCGTCAGTATCTACGCCTTCCCCCTCCTTCGTTCGCTCCTCCCCTTCGCTTCGTTCGCTCCTTCCCCCTCCCACTCCCCTCCTCCTTCACTTTCCCTCGTCCGTTCCTTTCCCAGGTCGCCCCCAACTTCACCCAATAAAAGTTCTCTCCCACCCCCCGATCATCCCAAAACAATCCATCCATTCACCTTTCATCGTCTATCCTATCAATCCTATCAATCCCATCAATCCTACTCTCTATCCGTCAATCAAATCAAACTTCCATCATAATTCATTAAAAATCCCTACGAGGTACCCTATCGTATCCTTCCATTTGCTTACCTTTGCTTTGCTTTCCTTTCCACAGCCGGAGAGACTCACGACTCTCACGACTCAATCAAGCACGAGCACAACAAGCACGAGCATAGGCACACGCAAGCCATAGCGATAGCGATAGCCATAGCCATACCGTACTGTGTACTGTGTAGCCATCGGCCCATCGCCAGCTGCCATACCGTGTGGTTTAGTTAGCCCAACACCGGGGCGACTACACTCGTGGTTTGTTTGGCTCTTCCAACCTCTCTTTCCCCCTCTCAACTCTCCCGCCTCTCTCAACCTACCTCTCAATCAATTCCCCGTCACTCCTCACCAACTTACTCGTACATCAACCTACCTCTCGTTCGGTTGGTTGGATAGTTGGTTACTTGCTTCCTTTGCTAAGTAACCTTCCTACCTGCCCATCTACCTACTCATAGGACGAGCTACCCACGAGTGCAATACCCATACCCATACACTCTACTCCGTACCTCTCTACCGTACGAGGTACTTGTCCGAGTTCAGCCCTCTCCATCCTCTTCGACCTTTGAACGCGTTGAATCTCCCAACCAGACACAACATCAACAACATCAACATCAACATCATCATCATCACCGTCACCATTACCATCACAACCACCATTACCATCCCAATACGACACAGCACCATTACTCACTCATCAAGCGCATTGAAAATCTCGTGACTGTCAGCCCCTGCGGTCCATCTGCACTCGGTAAGTCCTCGTCGGGATTTCCGTTTCTCAATCCACTACTGGCGCCCACCCACGTATTCATATTTTTTCATTTGGTACGGAGCATTCATTATTCATTCATCATTTGTCCTTTCCTTCCTGCATGCTTGCCAGCCCGCCAAACATCCCTCCTTCTTCTGCGAACTCTACCTACCTGGGCACCTAGGTACTAAGGTAGTAATTATCGGACATCCCTTCACGCTTTGTCCTGTTTGGGTCGATCCGACGCCGCTGCTTACTCGCCGCGCGCGCGCGCACCCACGCCCAAGCACACACACACAGTCCTCTCACACACTCTCTCTGTCCCCATCACACACATATACAAAACATATACGCACTTACACGCGACCGCGACCGCGCCCCCGCGTGCAAGCTTTCTTCTCACCACGATTCCCACAGCCCTCCCTGTCCGTCTCGCCTGTTCTACTCATTCTACTCGTCGCACCACCTGGGCAATTCACTCTCATTCCCATCTTTTTTGTTTCCATACTCCGTACTCCGTACACCGTCCTACCTACACTTCATTTCCATTGCGATCGTGATCGTACACTGAGGTAATGAACGGACACACTCGGCTTACTCCAAATCCCTAGTAGTATCCGTCTATCTTGACCATTTCTACGCGTAGTCCTCCAAAGTCAGCTGCGCGTTGGATCAATATATACCCTGTCTGTCTGCAACCCTCGCTGTGAACCTACTTCATAGCCGCGCAGACTCACTTCCCACCTCCTGCCAGAGAATCACCTCCCGTATCGGTTCCAGACAAGTCCGCCAGCGTCACCCTGCGCCCAGACGACCACCTGAGCGCGCGCAATTGCGACGTGGATACCCTGCCGCTGATTACAGTTGGTAAGTCTGTCCACAGCTTGCATAGAGCTGCATTGCCAACGCATCACCTCCAATCGCCCGCCCGCCCGCCCGCCAACACAATGCCCGCACCCGTCCCCTCCGCCAATTGCCCCATTGCGCACTTTTCTTATGAAATGCTAATCCAACATTGCTGCCTGTAGAATACGCATCGTCGACCACCCTTTCCTACTGGCGAACTGCTACTACTACTACCACTACCATCTGCGACGTTCCCCACACACGGAGCGGCCCTCTCCTCGAATCGCAAATCCTTTTCTGAGGAGCCGCTATACCCTCAATCTACCAACGCGCGCCCGCACCGCCTCATCCGTCGCGTGTTCCATCGGCCAATCGCACCCGTTGCGCCTCAGACCTACGTATCGCACCGAGCCTCTTGCTTGTGCGCGTCCCCAGAGATCCGACTCTTAAGCGTGGCCATTGACAACGCATCAAGCATCTGGCCTGTCGTGACGTGACCCCGACCATCACCCACCACCCATCCATACACACCCATCACATCCTGTTCAGAGAGCCTCGCTGTCCCAGCAGCTGTCGCCAGACCAGCAAACGGACAACAACACTGTCAAAGAAGCTTCATCACTTCCCCTCCCCGAGGAACGCCTACAGTTGTCGACTCAGTTCCCGGAGTCCACGCGATTCTCTAATCTCAGGTAAGCCTCCAATTGCCTTCGTCATCTCGACCCTTGTTGCCTATTGGCTATATGCTAATTGCCCTGCCTATTGCTCTAGGTTACGACCCTTCACGAGTCGATCCGTACCGAGGGCTCGGCCTCTGTCCGATTGTGGCGCACCGTCCAGGAAAACTATCAAAAAGGTTGCGCCGCCTCGCGACCGCGTACTTCTTTGAACTCACCACCTGAACCATACATCGACTTTCGAGCCGAATTCGCAGGTCATCATGACTGATTACGCGCAATATCAACAACCCCATCACGCGCACGCGTCCGCGCATATGCAGAATTATGGCGCGCAAAACCCAGGAGCCGCGAACCCATCCATAACATCGCCCACCCAGCAACAGATGCACTCCTATCCACAAACCTCGCCAATCCTACCGTCACAGGGAAACCCATACTCTCAAGGCGGAGCGAGCGCCCAGCACCATCAGCAGATGAATTATCCCCAGACTGGCTACATCCCCCCGGGAATGCACCAACAATATGGAATGTCACCCACGCAAGCGGCAGCTATGGCCACGGCAGCAGCCGCCGGTCCAGCCGGCTACTACGACCAAAACTCTTTGCAGGGCCAGCTTGATCCTCGAGCGTCTCCACGAATGTCGGCCGGCGCCATCAAAACTGATGGACGCGTTGCACCTCGTTCCCCTACCGCGGTCTCAAACCCCATGAGTGCCGGTGGACTTGCCTCACAAGTTCAGATGACCCCTGGGCAACAGCAACAACTTGCACAGCAGCGCCGCATGAGCACACAAGTGGGAAGCCCAATGCAGCAGCCGCAGCCCGTGATGAGCCACGGCGGTGCAAGGCCATCTGTTGCTCCTCAGATGCCACAACCTCCCCAGCCACACCAATCCTCGCCAGAAGCCATAGGTGGCGCACCTGCCGAAGAAGCTCCACTCTATGTCAATGCTAAACAGTTCCACCGAATTCTGAAAAGAAGATTGGCCCGGCAGAAGCTTGAGGATGCCCTCCGGCTGACTTCGAAAGGTCGGAAGCCTTATCTCCATGAATCAAGACATAATCATGCGATGAGGCGCCCACGTGGTCCCGGTGGCAGGTTTTTGACCGCAGATGAGGTCGCCGCAATGGAGGCCAATAGCAAACCCGGTGGCGAGGGAGAGGACGGCAACGATAAGGAAAACACTGATGCCCCGGCCAAATCGGCCGCCGCCCAGCCCAACTCAGCAAAGCGAAAGGCGTCGACAACACAGCTCAAGGGAACTTCGTCCACGAAGAAGCCTAAGACTGGTGGAGCAGTCCAGCGGCCCAGTACAAGCGAGGAAGAGGAAGAAGACGACGAGGATGACGCAGACGATGATGGTTGAACTCGCTGTCCGTGAAGATGAACTCCTCATTCTTATTACTTGTTTAATCCCGCCATATCATTCTCCTCTTCTACCACTGAGTTATTTCACGATTTACGAAGCGACTGTTACTTGGGCTCGTCTGCATGTTGAAACCACTGCTGTCTTGCCTTGCACCCAGATCCTTTCCTAACTACAAATTGATATCGAACTACGTTGATATTCTGGCGATGGGCTAGGTCGGGCCGACATGGTGCCATATACGGTTAAGGGATGGACGGTTCATGGGGCGACAGCCACCCAATTGGTTGGAGTTTCGATGGTCACTGGTGGATTGGGTAAAGAGGCGCCTTGCGTCTCGTCTCCTTCCTGCCTGTGATCCTGGCTAGCTTGTTTGTTTCTCTTTATTCCTCAATCTTCCTGTATACCCCACATTCGCTACCCTGTAGTCCTTTTCAACTTTCCTTCCCGGGCTAGGGCACTCTTCGCCGGTGGATGGGCAAGGAGCATATTAGAAAGGGCCATCCTTCATCGGAACAGAAAAATGGAACTCAATTTTTGTCACCATCCCTTCAATTTCTCCACTAGTCACTCATTGCTCGCTTCACATAAGTGTTATGTTTGACATCGGCTTTTCGTGACAGAACGGGCGGCAGACTCTACATGTCATGGCTCATGCATGGTGCTCGTGGGTATTTGTTCTAGTATGTGAAACGAAATCCCTCCGTGCCTTCAATCATCTTCTTGCCTTGCTTCTGTAACTGATTGGCAGCATAGAAATGCAGTGAGAACGCGGCGACACAGGCTACGATCAAAATGTGCGAGCCAATGCTTATCCAAACAGCCGTTAGATACTTGGGCGCTTCCTGCCTCCTCACGATGAAGCTGCCGGCAATGCCTCCGGCTCCATTACATGCAGTCACTGCGGCAGCAACAAAGACCCTCTTCCACTGGCCAACGATGTTGTTGGCTTGATAGGTTGCCAACGCTGCCCAGTTGGCGACGTAGGCGCCCGTAGCCAGGAAAGTACCGATGTATCGGACGCTGACTTGATCGGCGAACCCGAGCATGCAGAAGCCGACGATGAGGGTGGCGCAATTGAAAACGATGATGGGACCGCGCAACTGGAGATGGTCGCCAATCAACGAGGATAGGATAGCAGGCACGACGGCGTAGTAGTACGGCGGCGTGGAGAGAAGGATGGACTTATCGGGCGAGAAGCGCATACCCCCTTGGAGGATGATGGGGAGGAAATAAGACAGACTGGTTGAGACGAGATTTTGAAGGAAGTACATTGTGCAGAAACCGTAGACCTTGGGATCTTTGGCGTGCCGCAGGATCGCGGGCCAACTGAAAGACGATGGTTCGACATCGCCACGATCCTTTTCGATCCGCGTGGCTGCCATCCTGCTCTCCTCGGGGGACAGGAACAGGAAGCTCTCGTGGGCATTCTCGGGGAAGTCCACCATCCACCAATACGTGATTATGCCAATGAAGGCGGCGACGCCGCCTTGGACTACGAACATCCATTGCCACCCTCGCAGGCCGTTGTAGCCATCGAGCTGGTTGAGACCAAAGTTGACAATGCCCCCAGTCGCGAGGACTATGACCTCCCCACTCTGTAGCAGGGCGAATCGAAGTTGCTGCTCCTTGCGGGTGTACCACGTGGAGATAAGATAAGTCAGGCCTGGATATACGCCTGCCATGGAGATGCCGAGAAGGATGCGGAGGGCGATCATCTGTCTCCACGTCCGCACGAAGGCAGTGCAGAGCGTGATGATGCCAAATGAGATGGTGATGGCCGAGAACCAGATGCGCGGTCCAAAGGTACGAACGGCCACGGTCGATGGCAGTTGGAACGCGATGGACGCGATTGTGAATATGAAGATGGCGACGGAGTATCGATTGCCTTGATCTAGGCCCAGGTCCGACAACATGGAGGTGACGGATGCACTGGAGATGACGCCGCTATCTAAAAGATTTAGCGAACAGAGAATCCCCGCAATGCTGCAAAGTCGCAAGTCGACCTTCAGGCGGATTCGACGCTCCAATGCCACTTTAACATCGTTGTGATCGCCATTGTCGCCGCGCTCGCCTAGAATATCCTGAACATCCTCAAGGACCTCTTCCGGTCGTACGAAGGACGGCGCCTTCGTCATTTCTCTCGTGAGGCTTCACAGAAAGGAAGGACTCGGGAAAGATCAGGAAGTTTAGGGTTCGGAAGGAGGGAAGTGGGGTCAAGGGCAGATATGTGTGGGAGAGAGAGAAGAAGGGTGAAAGGTCATCGAAGTATCAAATGGGTATTGACCTCTGGGGGCTATCTTTTTATCTATTCTCCGTGCCTGGGTGCGGGTATATTCCAAGTATCGGTTGGTTTTAAAGGCATCTTTCAAGTCGAGTTACCAATCACTTGTGATTACCGCTCCACTCACTAGACGCTCCATCGATTAATAAACTAATAATAGCAGTGGAGTGTGCCACAACTCTACAGGGAACCGGAACTAACCACGAGCATATGTGCTTCCTCGGATTTCTCTATGATATAAACGCATTACAGTACTCCTCGTATTATCATTTCATGGCCAGCTGGTGCTTTCGTCTTTACTTTCTTCTTCTTCCCTTGCCGAGGTACAGATGCGGGTCCGGTTAGCGAGTCCAGAATATGACTAATTGAAGAGACGAGGGCAAGGGAGGAGGGGATGGGAGGGGAGGAAGGATTGATGATGATTATAATGGCGACAACGATGGTGACGGTGATGGTCACAATAACGATTATGTAGTGTGGGTGGACACTGGAAGCTGACCACGTAATACCTAAGTACCTTTAACTAGGTAACTAGAGATGCTGCTTATTAATAGTTATGGTTTTCCCATAAGCATACAAGCTACATATGAAAGATCATCAGGTATATCCGTGCCTGTTATTGTTGTAATACAAGTCAGGTAAACTGAAGCTGTCTATACGGTTTGAGTGGGATTCCGAGATGATCAGTAGTAATAGTAGTAGTAGTAATAGTAGTGGTAGCAATCCAGGGGAAGAGATACCTACCCAGGCAGATATTAGCATCTATGCCTTGAAATAAAAGGCGGTAACTACCTCCTTGGTGAACTTTTGACAACAAGAAAGAAGATGATAGATTGGAAGAGGGCGGATTTTTCCTTTCTGTTCTTACTGGGCCATCATCCAATATATCCAATATATCCAATATATATATGTGAGAACCTCAGCCGATGTACGGAGTACCTATTATGTTAATACATACCAAAGTACCTACGGAGTACACACAATCACATTTCATATAGTAGAAGTAAACACATACTTGTACCTCAAGTTAGAAGGCAATGCTTTTCTATAATTGGTGATAAAAGATATTACTTAGGTAGGTAAATAGGTAAATAGGTAGTAGATACCAGGTATGTACTCATCCGCATGCGCTGACTGTCCTTGGCTAACTAGGTACCTAGTAATCATGGACCCGTACCTGGTTACCTCTAGACTCTACCAAGAGAGAAGAGCAGCTGCACTAATTACCACCAACCACACCAACCACCACCATCATCACCATCTCCTACTCCTACTCCTACTCCTACTCCTTCCACCACCTCTCATCTCCAACCCTCCAACAATTCCATCATTACCATTCCTATTCAAATCCACCCTCAACTCAAGATCCTTCTCCCTTCCTAATCAAACCGTACGTGTAACGTCGGCTCACACCTACACACCCACCCTTCTCCGCCCCCCCAATCCCCCTGCCCATCCCCCTACCTAAACCCCCCCCGTCCTTTCTGAGAACGTGCCATTGCTCTCTTAACCCAAGCAACCCCAAGCTCATGCACATCACCGCACGTCACCGTCACAGATACCCTCTCTCGTAACACCCACCCACCACCATCCATCATCTCAATTATCTTCTACAAACCCAAATCTCTCCCGCGACCGAAAGGTGCGCCGCACCATCCACAGCCGCCATGGTCTTCCTCGGCATACATCGCGCCCTATACGACTATGTCCCCCAGAGCGAAAACGAGATCGCCCTCGCAGAAGGCGACCTCCTGATGGTTCTGGAGAAATCCACGGAAGACGACTGGTGGAAAGCCAAGAAGAAGGGCGCCGAAGATGATGATGAGGAGCCCGAAGGCCTGATCCCAAATAACTACGTAGAAGAGGTGAGTCTGGACGCACCGCACCCTCAAAGACCCTTTTCTTCCCGTATACCATCCCGCTCTACCAATTGCTTCCATCGGCAGTTGGCCCATGTCTGCACCAGCTCTTATAGCAAACTACCTCATCCGAACAATGCTAATGCCATCCGCCTCAGGCCCAACCGATAGCGCGAGCAAAAGCTCTCTACGATTACACACGACAGACGGATGAAGAGCTCTCATTCAAAGAGGATGCCGTCCTCGATGTTTACGATGCTTCGGATCCTGACTGGACACTCATCGGAGTCGATGGTGATTATGGATTCGCGCCGGCGAACTACATTGAGATCAAGGAAGGAAGCAGGGTCGCACCAGCACCGGCTACAGTAACATCTCCCACCCTACCTCCTCGTTCAGCAGCGGCTTCCGCGGGTGCAGCTCCCGATTCAGATGACGAACAGCAGCCTCCCACCCCCGACAGTCCCGCCCACCAAAGTCCGGCCGCTGCACTTGCTGGCATCATTCAGAAGAAGTCGGAGCAGACGTCCGCCCCACGATCCGTCATCTCACCCCCGCCTAATGTCACTGCTGCTCCTCGTCGTCGCGTGAAGTTTACCGAGGAGGAATCGGACGAGGAGCAGGTACCACCCCCTCGGTTGCCACAAAGACCGGCTTCGCAGCAATTCTCGCCTCCTCCAACACAATATGCCACTCCTCGCTTCCCAGATTCGCCTCCTGTTGCGTCGCCGCCGGCTCGGAGCGTGACATTCGACCAGTATGACCCGCGTGACGACCGAGACCAGCCAAACACTCCTCTTTCTGCCTCCGGATATCACCTTTACAACATCTACGAATATATTACTCAGCCAGGTAAGAACAAGAAGATGCCCATCACTCTGGGCATCAACATCCCGAAAGGAGTCATTATGCTCGCACCCGAGAAATCAAGAGACGGACACCAACAGGAGTGGACTGCGGACAACCTTGAGCTCTACTCTCAAGAAGGAAAGCACGTGTTCTTAGAGCTGAAAAGGCCAAGCAAGAGCGTAGACCTCCACTGCGGGGCAAAGGATACTGCTTCAGAGATCATATCTTTTCTGGGTGAACTGTCTGGGGCAGCTAAGGCATCGGGTCTGCGGGAAGTCCTCGCTGCCGGATCGGGTCATTCGAATGTACAGAAGAAAGGGGCAATGCTATTCGATTTCATGGCCCAGGGCGATGATGAGGTTACAGTCGCGCAGGGAGACGAAGTACTCATCATTGACGACTCGGCCAGCGCGGACTGGTGGCAAGTGCGGAGACTGAAGAATGGAAAGGAGGGCGTGGTTCCATCTAAATTCGTCGAGATAACAGGTTCCGTTCCGATATCCGCCGCATCTTCGGCTCGATCTGGAGTGAATGCCGGTCGCTCCACGACCGATCAAAATAGATTAGAGGAGGAGGAGCTCGCCCGGCAGGCTTCGAAAGCAAAGCGACGGAGCGAGGGTGATGCTCGGGCTGATCAGGTAGGGCCTGGCCTGCACTTGCCTGCGCGTCATTCTAGTCTTATGCAGTCAAATGTTGACCATCGTCGTACTTCACAGAGAGGCAAACGCGATAGCACTGCGAAAGATCCCAAATCTTCCAAACCCAGTCAGTATCTCCTGAAAAAACCCACAATCGTACAGATTATAGAGACTTGATTGCTAATGCCTCGTGTATAGACCCTGCTAAGCTACGCGTTTGGACAGATCGATCTAAATCATTCACTGTCAACGCCGAATTCCTGACGATCAAGGATGGAAAGATTCATCTCCACAAAGAAAACGGCGTCCGAATTGCTGTGCCCGTCCCTAAGATGTCCGCTGATGATCTAGAATACGTCGAAAGAGTGACGGGTATCTCGTTGGAGGACGACAAGCCACTCTCGGACATCAAACGAAGAAGCACGCAACGCGCGAACGAGCTGAAAGGCTCTTCATCTGGACTTTCCGTCGAGAAGAAACCAAAAAACGACTTCTGGTTCAATTTCTTCCTCGAGAGTGGGGTAAACCCTCAGATATGCGAGCGATATGCACAGGCGTTTGATCGTGACGAGATGGGGGAGGAAAACTTGCCCGATATAACTGACGGTCTTCTTCGTACCCTCGGCCTCAAGGAGGGCGATATTCTCCGTGTTATGAAACATTTGGACAATAAATTTGGTCGCGACAAGCGGGGTGACGGTGACGACGGTAGCAAAGGTCCTCTATTCACTGGACCAGGTGGTAGCCTAAAGAACAACACGCGTAAAGGACGGCCAGCACCTCCTGTCCAGACAAACGACGTCGTCGATGCGAAGGCTCTTGAACAGAAGACAGACGACAGCCCTAAAAGGCCCGCTGAAGCGTCGCCTACTCCCCTCGCATCCGTTCCAACCCCTGCCTCAGATAAGAAGGTTGAGGGTTTCGATGATAACGCCTGGGACGTCAAGCCTTCCCGACAGCCGTCGGCCTCCCTACCGACAACGACGAACTCTAACCCACAAACATCGACACAGGCCCCAGCTCCTGTTCCCGCTCCCGCTCCCGCTCCTGCCCCTGCCCCTGCCCCTACGCCCTCAGTCCCGGCACTTACTGGCTCTTTGGGAGAGCTATCTCTACTAATGCCAGCTATTAAGCCTGAGATTCAAGCACAACCAGTACCCGCTGCCCAGGCACCTGTCACAACACAAGCTACGCAGCAAGCGCAGCTAGCTGGCGCTACACCGTCGTTGTTTGATCAGGTAGCTGCTATCAAATCGGTTCCTCCCGAACAAATTGCCCCTCCTCGAGTTCGGCCTCAGGCACCGCAACACCAGAGTCAGAACGGCCTCATTGCACCTCCTCCACAGCGAGCAGCTTCAGCTCCTCAGAATCAACAGAGCGCATTTGCTCCGCCGCCTCCGTTGCAGCCACAGCTCACCGGGTATGGTGGTGCCCCAGTCATGCATGCGCAACTCGCTCCTCCTGGCCAAAGCATGCAGGATCTAAACAACCAGCGTCTCCAGCAACAAATGACCGGCTTTCCCCAACAACTACCCGGGGCTTATCAGTTCCAATCGAATGGCATTGCACCACAACCGACTGGTTTCAGCAACATGCCAGCACAGCCAATGCAATCCCAGGTGACCGCATTTACACCCTACCAGCAGCCTGCGCCGACGGGATACCAACAAACCCTGCCCCAAGCATTCCAACCTATGCAGACAGGCTTCCAGCAGAATGGAAGCCCCTTTACTGACCCATCACGACCCCCTTTCCAGCCCATGCAGGCTCAACCCACGGGTTTCAATTCATTCTCTCCAGCACCGGTAAATGGTCAGACCGGGATCAATCGCTTCCTTCCTCCAGCAATCCAGCCAACACCTACTGGTTTCGGACAATCTCAGAGCCCCCCTCCCATGCCTCCCATGCCTCCCATGCCACAGGCTCAACCGTTGGTGCCACAGAAAACGGGACCTGCTCCAAGTATACGATTTGGGGTGCAGCCGGCCAATAAACTAGTACCTCAACCTACAGGAAGGGCAAACTTGGCCAAGGCTAGTAAGTATATCAACATTGATCGACTCTGACCCGATGCTGACGTCCCTATAGCGCCACAGAATCCTTTTGGTTTCTAGGACACAGACATGGCCCTTGCACTGGCAATTCTTAATGCTGCCACTGTGACAGACCTCTGTATATAATTGGCATCTACTAGATCGCCCCATGTAGTTTTGCAGTTTTTGCCAGCAAATATGCTGCATAGCGCTTCGTTCTTCTTCTCCTTTCTGAATCGCCTCCTTACCTAGATATGGTTGGCGGCGAGTGTCCGTTTTCTCTCATGCGAATGAAGCGAGCATGGTAGAAGTAGAAAAAAAAAGAATGGCGAGGAGAGGCACTCATCTTGCTGCAATTGTGGTTTCTCGCAGCACAAGTTTTTGCCCCATTGTAATTGACGGGGGACAAATGCATCTTAGCGAGGGCATTAAGATATCTAATTAACTTTACTCATGATATGGAAGACGTTTATATAAGGGAACGAGCATTGTGGACTTGTGCATACGAGGTAGATCGGACTATGTGGTAATTAAGATATGACATCATCCGACCAGTCTAGCAGGCGTGAGGATGTGAGGGAATATCTGGCACTGCGATAATTGAATCGAACCCGTGAAGGGAAGAATAATGATCGGCGGCGAAGCTTTGCCAAGAGGGCTAAGCTCTTTACCTTGGTATGCATCTCTGGTTCTATGTACTACGTTTTGGAAGCATTAAAACCACGTCTCGCAATTACCCATACGATCACATTATCATGCGTGCACCGCCGTCCCGTGTACAGACTACGAGCATCCATGCGGGTTGGCCCGAGTAGCTGGTGGTCGGTCTATTGGCCAAATAATACGGCACCTAGGTAGGAATCAGGACGATTACATCGCGAGGTAGTTCGATCTAGCCAGCCCTCATCCTACGATAAGGAGATTGACTGCACAACAAGTCACAAGCAGGATGTTCCTGGCAACCTTTGTAGCCTATTAGAGCGGAAGTTTTTCACAGAGTGCATTATGAGAGACCTCTGGTAACAATAATGAAACGGTAACCACTCGCTCGCAACAATGCAGACCTGCTCGAGCTGAGGGCAGTAGCGATGGCTTCCGTCCCATCCGCGCCGTCCGCGAGCCGAAGAAGCTTCGTCATCACGAATCATGGCCGAGTGGCTGAGGAAGTGCGGCCTGCCTCCAATGAAATGACGAGGAGACTGCTAGGAATGGGTGGCCAAACCTAGGATCTAAAATCTCGGCCTCTTTCAATGACATAATGGGGCCTACATCTTCACCCATGGCTATCTAGAAGTTGCCTAAATATATCTATTCGCTGGCTCACCCTTTCTACGTTGCAACATTCCACCCTTTGTATGTCCGCTGCACATACACTTCTTCTCCCTCGCTCTTCACTTTCTCTCACAGCCTCTCCACCTTTATTCTTCATATATCAGACTTCAACGTCCCCGCAAGCAACCCGACGATTCAAGACAACCCGTCCGTCGTGGTTCTATTACTCTCTTTCCTATTAATTATCGGCCGCCTCGTTGATTTAATTCGCGACAATAAGTCGCCTTCCTTAAGAGTCCACCGCGCCAACCCTAAGTTTTTAACAAAACATTCTCCGGCTCAAACGAGCGATCATCTGTGGACCTTTACAATTGCACCGGAGAGAAGAGAATTGGAACCTCCATCCGGCACGCCCCATAATCAAACCTCATCGCCAAATCCCCATTCGCAATCATGTCAGCAAACCAGTACTACAACCAAGGCCCTCCTCAATACCCCCAACAAAGGTTAGTCACGAACCTTACATATTACTGTCTTTGACTATGAACCGAAATGCTAACGATCGCACAGCTACAGCGGTCCTTACGGCCAACCTCAATATGGCGGTCCACCGCCCCAGCAGCAGATGTACTATCCACCACAGGGACAGCAAATGCAATACCAGCAGGGGCCACCGCCACCACAGAGGCAGTCAAAGGATCGGGGATGTTTGGCCGCTTGGTAAGTGAATGTTTTCGAGGCACATGGTCTCATGATACGTGCTCAAACCTAATCTGTGCACAGTCTGGCAACCCTTTGCTGTTGTTTCGTCTGTGAGGAGGGTTGCGAATGCTGCATCGATTGTTGCGAATGTGCCGAAGACTGTTGCTGATGACGAAATAATGGAACGGCCATGTGCCCGGACCCTTCTATACCCCCCGAGGGCGCATTTCCTTGATTCGACCATTCCGTTAACATTAGGTGTGTTGAGCGGGAGGGCAAATCTGTAGTTTTCCTTTTCAGAGTGTGTAGCGTACACAATACCTGTGAGCACGCCGACCGCCCTCCACAACTGTATATAGCACTTGCAGAATATCCCAGCAAAGAGAAGTTTCCTCCCGCTACTTTTCAGCTTCGATCTATGTTAATTGGGGGGAGCATGTATCACAACGACTGCTTGTGAAGCAGAGCCTGGGCCATTCGTCAACAAGCACCACTGCGAGATGCTGTCAATCGAAAAGGAAACAAACGAAGTTTCATTTAGTTAATAAGTCGATATACCAGAATTCCTCAGCCTAGAAACCCATGTTGCCCAAGCCATTTAATCGCATCGAGTGTATATCGATCGGTCTTTGCGCTTTCCTGTTCCACCAATCTTTCGTACAGGCTTAGTTTCTTATTCTCCTCCCTTGGTGGGTGAGCCAGTTTACATCGATCTTTGTACTTGCAGTTGCCCCTTAGCCAGTGGGGACATGCACGAGGGCCCTTCTCAGCACTGCCTGTAGCCCCAGTTCTTGACGGGGGTGGTGGGGGTACTGCATTACAAGGGACGATCTTGGAGGACAATTTCTCCGGCTCCATTTCATTCTCATCAGATTCATCGTCGGATCCTGCATCATCTGATTCCCCAGAGCTCGAAACCACAGAAGATTCCGAGAGAACCGAACTCTCATCCCCGGAGTTACTGTCAGTGCCGTACCCAAGTCCAAGATCGACTTTTGGTTTGCCTGTAACTTGAACCGGCTGCCCCTCAGTCGTTAAGGTACTTCGGGAATCGATTTCGCGAGCGTGCGTTCCATTCTTTTCGGGGTTGCGCACTATTCTGGTCGAGACTTCACCAAAGCTCTTTTCTGGGTTTATGTGAACAACTGGCCCACCTTTCACCTTGCGCAAGAACATAAGTTCACTAGCACGTTTCTCGGCCTTCTCCTGCGCCTTAACCTGTGACCTCAGGCGCGTGGGATACTGCTTTCTACGGTCTTCAATCCAGGCTGCTATGTCAGCCGGGGTCTGCAGAGATACTGTACGGCCCTCATGCTCGAACGTCATGCGTTGTGAGGCAGGCAATAGCGCGTATGCCGCTTCTTCATCAATATCCTCACCGGCTCCATCGTCACTGCCATCCGATTCCGGTGCACTTGTCGTGAGACCTAGATTCATTCTTTGCTTGCCCAGAGTATTCACATCTTTGGCTGCCGCGGCGTTCGACGATGGTGTGATAAGATGCGATGGTAGAGAGAAGCCGAAACTTGGTATAGCCGGCGCAGGGGCAGCTTTAGCTTTCGGTGGCTTTGATTGTGCTTGTTGGGAGCGCTGATTGTGATGCTGTTCCGTCCGCCCCGAGCTTTCTACTGTTCGCTTCCGTTTTCTGTTGCTCTCTGGCGAGCCGGTTTCTGTGGGCGCAATGCTGCTTTGTCGCGGCTCGCCTGCTTGCTCGTTCAATGAACGCACTTGAGTGGAAGCGTTCCAATGGGGTATCCTGTCATTGGACGAAACCATACCACGCTGCTGGTCACTTTCAGACATCGTTGACTGCAACTGTGGGTGGATCTGCCGGTTACCGGGCCCCTGGCGAGAAACTTGTTTACCTCCGTTGTAAAACCCTCTCCCTCCTCTCCCTCCTCTTCCTTGTCTGGTATTCGCGTGGCTGGTCCCACGTGTCTGCCATCCTCGACCGTAACCACTGCTGGTATTGTTTGCGTTTCTTCCGCGGCTTGATGAGAGTGTTGGCGCATCATTCATGGGAGCTTGCTGAATTGAGGACGGGGGAGGCGGTGGAGGTGGAGGGGGAAACTTGAAGGGTGTCATCTTTCAGAACGGTGAGCTGTCATGGTACTCAACGGTCCATGATGATAATATCGAAGCTTTCGTCGTAGCCGTAATGGTGGTAATATCACCGGGATGGCTGATGATTGATGGTTGTTGGTTGTTGGAGTGCAGGAAATAATACTCGTAGCTTCCTTATCGATAGAGAGAATATGTTGCTTAGCTCGGCCACTTTGCGCCACTTTGCGCCGATCAATCACCCACTGACCACTGAACCGTCGATTCTCACTCATTCCCTAACTACCTAATACCTCGTACCTTTACCTAACTCTACCGGACTACTGGGCCATTACTGGACCAAACTGAACATTCCAATCTTATCCTCACCCTCGTTGCATGCATCTTTGGCATTAGATGCTCGCTTTCTCTTTCCCTGGGATCATGACCTGATAGTGCTCGCTATACTGAATCACTCAACGGTAAAGGAACAAACGGAAAGAGATTACAGTTCATATCACAATGTTCATAACTGTTAGTTGGTCCTTGATTCAGTAGGGTCGAAGCCGGGGCGCTGCGGTCAAGTTGCTAATTTTTTTTTCTTACTGACAGACAACAATTCAAGACCTGATCCAGATCAGGCCCCAAGAATTCGAGAAACCCAGCGCCCAGGCCATAAAGGATGCGATAAATGCAAAATATTCGAATAGAATCATTCAAAACATTGGGTTATGCGTCTGCCTATGGGATGTCTCGGAGAGCACAGAAGGTCTCATAGGTCACGGGACCGGGCTTGTCAATGTGAATGGCAAGTAATCACCACCATCGTTTCGAGTGCGACGTGTTTTTTGCACACATCTCGGAGAGCTCGAGCAGAATTTTGTGGCAAATGCTACTGCCATATGGTTCTACCTGCCAATTAAGCAATCTTGTATCGGCCGACTGACGTTGTAGTAGTCGAGTTTAGGATGGTGGTTTTCCGCCCTTTCCGTGGTGAAATCA
Source organism: Aaosphaeria arxii CBS 175.79 (assembly GCF_010015735.1). NCBI lineage: Eukaryota > Fungi > Ascomycota > Dothideomycetes > Pleosporales > Aaosphaeria > Aaosphaeria arxii. The sequence continues at coordinate 25,488 of NW_022983485.1, forward strand.
TACGCGCAAGGATAAAGATGGCTACAGAGGAGGGCATATTTCTTGATGTAGACTTCACATCAGAGATCTTCGTACCGTACCAAAACCTGTTCCCGGGCTCAACCTTTGATCGTGGAGAGGGCGTTTTCATCTGGAAGACGGAAGAGGGCCATGAGCTCTTCTTTGATAAGGGAGAGCCGGTACTTTTCCGCGTTGAGCAGGAGGAATGGATCGATCAAAAGCCTACCGTGATACAGAAGGATGAGGACGGTGAGATCATTGAGACGAGAGATACAAGTTGGAGAGTCATAGTAAGTACTATCTATGAGATCACCGCTGAATGACGAATATTGAAAGATCCAGGGCTCGATGAGTATGGAGGGATTGGGTCCAACATTGTGGTGGGGAGATCAGGAGGAAGGGGATGATGAACAGGGGCAAGGTGATGAGATGGAAGAGTAAGGCTACGCAGGCAGTTGTGCCGAAACTGTGGCAATCTGCTACTGGCCGATGTCAAATAGCACATGGTCCTGGGCTTGCACTGTTTCGATAAGAGAAAGTGAGATACTTGTAATTCTATATTCCCACTAATCGTGTCTTTACTCTCCAATAACGTATGTGCAGCCATGGTCCCCAATCCAGACCTCATGTTCTTTCTTTGCATCGACATCGATTCGATCACCAGCAACGAATGTTGCTTTAGTGGGGTTTACATCCTTAGGATAGACTATGGTCAGTTGCCCATCAAGGATCAGATGCTGCAGGCATTAATACATTGCCGTTTCAGCAAATGCAAGACGGTATTGTAGACTAGGGCTTACAGTGGTCAAACCGTCATGCACATGCGGTGGATAGTGGGAGTTACTACAAGGCGAGGGTCAATTTGTTAGCCCTGATACCAATTCTATGATGCTGAGGTGAGAGAAGCGTGGCCGATCAGTCATACAGGCAGTGCAGGTGAATGCTTGCGACGGCTATGGCCATGTCTGCGGGTTCACGGGCTTACGGGCTGTCGGTCCATGTAAAGACATGTTTGAACCCCCAGGAGCGCACCTTATCTTCAGCATCCCTCTTGAAACTTTCCATGACCGCGACTAGTTGGAGAGAGATGAGGAGTGCAAATAACGTTTCGTTTAGGATTCTGGTACCCTGTTATTTGTATGTGATCGGTTGATCAAGGTTGAGGTTGAGGTGAAGATACAATGTGACGTAGACTTGGGTCGATTCGATATCGATAAGTGGCCGCAAGCCTGCTCCCCTCGGGCGCCCCCACCTTCCAATGCTCGTGTAGTGCCTGGGTACACAGCCCGTAAGTATCTATCTGGGCGGACCGCCTACAAATAGTACGTAGGGTTTCTGTACCTGCTAAGTGTCTATTAATACTACGAGGTACAAGGTAATTACCTTGACTAACTACGAGGTGGCTAACTACCTAGGTACTTTAGGTTCTTTAGGTACCTAACCAGAAGCACCCACTCGTAAGGTACATGTAATAGTAGTCAACTACTCCGTACCTGTGGTACTCTCACACCAACACGCACTCACACCATGATTTGTTTGTAACAAACGTTTCTTGTCTGTGAAACTATAAAAGAAAAGTCGGCACCCGGCACCGTCATGACCCTAGGCACCTTGGTAGGGTAACTTACTCTTACCTACCTACTTAAGTTTGTCGATCAAACAGGAAAACAACAAAGCTGCCAAGCCTGCCTCACAGCTCACTTCCTTCCTTCAGCTCCAAATCTCTGGTGCCGCTCACTTCTTACTTTTCTTCTTCTTCTCCCTCTCCCTCTCCCTCTCCCTCTTCCTCTTCTCGTCCCTCTCACTGCTTCTCATCTGTACCTTCGCGCCTACCTCCCTACATTTTCACTCTACACTTAGGAGGCTTTCCACGACTTAACCGTTGTTTACTTGAGGTGGTGAGTGAGCTACCCCACGCCTGACGATAGTACTGTGCCTGTCTGCCTCCCGTCCCTCGCGTGACAACGAGTTTGGCGCAAGTCGCTAGACGTTTCAATACACGCTGCATCACTGATGGCACAATTACCGTATTATTCCTCAACATCTCATTTCAAGCAGAACTGCACATTCTCTCTTGACGCTGGTGGACACCCTCATGGAGGCTGTTGGCATGCTGGCTTATCAGATATCTGACCCCGCTGTCTAGGCTCTTGCAATATCCACGTCTACGGCCTGCACAGCTTGGCCGACCTCTTGCTTGAAACAATGACCACCGCATTGCCATTGGCTGCATCTGCCAGCGCAGAGGTCGCAAAGGACCGAAAATTGGGTGAGCCGAAACTCGACCAACCGCAGCTCCAAGCTGGAGGCGGGACTGCATCGTCCGCCACAAAGGCTAGAACACTCGACTATCTGAACGACATAATAGCCAATCACCTCAAGATTGCTTACTCGGAAGCAAATAAACGCTTTGATTTGACCACCAAAGAAGGTCTCGTAAAGTGGCTGGCCGAGGAGCAACAATCGCCCGAACAGGATCCGGGCCTATTCAAGGACGGATCATTCTCACATTTTGCCAATTACTTCCTGTCTGGCCTTGCAAATGTCATGGCGGCAGCTCCTAATCTTGATGAGTCCTATCCAATTTCGAATTACTTCATTTCTTCCAGTCACAACACGTACTTGACTGGAAACCAACTGTCCAGTAACTCAAGTGTAGAAGCCTACAGAAACGTAAGTGCTTAATCTTGTCACTCTTTTGCTTTTTCATATTCCGGAACGGCATTGACGCGCCCTCTAGGTACTGGTTCGAGGCTGTCGTTGCGTAGAAATCGATGTGTGGGACGGCGAGCTTCCCTCAAGCTCCAGCTCTGAAGATGAGTCAACAAAACCCTCTACGGCAAGTGCGAAGAAGGAGAAAAAGAAGGAAAAGTCTGGATTAGGTATCCGTAAACGCTTGGAGTTGCGGTTTGGTAGAAAGGCATCGCCTCCACCTGGAGACCGGCAGCCCGAATCCAATCCGTCAGCAATGACAGATGATAAGATAGAGAAATGGCGCTCAAATACGTCTTCTCGTGCTGAGCCTCGAGTTCTTCACGGTGACTTTTCCTTTCCGTAATTCTAGAGGAAGATTACTGACATTGTTTAGGATACACACTAACAAAGGAGATGTCTTTTCGAGCCGTATGCGCAACGATCAGGGATTTTGCCTTTTCCACATCGTAAGTCCCTCCAGGTGCTCATCACAGCGTCAGGCTTCTTTCTCTGACTATATCCAGAAAACTACCGTTAATCGTCAGTCTTGAAGTCCATACCAGCCCCGAACAACAGGACATCATGGTTGAGCTTATGCGTGAATACTGGAAGGGAATGCTTGTCGATCTCCCTCTTGACCCGTCGCAGGCTTCGGGCGACATAGCGTTACCACCCTTGAAGGATCTCGAAAAGAAAATCATCATTAAAGTCAAGCGGGCCGCTCCAAAACCCGTTGAACCCGTCGGCGTCAAACCTACGACTCTACAAGCTCCCACTGAAGTCGCCAAAACCACAACAATCAACTCAGCATCATCATCATCGTCCGAGGAAATTCCAGAATCCCAAGCCAATCCACCCGCCCCGAAGCCTAAAATTACCGAAGCCTTGGGAAAGCTCGGAGTGTACATGGGTGGTTATCATTTCAAAGGGCTCGATCAGCCAGGTGAGCTTCAATAAGCCGCACAAAGGCATGCAAACATTGGTTTGTTAATGATACCTACAGAGGCGCAAATACCAACCCACGTCTTTTCGCTATCGGAGAAAGCCTTACTGGAGGTCCATGAAACACAGACAACAGCTCTGTTCAATCACAACAAGGTAAGCAAAATATCATAATGCCTCAATAGCCCAGTCAAAGAAGCATTCATTGCAGTTTGGACGGATTGCGGAAGCTGCCAATGAGCATAACAACCTCTTCAAAAAAGTGCTGACTTTGGCCGACAGAACTTCTTCATGCGTGCATATCCTAAAGGCCTGAGATTGAACTCCTCCAACCTCGATCCGTCAATATTTTGGCGAGCTGGTGTACAAATAGTGGCACTGAACTGGCAACGCTGGGATGGCGGCATGATGCAGAACGAAGCCATGTTTGCTGGTACCAACGGCTGGGTCTTAAAACCCGAAGGCTATCGGGGTGCTAGTAACGAAACCTCACAGAACACGGCTATTCCGCGCCATAATTTAGACCTCTCCATCGAGTTTTATGCTGGACAGGATATCCCTCTGCCACCCGAAGAAGACGACCCCAACGACTTCAAGCCATACGTCAAAGTTGAACTGCACGTCGAGAAGCGTGAGGAACGTGAAGGGGAACCGCTGCCTGGTGGCGGGAAAACCAGAGGGGGGGAATATAAGGCGAAAACAAAGACACATCGATCTACCAATCCAGATTTCGGTCGAGAGGTAGTGAAATTTGATGGAGTTCAGGGAGTGACGGAAGAATTGACCTTTGTGAGGTATGTACGCAGGCCCGCCTGGCCTTCCCAATCTCTTTTTTCCTTTGTTACATCAGTTTCACGTTGTGGGGCAAGAGATGCACGCGACTTGTTGCACGGGGTTGAACGAGGGGCCTGTTGCGCATGAGGGTTTGCAATTGACCTGTCATCTCTTCGACTGTCCTCAAACCTAGCATGCTAAACCGATCGCACAACCCCATAATACCTTTCCCCCAGTTGTGGAATGACCCGCCATTGCTCTGGCTTACGCCCCTACCATACCAGCTTGATGTTAGGGTAGGGAATGCTTGGGTCAGGACTTTGGGACAACCTTACTTTCTCCATGCACAAGCCTCTTGTATCTATTGCTGGGGAGCTTGTCATCTTGGCTGGCTGCGTTTAAGCATGCATTTCAGGTCTGGCCATTGAGCTAATCTATGCTAACCTTGTCGGTCAGATTTAAAGTCATGGATGATGAACGACTCTCGGATGACCTTGCTGCTTGGGCCTGTTTCCGCCTTGATAGGTTGCAATCCGGGCTGCGCATACTTCATCTTTATGATTCTAATGGGGTCATCACCAAAGGTGTATTGTTGGTGAGGATCAAGAAGATAGTGAGTGCAGCTAAGTAGCATCTTACTTAGTGCGGCACGGAATTTCATTGTGACTATACGGTCCTTTGAACTAATCCAGACCACTAGTTTTATCCCTATTCTCGGGCAAGCATTGGTTCAAGGAGAATTACTAGAGGGGTTGCCTTAGGAAGCACCCGCGCCCAGCGAACTTCTATAGACATCAATAGCCGGAGGAGCACTCCGCTCGCAGTGGCTCATAGAGGTGGCTTGCAACGACACTAGAATGACACATATGCAGAAGAGATATTGATCAGCATATAAATCCCGATTGCACCGCACGAGCGTCTCCCATCCATGTGGAGAGGTACATATATGAAACGATCCTGGGCACTTATATATTCGTGTCTCTCTATGGTGAGCTCTTGAATCTAATTTTCGCTTGAGATACTCCGTAGCAACATCGATGAGCTGTTTTAGCCACGCCACTTTTGGCGACGGTGCGCTTCTATTCCCTTGAATCAATCATGCAGTCTAGCCTTACTCGGAAAATCCGAGAAGTACAAGGTTGTACTTGACACGCGTTTACAGTTATTCAGTGTCAATCTCGGTTTTGCTCCACTGCTTTAACAACTTGGTCCAATATGTCAACTGATGCGGGAAGCAAATGTTGCTATAGAGGAAAGATCACATTGGTGGGTAGATGACGTATTCTGGTCGGAAGTTGTACTCAAGGGCCACTCGATCGCCTGGTCATCACAATTAGACTACGTCTCGAATGGAAATCCGGAAGACAACAACAAAGTAACACACCATCTTGAATTGCTCATTCAGAAGGTGAAAGAAAGACTCGTGAACATGTCTTTGGACACTGCTCAATCTAGTGACATGTAATTCGAACATATGTCTTGAGCCGAGGGCTATTTGGTCGTATATGTAGGTCATGACCTGGCAAGTAAGGAGAATTTGTCAGGTACAACATGGCTAATTCAGTGCAGGGAGTGTAGATTCAACACCATAGAGCGAATCCATTTGTATCTTAGAGTCAGATCGCAGTTATAGCGCAGAGTCAGGCACGAATGTATTGTATTGCGAATCACGAATGAATGACATAATGACCAAAGATCCTGTTTCTGGCGTGGCCGTGTGTCAGTAAATAAGTATCATGGATATGGGTACGGAGTTTATAGGGCGTTGAGTACAAAAATATGTTTCTGATAAGGCAAAAGAAGTATATATAAGATAAACTGCATAACGCTTACCACTTCTAGTATCAAAAGTCTCGATCAACTCGTGCCAGTGGGAAGCGGTGACAATTAATGGTAGGACTAGACCTTCTTTCTCGTAGTGCAAGGGGGCACAGATTGCTCGAACAGGGTCGTCCGTTATCATATCTAGGAGTTTTCGCGCCGGATCGACGAAAGGTCGACCTAGGCACAAGAATACACCAGTAAGCTGTGCAAACGCTCTTGACAATGCTTATGTAAATCTAAATTAAGGCAGGAAATACGAAGGTGGGGTTGGAATGAGAGCTGGTCATCATCACTGGTACGTTGGTTTATCTAGGTTGCGCCGGTGTACCTCCTAGCCAACTGGCATTTGTGTGACCGGCTCGCGGACTTCCGAATGAAAGATACCTTGTGTTCTCTAACTTAAACAGTATGCGAAGTAAAGCCCACAGAACAAGCATACATCTTTTCATCGACTGGGTAGAAGTCTTTAAACATCTAGACAGTAGGATGGTAAAGGAGCATGCATGATATCCCTTCAATTATGTCTGGTACACTTGACACGCTGTGATATTTCTTTTAATACTTTCGATCGCTCCTGACATTCAATTTTATAATCGACCAGTACCTTAAGCTACGCTTGTTCACAATGTAGATGAAGAAGCTTAGCAAATTTTCTGGAATCATCCAAGGAACTATTGGTAGTCACAGGTCCATGCTGACTGATTGAAAGGATAGTTCAGATCACTCGACTCCAAGTCCTAATTGAACAGAGGCATTACACGAATCATGGTGGCACCCAGAGGCCGTACAGGCTCTAGGCACTTGAAACAGCGCTAGGTAACACTACAGCATAACCAGATTGCTATAAAACAATCGACAATAGTTGGTACGGTGGCACTGGAGGTCGTGATACAACAATGTGATGAAAATTGAAGAACCAAGCAATGCATCGACCTGACACGATAAGCATTGTCGACTGTTAAAACCCTTTGTGTAACGATTAACCGTGTTCGACAACTCATTATGGACAGTAGATTTGCGAGGATTGTACGGAGTAGTCCTTCGTTTTGGCCGTAATACTCAACTCAACCAGGGGACCGCGTAGGTTGGATAGAAAAGGTGCAGCTAAGAGATTCGCAACAGCCTCCGATTCGAGACTGTTCCTCATCAGCTCAGAAAAATTAATGATGATACGGAGTACGGAGTACTAGGGAGAATAACATAGCAACATTCTCCAACCAATATTGCCCGCCGATTTGATAAGTTCGAGCCGACGAACAAGGATCATTGGACCGCAATAGGCGGAACGTATTGATGGAAGGGGGTTAACAAGATTGCGTGATAGCAGTCATGAGTTCCTCTTAACTACTCTGACGAGTGACTTTCGAGAACACGTCCCTCGGGTTCTCCAAAAACCCATGGTAGCATCAACAGTGGATAATGTCCACCTTCGCAATAATACTCCATCGTGTCCAGAATTAGCGGACCATGCTACCGCAACCAGTAAGGCCTGGTAGCCGCGATCCAATAATGAGGTAAGTTTAAGATGTGCATGGGTAATTTTCCTTGCACATGTAGCGATTTGAATGGTGTCTGGGTGCACAAGATCGGCTACCGGGATCCCGGGTTTGGGCAACGTTGACCATCTATGGTACTGATGCCACAGCATCTTGCTTATGCCAGTCGATCGTAGGATTTCACACCTCCTCAAATCCCTGGGAAGGTTTTGGAGGGTTCACCTCTGGTGATGGGCGAGGAATATGGTTGGGCGGAAAGGCTTTGGAATGAGAGATCGCCGACAACATGAACAACATGAGATATACCTAGCACGGCTTAAGACTCGATGGGTATAGCGTACATTCTTTGTGAACCCCTGAGGAGTTAAGCGAACCGATATGTAGCACATTGGCGGCAGGATGGCGGGCTTGACCCTAACAACTACGATCACAGATGTGATCGCTCACATCTACCTTGAAGACTATCCGGCAGAGTATGAGTGCAAATGCTCACCGCCAATTGACATCTAGATTGACACGGATCAGCCTTTATCTTCATGGAGCGACTTCTTGGGCACATTCACATGGATCTCACGTTTCATACAAGCTCCTCTCACGATCGAAGTGGTCACCAACAGTGTTCCGCCTCGTCCTGCGTTCTGATAGGTCGAGCTTTGTGCTGGTGCTGCTTGATGGAAAAGCAACTATTATGATCGCTTCTAATTAGAATTCTCTGGAACAAAAGATCGCGTTGCGGTACAACAAGTCCCTGGATCCATCCCCTAACACAGCACTCAAGAAGCGACAGGTAGACATTCTGCCTCCCCCCGGTCTGGATCACCTACTGCCGATGCCCACTTGAAGGGAACACATGCACATATCCGTGTAGCTGTAACGCATCCATTGGGAGTAGCAGTACACACAATGTTCGATTGACCGGCAGATATGCACAGAATCCAGGATGCTCCCATGCGGCTACTGCTGCGGCCGTTAAGGTCCAATATCATTGTTTGGGATCTAGTTAGGACCCCTACATTCGGTCATGGGGGACAGGCAAGAGACTAGAGATATACGGTTCTACCTTCTGGCATATAAAAGGCCTAGACCTCAACAACCAGAGGCCTTTAGGACACCGTTATCTTCAAGTCATTCCCGTGATTATCACCAGGTGCTCACCAAGTTTGCCTTTATCAGTATACGAATCGTGGGCCCAATTTGTCATCTCTCAGCATAGTTACGTCTGTGCTGCTTATCCAACAACGCAATGTGTTTCCAAAGTCCCATCAACAAGATCATCATCCCATCTATGAACGAGGCTGAGGGAATTGTGACTATGCCGGTAAGTCGTTCTGCATGCGTATTCACTCGAATGGAAATCTCTCTGGCTAGTGTTTACCTGCTAATTGTCCCAGGTACCAGGACGCCGCTGCCCAGCATGCTTAGAGAGGGGGGATACTGTGTGGGTGATTCCAGGCAAGTGTTGTCCGCAGTGCGGAACACCGGTGAATTGAACGACTTCTCTCTCTGTGTGTGTATGTGTCTTCGTGTGTGATGAAAAGAGGTATAGTCTCGTAATACATCCATTGATGAACGTTTGCGCTGACTTGCGATTCAGAAGTTGAGCGCGCAGGCTAACTTTGTTATGCGGGGCTTTGGGACCGGATGTACATGAGTATCAGGGTAATTGCATCAACGGGGTTCAAGCTGAGGTGTTTGTGTACTGCATTTTTCGGCGCTCTATCTTGGGGCTGTATGTCAATCGAACCTATCAGGATTGTTTTTGTGATCAGCGGCGTTCGAGGCCAAGCGATCAAAAGTTGGGGGATAATGTTTCATAGTTGCCGTCAAAAGAGGTATATATCCTTACTTGATTAATAGAGAATTAATAGCCCCTCAAGTGTAACGGCCATGGTGATGACCAACAGTGTGAAGGCGAACAACCAGTTTTTGACCCATTTGTCGCCGGAGCTCGGAACTTGCAAACAGGATGAGGAGTTCAAACCCAGACAATAAGTTTGAGTACAGGACGTACGGATAAATTGTATAATTCCGTCTCTCTTGATTCAAGAGATCTCGTGCGGCTTTTATACAATTGTAGTTGGGGTTGTATGTACCGGAAATACGTGGTAGTTAGTACGATCAATGATAAGAAACTATTGGTCGAGTACTATTGTGTAGAATTGCTCAGCGCATTGAGATAGGATGTAAGCAATTCGTATACTCCGTAGCAGAATGTAGCATTGTAGGTAGGGTGATAGGGTGTTGTACTCGTAGTTACTGTGTATCTAGGTAAGTACCAACTACTCGTACCTAGGTATCTACCTACCTAAATACATACTAGCGACCGTAATACTCGGCCCTTCGTAATATACTACGGGTAGTACTATAAGATTCAAGGTACAAGTAAGTTGAAGTAAATCGTAGCAGACGGAGGGAGAATTCAACCTGGTGTGACCATGTATTAATCACTGTATGTATGGAGTGTGGGAGTGTTCCTTGAGGCTCAGGGGGTGCTCAAAATACGCTAGACCCAATATGGGTTAAACTGTGAGACATATGCTGACAACAATAATAAATGATGATGAGTGTTTTCACGGAGGATGTTGTTACACAATTAGGTGTATGTATCCATTCCTATCAGTTAGGTACATGCACAGTATAATAATTACACAGTAAGACGTGTACCAGGAAATGTGATTCGAAAAACGAACAGACTAGACCTAGTACAGATCCCCGAATGCTTCTTAGGTAACTTGTTACTTGTTGTGTAGGTACGGAATACAAGGTAAGTTGATTATTACCTGTATGTACATACGTACGGAGTACTGTGTACTGTCTGTGTACTCGTAACTACTGTGTACTCGTAACTAGTTGTTGTCTTGTCCTTTATTGTTGTGATGATCTAGCACCACCGCCAGACCTCCACTCCCCAGACCTCTCCTCTCCTCTCTTCTCCTCCACTCCACTTAACTCTTCTTTTAAATCAAAGCGAATTCGACACCGCAGAACCTGCCAGAGAAAGAAGAAGAACAGAGAAAAAGAAGAAATCAACCACACTCCGCTACCAATCCGTATTTATCTAATCATAGGTAATCCCAATCCCCGCGTCGCACATCATCGTCCTCCACTTCACCTTATCTGCGCATAATACAACACCGCATCCGTGAACTACCTGGTTAGGTCCACTTCCTTGACTTCGCATTCATTTTCATCGTCACCTCCACGTCGGCCGGAACCATTGGCAGATTTCGCTCGTTCGATGCTGAGATCGGCCCGTCCGCACCCTACCCCTACGTGCACATCAACACACGAGGCCCACTGAACCGCTGTCCTTTGAGTAGAAGAAGAATGACATGAACGGCTCTGGCTGGAGTCACGAGGACGCTTTTGGGCCTGCCAAAACGAGCACGCCGCCACCACCCTCTTCAAAGTTCTCGATGCCGGTCCACACGTCGCCTCGCAACGTTTCGGGCCCCTTGGCCGTCGACATGGCGAACCTTCCTACCGATCCCTCCGCCGTGACTTCGCCGTGGCAGCGCGCCAACCCACACGCACCCCCTACCAACTCGAAGACATCTCAATACATTGATAAGATCACATCTGAGAATGAGAGGCTGCGGCGGGAGCTCAATGCCGAAAGGCTGGCTCGAGAAGAGGAGGCCAAAAGGGTATCTGCAGCGCGATCTAAAGCCGAGGACTCCCGTGCTGAATACCAGCACTTGCAAGTGCTCGCAGATGCCAATGCACGAGCCATCGAGCGCAAGGACAGGAAGTTGGAGGAGTTTAGGAATGCAATGGAGGCCGAAGCAAAGCGAAGAAAAGCCGCCGAGCTGCGAGCAGACGAGGCCTTGAAGATGCTTGGAGATACACGATCAGAGACACAACGGCAGCTTGCGTCAGCGTACGAAATGAAACATCTTGCAGAAACAAACGCAGAAGCTGCACGAGATGGGTTCAAGCGCATTACAGACGGCTATGAGAAAAAATTGAAGTCCATAAACGAGCAGCTCCACAAATTGCGACAAGCCCGCAACGAAGATGCCGATAAGATCAAGCGTCAAGCTATAATCAGCGATCAACTTCAACACGAACTGACTCGAAATTTACGCAATGATCATAAGATGGTTGATATGATGGAAACTTACAAGAAGGAGCACCGCAAGGAGTTTGATGCGCTCCTGCATGAGGCAGAGGTCATGCGCAAAGCATTGCCGGAGAGGGAAAAGGAGGCCGCTCGGTTGATAGATGATATGATAGAAACCAGGGATAAGATGAAATGGGCAATGGCCCAGAACAAGCGGCAAGTTCAATGACTTGTCGGGTTTAATGACTGTTACGAGTGCCTCTTGTATGAATGATCTTATGGGATGTCAGGGTCCTGGCGTCAGGATTTGGATTGCCACAGCATGGTCAGAGGTTTGAAGGTGCCAACTAGCGCACATTATTGTATATTAAAGGAACCTATATTCTTATGTCAATCATCGCTTCATTGAAGCATAAGGTATCACGAACATGGACAGCTTTTCTGCATATTCATACTCTTTGAAATAACAGTGTGAGTGCTTCTGCCTCGTTCTCCACTGCCAAATTGTAGGAATAATAGTAATATTATTTCAGATTCTTCTCGATCAATCATCTGACCCGCACCCTGCGATGGTCGACATGGGCACAAGTGCATTTCATGCATTGGTTGAATGAATCCCATATCAACCACTGTGCCCGTTCACAGGGAGAACAAACTGTGTGATGCTAATGGCTTGAGAACATCGAGATTTCAGATTCGCAGCGACAGAAGAGAGATGCTCATCATACGACATAAGCTCCACTTTGGGAAAGGATGGATAGATGTCCTTGTGAAATAAGGGTGTTCTGACTCCATGTGTGATCACGTAGACATCCATTCGATGTTTCACATACCGTAGAGGTTGATGTAAGGTAGCATTGGAGAATCCCTTGCACGAGAGCACTTAAGGTTAAAGTAGCCCATTACCACAGGTGTGACGTTTCTGAGAACATGAGAAACTGATATCATTCCTTGTATATGTACATACAGCACATTGTGTGCAGGCCTATAGTATGGCTAATCTAATTGGCATTCCTAGGCGGTTGCTATTTCGCCAAGGGTTGCTCTGACTTGATAGTGTTATTCCGAAGCGCTTCAAGCTTACGCTCGTTGTCTTCGTTCGCTTCTCGTTTGAACTTGGCAAGGGTCTCGTCCAAATTGACTTGGTGCCCGGCGGGGACATTGTACGGCGAAGAAACAGTCAGAAGTCTGGGTACAAAGTCAGCGCTTTATTGTTCGTCTGCATGTCCCTCCAAATCATCAGGAGAAGTATAAAGACCCGTGTTCTGTTCGTATGACAACATGAAGCGGATCGGCCATGCGGCTCGCGAGCTGGGATCGACGTACTCGGGAAATTTCACAGGAACATGATCCTGAGATTTGGAGTTCATGAATAACACCCTATCCGAGCCAGCTTGCTCCATCATCCGTACATGAACATCATTATACGCCGCAAGCTCGTCTTGCTTCTCGGTGAACTTGCTGATGAACTGGGTGAAGAACGTTGGCGAATCCGGACCTTGTCGTGACGCAGCATATACAGCATATCCGATTGGGAACAAAGCTACAACACCCCAAAAGCCTGGCTAGATATCCAATTATATTAGCAAAGGTGGAAATAATCGGAACGAATGGCTGTATCTGTGCCTGAACAAGAGCAAGACTGAGCTGGTGGAGGAGGAAGTTCGACGTACCCCGAATGCTTCATTTACGGATGCATGTGCGTGGCCATGGGCATGTTCGTCATGGGCGTATCGACGCCCCTGGCAGTTTACAGAGGTTCTTCCTCTTCTAGCGGTAGAGACTGCTGCCCGGCGAAGCGCTTGCATGGTGACAGAGCTAGTTGTTACTGGCAGAGGCGTCCAAACGTGACGATGAAGCTTGAAGTTGTCAATGACGGCTAGATGGATTTTGGACTAGTGTCTTGGCGACGTTGTTGTGCAAATGGAAGGTGACGGGATTTGGTACATCTTCGTATTATCGGAACGACAGGTTATTACAATCTTTGGCAGTAATAATGAAACCTCATTTTCTTACGAGGTAAATTGAAGACAGCCATATACCCGTCTGACTAGCGCCATCTTGAATAAATCCCAAGAGATCCTAATCTGTCAGTGCAATGGCTCAACTAGATGGTATTTCTGCTGAAGTAAGGCATGATGCATTGTTCCTCATTGGTTCAAAATGCAATGGACATGCTCAGCATCTCAATCGATGGCATGACGACTCCTTAGGCAATCAACATTTCTTTTGGTACAACTTTACTTCCTGCCTGCAATGATGGAATTCAGAGGAAATCCATTCATTTCGCATGTTGTCCGGGGACTTGCTTGGCTCATGACTACTTGGGTACCTACGTGTCTGCCTGAGTAGGCATGTATTACGACATATCATCTCAACGTCAGAACATATAGAATACGCAGAGAGCCTCTTCATGCCCCAACCCACCACGATACAACTTGATAGCCTCTATCGAAAGGCTTGCGATGGCGACGCGAATTAACTATAATAGGGACCTAGCTAGGTAGGTTAATATAAGGGCGCCACCTGAAAAGAGCCTAGTTCAAATCCCAGTAGATCGATACCTCGCGTGCCTCGGTACAAACCCCACCCCATCCAGCTTTCTCGGGGTTCACGACGAAGCACAGGAAGCTACGCAATCTGTGCGAGTGGACTCAAGACGACAATAAAGCGACGTAGACTCTGCCTCTTACTCTCCTTTGCCCTCCCTTACCTTTCCTTTCCCTTGACTATTCACAATCTCTTGACACAACTCTTGTTGGCGACCACAAGAGCGTGACCCTTTCACCAATTAATCCTGAACCGGGTAAGACGAGGCAAAGGTGACACGGCACCAGTGACAATACGAATTCTTGGATTGCCTTCATCGTCTTCAATCATTCCATTGTACTAAAGGTTGATTACGGACTATGTCTTCATACACGTCGGTCCATCTTGCCGAAAGGCCTAAAGACCAAATCGTGCCTGGCAAAACATTCACAACGAAAGAACATCCGACGCCTGATGCATCTACCATCAAAGATGGTGAGGTTCTGCTCCAGACACTTTACCTTTCTCTCGACCCCGCCATGCGAGGTTGGTTGAATTCAACACGCTCGTACATCCCTCCGGTCGGTATCGGCGAAGTCATGCGTGGTTACGGCATCGGCATCGTGAAAGCATCCAAATCTGAGAAATTTCCCGTCGGGACTTATGTGAGTGGAATGTGTGGATGGACCGAGTATGCAATCCTGCCGGAAAAGGGCCTCGAGAAATTAGATTTGCCTCAGGGTGCGGTTCCCACAGACACATTGGGCGTTCTTGGAGCAACAGCATTAACTGCCTACTTTGGAATCCTGGATGTCGGTCAAGTAAAGAAGGGCGACTTTGTCGTCGTTTCTGGAGCTGCAGGTGCGACTGGTAGTGTCGTAGGCCAAATTGCGAAGATCAAGGGAGCCACAGTATTGGGCCTAGCTGGTGGAGATGATAAGGTTCGCTGGCTGAAGGAAGAGCTGGGGTTTGATGACGCGTTAAACTATAAGGATCCTGAGTTCGCAAGCAAATTCAGGGCAGCAACCAAGGTAAATGTTTCTTTCGTGTTGTATACCCATTCACTAACATGATCGATAGGGACTGATTGACGTCTACTTCGATAACGGTATGCATAAATGCCCTTTCTAACGAGGATCGTACTAACTAAAACCTTGTATGTAGTCGGAGGGGAGATTCTCGACATGGCGCTCGCCAGAGCTAAACCCCATGCTCGATTCGTCATGTGCGGAGCAATCAGCGAGTATAACAAAGCGAAGCCTCAAGGGCCTAAAAACTATCTCATGATTATTTCCATGCGCATTCGAATGCAAGGGTTCATTGTCATGGACTACGCGAAACAGTACCCGGAAGCAAAGAAGCAACTTGCTCAATGGCTAACAGAGGGAAAGCTCAAGCGGAAAGAGACAATTGTTAAGGGAGGCCTAGTGAAGGCTGAACAGGCGCTTGTGGACCTCTATAACGGGGTGAATACAGGTTAGTTGTACTCCTCATGATTTACTCGGCCTTACTGATAGGGTCTCGTAGGGAAGCTTCTTGTGGAGGTAGCAAAACCAGAAGATGCCAAGTCCAAGTTGTAAATTATTATCGCAAGCGTCGTACGAAGTGCTACGAGTATTCAATATGATTACAGGAGAATTGTTATAGGGCTTAGTTTGACCTTCACTATTGTGAACCAGCGTCTTCAATCAAATACGGATGTCGTACATGATCCATATGGGGTGTATTATAGCAAGATTCCATCAATCATGACAATCGTGGACCGGCCTTTAACAACATTGCTGAGCAAAGTCCGGTTATGGTGATCTTTGTAATAATGTTGCTTGATGTGACCCGAGCTTGCAGTATCCTTTGCGGCTTAATATACATGTGCGGACATAGATTACGTGAATCTTAATTCGCATATTCATCACTTCGTCAATTCAAGTTACGGTCTACATAATCTGTGGTGCCACGTGATCGAGTTACACACGTTAGACGTTTCTGATTCCCAGAAGAACACTGTACTAGCAAATCACTACCAATCTTTGCAACCTGAGGGAACTTTGTCCACCACTTTGTTATACTTTTGTATAGCAAGCATATGCTTGTGGGAAGTGATGTTGCGAACTATCTAGTTGAGTACTATTCCGCCATTGGCTCTAATGAGAAATTCTGCTCAAAGATTGGTCCATCCTGGCACTGTATCAGACTCTGAATTTTGTTTGGCCCAACTCGTAAGCATGGTGGATTTCAAGGTTTGCCTTACCCTAAAGAAGACAAGGGGGTAATGTACAGGATCATTCTGACGGTGCAAATCCGTGCTTCAACGAGATGTTGGTGAGTGTAAGGACATTGAGGACAACTCCTATACTCGATGCGTCTGACGCGAGGGAACACCAATGTCGTCTCGATAGACTAGTTTTAGAACCGTAGTCAGCTACTAGTAATATATTGGGTTTCAATAGTTAATGTCGTAACTACGCACTTGTACTGCGATTCCAGTACTGCAAGATAAATGGATTGCTGTTGGGGCGGTGTGCAACTCTGGCACCTAGGGACTTAAGCACTTGACGACGCTGCCTTATACTGGGATGTATAGGATCCCCTCAGTCTCACTAATTACACCAAGCTTGAATCAGCTGGAGTGGAAACTCGCCATCATATGGCCCCCATGACACATTCTTATCGTAAGGGGTACATCACGAGAGGATCCAAGGAGTGATCATGTTGGAGATGACTAGTAGCGCGGGCTTGATACTTGAGCCTTTCCTTCATATTTCGTAACTGCTGACTTGCTTAAAAATACATCAACCAATTGTAGACTGCGTGTTCCGAATGACACTTGCATTGAGACGATATATTCCTAGTACATTTCTTGGAAGAACAAGTACGAAAATCATTTGACCCGACTACAGAGTAACCACATAAGCCATAAATAAAGAGAAAAGACATGTCCATGATAGCCCAGTCTCTCTGGGCCGATTTGCGTTGTCCGAGGCCCCGATTACCGTGCTGTGCTTGGATCCTTGGTTAGTACCGTGGTGAATCAGGCCTAGCCTGCGCGATTCCCCGATACACCTGGCAAACCTCATGCCCAAACGCTGCAACTTCATCCAATATGCCTTGCTAGACTCGAAAATTTCCTCCCTTTGTTCCCAGGCATGGTGCTTAGGCTGGCTTAGGCACTGCCGTGCCCATTTCCTCGCTTGCAGCGTGCAGACCCGAGATGAATGGAAGAAGGAAGGTACAGGGCGGGCCGTATGGAGTGGTAATAGACGAGATTGAGACCAACCAACTACAAACACTCATCCCATTTGAAAACCATGGAGACATACCGCCATGGAGCATGTCACCTCACTGAGATACGCATAGTCTTGCACGAGAGTCCCCAGTGTTCCAAAGGGTAAATCGAAATCGGCGGGAACATCGAAACGCTTCACGCACGCAACGTCGAAAATAAACGCGGCTCGCTTCCTGTATACGGTGCAACGAACGACAAATTTAAAGATAACTCGCGGGATGTCTTCTTGGATGGTACGACAATGCATCGCCCTTAGAGACATTGCATACACAGTTTAGGGTGAGAGGAACAGGTGAAGGGTGGAACAAACGTTCCAGGCTGAAGAAGTATCCTGCACCAGTCACATTAGGCTCAATACCGCCACTATCGTGCCTTGAACCTACAATCGTATACGGGTGATCGGTCGACTAGATCTTGATCGCTGATGTGGCCGCTCTTCTTTTGGTGGTTCCGCAATGCGTCGGACCGTCTGTACAACTTGGGACAATACTTGCAATGATACGCTTGGCCTTGGAGAGGCGCTGGACATTCCGAAGTCTTCTGGTGCCGCCGAAGATTCCCTTTGGCATGCGGACCTGTCAAGATTTTGCCACAGAAGTCACACGATTCACTGGGCGATGGAGGTGTGGCAGCTTCTGGACTAGGCGAGTCTTGAGAGCGTCTGGTTCTGGAATTTCCACGGGGAGATTGAAGTGTTGATGATGGATGCACCTGGTCCTTTTGCGTTTGGCCACTTTCTGGTAACATGCTTGGAGCAGAAGTCAGTGCAGATTCCTTTCTGTCCGGCCAGCAATTATCGACTTACCTCCGATCGCTGAAATATTCATTGTTGCCGTTGCAGCCACCTGCAGTACCGTATTCGTACTGTTCATGATGTGCGTTGCTCTGGTTTGCACTCCCTGACGCGAAGGTCGATGGTGAAGTATCAACTGATAAGTCCGGATGAGAAGTCTTCCTATACTGAGAATCAATAACATGAATGACCAGATAAGATCCTGTCCACCCACAATCGATTATAAGCCTGATCACTTTGGCCTCTGTCCGCTCGGCTCGTACCTCGCTCGACACGTGGAGACGGAATATGTCCGTACCGAAGATCGTTCGACAACTGTGGATAATTGGTGTTTGAACTGGATAACTATCAACCCAATGGAATTCACAAAGAGAACATGGTCATAGCCTACATCGGAAATCCTTGAGTTTGGACGAGATCTGGAATGTATTGCCCCTGATGATTGGTAACAAGATGGTTAGGGCTAGGATGTGAATTCATCTGGCTGTACGGCGAGGGCCCTAAGTTCGAAGTAGTGGGCATTTGAACGTTAAAGTCTTGCAAGCCTTGCGGATAAACACTACTGGTGATAGTGTTGTGAGGTATATGTCCCTGTAGAACAGTGGGAACTGGATATCCAAGCTGTTGGCTCGAATTTGGATCAACGGCGCTATTCTGACTTGCCCACAGATCCGAAGAGAATGTGCTCTCCTGTGATCCAGCGAACGAGTGGATCTGCGAGGCTGATGTCGCTAGGCTTCCTGCCACTCGTGGTATTTGATATTGTGTCATTTCCTGGCTATCCCATAGGTTCTGGAGGTTAGATGCTGCGTATCCACGCGTCGTCTCCTTTGCTTCGCCTCTGTCTCTCCTGGGGCGGTGCGAAAGGCGATGCGTGGTATCGTTTGAGGCGGGCGGGGACGCCATCGATCACGAGAAATTGTTCGAGTCTGCGACGGGTTGCTGTTAGCTTCGTCTTTTGTCTCACCACACGAAAGGTTTACGCCGCGACTCGAATGCTATGATTGAAAGACATAATATCGACGGCATACATGTTGACACGCCGCAGCTTAGGAAACCAACGCGCTATTTCGCCGTGGACGTCACAGCCGCAAGGCAATGCAACGACTAGTTGTCTTCTGTTGCTCTAGCAGAATTAAATTTGAACCCAAGATCAATTTTGGTTGGGGAGGCGACAATTAGACTGCGACTCGTAGATGTTTGAAAGGAGATCGAACGGGACTTAATCTGGACATAACCTACTAGTAGAGTCCTGAAAAATGCCTAGACTCGGTCTAAACCGAAAATCAACCCTGGGGAACGGCACTGAAAGCAGGGAGCTGCGTAGGAAACTCACGGTACTTCACAGACAAACAAAAGTCGATACCAAAAAGCAGGGCACTGAGGGACAACTGGCTAGAGCTCTGAGCAGACGGGAGGACTATAAGGCTGGGGTCCTGCGGCACGAGATACTCACCATTAACCTGGACGGTTAGAAGCTGTGGATTAAGAATAGTGGACTATTCACCTTTCCAGCCGACTAAAACGGAAATCGGTCGTGTCTGTGCAAGGGTTGGCGGACAATGTGCGGTCCCAAATGTGTGGAACCAACACTCCCGCCTGCCAAACGGCGTGCCTTCAGGTGTGAGGACATTTGCAGATCGACAACCATGCCGCTTGGTCTGCAAAGCCGCAGCATGGGCCGACCTGAAGAGAGGGCATGCAGATGCGGATGCAAAGTTCCATGGGGACTTCGACATTACACACATCCTGCATTTTTTCCATGGCTCATAGGTACCTAGTATCAAAACAAACTATTCGAAACGTAGCCCAACCGAATTCTTACGTCCTGTCAAAGACGACGATGGTTCTAATGTGGTCTCCAGATTACTCGTAATTACCTTATACTCACGGCAAGCGACCAGCATTCCAGAGACCAGAGAATCATTTCGCTCCAACGAAGAGCAATGGTACTCGCAACGGAAGTACAAGGATATAGCATTCGGCCAGGAAACAGCTGGAGGAAAATGTACATCCAGTGTAATGTATCGCTCAGCCTGATTGACCTCATGCCGGCTTCCTGCAAGTTCCTCCACGATCGACCGCCACTGCTTGGCCTAGGGACCCAAGGAATCGCGGTATGCTACACCCAGAGCATACTCAGTTGGGTGTAACATCGGTAAAGACTCGAACCTAAGCCATACAGCGTGCTAGCTCAACAACCTTCCCTCCCAATTGTACTCCCCTTCGCTTCGATCCTAGTTCGGACAAGGGACGGATTATCGCAGGGTATCCTGGCGCAGAAAAGTAGGCCGAATCGATCCACGGAGCGCGATTGCTCACAGAGTCAGATATTGTACTGTTCGCTTTCTGAACTAGGTACCCTGTCTGGCAGATCAACGTATACCTGGGTAAGTATTGAGGGTCACCAGGGCATGGCGGAAAAGTGCATGTTCGCCCATACATCCCCGGGCCGGACACTGAATATACACGGCACAATCCTCGGATGTACTTGCATCAATTGATTCGCCGTTTCGGCTCGTCCCGGTCTACTGGTCTTCATGCTAATCCACTCCCCCCCTTACACGCAGCCGCCAGCAGTAGTCCGGTACAGTAATTGGTAAGGAATCCGAGGATACATGCTGGCCTAGATACGGGAATTCCTCGTTGAGAAAGCAATCTGTTGCCTTCTAACCTAACGATGCCTCGAAATCAATGCTGGATGGCGGCGTGAACGACTCGGCGCCTACGTTGCGCCACGCCCCTGCATTCTGATCAATATCACGGATATCTGCTCCACCAATGCAATGCTCGCTATCCAAGTCTTCTAAGACAGTGTTATAGAAGAGGATACTAGTCGATGTTAGATCCGTTCTGGCATCCTCTGCTGCGCTTAAGCGTCTCGGACTTTAAGATTATGTGCTGTGATAGTATTGCAGTACTTGTCATTAAAAGTCTATTGGTGGGTTTATCGATAGTTTGGACTTAGCGGCATATATGGGCTCAGTCCGTCTTTGCGGCACAGCACTCCATCCGGCAAGACTTACTCTCTGACCTTGCGCTCCTCCATCGCCCTCGGATTGCTGAATGGAGCGGTACCAAACAGCAAAGCAAGCACGAGAACACAGAGTGGCAATGCTCGACCATTGGTAGTCTGCTTCGAATGTTGCAGTGGCAGCTAGGCATCTCATAATTCAACCAACACTGGCTCAGCCGTGAACTCGAAACGACCCTCAGCGCAACCCCCTCACCTATTGCAATCCTGAAAGAGCCATGGATGTCATAGCGGGTCGAATTCTTGGTCACTACTCCGTACGGAGTACTCCGTACTGTAATAGCATCTGCTAGCCGCGATGATGATGACTTTCACAATCCGACCCCTGTAGGGTATGGTATGATACTACGCCGCCAACATGCTGGAGTGACCTGAGAACGCGTACTGCTTCATGCAGTCTGTGGCACGCACTATAACGATCGGGAGGGATATTGCGGCGCACAATCGAATACGCAGCGGTGCGAAGATGGGTGGATGGGTATCCCAGAAGTCTTGTTGGACCCTAAACGCTTCGATATTCGAGGCAGAAGGCAGAGAAGTAAGCTAAACCTGTATGGTACTAACGCTTGCCTATGCATGCAAGTTTGCCTTTTTGCCTTTTTCCTGGCATCTCACCAGCCAGCGTCCATATCATACGCCTCCCACGGACTGACAACATACCTACAGGCTACAGAGCAGTAATTCACGACGACTGCAACCCCCTTCCATCCCCCCTCAACGTTAAAGTGGGGCACAGGTCTCGTCGGCTATGATCCCGATTCCAAGCGAAGCAATAGACGCTCAATGAGCGCTGAGCAGGCTCCAAATATGCTCAAGATCGGATCGTATTCGCATTATTCATCGACCGTGAGTTTGGCGACTTTGCGTCAAGGACTCACTGAGGTTTCCAACCCTCGAAATGCCGCGGCTCCAACGGGTCGTTTATAGGTATTCTGCGGCTCGTGTGCATGAACAAGCCGCATTCAGGAATGGCGCGTCTACACTCCTGGCCCCCGTGATTCTCAACGTATGTACGAGTAGGTACCATATTCCTCCGTAGTCATACCAATAAGATTCGTTCCGCACAAGTCTGAGGGTGGTGAATCGTTCGTCCACATCATGGCAGTCTACCTTTCTCTAGAGCGCGCCTGACGGAGACTTTCCTTTTGCTTTGACCTTCTCAAAGTAGCACCGGACCATGAGCCAAACCTCGCCGCAAAGATCCACTTCTTTTCAGCAGTCATATTGGATGATCATTTCAATCTGGGCCCATATTCCTATCCCGCATGCTCCACACCTTTGACTGTGCCTCCTGCTACGGAATTGCGGATAATTACCTTACGCTGTGCGACGGCGACTGTCCGGGGGTTCATCGGTACTTCATGTAAAGTTGTTTGTAAACGAAACGCTCCAACTTCTAACTTCGGATTCCGTTTTGAGTCACAGTGCTTATTTAGTGCAGTGCCTCCCGAAATAAAGTGTAACTTCTGCATGTGCCTTCTTGTCATTTGCTTGGCACGTTTCCTGCTCATCTGAACCTAATGCGTCGCCATAACTGCGGCGAGTATGTGATCCTGCCGCTGCCGCATTGTGAAGCAATTTTTGGAAATGTGAAGGAGCCTTCTTATGGCCATTGGCATGGTCACCTTCGTTGATGACGGCATACAGTACGTTTCTACGCGTTGTCCGCCCTCATCTCATTGGAGAGCGGAGGGGAGACTGCATAGTACTGAGATTTATTGCGGGTATAAGTGATAAAATTACTCGTGTGACAACATACCAGTGTGAAAATTTGTCGGTAGTTGGTTGGGGTTATGGACATTTCGCAATTGGCATTCGAGCTCCAGGTTATGGATCAAAACAAATTCAAGAAGGCGATGAACAGTAGGTAGTGAGCACACCTCTTTGATCGCAGCGCGTGTCACATGAGAAGAATACCTCTTTGATTCCAAAATATTAGCCAACCCAACCGGCGATCTCTGGAGTAAATGGAAAAGCCATGTCGTTAAAGCACGAGCATCACAAGACTTTATCGACGTCCAGGTTCTAATTATAAGACACGAAAAGGTTAGTTCACGCGATCTGGATCGAGAAACGGTTGACATCGCGAGGCGCAAATCGACTGAGTGACTGTAATCATCAGTGAGCACGCGTGGCCTCGATTGGGCGGAGGCATTACGGCCTGACGGCCCGAATTATCTGTAACATGTTGTAGTGAGATGTGGTTGGAGGGTGGGGGATGAAATTTGAGCTGTATACGGTTATCGAAGTAGTTTGTACCATAGGATCTTTGAAACCCTTTCCTAGAAATTTAGAGAAGTATTGTTCAGAACGATAGCCGGCGCTTCTTCGATGATGATCAGAAGCATGGGAAAATCGTATTGTAAAAGGAAACGGGGTTGTTCGTTCTATGATTGGCGCGTGCCACTCGGTGAAACAGCCATTAACGGGGAACCAAGAGATACAAGCGACATCAAGACCCAATGGTAAGTTCTTCGGCAGTACTATGCAATGATGCATAGCCTCGCAAACGATGGGTCATTGCGTTTAGGGCTGAACTTTTGTTGACCTCATGTCTTGCAGCAAAACCTAGGCAGGGTGACATAGACTGTCACATGGCAATGGTCAAATCTAGCCATTGAGCATGGCGAAGAGGAATATAATTAAGATACAAAGAGATTTGTCTGAGTCATATGGAGGGTTGCGTGAGCATTTAATTTCTTTAAGAGAAAAGAGACTGCATCTAGCTGGGAGACCGACAGACAAGAAAGGAAATCTGACAATGAGAGTGTCGCTCCCAACATGACAGGTGATTAGGATTATGGGGGATTATACTTACCTTTGGTACCGGGACATTTTACCTTTCAACCAAACATCTCCTATCCCAACCACACTATCAAAACTAGGTATCTAATATCCAGTCGAAAACAACAAGGAGAAACCCGTTAACGTTAACCTGTGGATGACTGAACACAATCCTCGATGAATTCCGGAGAGGGGGGTTAGCCTTCCAAGATCCTCCTCTTTCCAACCGGGCCTCTCTTTTGCATCGGTTCGATGCCCAGTTCGGCATGACTTTCTCTTTGGTGGTTCTTCAATGCATCGCCCCGTCTGAACTCGTGTTTGCATACCTCACATATAAGCAACATCTCGACCTCGCCATGCTTTTGCTTCACGTGGCGCTGCATGTTGCCGACGGCGTAATGTCCCGAACAGGTCGTTGAACATTGGGGAAATGAACAGTGTAATCGAATCGCCGTCTCCTTACGACCATCCCGCTCGATTGAAAAGTTAGATGGATCCATAGCATATTGATTATCTGTAGGTCCAAGTGCAGGTGACGAGCTCAAGCCACATCCTCTGGGGAATATGTTCTTTTCGAAGACGGTATTTGCACTCCATAAGCAGTTAGCGAAGCTCTTTCGTATAGAAGATCATATATACCCTCGAAGGCTCGATGATTTGGGGACTATAACACTGGTACCACGATTCTGGTGGTGTTGTGTATTTCCCACGTCTTTCACTGATGGCATACAGGTACTCCCATGGTATGATGGAGAGGGTCTGTACAACTTTCGTGACTCGCCCGAGAAAACACTCTTGCATGCCCTATACTCATTCCCTGCCGACATCTCCTTGAAAGATATACATACACGGTCGTGGTCGTCAATGGCATTGCCGATTGCCTCTGGAATTCGACCAGACGGGGCAAGAGAGGATTGCACGAAAGTCTTAGCTTGAGACTCGCCATAGTTTGATTGGTCCAATGTATATTGATGATGAACGGCTGGCGGCCACACAGATGGAGAACATGCAGGATTGAACATGTGAGTGTTCATGCTGCCATATGCCCGGAAATCGGCATGCTGGTATCTTGAGAACTTTTCTTGTTGCTGAATATCGGGTCGTCCCTTCTCCATATCAATTGGAGGATGTGTCATGATATAATTCGTGCCATTCGCGCCGTTGTTCATCTTCAACAGTCAGTCCTCTGTATCATACTCGTATTCGCTCTCACGGCCAAATGCTTGAAGTTGGCAATATTACCTACCTTGAATAGCGGTGTACCGGCCCTTTAGGTGCTCGAAAAGCCACTCCTATGCAAGGTTAACGTCCCCGAACCATGAGGCACAATAACTCGGAGAGATGACACACCCCAGGGGGTAGGGTTGCAGCAAAATGGATTTAGGGCTTCGTCGAGAAAACTTCCTTTTTTCTCTTTTTTCAGGGCGAATTGGTGTACTTAAGCGTCATCCGAAGGCTAACAAGCAGCGCCCTTAATGCGAGTGGATTTGGCGTATCCTGTTTCTGTCAACGACTAGAGATGGCGAGAATGGCCTGCCATTAAAGCATCGCCACTATTGAGACGTGGTTATCTTTCCTGCATGCCGCAAGGGCTCAATCGAACCAAAGCGAATCAAGTATCGTACATTCGAAGCCTCACCTCTGCCGATGATCTGGCGAAGCCAGTCATATCGTCCTGGGCAACGTGGATGATCTGGATAGATCGTTCTTGCCGGGCGACACTCCGAATGTTACTCAGAGGGTGGCCTTCATGCCAACGCAGAGACAGGGTTACTGAATCCAAACGAGAGGGGCTCCGTTTTCGCCTCTTGAGATTGTTGAATTCTAGTACGTCCAGCTTAAGACTCGGGGAAGGACGATGCGTTGTCTGGCGAAGGGTTTCCGGTGAAATTTTGTACCAAGGGTTCGAAGACAAGCCCACCTGACAGGGACCAACCGCACAGGAAGACCAACGGAGTCAGCAATTGGAGCGCTGCATTGCCCAAGGCCACAGGCGTTGTGGCGTGAGCGGGGTCGTTGTGTTTCGTCAAGAGGTTGATCTGTGGTTGCAATGATAGTATGGGCAAAAGGGCGCGCAGAGAAAGGGCATAGACAAGTACAACATATCAAATACACAGTGAACTTCATTTTGAGCCAGTGTCAGAGCTATTTGAATAACGACGTTGGGCACAACGCAGCAATATTCGAGCCCGAACAGCTCGTGCCAGCTCGTGCGGACTCACTGGCAAAATAAATCTCTCAAATCATGTTCAAGAAGCAGGCGCCACAAACTTCTTCAACTCATGCAATAGCTATAGATAGCTTGCCACAACGAAGCGCTAGACATGCGGTGTGCCCGTTGGGTAGCCTGGGAAGAAGTGCATGTGGAAGGTTGAAAGCTGAGAGCTGAGAGCTGAGAGCTGAAAGCAGACGGCAATGGTAGCAATCTGGAAATCCAACTCCACTTCGCCCGACAAAGAGGTGTTTACCAACAACCATAACCGCGGCCATGGGTTGCGAAATCCATGGGTGGGTCAGACTACTCGTAGCATTACTCGCTGCTATTAAAACGTGAGGTGTATGGGACAGCCAGGCTCGTATTCGATCCTTCAGCCTTGCGGCCCTTGACATTGTCTCTGCAAGTAAATCTGGATGCATACATGTCAATACGACATTGGATGATGTGTGTATGTGTATGCATTCATGTATGTACATACATCAGTCAGATGCATAGATAACAGAAGGACAAGGCTTCAATCTGCTTGCGCCATGGCGAACCGAGGGTTAAGATCTACTTGACGCTTCGAATGATTGCGATTATTGTAAGAACCGGTGACATTATCTGTGAGAAGATAAGATTGTCTGATGGTTAATGACATCATCGGGAGGGTTACCACAACAGGACGGCCTACACTCTACACAAGTACCTATACGGGGCATCTGTATGTTGCTGATTTATTGAATATCAGCAACGATCCAATTGGTGATACGGAGTATATCGTGTAGAAAACGGTCAACGTGGGTCTGTTAATTAACTATTGGGATCAACATTTGCAATCGAATGGACTTCTGGCGTGGGCGTTTGCTTGAGACGACCGTCAATTTATGAGTACTCGTGATCATCTGGCCAACATTGGGTTTCATTCATGGGAGTCAAGATCAAGATCAGAAGATGAATTGAAATGGGAAATGGGGGTTCCATGTGTTACATCTTCATCAAAGGTGGTGGTCTTGAACAGTACCTTACTATCGAGAACCTGCCTACTCGTAACTACCTACTGTGTAGGTAGGTGCTAGTACCTAGGTACCTAGGCACCTATGTACGTGTACAAGTATCACAGTAGAACCTACGAGTACGGAGTACCCGCCGCGTGCTTAACCACTTACCTACCTCGTACCTACTTGACCTCTCCCCGAGAAAAAAAAACACCCTTAAAAAAGGTACCTTGTAAGACTGGGCACTACTCATTAGGCACCCACGTAATTACCCATGTACCCAGAAGTATCAGTCACGTGATAAAGGTCAGTCAGCATTGGACCAATGGGAGAGTGAATCGACACTGCCGAGACCTCCCCGACCTGAGTCCTCTCCTCTCCTCTCCTGTCTCCTCTGACTCTGATTTTGACTCTGACTCCGACCAGTATCACCTCACACTACACACTACACACTACACAGTTCACACTGCCTCGCTATTCATTACTGCACAGTGTACAGTCGTCAGTAACTACTCTGTCCGGACTATACCTGTTCCTGTCCTGTTACTACGAGTAACCATAGTCTTGGACCTGTTAATGTCTCTCCCCCTATCCAATTAAATATTCCTTCAAATCACATTTTACCATCCTTCATATGGAGTGCACACACGTATTTGACCTGTGTTAAGTTAAATATTTGTCCTTCATGCCAAGTACGTGCTTCATCACTTTGCTTTGTACGGCTGAATAATGCCAACCAACTTAGGCCAGACATGCCAGGCAACCATTAGGCTGATAATTTACCTCGTAATCGTATCATTCTTGATCACAAACGGAGCTGTTCACCGGGCAACTCGCTAGATACCTCCTCGCTTGCTTTTATTTCGCCCATCTGCTATCAGACGTCCACGACCTTTCTCCCCTCATCCCCACGCCGCCACCTCTCTGGGCCATTGCTGCCCGTGTACCGCAAATATAACACATCCACACTTGGCTCCTCGGTCCATATGATAATCGGTCTCCTATCGCCTCCGTAGCTCCTGCAAACGCGCGTTGCAGCACACCTTCCTCCAAGCCGCGAAGAAGCTCACCTCTTGCACCCGTCGTCGATTGATACCCAAACCTCCACCTTGATCTGCCTTGATATACTGTCCAAAGACAATTGAGTGTCGCAGCTGGAGGAATAGAGGCCTGGCGTGAGCGCGGCCTCGGCCAGGCTG
Organism: Aaosphaeria arxii CBS 175.79; assembly: GCF_010015735.1. Lineage (NCBI taxonomy): Eukaryota > Fungi > Ascomycota > Dothideomycetes > Pleosporales > Aaosphaeria > Aaosphaeria arxii. The sequence goes on from NW_022983485.1 coordinate 54,098, forward strand.
GATTGGTATTCGTACATTCATCTTCGAAGATCGTGAAGAGCCAAGACATAAACAGGGCGTAGTATCTCTTCCCGTCGGCATGAGTGATATGTACCATTGACTTGGATCACATTGTCACTCTACAATACTAGAATTTTGTGTTGTTCATTCTGCCCCGCATTTGTTGACCGTACAACAAATTGTTTGTTTGCGGACTACTGGCCGACGCATGAAAATACTCTCTCACCACGATCGCCGGGGCAACCACAGAGTGTTACCATCTTTCGCGAACTATACGTACCATTTTCGCGTCTGGCTGCCTTGAACTGTACCTGTGTATCATACTTAGGCTCTTGGTTTTTCTTTCTTCCTTGCCTCACTTTGCTACCTTGGTACTGACTGTCAGTCAACACCAATACTGTCGGCGTTTATGATGGCCACCAACGACTCAACGCAACCCACCCAACCTGCTACTCAGCAGGTACTTGATCCCCGACGATTAGGCCGTAACCACTCTGGACTTAACGAGAAAGATGTAGCAGACGTGCTCGCCGTCTTGCATCCAGCATCGCCAGGTGCCATCAAAATTGTAGAGGATATGGCAGCGACAAGGCGACAGCACGTCCTATTTCGCAATCCATACGACGACTCGTTCGGCGAATATTCAGACATTGAAGAGCAGGAAACCATTATCATAAGCCCACCATTCGAGGAACCAACAAGAAACTCCGGAATTGGTGCTGACCTAGCTTTGCGCATGTCCTCCCCTTTGAAAGAGCCTAGCCTCGGATTCGTTTTTGGGCGTAACGAGAGATCCTCAGACATAGTTTTTGGTTCGGATTCTGGGAAACGTATCAGTAACCAGCATTTCCGCATATACCTAAACGAGAACACCATCCTCATGCTAGAAGACATGTCAACCAATGGAACACTTGTCGATGAGAATTTGTTAAGAGGTCGCGAATCAGGGCGATTTGCCAAGTCACGGATGCTCAATTCTGGCTCCATCATATGCATCCAGAACGCCAATGAAAATGAGGTCATAAAGTTCATCGTTCGCATTCCATCGCGTACATCCCATCAACACCACTACCACGAGAACGTTCGTGCATTTCTAACAAAGTGTGTAAGAGGACCCGAGCAGCTCAAAGGTGGGTCCCCCTTTTTATGGAGGAAGCTCAGCGACTAATCATTTCACAAGCAGCCCTTCAACGCCTGGGGAAAGATCGTAGCGGACCGCCGATGCATTGGGATGGTGGAGTAAAGTACAACATCATAGGTCAGTAGTGCACCAAGTAAAGATCAGACGAAATCTGGACTAAGTGGAATCTAGGTCTTCTTGGAAAGGGTGCATTTGCGACGGTTCATCAACTTGCCACTAAGATTGACGGTAGTTTGCTCGCGGCAAAGGAACTTGAAAAGAGACGTTTCATGAAGAATGGCCAGCTTGACAAAAAGATCGACAACGAGATGAAAATCATGGAGGAATTGCGACACCCCAACGTTGTCCAGTTTGTCGAGTACTATGACCAGGGCGACTTTCTTTACATTATCATGGAGTTTGTTCGGCACGGTGATCTGCAAGGATATCTCAATCAACGGGGCCGCATGCCAGAGTCACTGGTCCGGACGATGGCCCAACAAATCCTGAGTGCCCTCGCCTATCTCCATCGAAGGAAGATAACGCACCGCGACATCAAGCCAGATAATATACTCATTGCAAGTTTCGAGCCTTTCAGTGTCAAGCTGTCTGATTTTGGGCTGTCTAAGGTTGTCAAACATGACGAAACGTTCCTAAAGACTTTCTGCGGCACACTTCTATATTGCGCACCCGAGGTTTTTCCCGATTTCGATGGAAGGGCAACTCAGGGAACAAAACGACGCCGTGGAGCAAAGCAGCAATTTCATTCGTACAGCTCGTCTGTGGACATTTGGTCATTTGCTGCTGTTCTTTGGTATGCGTTGTGTGGCAAACCGCCTTTCGAAGGCATCGCCGACGCTACGGGTCGAGCGATGTACAACAATATCATGACCACATGCCTAGATACGACTCCCTTGCGAGAAGCCAACGTATCCGATCTATGCATTAACCTTCTTTGCCGCATGCTGCAGACCGATCCAGCCCTTCGCCCGACAGATCGAGAGTGTCTTAATCATCCTTGGCTAAGAGAGGGTGTCGCAGTAGCAGTACTTGAAGATCCGACCCTTCAAAGCATTCTGGAGGAGGATGAATCAGAGAACGTGGAGGAACAGCTCTCCCAACTCAATTTTTGTGAGGATCTTCTGCAGTCTGACGATTACGGCTGTGATGTTCTTGAAGATGCCGAGTTCGAGCAACTCGTGAGCGACCGGCAATCTAAGAAGATACGTGTAGATCCACTGGTGCCGCGGAACCAGATGCGCGATAAAAACCACGGCGCTAGCTCGAACCCTTCATTTCAATCAGAACACCTCGATGATGACAAAGATGCTGCTGAGAGCTTCAGGATCGAGATGAAGCCTTTGGACAAGCAACGACTCTTCGGGGAGATTGGACAGTCTGCACTCCAGAGCTCAGGAATCCTCAGTGCTCATGCAAATGATGCTCTTTCACATGATGACACCAGTAGCGAGGTTTTGCCCGATACCATCCTTCCCGACCAAGTAGCGATTACTAGCAACCGTGGGCTACAGGAACAGGTAGACACTTCGGGTCACAAGTACCTCCCCCAATCCAACACAACGTTCTCGTCACCAAGTCTGCTTGGCGCGGAATCAATGGTTCGCGATTTGAATATGATCTCGGCTCAGTCCCCACCATCTGGCGCTCACAGCCCTGATAGTCCCGCAACCCCAAGGACACCAGCGGCTTCCCAGCATAATGCTCCTAGCACAGATGTTTCGCAGCATAGCCAGGTCAGCGAAGCGACACCTAGAGCCAAGCCTCCCCAACTGGACAGACAAATCAGCTTACCGAAGACGGCCTCGTTCTACTATGACCCTTACGACCCTAGTACCCACAATCTCGAGTATGCAAGCAAAGTCAGCGGATTTGATTTTGTTGGAGCCGCAGCAGCCAAGGTTGCCGAGACAAAGCTGCCTGATACGATGAGATATTCTACCGATGCTGGCAATTGCAGCGGTGGTGATGTTTATCATAATGACCATCAAGATTCAAGTGTCATTCCAGGACTACCATTAGATCTCGATATCAAACCCCCTCCCCGCCGGTTGGGAAAGCTCGTTGCTACTGCTGACTCGTTTGTCCCGGGTCTTACCCTTAATATTGAACGAAGCCTGACGTCGTGGGGTCGACTTCCAGCAAACACGATAGTATACGAAAATCCACAAGATACCCGTGTTCCCAAAACAGCTTTCGGGATTTTCTGGTACTCAACTGATGTGGGTAGTCCCAGTGTCGATACGCTCTCCCAGCAGGGCAAAGATTGGACAACCTTGAACAGTCTATATGTGGGTATTTCAACTGGTGCCACGTCTGGCATCAGTATCAATGGGAAACATCTCCGAAAGGTGGACGACAAGGGCCGTCCGTTATTTGGACACTTGCACAATGGGGATATCATCCAAGTGTTTCAGGATGCTCGCGGAGTCGAATGCCTGAAATTCAGATGCGAGATCTACCACGGCATCGGGAAAGATCCACGCGCTCCGGGCGAGTCGTTTGATATTTTCACAAAGAAGAGAGATCATCTCTAATCCACAAGCCTCCTAGGCACCTCGATCCAGAAACTGCCATGTATCTTAAGTGGGAGTTGGTGGCAATTTACTGTTTGCTGTTCTTGTCGGGCCTTTGTGCATAGTATATCCTTTCGCCGCTGTCAGATTTATGAGATTGGGGGATTTCTAAACTGGCGATCCTCGAAAAATGCGGATAGACACGGTGCTCCAGAAGACGGGCATCACTGAAGCTTCACAAACTATTGGTACGAGTGTAAATACCCGCGAACCTTTATTGTACGAGTACGGCGCGTCCCCGTATGCAATAAATGGCAAATATATCAAGTATTAGCTAGAGATATTATAATTAGACCCTCATAATCGATACAGGTTTCGCTCTCGTATCGCATATTTTGTTGGAACAACGAATGACTACCTACACTACGTGATTACCCAGATACCTTAGCTGCTTAGGTAGTTAGTAGGTACCTAAGTAGTCACGAGTTAGGTTACAGTATTTAGATGACGTAACACTATCGGCGGAACAAACCCTTGAATAATTAACTTTGCCGCCGAATTCGCTCCATAAATATCCATCTCTCAAACCTCATATTCTTGCTCAACACAACGATAGTTTTATTTGGCAACTTCCTCTTCTTCGGCATAACGATAGAACCATGCGCCCTATACCCCCATTCATCACACCTAGACTGCTCTCATCAATCCCTTCAGGCAGATCTACAACTACATTCCGCACGCGACAAGGGCCATGTCTCCTATGCATCCACAGAATCTCCACCCGGTCGTCTCCACGCCTCCAGCAATCCACCACCACTTCAAACACGACCAAAGAGGATACTAGAGCCGCACCGCAAACCCACTACACTTTCTTCCCGAAATCCCTTCCAGCCGGGCCGCCGCCGCAGGGTGATTTCTCGATAGATCTATCCGCGCTGAAGCGAGAATTTCTGCAACTGCAAGCGCGCGCCCACCCAGACTTGCACCCTCCAGCGGACAAGAGCAAGGCGCAGGCGCTCTCTGCGCGGATAAATGAGGCATACAAAACGCTATCATCTCCACTGTCGCGGGCGCAATACTTGTTGACGCTGCGGGGGATCGAGGTCGCAGAAGATGAGACGGCCAAGGTGGAGGATCCGGAGCTTTTGATGGAGGTACTGGAGACGAACGAACGGATTGAGGAGGCGGAATCGGAGGATGACCTCGTGGTTCTTAAGAATGAGAATGAAGCGAAGGTGAGACGGAGTTTGCAGATTCTGGAAGAGGCTTTCCGGGAAGATGATGTGGATGCGGCGAAACGGGAGGCAGTCAACTTACGCTATTGGGCGAATATTGGAGAAAGTCTTCATGCGTGGGAGAAAGGGAAGCCGGTTCAATTGATACATTAGGGTTGGCTTACGAGCAAGAGCAGAGGCGGAAGTGTAGAAGGATGCGAAAACGTCTACCTGACGGTGTATAGATTACCGAGTACATGATACCCAACTTCATAGTTCGATTCTGGGGCACGGCGCCTTACTGGTCACATTGATATTGACACTGTACTACCATTATAAATGCAATAGGGTGAAACTCAAGGCTAAGCTTTGTTCCCAAATAAGGAGTACTTCAAAGCATCATCTATAGCGCATTGTGTGTAGGTAGGTACTAATAACTCCATCCATCAGAGGAACGAGTAATTGATTGTACAGAAAGCTCAATTACGTTCACCGTCTAATATAATAATGCCACCACTACCTACTGACCACGATTATACTGTATTGATATTGATACCCAATCATCACGTTTTGCCATCGGGCATCTCCGAATAATGTTGTTTCCATGACCAGCTTCTAAACCGAGTTAAGCGTCGCGATAGGCCGAGGCTTTCCATTATTCATTCATATCTTCAAGTTCCGAGCGCGCAGAGCAGTTACCCCTCCTCTCCTTCCTTTCCACCATGTCGACATCAAATTTTCGACCTATTCCCGCCGAGGAGGTCGCAAAATCAAGCGATGGGTTGATTCACGGCGTTTCGGCTGCAGAGCTACAGGTACTCGGCTCGGAATGTAACGATGCGAAAGCCACGGCATATTGTAAGCTTTGCCCCTCCATGAGACACAATAGATATTGTCGCGCAGTCGAATCAATGTATGTTTACTTCGAACTAACATGGAGATCGTTTTATTAAGGTCCATACTCTCTCTTTCGAGTCGGCGCATCTCTCCTCATTCGCAGCCCCTCGCCATCAGGAGCTGAGCATCACATCGTATCAGGTGCCAACGTCGAGAACGCATCCTACCCCGTGGGAACCTGCGCCGAACGCACCGCGATGGGCACCGCAGTACTCCAAGGCCACAAAATTGGTTCCTACAAGGCAATCGGCGTCTCTACAGACATGGACGACTTCTGTTCGCCGTGCGGCATGTGCAGGCAGTTCTTGCGCGAGTTCTGCGAGGACAGCGTGCCAATTTTCATGTTCAACAAGAAAGGGGAGTTTAAGGTAAAGACCATGGGTGAATTGCTGCCATTGAGCTTCGGGCCGTCCAGTCTTCCATCTAGGGATCAGTTGAAGGGCATCGTGGAGGATGGGAAAGACAAGAAAGCTTAGTTTTCGCAGTTTAGAAGCAATTCCTTATTAAGGTCATTCAACGAGGATGAGAAGTCCACGATAGTATTATAATGTCCAGGTCACATGGAGAGATTTCGAAGTCAGGAACGAGGGTTGACATGATGGGGGTTTCCGCACAATTTACACCGTACAATATAGCTCTAGACAGATGATCGATGACATGTTTGAATTTGTGATATTCTTTCTGCCGGAACAGCCAAATCTTATTAGTTACGGCTTCGAGTATCACGTACTGCATTGCACTCCTACCTACCTACCTACCTATAGGCATCTACTCCGTATGTTAATGTACAACCATCTTTAAGCTTAGGAAGACCGTAGGGGTCGCACGCCGGTAGGTATGGTGACTAGCCAGGTAGCGATAAGCCCATCCTTGATCCGATAAGCAACCCACGTCTTCCCCGTCTCCAGCCAAACAACAAACGATGAACTTGTCCTGTCCCATCATCCCATCTAAACTAGACTGACCGTCTGTCTGACTGACTATGCATCTCCGCGCCCCGTGGGTATGCGTTAGCAACGTAATATGGCTTGCATCCCCATTTTGCCAATCACCTCATCGAGAAAACAAATACTCACTCAATTGATTTGTGAACAAAAACCACAATAATATATCTTCTTCCTCCACTTCCTCTTCTCTATCTTCCCCAAGCCCATTCCCAAGCCCAAGCATCTCCTCGGGCCCTCCTCACTCCGTGAACTGACATTGACCAGTCGACTATGTCGAACGAAACACCAACATCACACGAGATAGCGCAATCGGAGCACTTCTCGCCATACAGGTCAGATGGAAAACTCGTGAGTTGATCTCTAGTTCATTTATCTATCTATCATCATGAAAGCCCAATCAAGGTAGCCGTCGTAACAACTTGCACATATCTAACTGACATGGTGGTGATCCTCTAGTATGGCTTCGTCTGTGTCGTGACCGGAGCCACTCAAGCTGTTGGCAAAGCCATCGTCACTGAATTAGCAGGTATTTCGATTTTTCCCTTCATCTTATGGTCCAATATGACACTCCCTGGTCGCATGTGACTTTCAATCAACGTGAAGCTTAACTGAAAATAATGACCAGCTCACGGTGCTGCCTGTATCTACGCATGTTCGTCCCTCCCAGACGAGCCCTATGCCGAGCTCGCCGAATCAGTCAACGCCCAATTCCCCAATACCAAAGTGATCGGCTACCCATACAAGATCACATCCGAGGAAGATACTTTGGCCCTCATTGATGATGTCCTGAATTCATGGGGTCGCCTCGACGTCTGGACCTCGTCGACAGGCCTCCTCGGACCCCATAGCATCACGTCGACCGGCCCGAGAGATCTTTACAGCGCATTCGAGACGAATGCCATGCCGGCTTTCTTTGCGCTCAAGTACGCTCCTGCTGCTATGCAGAAGACTACACCCAAGGGCAGGTACCCTAATGCAGCGCCAAAGGAGTGAGCCGGCCCCCTCTTTATACCACTAGATATGTGTGGCGTCTTGTTATCGTTGCAGGAGAAAGCAATTTGGCTGACTCGTCATTATAGTCAAGCATATGGCTCCATCATAGTCGTCACCAGCGTAGCCGGGACCTACGGCGGTTGCTGGGGCCCTGCCTTCACGATAGCATCGCATGCCGCTCTAGGTGTCGTGCGCTCCGGGGTTTCGATCCTAAAGGGGACGAATGTGCGCATCAACGCTATAACGGCAGGCCAGATCGACGTGGGAGTCTCTTTGAAAGATGCCGGCCTCGAAGGCGGTCAATTCCCACCGGCGGGTCTGCAAGATGAAGAGGTGCAGAAGAAGATCATCGGACTGGAGAGGGCCGGGCGCCCCGATGAGGTCGGAAGAGTTGCTGGATTCCTGGCTAGCGGATTCAGTAGCTACATCACTGGCACCGAATTGAGGGTCGACGGAGGAGCGAGCGTGATGAATCCTCTGACAGTGCCAGTTTGAAGAGCTTCAGGGTTTATGAGTAGGGGGTGGACCACAGTGGTGGAGAGAAACAATCCTGGGTATTATCGACGTACGAAAGAATATTTAACTACACGAAAACAATATTGTAGATCATCATACACACTTAGAGCTCGTCCTTATAGATCTCCTCACTTCCCTCCTGTTGGTCTTCGGCACCCTGCCATTCCTCACTGTCCGGGGCTTTGGCTTTGGCTTTGGAGCTGGTCTTCCCTTTAGGTGATTCTCCATCTTCTTTCCTCCCATCCTTCGCTTTCTTTTCCACGTCCTCCTGATCCTCTATCTCGATGACTGCAACAAACTCTCTTCCTAATGGTGTTTCTATAAGTTCGAGCTTCCACGCTTTCTTCCCTGCACGCTTCTTGATGGTGGTCTTCAGCCTCTCCACGTCCTTGGGATTCTTGATATCAAGTTTCTTCATTTCGGCCACGCTTAATTGCTCTCCGGATGATGTTGCGATGGTGGCGAGATGAGTCTTCTTGCCTCCGCCGACGACTACACTTTTCTCGATCACCTTGCCTTCAGAGCCAACGAATTTCTGTGCCCCGACTTCGATGCCACCCACAATGGGTCCACGCTTTGTCGATCCTTCTGCACCGTCCGCGATTTCTCGCAATGGGTTTTGGTTTTCGAGAGCTATTATCCGCTCTGCTTCAGCAAGCTTGTCTTCTACTTGTACCATTTCCCAGGCCTCGGCTTCGAAATCTTGAACGACTGGTTGGCAATTAATTGTGTGTGCAAGGTTTTCTTGTGGTGGCAGAAAAGCAACGTCATTGCAAAGACGAGGAGTATTCACAATCATGAGATATGTGCAGGTGGCAGTCTCCTTGATCATGGCGATACGATCCGCCGACTGGGGATGGCAGTGGTACTAGTCACACAAATCATTAGAGAGAGGAGGCCAACGTCTGGAATGGGCCTACCTGAACTTCCACCTTTCTTTCTTTGCCTGTCAAGTCGCATTCAGTCCCTCCACTTATTCGTTGAACCATGTATCTCGAGCTTCCCTTTGTCTCTAGTCTAGCAACTTCTAGTGTAGATCCCGATGCAGTTTTCGGCTTTTGGATGTTGCCTTCGTCATCCATCGTCTCTTTAGTTCCCTCTTCTTTCCCGAGGGTTTTCTGTGTCTCCTTCGACGCCTTGGATTGATCACTGCCGTCCTCGGGCTTGGGAAACTTTCCTAACACGAAGCTATTGACAGCGGCATCTTCCGCAGGAGGATAGTGTGGCACACCACGACCCGGGGGTAGCGGGTGGAATTGTTTGATCTCCCCCTGGTAGCAAAAGCTATACGCCCACCACCCGCCGATGTAATAGATACAACTGTCCTTCATACCATCCAGCAGTTCCCAGCCTCTATCTGCGGCGCGCACCAATTCCTTCTCTTCCTCTGCTTTTGCTTGTTCAGCGCTTGCTGTTGCATTTACAGTCTCATCTTCTACGATGATGGGAATACTGCAAATATATCTTCGACCGTCAAGGACAACGGGCTCATAAGTATGCTCGAGCTCTTCAATGTCTGCCGGCGGAGCATGGCTCTGATGGTGTCCTTCCGTAAGCTCCTGAGTCTCTTGGGATTGCGGCAATGTAGAGGGTTGGATGTGAGATCCAGATCGAGCGAGGAGACCCGCCGCCTCGTCTTCAGTCAAGTAGGTATCCGGAAAAAGAACTTCATACTGTCGTCTCGAATTAGCAAAATGCTTCCAGGTGCAAGCATCGAGATATAGGCGAATGTATGCTTGAGAGAGGAGTTTACCTGAGGGAATGCGAGGAGATCATCAAACACGCTGAAAGAATGCTGACTTGCGAGCGCAAGACGCAGGAAAGCAGGTAAAGCCCAGAAATTCTTCATCGTGCCGTTCGACACTGACTTTGAAAGAAGCTTTCTTCGTAAAGTTCAAGTTGTTGGAGATCCAGCCCGTGGTGGCGCGGTACATCATCCAGACAGATGTCACTTTCCGAAGCTCCTCGCTCAAACTAGCCTATCGTAGACTAGCGCGTTCATTCGCCTCCGCGGCAGTCACCTCGTTCGATGACCTACTTGTAAGTTGTAATTATCGGTGCCGGGCGCCTAGCGAGTACATTTAGTCGCCTAGGTATATATCTAGGTATTCAGTGGTGCGTGCAGCAATATGGCGAACGATCGTTGATTCACAGCTACGATCAATGTATCTAATCGTATTGGCGCATGGCCAATTGACATCCATGGATGGTGAAGATGGCTTACATGTTTACAGATTTGGCCAAAACTGATTACTACATCAATACAGGATTTCATCTGGCATCAATTATCTTAGCAACGATCTACAAACTGCAAGGGGAGCCATGCGTATAAATTGTATGAAATCGTTCGCTCGTCCAATCATTCCTGGACCATATGTCTTTTCTTCGACCCAGTTGCTTTAGCACTAACGTACATCTTGGGGCTACTTATAGGATTGGTCACCACAAGTTACGAAGAAGTATTGTGTGAGCTTACGCACGCTAGCGGGTAAATATCGATTCAGTCATCAACCCTTGGTTTCAGGTATCGTGGGCTGAGCCCACATTGCGGATTTCTAGACCTAGAAAGATAACCATAAAATGCATGGTGACTTTTCTTCTATTTTGCACAAGTACATATATTGTGTTAATTGAAAGTCTTTCATCAAACAAGTCATTCAGACATTAAGGATCACGGTCTTATGGTCTAGTGGTATGATTCTCGCTTAGGGTATCTAAGCATGCTTGCGAGAGGCCCCGCGTTCGAATCGCGGTAAGACCCCTTTTTTTGTCCCTTTAATGCACTTCTGTCTTTCGATTAGAAACGGCTTTGCTTTTACTTTTTTTTTTTCAATCAATCTCTCTGCTCACAGAGACCCTTCTTCCTTCCTTATTTATCATTTCTCTTGAATCTATTGACAGCCTATCTCTGTTTTCTCAGCCGTGACATTTGTTCAGCTGCGATATTCATTCTATAGGTGCCGCTCTGCTGCAACATGCTTATAAGTGTGTAATCTGATGACGCCAGCGGAGGAAACTATCGGAACCTGCTCCTATTACCCCTTGCACCTGTGTCTCACTCAAGTGAGAGTCAGAGCACCGTTTCCATCCATTTTTGAACATGACAAAGCTCCACAGCATGCATGACAGCATGACAGCATTCACTATCATCTGGCCCGCTCATTATTGCGTATTGTACTACAGTAGCCATCTTCAATAAATCACGAGTGAGTGAGTCATACGAACATACTGAATAGAAATACTCGACGCCCACGCCAATGATTTGCTTTCCCCTCATACTGCCGCAGCAATCGAAGACATGCCACCCTTTGCAACTCTTTATACTACTACCAAATTTCTGCATGCCAAAGTCACAAAGACCTTGGCAGCTGCCGCGCTGAACCACCTCGAAATAAAAGTTGATACTGACTTCAACTATCCCGTAACGAACAAAACTACGGAGTACCTCGCAAAATTTCCGCACGGCAAGATTCCGGCAATCGAGACTCCCTCTGGATTTTGCCTTTCGGAAGCAGGAGCTATAGCTCACTACGTTGCAGAATCTGGGCCTGCGAGGGATCAACTATTAGGTAGAAATCCCGAGGAGAGGGCTTTGGTGCAAATGTGGATATCTCTTGCAGACACCGATATCTTTCCAAATGGTATAATCATCATGCAGTCAAAATACCCTGCCGAAACCGAGTGCATGGCCAAGGATAGTTTTCTACGAGCGCTCGAACGCGTTGAGCAGCATTTGAGCCAAGAAGGAAAGGTTTGGATTGTCAGGAATGATGAATTCAGCCTTGCAGATCTGAGTATTGCAGCGAGTCTGTACTGGCCCCTGGAAAGGATCTTGGACGAAGAGTATAGGAATGAATTCCCTAAAATCATGGACTGGTGGAACAGGTTGATGAGGGTTGATGAGGTTGCGCAGGCGTACCAGGCACCGATTCAATTTTGCCACGTAAGCTCGATGCGGTAAAAGTCTGGATCAGGTTCGTCTTTTAAACATCATGGCTGCCTTGCAATTGCATGACATATCTTGCACAATCTTCAATTCAGCTCTTTCATTGCGTAACTCTATTTTTTTGCTTGAGCAACACCAAAGGTGGCGCCGCCTTCTGCAAGAAATCGTTCCTCCTCAGCTGTGGATTTTCGCCCGAGGGCGAGGTTACGATGTGGGTATCGACCAAATCTGTCCAGGATTTCCCTGTGCTCTCTTTCCGCTTTCAGACCTTGCTCTAAAAATTGACTCTGTCGTTCGACCCCCTCACTCTCGATATCTTCTTTGAGTTTTGCCATAATCTCCGATGCCTTGTTGTGTGCTTCAATGTTCTCGGAATGGATCAAGGGAAGGAAGAACCACTGTCTATGCGCAACGGACACTCGCCATTGCGGATGGAGATCCGGTCTCTGAATTGGACTGTCAGAGGACAGGAGGTGAAGGATCAACGAATACGCTATTTGGTCGTAATGACTATAGACCTTCGCGAGGCCACTTTTGTCGCGGAATATATTGCGAGTCATTTGATCGAGGAGTAGTACCATGCTGAGTGTCGTCCACGCAGCCTTCGATCCATCAGGGGTTGTATCATTTTGGACAACTTCCTCGATTTGACGTAAGAAAGGCTCCGCCGTTGGGCTTGGGAACTTCTCAGGACCAATGACCTCCAAAGCATGTTTGAAATTCTCACGGCATATGCTGTCAAATTCGACTTTCTCTTCGGGGGTGCCCATGAACCATCGTCGCAATACTGGGATGCTGACTTCTTTAGCATCAAGTGGATGTCCCTCGAACCAAATGTCTCGAACTCGATCATACAATTCGGAATTGAATATAGTTCTATCAAGTGTGAAGGAGCCCATCGCTCGTCGGTGATGGAATGAACGTAGTGAAAATAAGTGCAAAGAGTGTCGAGTTCCGGATAACATGTATGCCAATGTTATGGTTGTTGTTGTTGTTGTTGTTGTTGTTGTTGTTACAACACTGGGGAATTTTGTGTGGATTGTCGTTGGCTTTATTGTGACGTAGACGTTATTGTCATTAGTTTCACGGCATTGTCTATCTTTGCTTTAGTGTCGGTGGTTGGGAAGGCCGAAGCAACGAAAGACTGGAATTCGCTTACGGTTTTGCTTTTTGAATGCTTTGCTGACACAAACTTCTTATTGTGGTGTACGGACCAAAACATCCGGAGACCATGCCTGATGATCAAGCCTGTTACATTGTGCTCAGAATATTCTCCTCGATATGTTTACGTAGTAATTGATGAACATTCCGATTAGCTCACATTTCTCTTTCTGTCTCTCATTGGGGACAGCATAAAGATTGCCAGCATAGGCACAGAAGATGATAAACAAGCATTATGTCTTACAACAAGCAAGCCTAAAAGCTCAATTCGGCAAATACGATGATATCAAATTTGGAAGGTTCCAGATGAAGCCGGCCGATGTTGATTTTTCGCATATGCCAATCATACGAAAAAAAGACCCTACTGCAGGACAAGACGCATGGAAGTGTTCAATATCCCTCACTTTCAAACCGACTTACTTACTGTCATTGGCATCCCATCCCGTGGCCTGGCCTCAAAAACCATCTCCTGAAATGCGCGATCGCCGTACTTTAAGTCTAAATCAGTCCAAGTAACTCGCGGTGACTTGTTCGGCTTGAGACCATCGCAATGGAAATCAAAGTCCCGGATGACTAAGAGAAGAATAACCTTCAGTTCATCTAGGGCCAAAGCTTGACCCAAACACGCTCTGGAGCCACGCTCAAAGCTGCGGAAAGCATGCCGTGGAGACTCATTTCGCGAAAAACGATCAGGGTCGAATACAGAAGGTCGCGGGAAGATCTCCGGATTGTAATGCATTGTGTGAGAGACTGGGCATATCATATGGTCTTTGGTGGGATAATTTACGCCATTGAATGTAAGGAAGCCGTTTTCATCGTGCCCTCGTGCCGTGTGTCCGACAGGATAGAGTCGCAACGTTTCCTGGATCACGTTGGCAGTGAGGTGCAACTCGCTGATTTTGGCATGGTGTTGAGGGTCTTGGAGCATAGCGTAGGTGGATTCGACCGTTGGAGCGAACACCTGGTTGTGCTCCTCTCGCAATCTTTTGACGATATTTGGGTTATCAGAGAGCAACAGGAACACAAAACAGACTGTATCTGTTACCGTTCCATTACCGGCCAGGACAAGGGTCTTGATTTGCGTGACTGCCGAGGCCAAGAAGCCCATGTCGAGGGCTGTCGATTTCGACTGTTTGATTTTACGCATCTCTTCTAAACGATCGCGAAGCACAAGGTCCATGATGCTCAGGGATCGTTTGTGGCTTACATCGATGTTTCCTCGCTCCAGTTCCTCATAACGTTGTCGGATCAACTTCTCAATCAGAGAGTCTAGCTGCTTGGTTGCAGTCAGACGCCTTCGCCGTCCGAGAAGTCGCTTGAAAGGGTTCCAGCTGCGAGTTTCCATCGATAAGCCGTGAATCATATCGCCGAAATGTCGCAGAGCGGGGCTGTTCCAATCGGCCTGTGCCCCAAGGTTATATCCAAAGGCGGCTTTGCCTACGATATCGAATGTTAAACAACTAGAGGCCTTCTCTAGACTGAAAACCTCGCCAGACTCCGCTTTCTGCTGCAGGATTGACCGGAAGATCATGACTTCTTCGCCTATCATGCCTACCATACCACGTACTCGCGATATGGAGAACGCAGGGGCAAAGGCAGTGTGTAGATGCTTCCAATACGGCCCTTCGGCTGTGACGATGTTGCCTGCGCCCACGATTGGATCAATGAACGTCTTTTCGACGGAGTGCTTTGGATGGTTCTTGATCGCTGTCATGTGCAAAGCCAAGTCGGGGTCTTGGACAATGATCATTCCGTGGCTGAATGGCCACATATCAAGATAGAAGAGGCCTGGCAGGTTGTACTTCTGTGCCATGGACGTTATGGCAACCTGTGGATGGCACTGACCAGGCATTAAAGCGAGCATGTCCCCCATCAGTTTGGCATGACCCCATAGGAAGTCGTGAGGTGGTTTTGGCTACCCCAGAGTTAGCAAGTGCTGGGCGCGTTGATACGCGGGTCGCCATCTGTTTCCCGTACCAGATCTTTGTAGAATTGGCGATGTTGCACGAGCCTCACTACGAAGTAGACAATGCTTGCAGCTATCAGAAGCGCTGCCCAGGGTAAGGCATATGACTGTTGCATATTGATGTTGATCCAGCAATGCCCGGAAGGAAGGTTGATGATATGTTGCACAAGTTGTGCGCGACTTTATCGGCACTTATACGGCGCAGGTCAGTCGTAAGGTACTGTGCTGAGGCACGGATCGGCTATATGAAGGACTTTCGATTTGTAGTGTTCTAGGCGTAATTCGGGTTAAAAGGATCCCAAGTGACGAGGCGTGACAATGAAGAGGTAGATAGTGCTTTCGGTGTAAGCACTTGAAATGCTCTCGCGCGTGTTGTTGGATTCAACAGCAACCAACCCAGCGCGAGTAGGGATGATGATTGTAAAGGAGGCATGTTGATTCGACAAGGCTGCAATACACTAGAGCCGGCTTGAAGGTCTATGTACCTAGGCGAATGTGCCCAAGGTGCTAGGATATTCCGTATTACAGCTAAGGCCAATCAACGAAACAGTTAATTGGTGACGAAGCTGAAGGCTCTTGTGCCCGGGAGGACTTGTAGTTTAAGCGACCCTCTACCTGTTCTGTGTCGGCCTGCTACCTGCGTTGTTAAGAAAGGGAGGACAACAGTTACACGACAGAGTCCTTGTATTAGTTATCGCAATCTGTAACCATGTACAACGTATGACCGTGGTGCACGTATTTCATTTGCGTCTATTTGCGTTTGTAGTCCCTTGGGAAACTAGTTACCGCCCAGGTATGGAAAGATCTAAGGTCTCCCATCGCGAAGAATACGTGCCTGAGCCGCCTCTCGCATGTGGTCGTCAAGTAACGACATCAATACTGCATCTGTCCCTTGCTTTAACCACCAGGCGTCGTGCGCCAGCGCTACGTGAAAACCATAGTCTCTCTCGAGCACCCTTATATTGGAGATTGTTCTCTCGGCAGCACATATGTCGGCATGCAAAGACATCTTCCCCAACCCAGGCACGCTGAATTTTGCAATCTGGAATTTCCCGTCTAGAAGTTCTCTGACAGGCACTCAATGATGCGACCTATGATGTATAGCGTATTCAGATGCTCACCTGGAATGGCAACAGTCGCTACCAAGCAGAATCCATTCTCCGCTTTCGATCCTTGCTGCTGCGCACAAATTTCCTGCCATGTGCCCGGGCGCTTGCATAACCCAAAAGCTGCCATCTCCGAAATAATCCATCGCTTTCTCAAATGGTCCAAAGGCTATCCAGTCACCGTTCAACTCATGCCATCTTTCTGTAGCATGTTCAGGATCAAAAAACCGGCCGTCCCATTGGAGGCTTGGGTCGACCATGTGTCCAGGCGAACACCCGTCTCTGGTACCTGGCCCAAAATTCGCCGTGGCATTTGG
Organism: Aaosphaeria arxii CBS 175.79; assembly: GCF_010015735.1. NCBI lineage: Eukaryota > Fungi > Ascomycota > Dothideomycetes > Pleosporales > Aaosphaeria > Aaosphaeria arxii. The sequence continues at coordinate 70,815 of NW_022983485.1, forward strand.
AAAGACATCCCGAATAGGTCGACAATGATCCCAATGCGCATGGCTTGATAGATGAAGTTAGCAGAAGTAAGGACTTGCTATTAGAGTCGGCCATGCATGCCTAAACAATACTGTATCTACATCCTTCCGGTCGACACCTCGTTCCTTGAGCTGCTGGACAATGGAGCGTCGTGGACCAACAAACTCGACCTCGTCAAGCATGAATTTATTCACCCATGGTGTATAACACGCTCGGTCCTGTTCCTTTAGCGCCCTATTCTCACGAAGAATTGTCTAGCGTTGTCGAAGTACTTACTTCGACGAGTCCAAGATCCCACAAGATGTGACGGCCTCTGTGAGACAGGTAGAACGCCCAGTTGTACATGCGAAAGTTCTGTTTCTCTACGCCAGCATGAATCTTCGAGATCTCGCCGATGAAGCTTCCGCCATCGAGTAGTGATAATTGAACATATGCGTCTGTCGCCGGCAAAGGTACAAGACAACGTTCTGCAACTGTCATGTCCGGCAGGTACAGGCTGGATCTGTTAAGTCATGTTACAAAACGAGACTTGGTCATGTAATGAGATATGCTTCAATTTCCCCTCATCACCTAATCCCTCCGCGCTCCTTTTTGCGGGCGACGACTCACGCTTTGCAATTAATTCCTCTCCCCACATTGGTTTAACCATGCTATCCACTAATTGCTTTGCATCCATGTTTCGTGCCCCACCAAAGGCTCAGCTACTCCAACGGCGGGGCGGGGTAAGTAATCATGGGAGGTTGGAGAATCAGGAGAAAAGCCAACATAACCGTACTTCAGGACTTTTGCTACGAGTAAGTCAAATTGTTAGAGAGCTCGACGCCGCTTGGCTTGGTAGCTCCCATTGATGTTCAACCAAGACACGCAGATTCCCCTAATCGATTTCGGTCCCCTACAATCCAGACGCTATGTCAGACATATTCCAGCATAATGCTTTAGGACAGCTGCAAGGCAATCTGGTCGATGGAACTGTGCAATTTCTTGGATTGAAGTACGGCTCATTGAAGAATCGCTTTGCCCCGTCCGAGCTGGTGACAAGCTATGAACAACCGATAAAGGATTGCACACGCTATGGGTAAGAACCCGTCATTCCTGACTTTATATTTTGATTGCTCTACTTAAAGTCACACAGACCGCCTCCAGTGTCTCCAGCCGGGGCTATTCACACCGAGTTTGGGTTCATCCAGAAGTCGCTGCCTCTGCCAGCAGTTCCAGAGCACTCGGACCTTGAAGGACTTAATTTGAATGTCACAGTACCGCAGGGAAAGGATGGAGTCATTGATACGAACGCCAACCTCCCGGTGTATGTTTTCATTCACGGTGGAGGTTTTGCAGTGGGCTCGAGCTGGTACCCTCACTACAATTCGACCCCATTGGTGAGGCTTTCCACAGAGATTGGGAAACCGGTCATCGGCGTATCGATCAAGTAGGTAAGAAAAGGGCCATATCTTGAGCTTCGCTGACAGTGAAAAGCTATCGGCTGGGTGTCCCTGGTTTCTTAACTTCTCGCGAGCTTCGAGATGCTGGTTATAAACCTAACAACGGCTACCGTGACCAAAGAACGGCCTTGACGTGGGTCAAAAGGTTCATCGGTGGGTTCGGAGGAAACCCAGATGAACTGACTGTGGCCGGTGAAAGTGCAGGTGGCTGTGAGTAGAAGCGAGCACCTAGCACCCATCATGCTGCGTGCAGGCTAACTCTCTGCAGTGTCCGTCGCGATGTTGTTGCTTTCGGAAGAACCGCTGATGAGCCGTTGCCTGACCACTGGTGGTGCCATGTTGCTCTTCAAGCCAATCCCCGAGGCTGAAACTGAGGCTACGTACCAGAGTGTTATCGAAGCCCTTGGACTTGCTGATAAGTCATCTGCAGAGCGTATACAGGGTTTGCTCGATTTGCCTGTCGATGATCTCTGGCAGAAAGTGCCTCCTGGGGCTGCCTTGATACCTACCCTGGACGGGGAAACTGTACCTGGCACGCCTAGTTTCGAGATCGTTACTTCTCAAGACGACCACCCAGAATATCCAATTCCTGGCCGAAGATGGTGTAAGGGATTAATGATCGGTGACTCGCAACTAGATGTAAGTGCACGGCATAGCCCACATCTTTCGCCATACTGAACGTTGAAAGGCCAATATTCTTTGCCATATGGGTTTAGATAATCTCAATCCTGGAATAGCATCGAAGTTCATCCGTTCCGTTCGAGAATCGCTCCGTGAACACCCAGAGGCAGCGGAAGAGCTCTTCAAAGCCTATGATCTGTCACCCTCAACTGATGATGATGAGGCGATGCTTACAATTCTGAGATTTGCGTCTGAAATAGCATTTTACGCAGCCGCCATCAGTTTAGCGAAAGGCTGGCCGCAAACAGAAGCAAACAAGGTCTTCCTTTATCATTTCAACGAGGGAATCCCATGGGAGGGAAGGTTCCAGGGCGAAGCAGGCCACATCCTGGACGTGGCCTATTTGTTTCAAAACTACAACGATCATTTGACGGACGCACAAAAGGCAGTCGCACGCACCTATGGAGAGGATTTCATAAAATTTGTTAATGGCGAAGATCCGTGGCCGCCTGTGCAAAACGACCAAATAGGTGCTCGTGTATATGGCCCAAGCGACGTCGGACGTACGGCTGAGTACGTTGGATCTGCTGACCTAGAGAAGACTCGAAGGCACGATAGGATACTCAAGCTAGGTGAACTGGCTGGATTTGATTCAATCAATGCTGCATTCCACGATTTCTTCCTAAAATAAGTAGCTACCTGTATTAATTCAATGGACATCCCAGTCAAATGTTGCGCTCGATCATCATTGTTCTCAGAATCCTTCTTATACTACCATTAACCCTGTCCACTCTGGTCTTTTTAATAGACATTCAGCCCATTCTATTCGCCGTTCCAGTTACCCCGCTGGGACATTGATGTAATTGGTGACAAAAGTGTCTACTAAAGTAATGGGTGCCAAGCAATGTGGGGGGTGGGGAAATCTGAGCTTGCGACAATTTCTCATACAATGAGTTTCCGGAACAGAGAAGGATCGTTTTCTGAGCTGATCTGCTCAATTGACCCTGCAAATTTGGAATCATGGTACATGTTCAGTTCAACCCTGAGCTCCTCAGCACTCTCCAAGATAAAGTTGTTGTGCTGACCGGAGGTGCCACAGGCATTGGCCGATCTGCTGTTGAGCAATTTGCCGGTAAGTCCATCGAGATACAGATCATTTCTCTAGTCTGACTGCCAATTATCATAGACGCGGGTTGTAAAGTTGTCTTTGGTGACATTGATGAGGCACCTGCCCGAAAGTCAGAGTCTCTCCTAGGCTCTAGTGTTCATTTCCTCCACTGTGACACATCATCATACTCAGACCAACTTGCCCTGTTCGCAGCCGCAGAGTCGAAGTATGGTGGAGTTGACATTGTCGTTGCAAATGCAGGAATGGCAGTGCACAAAGACATATTCGCCCCCTCGTCCGATATAGGGGCAGAGCCAAGCATGAAAGAGATCGACGTAAACCTATGCGGCGCCATCTTCACCGCACGAATTGGAATGCACTATCTGAGAAAGAGAAAAGAGGGGGGCGATTTGGTGCTTGTGAGCTCAATTGCAGGTTTCAAAGAGTGCGGAGGTATAGCTACGTATACTGCGAGCAAACATGGAGTTTTGGGGTTGATGAGGGGTCTGCACATTACTGCAATCGAGGAGAGGATTAGGATCAATGTAATTTGCCCTTGGATGACAAGTAAGCAAGTGAAGCTCCGACCACGTACCCTGATGAAGATTGACCATCGTAGAAACTCGACTTGTAAAGGGAATCGAAGATGGTTGGCGCGCTCTTGGATTACCAGAGAATGAGGCAGAGGATGTTGCCAGGAGTATAGTTCTCTGCGGAACAGCGAATAGATCGAACGAGGGTAAAATCCATGGCGGGGCAAGAATGCCTTTTGCTGGCAAGATATTGTGGATAGCTGGTGGCCAGGCTTACGAGATTGAAGATGCAATACAGGCGTTGGAGCCTCAGTGGCTAGGTGAAGAGAACAGTAAGATTTTGTCAAGGGGACAGGAATATTTAGCAAGTAAAGGCACAAGCTGGGATGCTGACGAATTGAAAACACATAAAATGGTTTAGACTTTGTAGACACAGTTTTCTTTTTGCCTGGAAATTCCCAAGGACACGCTAGGTTTGGTTCGTTTCCTGAACTGTTTCTGTTCATTCGAATGTCCATTCCCCAGTAATAATCCTTTTACCCTTATCTTCGTACCCTGCTGGAAGATTGCCTCCTATGTGAAGATATACGCTACTTCCGTCTCTATCATAGCATCGCTCATCTTTGCTTGCACTTTCCCAAACTTGCATTGCCGCCTCTGCCATCGTAGGTCGCACTCCAACTTGAATACCAGCCTCGATTCCCAGGCCCAGATCTTTGAGCATCATCTGAGTTTTGAACCCTGGTTTATAACCGCTATTACTCGGAACCCAGAAATCAGCCACATTCGGAATTGGCATAACGTGATCACACATCCACGACTGTCCAGTAGAGGCGCGGATCACCGAGTACAGGTCTTTAGGATCAAGACCTTGGGCGACGCCTATGGCTAAGGCTTCAGCCGTTGCCAGAAGGATTGTGCCACTGAGGTAGTTGTTCGAGATTTTTGCCGTCAGACCTGCGCCTAAATGGTTTAGATAGAAGAACTTCGCTGGCGAGCCGATCATTGAGAGAACACTCTCCAAGCGCTTGGAGATTGGGCTCTCCGGAGAAGGGGCGGGGTGCCCGATCAGCATGCTTAAGTCCCCACGCTCTGCTGCTGGTACACCGCCCTACGCAATGATGAGATTATTGCTTGCCATGGAAGATGATACGCGACTGACAGAAACTGGCGTATCAACATAAGTTCCCAGGATCCTCTCCTTCAATTTCTCTCCAATTTCGCGCGTACTTTTGGCATCAATAGTACTGCATTCACACAACAATCTTTCCTCATCTATTCTTGAGCTTATAATTCCATCCTTCTCATCAAGGTACACATTTTTCACGTCCTTTGCACCAGGTACTATTGATAGTACGTACTTGCTTTCTTCAGCTGCCTCGCGTGCCGTTGGGACAATCTTGATTTGGCCCAGGGATGAAAATTCGTTCTTGAACTTCTCACAGGTATTGATGTTGATATCATTAATGTATAGTATCGAGTCAGATGGCATTTTCTTGCGAATATTGGATGCCATAGCATAACCCATGGCACCGAGGCCTTTCGAAAGTCAGTACAAACATCTGAGCGATGCCAAAGCTGCGAGAATAGATACCTATGAATGCATAATGCTCTGGCATGATTGGTATGTATTATCAGGTTTTGATACGATACTGAAAATGTGTTCTTTTTTCCTTGCTGTTAAACAATTTATCTGTCGGAACGCTTGGACTCACCGATGTTCCTCAACGTCCCGCGTGAACTACTGACCCTGTTCATCAAAAGCCCCACATGGTCCCCTCATTTCCCCAGATTTACCCCAACCACTTCGGTATGATGTTGCGCCAAAGATCACAATTCCGGATGTCTTGTCAGCGACTCTTGCAGGGCATTGAAGAATGTGAAGACATGTATGAAGTTCTGCTATTTGGGGGCCAAAGGTGTTAGTGGAGGTCAGACTCCTTCATCATTGGGAGTATCAATTCAGAGGATTTCATGTCACACCAAAAATCCGTCATGTACTGTGGGGTAATTGGAGCTTGTTATTTGCTATATACAGACAGGGGCACAGGCACCGTGGTTTGAGTACGCCATGATATATTATGGCGTAGAAGCTGGCTCGAATCTTTTGAACCCAAGTTCGGCATTTCCAAACACACTGTGCATGAGTCATCTTTCCCCCCAACATCCCAAGATATACAATGTCCACCTCTCAGCCTCTTCGAGTTGGAGTCATTGGGCCAACTGGGTTTGGTGGATCTTACTTATGCGTAGAATTACTGAATCGCGGCCACGTGGTCATTGGCATATCACGCAATCCCGAAAAGATCGGGAAGCATGACCGATATATTCCACGTTCAGTCGATATCGACCAGACTGCTACTGTTAATTTGGCCAAAAATTTTGAAGACATCGATGTGTTAGTCTCAGAGTACGGTCCACACACAGCTGGCGCCGATGCTCTCCTCTATAGTAAGAGCCAAATGATCCTTTGAAGCTGCGAGCCTGAAGAATCTAGTGGTTGGCCAAAACAGATACAAGACTAATATGCAGTAGTGCCATTCATGGAGACTGTACGCAAAATCATTCTCGCGGTGAAGCAGTCTCCAGTGAAGTACTTCCTCTTCGTCGGTGGGGCAGGTTCTCTCCACGTCCCCAACACGCAGGAAAGCTGCGTCGACCACCCCGATTTCTTCATGGCTTATCGCCGCGCTATCGCGACCTCTGAAGCGCACATAGCCTACATGGAAGAAAGACTTGGCATCATGGGGACGGCTTTGCGAGAATACCGAAAGGCGCGGATTGCAGATCGAGAGGATCGGGCATCGGCTGAAGATCGCAAGATCATTGCTGAGTACGAATCAGGCATCAAGACTAAAGATCGTGCAAGTGACTTCATTAAAGCGGGAAGGACGGCTTACATGTTTTTCGACGGGAACACCAGTTTTAGGTGGAGTTTTGTTTCCCCATCGGCCTTGTATCGGCCCGGCATCAGGACTGGGAAATACGAAACTAGTATCGACGAAATGGTGCTTCTTGGAGAGCAAAAGGACAACAACATTTTTGAGGATCGGTTGACTGGAATCAGTGTAGCAGACATGGCGATTGCAATTGCGGATGAGGTAGAGAGACAACGATTTGTAGGGAAGCATTGGAGTGCTATTGGCGACTTATCTCAAGATCAGCCGGCACCAGCTTATCTGACCTTGGAGAACGTGGAGGACGGACGGCGGTGACTTGTCCGTAATAATTCAAAGTCTTAGACCCGCAATTGGTATGGTATAACAAAACTATGAAATGAAATAATGCACGAGCCTGTATCCAACTCCAGATGCCCCTATGCTTTTTGAATCATGCAAGAACGCTAAACAGAACAACACGGTACCTAGTTCCCTCTTAGATCTGCATCTCTTTCAAGTCTTCGGCGACCTTGAACGGCGCCTCGGTTTTTGCCTTGATTTCATCCACTGTGACCCCCTTTGCAACCTCTTTAAGCGTTAAGCCCTCTACACGGTCCACGTCGAAGACAGCAAGATCCGTGATAATCGTGGATACGCACTTCTGACCAGTCAAGGGAAAAGTGCACTGGTTCAAGATCTTGGGGTTTCCCTTCTTGTCGGTGTGCTCCATTGTGATGACGACCTTGGTCTGCGTGGGGTTTGCAACGAGATCCATAGCTCCACCGATACCCTTGACTTTGCCTGGAAGCATGAAATTTGCAAGATCTAGAAAACCTGTCAGCACAATTCACCTTGCGATTGAGGTTTCCACATACCTCCATATTGATTAACCTGCATGGCGCCCAACATCGCCACATCGATTCTTCCAGATCTGATCATACCGAAACTCTCGTGGCTTCCGAAGACAGACGCACCCTTAATCAATGTGACAGTTTCTTTACCAGCATTGATGAGATCTGGGTCTTCTTCGCCTTGCTTTGGGTATCCGCCCATACCAAGAATACCGTTCTCGGACTCGAGAATGATTTCGACACCTTCGGGCAGGAAGGCGGGAGCCGCAAGGGGCATACCAATGCCAAGATTTACATACATGCCGTCCTTCAGTTCCTGGGCAGCCCGCTTGATGATGCGCTCTCGTTTTTGGGAGGCTTCTGAACTTCCTAGAGACAAATATACGTTAGCAACAGTTGATGATGGGGGCTACCGTATGCAACTGACCACCTTCCAGGAGTGCTTTCTTCTGTTCTTCTGGGTCTTTGTAGAAGACGAGCCTCTCAATTTTCTTATCCTCAGTACTCTTAATGACTCTCTTCACATAAACACCTTGGAGATGGATGTCTTCAGGCGCAATCACGCCGTCTTCGACAATCTCATCAGCCTCTACGATTGTGACCTTTGCGTTCTTTCCCATAGCTTCGTTGAAGTTGTTCTGCGCTTTTCGGAATTGGCAATTTCCCAGTCGATCGGCTTTAGCGACTTTGACGAATGCGTAATCGCCAAAGATGGCCTCTTCCATAACGTAGGCCTTTCCGTTGAACTCGCGGGTCTCCTTGGGTGGGGCCATTTTGGCGACCGTGCCGTCCTTGTTGTACCTCACGGGAAGTTCACCAGTTTGTACTGCAACGGATTAGATAGTTAGACAAGATAATAAGCCATCTAATAGCTTACCGATAGTTCCATACGCGGCAGGGGTGTAGAATGCAGGCACACCAGCTGCGCCAGCGGCACACTTCTCTGCGATTGTGCCCTGCGGTGTAAGCTGAAGATCCAAGTCACCACTCAAATACATCTTTTCAAAGACTTTGTTGTCTCCAATATAGCTTGCAATCATGGTCCCAATCTGCTTAGTGTCTAAAAGCTGCCCAAGCCCAACTCCGGGCATACCAGCATTGTTACTAACAACAGTAAAGTTTGTTAAATCTGTACGATCGCGGAGGGCATTGATGAGGGTATTCGGTACGCCGGAGAATCCAAAGCCCCCAACCAGAAGGGTTGTGTCCGATTTCATGTCCTTAAGAGCTTCCGATGCAGATGGGTAGATCTTATTGATCTGGTTGCGGAATGAACTACTGCTGAAGAAGCGGACCGCGGGCGCGCTTCGACGAGCGGCCGCTGCAAATAGGGTTCGTTGCATCGTGAGAAGTTGGGTATGTGAGCCTGAATCTCAAACTATTGCGACTGGATGTTTCTTTCCAAATCGACAAAGCTTCGAATGTGGGACTGTTGTGTAATGGATCCAATGTACAATGAATGAATGGTGGTGGTGGTGGGGTCAACAGCAATTTCAATCGTAAGATATACTTTGTTCGATTGATGCTCCAGGGATTTCTTCGATTCGATATAACGCAATAATGAACGAGTCCAAGTGTCAACCAAGATCGTGGAGTCGTCAACTTTTTGTTGCACAACTGGAGCTCCCCACAACTGGAATATCGGACGCTAGGCAATACTGGGTAGACCGATGCAATTGCCGTAGCCGATGCCGGTGGAGACTCAGGCACGTGAGGGACCCCAGAAGGCCACCACAAATGGCTGGGAGGGGATGTGGCAGAATGTAATTCCGGAATGGAGGCGGAAAAGTGGAGGAAAAGGTTCGGATATAGATCTCGGAAGAAATTTTACCAGACACTCCACTAAACGCAACATAGTAACGATCAAGTAAAAGCGCGGCTATGGAGCATCACGTGAGATTGTAATTCATCGGAAGGACGCCGAATCAGAGCGGAAAATCATCTTGGTATATCCATCTCCATGTCCGTATCCAATTCCAATTTCCAGTTCCAGTTCCATTTCCACCCCAATATCCATATCGACTGGTGTCGCGCGGAAACAAGCCTCTTTTTCAGCGTATGGATACTAATTGTAAATGAATGCCGCCACCACACTGTATCGATGTGCATACACCAATCATAGTCTCGACCACGTGTGATCCAGAAAGTGCGCATGATTTTAGTATAGCCCGTGCACAATCTTCTTCACTGGTAAATGTTCAGCTTCTGTCAGTTTTCTTGACGTAAACTAGAAAGCACTCACAGTTTTCAAAATCCTTGTGGTCTTTGCTATGAAGTGCCCGGGTAGCTATGGCTTCTTCTTCTGCATCGCCCGTTGGGACGTTATACTGCACATAAAGTTAGATGCATGGATGTAATGGAGATCTATAGTGCTCACAGATGTCAGCGTCGTCTTGTGACCGAGAACCTCAACTAGCTGTGCAATTGCGTCTGCTACAACATGTGAATCCTCTTCGTCATTGCCTGTGCTTTGTCTCCCGATGTAAGGAATTATCCTTGCGATCTGTCTGGCTTCGTCTGGATTCTGGGCCTTGAAATGCACAGTAGGCGCTAAGCTCAAGCAACTTGTAATACCGTGGGGAATCGAATACGTCGCGCCAATTGCATGTCCAATACTGTGACTGAGCCCGACTCCTCCTGTGTAGAGAAAAGGGAAGAGGGAGGAATAACAGGCCAGAAATAGCTTGGTACGAATATCGGCATCCTCCGGGTTGGCTTTTGATTGAGGCAAATAAGTGAACAGATCTTTGATCGCTTCCAGGCACATGCGCTTGGTAGGTATCTCGGAAGCGAGCGGATGGTACATCAATTCTACCGCATGGTCAAGCGATCGCATCTTCAAGAATCAGCCACAGCGCTGATGTAAGGCGAGGCAGTACGTACACCAGTACTAGTCCAGAGATTTAGAGGCGTATACAGCGCGATATCTCCATCGTAAACAACAGCTGTCCCAGTTAGACCAAGCCGCAGCACGTCTGTCTGATGATCTTACCTTTAGGAACAAGCTCAGGATTGCTGACGGCAATCTTGTGTTTCTCCTCCGTAGTGAATCCTGCATTCTGTGTTGTCTCGGCGACACTGAGCGTAGTTGGCACTGCAATACTTGCAACCCATTTACCTGTTTCTTGATGGATGTTGTGCGCGATCGCTTTCGCAGAATCAATGGGCGACCCGCCGCCTACTGCTATCAAGATGTCACTTCCAGACTGCGCCATTAAGGTGGTGGCATCTTTGATGTCTCCAATCGGCCTGAATATATCAGCAACGGAACAGAAGAATTGCAAAAGGTATCGAACGTACGCATGTTGCCCTATCTTACTGAATGTTCCTCCATGAACGGGTCCCAGACTCTTCTCAATTTCCTTGATGACCGGGGTTTTCTCATACAGTGAACGTCCAGTGATGATGAAGGCCTTTGTGCCCCCAAGCTCCGCAACCACATCAGATAGTTGCTTACTTGTACCTGTATCAAGGGGTCAAATGACGAACATATTTCCCAATTCACAATGGGAGCATTCATACCTCGTCCATAAATCAGAAGCTTGATAGGTGATGCACGGTAGACACCTTTGACAGAGGAGTCAATGCTCCCATTCTGGTACTTGGATGGGAGTGTCATGTTGTTGAGTAATTGGATTTAGAATCTACGTGCTGTGTAATTAGGATTGATGGAAAACACACACCAAAGTAATCTTTTCGTGCTCTCAGCCAAAAAAGAAACGTACCCGTCCGGTCCCTAGAGCCTCCAGATGGTAATTCGTCATGGAGGGGCAGCTCCGATCTCGCCCCACACGGATACATCCCCTGGGGTTGACCGCTGCTGCCCCGCCACCACAATAGCAGCACAACCCTTACACGGCAGTTTGTGCCCTTTCGGGGCCAAGCGACATGGCAGTTATTTGACGTGTAAAGTAGCACTATGATGGAAACCATTCCTGCCTCGTTGTTGTTAGAGCTTGGTGAGAGACAATGGCTGCCTTTACCAGAGCCACCCGCAATATCCTGCAGAGAAGCCCAAACGATGTTGTCTTGTTGTCCGTTGCCAGATCACCTATCAATCGCAGTTTCAAGGGCGGGTTTAAGGATGCACATCCAGAAGATATCCTGATGCCAGTGGGTGGCGAGTCCATGGCAGAGCTGTGGACTGTGAGGCTGAATGGATACAGGTTATGCAGGCTGCCGTGCAGCGAGCCAAAATCGAATACAGATGCGTCGAAGATGCTATGATTGGCAATGTTTTGGCAGAGCTCGGATTCGCGAAGACTGGTCGGATGGCTCTCAATCATGCCGGATTCCCGAATTCAACCACTTTCCATACCGTCAATCGCCAATGTTCAAGCAGTCTACAAGCGCTTACGCACATCGCACATTCGATCCTGGTGGGACAAATTGATGTTGGGCTTGCTGGTGGCGTCGAGAGTATGTCAAGAAACTATGGTTCACGAGGCATCCCCGTAGATGTCTCTCCGACTCTGTTAGCTTCTCATAACAAGGACGCCAGGGATTGCTTGATGCCAATGGGATTCACTTCGGAGAACGTTGCACAAAGATATGGCATCGATCGACAATCTCAAGATGAGTATGCTGTTCGAAGCCATGGAAAAGCGAGTCGAGCTCAAAGAGAAGCGCGCTTTGACTGGGAGATAGTGCCAGTGACGGTTCGAAGGATCGAAGAGGATGGTCAAGAGAGTCAATTTGAAGTGACTAAGGACGACGGCATTCGATCCGGCCTAACATATGAAAAGGTCTCTACTCTGAAGCCGGTCTTCAGAGAAAATGGCAAAAGTACCGCAGGCAATTCGTAAGTAAGTCCATACAGCCATAAAATCATTTTCCTAAACACCAGCAGATCTCAAATATCTGATGGGGCATCGGCGTCTATCTTAGCTAGGCGTTCATGGGCGGAACAGCGTGGGCTTCAGCCGTTGGGCCGATTCGTTGGCACAAAGGTCAGCGGCTGCTCGCCAGATGTAATGGGCATTAGTCCTATTTATGCTATTCCAGCACTATATTCATATGCTGGCATAGAACAAAAAGATGTCGACATTTTTGAATTAAATGAAGCCTTTGCTAGCCAAACGCTCGCATGCATTGGCGAGCTTGGGTTGGATGAGGAAAAGGTGAACCCGAATGGAGGAGCTATTGCACTGGGACATCCCACAGGGGCTACAGGTACACGCCAACTTGCGACGTTATTTGGTGAATTGCGACGACAGGACAAAGAGATTGGTATTGTTAGTATGTGTGCAAGCACTGGACAGGGAGTGGCGTCACTATTCGTCCGAGAGGCATGAGGCAACTGAACTGTCACTACGCACCTAGAAAATGAGGTATGTAGTCCAGCGACCATGAAGTTATCATCAGTATCACCTGGAGCAATGGACAATAGCGATGTTTGATCTGCTCTGTACTATTGGGTCTTCCTTGCCAGATCAGGTATAATTGCCCCACGTTATTAGGGCCACATTGGTAGCTAAGGCATGTACACGTAGATGTCGCGGCCACACGTGAATTCTAGCCTAATCAAGTACATGCACCCTTCCCCACACAAGCTTGCCGGCTCCTAAAACCCGCCACAATTTATCCTTTTGCATTTTGTTGTTACATATAGGCGTTTGAGTTCGTTTTTAGACTTAGTGAGGGAAACTTTGTTGCTATCCACTTTCCTTTGTGGCCGACATTGATCTAATCATTGCACCTTAATCTTCCGTCATCATGTTCGTCCTCCAGCGTGCATCGTTACGTGCCATTCCGCGTATGCACGCTGTCAATGCCGTCACACAGAGACGTACTTTGGGAAGCGTTGGCGCGATTGATTCCGCAATCTTCAGGACCTTGTTTGGTACCGAGGAAATACGAAAGGTTTTCGACGACAAAGCTTACCTTAATCGATGCGTGGACGCCGAGACCGCACTTGCTCGAGCACAGTCTCGGTGCAATGTGATTCCTTCACACATTGGCGACATTGTTACTTCAAAATCGAACGGAGCCCAATTGGATTTTGAAAGGCTGCGACGGGAGACGGAAATTGTAGGATACCCTATTCTGCCCCTTGTTCGACAGCTCTCGGCGGCGGTTGGTGATGAGGCGGGACGATACGTACATTGGGGTGCGACGACTCAAGACATCATGGACCTCGCCAGTATACTCCAGATGAAGCAGGGCTTGGAAATCCTCGAAAAGACGCTTAAATCTGTCGTTAAGAACCTCGAAGTTCTTTCTAGAAAGCATCGAGACACGCCAATGGCTGGAAGAACCCATTTACAACACGCTCTCCCCATTACATTTGGACACAAAACTGCGATATGGCTTTCGGGTTTCCAACGCCATTTAGAGAGACTGGAGCAGCTGAGATCTCGTGCACTCATGGTTCAATTTGGTGGTGCAGCTGGATCCTTAGCTTCGCTAGGATCCGGTGACAATGGCATTCGGGTACGCAAGGAAATGGCAAAAGATTTGGGCTTATATGATCCCCCCATTACATGGCATGTTGCAAGAGACGGCATCGCCGAAGTCACTAATTTTCTTGCCTTGGTAGGCGGAAGTCTAGGCAAACTGGCTCTCGATATCATTATTATGTCATCCAATGAGCTGAGCGAGGTATCAGAGCCGTTTGTTCCACACCGCGGAGCGTCTTCCACTATGCCGCAGAAGCGAAATCCTATCTCTAGTGAAGTCATTCTCGCTGCTTCCAAGATTCTCCGCTCAAACGCTGGACTGGTACTGGATGGCATGGTTTCGGACTTTGAGCGGGCTTCAGGGCCATGGCACCTCGAATGGGTTGCCGTCCCGGAAAGCTTTGTCATTGCCGTTGGAGCCCTTAATCAAGCGGACTTTGCTCTGTCAGGTCTGGTGGTCAACTCAAAGCAGATGCTCAAAAATCTCTACTCCACGCGAGGTCTCATTGTAGCTGAAGCTGTGATGATGGGGCTTGCTCCACATGTGGGACGACAGAAGGCGCATGATATTGTATATGAGGCATGTAAAGAGAGTATAGAGAACGACTCAAGTCTCTTGGACGCGCTCCAGGCACGCGAGGAGGTGACCAGCAAGATCTCAAGTGAGGAATTGAGCTCACTCTGCGACGCGAGGAACTACCTTGGCTCGTGCGGCTTGATGGTCGATGAGGTTCTCGCCACTGCGAAGTAGTCATCACTTGGTTTTCTATCTCAAGCATGATACTCTATATTTCAGACATTACATTTCATTTAAGTAACATGTTCATCCTGTCATTTGGCCGTAGACTTCAGAACGCAAAGCATTCAAACTGCTGAGACAAGGATGTTTTACATTTGAAATGTATGTACCTTCATCTATTTGTAGCCCAGCATCCTGGATATGCCCAACTTGCTCCTTGAATTATCTTTAGATATGCTCTGTGTAGGTGGTATGATATGCGAATTGGGGGGGATTTCTCCCCGCTCACCCTCTCATGAACCATGCCGCCCCACATAAGCGGCGTTCCACTCCATTCAACGACGGCAAATCCACACGGGGGATAATCCGGGGATGTGGATGCTTCGATATAATAGTGGATGCCGTCTAATAACGTCGGATACTCTGCATCTTCGGCGTTGTAGTATCTCATCATGACTCAATTCAAGGAACGCAAACTTATCACAGACCCCCAGAAGGCATTCCACTTCACGGATTTGCAGAGACTTAAACCTACACGAGCAAATGATCCTTATGAATATCAAGCGGGATGGGGGAATCGACATTACTCGGAGGTGATTCCTGGGACGCTTCCAGTTGCACAGAACAATCCTCACGAAAACCGATTTGGATTGTACACTGAAGGCATCACCTACTCGGCCTTCGCCGCACCACGACACGCTAACTTCAGCACATACATGTATCGTGCACGACCAGCAGCTGCTCATAGTGAGTTGTTTAGTACCTCGATAGTGATAATGGTACTGACCGACTCGTAGAGGGATACCTACCCATAGAATCAAAATCTAACGTGGAAAACTGCTTCCTTTCTATCAATCCACGAGTAGACACACTGCCGGAGCAGGCTGAATGGCATCCCTTCCCACTCCCGAAGGACGATGAGAAGATCGATTTCGCCGACGGACTTCATACGCTCGCTGGTAGTGGCGATCCAAATATTCGAGAAGGCATTGCCCTCTATGTTTACATGATCAACTCAAGCATGGAGCAACGAGCCTTCTGCAACACTGATGGTGACTTTTTGATTGCTGGCCAGCTTGGGAACCTCGATATAAAGACTGAGATGGGAATGATATTTTTACAGCCCGGAGAAATTTGCGTTATCCAACGAGGCATCCGGTTCTGTTTGAACCTGGCACCAGATACTAAAGTAGCTCGAGGGTACATCACCGAAGTTTGGGGCTCCATGTGGGAACTACCGGATCTGGGTCCTTTGGGGGGTCACGGTCTGGCCAACCCCCGCGACTTCCTATACCCAGTTGCTGCAATTGATGGCGAGCTCCATGCGGACTGGACAATCGTCAACAAAACGAACGGAAAGCTGATTTCTATCCAACAGGACCACAGTCCGTTCGATCTCGTGGCATGGCATGGCAACGTAGTTCCATACAAGTACGACCTCACCAAGTTCTCTTCTCAAAACAGTACCTCGATCGACCATACCGATCCATCCGTCTTCTGTGTACTCACTGCAAAATCTCGGGACCCCAATACTCCTCTAGCCGATTTCCTGTGGTTTGGCCCTCGGTGGGACGTCGCCACCAACACGTTCCGCTTGCCCTACTTCCACCGAAATGCAGCGTCTGAGTTTCTTGCTTGTCTGTACGGAAAAGGTCTTGGTCGAAGCGATGACTTTCAGCCAGGCGGAGGTAGTTTCGAAGGAGTTCACACCCCACATGGCGGATTCCATGAGGGATATCAACACGGAATGAGGATCCATGAAAGTCAACCAGAGAAGATACTTGAAGGTATGGTCATGAGTCATTTAATTGAGCATTCTTTCTGATTTTCTAGATCAATTGACCATTATGGTCGAATCCAGCCGCCTTTTCCTGTGGACTGAATACGCAAGGAAGGGGTGTGGAACGATTAGCACACAAGGAACAGATTACAAGGTCTGGGATGCACTTCCAGTAAGTTTGATGTATCACTGCCCGTGGTACCACAAGTTACTGATTCACGATAGGACAAATTTTCTGCCAACCCTAGAGCTCAGGAGCTGCTCGCTCGAGTGAAGGCGGATAAGATTGCCGAGAAGAAGAGACTTGCACCATACTACTTCGGTGGCTTTTCTCATGGCGCAAACACGAACAATGCCTACGGTGTACACTCGGAGGAGCTTGCGCCTTATCTGAATGGTAAATCTGAAGCAGATGGTGCCACAGGCGAGCACATTAACGGAACTACCAATGGGACCCACAACGGTGCTGGAAATGGCGTGCTAGATCAAGGCATCAATGGCATTGCAGCTGAGGATTTGAAATCGACCCGTGTCAATATTGCTGCTGCAGAGGTAACTGACACCGCCTAAGAAATTGACGTTTTCTGCATTTGGCGGCATTTTGATCGAAACAATAACATGATTGTTTGTCCTATCTCCATAGCATAGCAACCTCCTTTACGCTCATTTTGAGCCTCCGATAAGTTATATATCCATGACCAGATCGTAATATCTCATTCATACTTCTCATTACTCTGACGAACACAATCAATACCGCTGCTATCGTATCCACGATCTCATATCTCCGCAAGACCCTGCATAATTAATGTCTGTGCACGGAAGCTGAAAAGTAATGTTTCATAGAACCGACCCCACACGTATTACTTGTATGTACGTGTGGGGCGTACTAATTGACCTTCAGCACTTATCCCTTGATAAATCTTCTCATAACAACAAACATAAATCGTCAAAAAATACAATCATGAAGTCGACAACTAGATTGTGTGCCTCCATTAGAGGCCCACATTCCTACCGTCGCGTTCGAGGTTCCGGGCGATTGCACTACAGAATCAGGGAACAATGCCAAAGGAAAGAAATATCGACCTTGAATAGGCCGGTAGACAAAACATCGGTGGAGAAGTTACCATTGGCTGGGATTAGGGTTCTTGATATGACGAGGGTACTCGCTGGGGTATGATGCAATTACCTTTGGCATTATCGCCGGTAGTAAGCAGAGAAGGCTGACTGATCGTAGCCTTATTGCACACAAATTCTTGGGGATTTGGGGTATTCAATACTTGGTTGAAATATTTCGTTATCAACATGCTGAGTATTCATCAGAGCTGAAATTATCAAGGTGGAGCACCCAACAAGAGGCGACGACACACGAAGCTGGGGCCCGCCTGATGCCCCGTACACAGACGGCGTTGAGCGTGAATTCCCTGGAGAATCAGCCTACTATCTATCTGCAAGGACCACCTCAGCTTTCGAACTTCATATAATTCGCTAATACAAAGGGTAGGTAAATCGCAACAAGAAGTCCATCGGCCTATCTTTCAACAACCCCACCGGTGTGTCGATACTACATAAACTAGTCCAAAAGTGTGACGTCCTGGTTGAAAACTACCTCCCCGGATCTCTCGCGAAATATCAGCTCGACTATCAGACATTGTCAAAGATCAATCCCTCTCTCATTTACGCATCTATAACGGGATATGGACAAACTGGACCATTCTCAGACCGCGCGGGATACGACGTTATGGTAGAGGCGGAGATGGGCCTGATGCACATTACTGGCGAACGAGACGGACCACCAGTGAAAGTCGGAGTTGCAGTGACGGATTTGTCCACGGGAATGTTTACGGCAATAGGCGTACTCGCGGCTTTGTACGCAAGGAAAGAGACCGGATTGGGGCAGTGGATTGATGCAAGTCTGAGCGATTGCCAAGTCGCAAATCTAGCCAACATTGCGAGCAGTGGGTTGATCAGTGGGAAGAAGGATAGCGGAAGATGGGGCACTGCGCATGGTAATGTCACATAATCAATACGTTGCTCGTCTTGATGAACACGTTGACTGACATTTACAATAGCATCTGTTGTCCCATATCGAGCTTACCAGACGAAAGACACCAATATTGCCGTAGGCGGTTGCAACGACAAATTGTATGGCATTCTGTGTGACAAAATTGGAAGACCAGAATGGAGAACAGATGTCCGATTCATTACGAACGCGCTACGCGTCGAAAACAGGGACACTCTTGATCGTATAATAGAGGATGAGTTGAAGACGAAAACGACACAGGAATGGCTCGAAATTTTCGAGGGAAGCGGGATACCTTATGCTGCAGTGAACGATATTCAAGGTACCCTTAATCACGAACACGGTGAGTGTGTACATTTCCTTAGTCTCAATCTTTCCTTGAAAACCAGTACTGATCCTTGTTCTAGTCCTTGCTCGTAATATGATCGAAGAGGTTGTCCATCCAGCTTGTGGGCCAATCAAGCTGGTCAATCATCCTGTCAAGTATTCAAGAGCAAAACCAAGTATACGAAGTCCCCCACCTCTACTAGGAGAACACACTGAAGAGGTGCTAAAAGAACTGCTGGACTGCACTGAAGTACAAATAGAGGACTTGAAGAAAGATAGAATTGTTTCATAGAAAGCCCGATTGTTACACATACACACACAGACACACACAGCATGTAGAGCATAGCATAATGAAGCTAGGGTAAGGCTGAGTGTCATATCAACCCCGATTGTACAATTCCTGTCCAAGACATGTTTGTCTCATAGAAGTCAGATAAAATTACCGTCCACGATCTAAAACGATTCGAAAGAAGGCCCAAACCATTCTTAATGACAATTTTCAAACCTCTTTGTATCATGTAAGATACTCTATGGTCATGTTTCTAGCCACTTATCTCCTCTCACGTTTCTACATTTACATATACCTAATTTGGAGAATCACCATCGAAGGCCTGTAGCCAATCACGTAGGCCCCACATTAGTCCCCTCCCAGGTCCCACATCGTCCCCCATGCCCTATGCCGCCACATCTACTTGCGCGTCGTCAGTCAGTCTATACAGTGCGACAAGAGAATACCCTTCTCGAGACCGCAATCTGGATGTCACAGAAATTGATGGGTTTCCTTCCGCAGTATGGGGTTCTCAAGCGGCGGGGAAGATAATGCCGCGCGATTCACAATTCCTATGCTGTAGTCTATGCCTTGGGCAACTTGGATGAGAGGAACTTGTCTTGAACAACTTGGAATAATTTTGTATCATTATCGCAGACATTTGTTTTTAATAAACACGTTATGGCTGATACAGTGACGAATGGCGAGTCGCAGGACATTGGAAGGGAGAAGGCGGCGATAAAAGCACTACCCTTCAGGTATCAATTTGCTGCTGGCGCTGTGGCAGGAGTATCAGAGGTGAGCTGGTTTCATCCACACTACATAGCCTAGGATGACACTAATAAGCGGAAGATCTTAGCGATGTGAGAAAATATCGTGAGAGTATACTACCATATCTAAGAACATAGCAAGGTATCCTCTCGATGTCGTGAAAACACGGATACAGCTTCAGCATGGTAAAGCCATAGACGGGCAAGGATACAACGGAGTATTGGATTGCTTTCAAAAGATTATAAAGAACGAAGGGGCTTCAAGGCTATACAGAGGTATCACAGCACCAATATTGATGGAAGTACCGAAGCGGTGAGATATTGATTTCAACGAGTGCGGTACAGGAAACTGACTGTTCTAATAGTGCGATCAAATTCTCCTCTAATGACACGTTCGCTCCTTTGTATCAGAATCTTTTCAATGCGCCAACTCTCACACAACCTCTTGCTATCCTCACCGGTGCGAGTGCAGGGGCAACAGAGTCACTCGTCGTTGTGCCGTTCGAACTATTGAAGATTCGTCTCCAGGATAAGTCTTCCGCATCACGCTACTCGGGCTTGATAGATTGCTTGGTAAAGGTTGTGCGCAGCGAAGGATTACTCGCACTCTACAACGGCTTCGAAGCAACGCTCTGGCGTCACATTGTGTGGAATGCTGGATACTTTGGATGCATCTTCCAAGTTCGCGCTCAGCTTCCTCCACCGGAAACTGCGAAGAACCCGAAGATGCAGAAGACTACAAACGATCTAATAGCTGGATTCATAGGTGGTGTCGTAGGGACAACACTCAACACACCACTAGACGTCGTTAAAAGTAGGATTCAGAGTGTTGCAAAGATGCCAGGCACAGAGGCTAAATATGCCTGGGCGTGGCCCAGCTTGAGGGTTGTAGCAAGGGAAGAAGGGTTCGGAGCATTGTACAAAGGCTATGTGGCAAAGATATTGAGATTCGGACCTGGAGGAGGAGTGTTATTGGTTGTGTATTCGGCGGTAGCGGAGGTGCTTGGGAAAGCCATATGATATTATCGTAGGCAATCGCAAAACATTCACGACAGGGTCGCGATCGTACATGCTGTTGCGGTGACAAGGAGGAGAAAACAAGAAAATCTTCTTATATCACGCTGGATGAATTATCGGTGCATAAAAATTGCTCTTGAACTTCTTTGGTTGTTTGGAATTTTATTCTGTTGAGGGTTGAAGTGATCTTCATCTTGTTGGAGTACCACAGCAATTCCTCCTTCCTAGGATTGCTGAATACATGGAGCTTCGCCAAGTGGTACTGCAATAGTTGCAATTAGCAAGGTGGTAAATGTACGGGTGTCCGCGTTGCCGTCTAGAGATGAGGATCAAAGGTACAATGCTTTTGCTTCACGATGAGACGGCCATGTGAGGTATAGGTTATAGGACGATATACTTGTAGCAACAGGGATCATGTCCCATACATTGTTGAATGAATAAACGAGTGCAGTGCCGCGGAGTGTACAGGACATGATCCGAGAGCCGAAATAAATCCTATAGCCCGAGGCTATAATCGAGGAGGAATATGGGTCAGCACTATGCAGGGTGAATGATCAGGAAGCTTAATCGCGGTTGATATGAATCAGATCTTGATACCAGCGATTGCATGAAACATATTAGATGAAATCCAATTAGCAAACTTCCATCAATCAGCGGGCACCCAAGAGCTCGAGCTCCTCTCGTCCATGCAACTTTCTAGAAAATAAGAGCCACGTTAAGAATTTTGGGATAATGACTACCACAGTAAAGCATGCGTTTATATGACTAGGTCAGTATTGTGTTTTGTACATTACACTTCGGTGGTGCCCCACTATAGGGTCACAGCACGACAGGGTCCCCACATCCAGTTGGCAACAAGCCCTTTGAGTAGATGGAGGGTGCTTGGAAGCACCGAGCGGGAACCAGTACGAGTAGTTATTCAATATTGCATTTAGACACCTGTCCGCCTGTCAGCTGCCCGTCAATGGTCAGCTGTTTTGGCCCTAGTCGTTTCTACGATGTGTAGATGCATCAACAAATGTATGTACATGCATGTACATGTCCGTACATACACATTGCTAGAAAGCAGCTAGAAAGAAGTGGCGTCAGGATGAGAGCAAGGCGTGCGTGCACAATTGGCGATTGGCTGATCTTCGTCATCTCAACCCAAGAGTCTGTGTAGTAACTACCTATCTACTCCGTATTTATGTACAACCAGGGGCAGGTGATGACAGTAATAATACGAGCGTGGCGGATAATCCAGTCAGCGTGGAAATGCATATTGTGAGTGTGGGCAGTTCGCACGAGGATCGGCCGCCTTGGAGTTTGTAAGAGGAACGATATGCGGGCGGGTGCAGAGTCGCAATCTGGAGGTACAGGATTGCAGATATGTATCGCATCTCATAGATTGAAGGATGAATTGAAGGAAGATGGGCAAATCCCGGTATTATATTGAACCTAGCCGAGTCGCGGGTATGCCAGGCGTCATCAACTAACTCTACGATGGTGTATAGGTAGGTACAGGCAATCGTGGATGTACATATACATGAACATATATACGGAATAGTAGATACTATCATGTATTTCTACTCCGTACACACCTCCTCACCGAGTAGTGATTGTTCTGTTAGGGCAGCGCGCGTGAGTATGAGTGCTTCTTTACTGCGTGATATCCTCCCTCTTTGCCTTCCCATGCTTCATTCCTTTTCTTTTCTTTTCTTTGCTCCGCTTTTCTAGCTATACAAACCATTTGCATTAGTTACCTAGTTACGCCGTATCTGCCTACTTAGGTACCTTAAGGTGCCTACCTACGAGTAAGGTACCTAGGTATTGGATTAGGTATTGCTTGATTGGACTGGACTGGACGGCATTTGGGTCAGACGCCTCCCATCGCTCGCCGTACATGCTCATACTCGTACATACAGTACATACACACAGACAGTAAACTCGTTCTTTTCCTTTCTCGTCCGTCTGTCTATTTCCCCGCATTACATCCCCCGTCTAACTACCTATAGTTACCCTACTCATACTCATACTACTCATACTGCCTACCTACGCTATGGCCAATTGAAGATCCTAAGATCCCTACTCGTACCTTCCCTGCTACCCTGCCTGGCCTGTTCGAACGCGCGCGCATCTCTACATTTTCGCACTTTCCCTCATACCTACCGACTACATACATACCTACACACTTACACTTGCACACACACACACACACTCTCTCTCTCTCTCTCTCTCTCGCTCAAGACACTTCCTACTACTGCATCAACCTGCTCTACTATCGAATCTTTCCTACTACTCTACTCTACTCTACTCTACTCTACTCTACTCTACTCTACTCTACTCTACTCTCAATCAACTCAACTCGACCCAACCTACTACAACTAGGTACCCTGGCGTCCCTGGCTCAACCTATCCCCCATCAACCCTACAAACAAACCCCCTCCTCCCGGCACTTCACGTACCAGACCCTACCACACGCCTACCTCCAATTGTTCGATAACCAACTAAAAGAGTTCCCCTGGGAGCTTCATCCTCATATTTGACTTCCCTGCCTTTCAAAGCCGCCGCCGCGCGCCTGTGATCTTCTCTTCTCACTTCCCCCGAGGGGACCCCGCCAGCGCTCCCCAAGATCCTCCGTCCCCCCTCCCCTTCTCCCCTCTTCTTTCATCAATTCCTCGCCACAGCCCAGTCAACCTTATGGCCTTGAAACAATGCAGCCTGTGCGATCGCAAATTCACTAAGCTCGAGCATGTAAAACGCCATGAACGATCCCGTATGTTGCCATCTGTGTTGCCTGCAAATTCTTTTCTTGTCTGCCACAACGAATCTGACCTCAGGCATAGACACTCGCGAACGCCCTTACGAATGTCCGACTTGCAAGAAACATTTCTCGAGAAGGTGAGTACTTCCCAATTGCGAATCAAGTAACTACCGAGATCCTCCAAATGGCTAATTCGATATTCCGCGTGGAACAGCGACGTTCTATTTCGGCATTGCAAAGGTCACGCACAGAATGCCCTAAACCGAATGAGCAGCAATAACAGCAATTCAAACAACGGGAACAACCAACAACAAGGTCAACCAAAGCAGCAGTCCAAGCAAACTTCCGCGCAAGACAAGCAAACGCCAAAACCCCCCCTTTCACAAATCGAATCTGGTCTGAATTCGACTCCAACCCCCCGACTGCATCGACAAGATTCAAATCTATCTCCGCTTTCGGGAGGGAGAAACCCCCAGCAGGTGCCCCAACCAGCTGGCGATATAGCTCAAAACTCTACTTCTTCTCCATCTGTAGTTGCAGGACATCCATCCGTCTCCCAACACACGGCATCTCCCGGAGACAGCCGACTGGAGGCTCTGATCAACGCCGCGCAACATCTGGAACCCCCAGCGGAGGTGGCCTGGCAGTCTCCCTCTCCAATCAACTTGACATCGGATAATGACCGTTACCTCACCCGTAATCAGGACAATATGCCACCCCCAATAGATCCTGCAATCGACATGCTGTCGTTCTCCCCCGCCGGTCACGTTTCAAGCCTAGATCAGTGGGCCTTCGAACTTGTGCAGAGCAACCATCCAATGCCCAATCGGACTCCAGCCGATGCCCTTCAGACGTGGCTGTTCCCTTTAGATAACGATCTTTTAGCACATGGTTCACATCATATGGCAATAGATAGCCATTTCGATCATGATGGTTTTCGTCATCCTTCAGACAACCATGCGAGTCCTTCCGGAAGCAGTGCTTCTATCGCGAGCAGAATACCTCGTGAAAGATTCGCCAGAGTGGAGAACTGTTGGCCCTCGAAGAATCGGAAATCCGGTCGTTTGATGCCGACACTATGGCACAGTTTGGTCAATTGCGATCACACCAATATTCTGTCAGAAATCCCCCCCGGTGCCATGGAAACTCCTGTTAGCGAACGCGAGAGACGAAGCTCGCGATGGGGTTTGGATGAAGAGTGTCGAGACGTATTGCAAGGAGCAATCAACAACGCACCGCAAGCAGTCACAGCCGCTCGATCCGATTCATATGGTGACACTGCATCATCCAGCGGTGACGCTGGTGCCAGTCCAGGTATCGGCGATGGGATACAATTCCCGCCTGCTGAAATACTAGACATTGCACTCGAAATGTACCTCTATTATTTCCACCCGACTCTACCCATTGTTCACATTCCCACTTTCTCGGCCAAAAATGCACCTCGACCACTTTTGCTTTGCATGTGCCTGATCGGTTTGTGCATTTTGGGAACGGCTGGCGCTTCGAAGTTTGTCTCGCGGACATTCCCGGTATGTTGCTTGTCTTTTTGTACGACTCCGACCATCGGATACTGACATGACCCACCAGACTGTTCTACAGATGGTAACTGCCGAAGTTCAAGACCTTTCATCAAGCCAACAGCGCCCGGAAAAGCAAATGCGAGTCATTGCTACTGGCCTCCTCGCGCTCAACCTCGCTTTCATCACGGGGGTAAGAAGAATCTGCAGAATCTAAGTGAAATTGTTAACAGCTATTAGCGCAAAAGTCGGATCGCTCAAGCTGAGAAGCTGTATACCGACTTGATATCTGTATGTCGATTCTTAACTGTCTAAGTATTGCGCTAACACTGAACAGACGGCACAAGGTCAAGGTCTGTTCTCTTCTAATGAGAGTGCGCCACCAGAAGCTTTGCTTGATGAAATAATGGACATTGATTCACGGTGGAAGGCGTGGAGCAGGGTTGAATGCGCAAAACGGTAAGGAACTCGGCCCATATCCGTGTTAATGTTACTGACATGGAACAGCATCATATTTGGCCTGTTAGAGGTTGATTGCTACTACGCAGCCTACCTATCAACCAATCCAACGATTCGACCAGACTTGGTGCAAATAATCCCTCCCTCTGAATACAATTTGTATCACGCAAACTCGGCCACCAAGTGGTTTCACTTGGCGCAACGAGGTATTCGAATGCACACGCAGCGAATCACTCCCTCTTTTCTTCCGACGCCCGGGTTGAAGATGGACCCTACAAGCGTGCGAACACTCCTCACCCTCCTTCAGCTGCGGATCTATGAAGCAAATGAACGGCTAACGAATGCTGCTGGGCCACATAAACATCTGGAGCCATGGCGAGTTTACAATGAAGATCTTCCAAGTCGCGAGATAATTCCACTTCTCGTCAACCTTTCTTCCTCGTCAATCGATGCCTTACGAACTGCAGATCTCAACTCGGCAGTGCTCTGGCATGTATCTTGCATGCACCTCGGGGCGAACCTGGGGGATTTTGAATTGGCCGCGGGCCGTGCTGGAGCGCAGCCTGCCGTCACAGCTCTCGAAGATATATCTGCCTGGTCTCAAACACCATCTGCACGACGCGCGGTCCTGCATGCCGCCCACATCTTCAAACTCCTTTTCGATCGTAAGGTCTCCGATATTGTAAACCCCCCCAGTGTCGTCGCTCTTTTCCAGGCGGCTCTTGTGTTGGGCCTTTACATTTTCACCCTTCCTCCGTCCTCAACTTGTGGTATCAACGACAACTGCCTCGAACTGTTAGAGCTTGTGGATTGGAGCCACGTTGGTCATGTCGGATTGATGGATACGCCCAATTCGCCAAATGGCCAACATCGCTTTGGCGATGGCCCGGTCGTGAACTTCATCCGCAACGGTGGACCTTTCAGCATAACAGGAATCGCTCTAGAAGGCGGCTATCTTGCTGCTCGTCGTACACTTTTGCACTGCGCTGACCTGATGGACGGCATGGGTCGATGGAAGAGCAGGACCTTCTCCCAAATCTTACATATAATGAGTGATGACCTGACGGACGTGGATACCCACGACAGCGATGAAGCATGACGGTTCGCATCTCCACCCTTGAAGTATCTATCAATCACCGAATTGGAGAAACTCTGGGATAGGAGATCTGCGTAATTTGATCATTTGAGATCAGAAGGCAATTGTCTGCTTTGATGCCAAAAATGGGTTCTAGAACGATTTGCATGATTTTGGCGTCATACCAAATGTATGTTATATGACTGAGATGTGCATAGGGTCTTCAAAAGCATGGTATTAGGTTTACTTTCGGCAGCGATACTGGGTAGTGATATGGCGAGGCTTTAAACGGATTACACTTATGAACTCACTTCAACATGCTCAAATGCTTTCAAACTGCAGCAAGTCCGGCGTGATACTAGAATGACTCAGAGTTGCCTTGGGTGTGCTTGACAGAGATGTAGCCTCGCAAAAAAAAGGAAACCTAAAAGGTCTCCTTCCCCGCAACTTAGACTCTCCGCCAGCCATGATGAGGGGAATGAAAGCTTACCCCAAGCTCAGCAACCCTGTTCATGTGGGGTAAAGCTAATCAGCACAGGATATTCAAAGCAGCCGTTGCCCGGAGCTTACTGGTAGTTACGGGAGTTTCAAATACCCAAATGAAACATTTTCGATCAACCCTCACCAAATCTTTTATATTGATACCAAACACCAATTCACCTTCAGCATACAACAACTGCTAAAATAATTCAAGGAAGGCTTTTCGGAGACATTGGTGGGTGGCATACGGAAATCGCCCCACATCCCCAAAGCACAATGACAATGGTCCTCTACGTCTTGCCTCTCGTTGCCATTGCTGCGCTCGCGCTATTCATCATCCGCGGAAAATTCGTCAACAGGCCGCCTCCAGGCTACATCGATGCTCCAGGGCCCTCGGGTGCTCTGCCCGTAATTGGGCACGCACATCTCCTGGGCCTGCACCCGCATCGCCAAATTCAAAAATGGGCGCGCGACTTCGGTGATTTATACAAGGTCAGATTGGGGTGGCATGACTGGTACATGTTGTGTTCGCCAGAGGCAGTGAAGGAGGTCATGGATCGCCAAAGTGCGAGCACCAGTTCAAGGGCACCCATGCCCGTGGCGAGTGAGGCTTTGAGCGGGGGAATGAGGTTCCTGTTCATGGAGTACGGATCGGAGTGGAGAAAGTAAGCATGGCTATGTACTTGACCATGTAGATTTGTTTTGCAAGAAACTGACGAGTAGATCGATTGCAGATTGAGAGGGGTCAGTCACAAGTTGCTTACTCCGGTGGTGAGTTCGACTTTCAAGCCTAGTCAGGAATGGGAGGGCAAGATGCTCCTCGAAGAGATACTAAAGGGCACTTTGTGCAGCAAAGTGGGAGATGACAGTGCATATAAGGCTGTAAGACGATACACAGTCAGTGTCATCATGACTAGTACATATGGGAGGAGAATTCCTCAATGGGTGCGTATTACCTGCCGACAAACTTAACTAGGAACTCTGATGGAATTAACGAGACAAAGGAATGCGACGAGGTTCATGAGATATATGGGATTATGAATGATTTCTCTAACACAGCAACACCAGGAAAATACATAGCCGACAGTATTCCTCCGCTGGGGCGACTCCCGCCACGCTTGCAATGGTGGCGAAGTTCCCTGAAGCCACTTTTCGATCGGCAAGCCAACTTATGGATGCGACTTTGGAATTTATTGCGGACGCAAATGGACACCGGTCAAGCTCCTGAATGTTTCGTTAAGCAAGTGATAGAGAGTAGATATGAAAACCAGGGTATCAGTGAGCTTCAGGCTGCATTTCTCGCAGGCAGCCTGATTGAGGCTGGAAGTGAGACAACATCAGCTGCTTTGAATACCGCGATTCTGTATCTCTGTGCAAACCCCGGAGTACGAGCGAAAGCTTTCGAAGAGATTGATCGAGTGGTAGGAACAGAGAGGAGCCCAACATTTGAGGATGAATCAGAACTACCATACGTCAGGGCAATCGTGAAAGAAACCATGAGAGTACGGCCTGTTACGAATATTGGAACACCCCATTTCACAACGGCACCGATCACGTACAAGAACATACACATCCCGGCCAAAAGCATGGTGGCAATCCAACAATACGCTATACATTATGACCCAAGTCTATTTATCAACCCGGAAGAATTCAATCCATCGCGGTACCTATCATATCCCGAAAAGGCGGGTTTCTATGCTGCAGGCCCGGCTTCTGATCGTGATCATTGGAATTTCGGCGCGGGCAGAAGGATCTGCTCTGGACTTCACCTGGCAGAAAACAGCATGTTCATCGTCATAGCGAAGCTACTATGGGCCTTCGACATCCTGCCGCCTTTAGATGGCGACGGTAAACAGGTGAAGGTCGACACAAGTGATAACGCATTTGAGCCTGGTGGTAATACAGTTCCAAAGCCGTTCAAGTGCAGATGGAAGGTCAGAAGTGAGAAGACTGCATTGACTATCGAGCGCGAAGTAGCATTTGCGAAGAGGGATGGGTACATTCTCCGTGGTATGAAAGTTGCAGAAAACGGGGTGGAAATATAAACTAGGTGAAGCCATCCCATATTTACTGTTTTATCACTTGCTATGACAATTTCACTAGCAACGCACTTGATTGTTATTCATTTTTAATGACACAATAACCGTGCAACCCCGACTATTTACACTCACTTAACCTGCGCATTCACTTAGTGTTATCATCGCCTCTGCCTTCATAAGCACTCATCCATGACACCCTCGCAGTCTTCCCACGCAAGGAAAAACCAATCTTCTGAATCCAGCAACTTCATTACTTTTAACCGACCAAGAAGGGACCACAACGCAACTTGCATTACGTCACAAGCCGACCACAAGTATGCCGCAACAGCTAGACTCACCTTCTGCGAACCCTGATGAGTATGCGGCCAACTCCATTGCTCATCACACTGTCACTCAATCCGGTGCCTCACTATTCCGGGAACCTTGCAGGTTTTCTAACCAGGAGAGCGCTGAAGGTACCTTAGATGATATGGGTCTTCCGAACCTTCGGGATTGTTCAAAAACCTCGAAGCAAGAGGCTTTCAGCCGTGAAGAATCAGAAGAGCATCAGGCCGATGCAAAACAACAGGCGATGCTTGAGGCTGGAAATGAAGCTGATCGATCAGAGTATGAGCAAGAACACGGAGACATTGGCGATAATCTCGTTCATTTATCGGAAACCTTTCTGCCTACAATCCTTTCCCTGCCCGACAGTCACGATGCTACGAGTTCTGCACAGAAAAACCAATTCCCAATGCAGTCCCATTCGCACCGGTCCAGTGTCTCGGCCGATACAGAGCATGCATCGATTCCATACAGTCCAGGGTCTGAAGATGGCACGCCGCTCAAACAAAACATCGCCTTGATCGAGATTCAACCCATCGATACACCCTTCGCCGATGCTCTAAAGCACTTTAAGAACATTAAGGGCAATCGTTCAGCTTCTAGGAAACACAACTTTCCTGGGAAACTTCGACGTAATGCCTGCCTTCCTGCAGAAATAGCACAGGTGGTACAAGCAGCAAAGGCTGCAGAAGATGATCTGGAGAAACTTGCCAGGCGTGCGATGGAGACCAACAACTGTGAAGAGAACAAGGACCTACAAGACTTGGAGCGGTATCGTCAATATGACCTTGCACCGTTGGATACCGTTCTAGATACTCAGGCTGCCGGCGATATTATCATGTTAGGATCGCCTAGCTCGACGTTCTCCAAGATGTCAAAGGGCAACGTTGAGCAACCGAAGTCTACCACTGCTGGGGCTTTGGCTTCTCCCACCACCAATCCAGTGGAACTCATCACACCCCCAAAGAGGGCTTCTGCGGACGACTCATCTATTCCTGGTAGTTCTGGTAGTTCTTGCATCCTCAAAGTTGAAAGCGACGCCTCCGAGGTTCAACTCACGAACTACATTCGAGAGTGTGGGACAAAGCTCAATGCCGACCAGGTCGACATGGACAACCCGGCTGCTACCATCTTTGACAATCCAGATAGCTATGTTGTGGGTACGAATGATGCGGGTATCTCAGGTGAGCATCCTGTGTTCATTCAGGTCATCGGTCTCGTCCCCATGGCATTGATGACGACGCTTGTGGCGAAAATGACGAGCATTGCCAATTGGAGTATCGACACTATTCTATCAAAGCTTGCCGGCCTAGATTGGGATGAGAAGGATGGTGAAAGAGACTAAATTTTCAGTGGGTGAAGTTGATACACTGGCCCTGACTCTAGCATGACCGAGCAGATTCCAAATTACTTTCGGAATCAAGTCTAGCTATAACGACCTGGTGGACATGGACTACTGCGTGTGCGCGTTGTCTCAGAAGCCAAATCTGTACATTATCATTTTCTGTCTAATTACAGAGACAACTACAATCGAGAAACTTTCCTTGAATGCTCGTCTTCAATGTCCGCTCGCACCTCTTGCCAACCCTCCGCAATTTGCCACAGCTTTACTGCTCCAATGGCACGCAAAACCCTTCCTCTTCCAGATCTGAAGATATCATCATAATCATCTTCTTCAAACACTTGGACTTTCTTTGCCTTCGAAAAATCACTAAACACGACAACTCCCCCATCAGCGCTCCACTTTTCTCCATTCGTAAACCCAATGAAATGATCAGCCATCTGCTTCGCCGCGTTTTGGCAATGAGCGTCAAAATAATGATTGAAGTTTTGTAGGAGGAACGCCACGTCGAGTTCATGGCTAGATAAGCCATGAAATGTGCCATTAATTGGATTCTGTAGGTGGAAGTGATATCGCCCAACTCGACCATGAGGATGATGTGCCTTCCAGCCACTGTGTACCGTTAAAGCAGGGAGATAGAAACGAAGCTCCGAAGCTAAATTTCGGAGAGCCTGGGGCAGCTCCCGTGAGTCCTTCGGTGGCGACCACGATGATGATGATTGTGTTGGGATATTGTAAGCAGAAAATAATGCTGCCATTTCTGATTTGGAGAGATGCTGTGCACAGAGTGCCTGAAGACGTGTTAAAGCTGCTGGATTGTCGAGGATCCGGCCTTTTAGAACGGTTCCCTGGAGATGTTAGTATTTGTTGACGGAGTGCTCGCAAAGCCGAACTCACATCATCTGCTGTATCTCCAACCACGAAGTCTTTGCACCAATGACGTTTATGCACTTCATTGCTTCCATCTCCCAAGACACCTATGTTCCCGTCGGTGTTTAGCCAGACTCCATCTACAAGTCCGCAAAAATGCTGCGCCAGAGGTAACCTTTGGGCCAATTCTTCTGCACCTAGCTCCATCAACAGTCTGGAATGGCCCAGAGTCTTCGATTTGTCCCGATTCAGATACTTCGATTGATCCTTGTACATTTCTTCATGCCATCTCCAACCCCTCGGTTTTCTCAATGACACTTCTCCCGACATGATCACGACTCTATCAAATAAGGATTTGTCCGGATCCAATTCGGCGCATAGCAACGTACTTAGACTGATTCCACCAGCCGACTCCCCTGCAGCAGTTACATTATTTGGATCTCCACAAAATCCCGCTATGTGCTCGCGGATCCAAAGAAACGCGAGTACCTGATCCTTGTACCCATAGTTCCCCGTGGAGGTAATATCCTTACTTGCCAGGAACCCAAAAACATTGGTACGGTAATTTATACTTACGCCGATGATAGGTTTGCCTATTTCCACACTTCTCTCGACGAATCGGCGCAGGTCGTACTGTGGCCACGAATTACTCCCCATACTTAATCCTCCGCCGTGCACCCATGCGAAAACCGGTATGGGATCCTTTCCATTAAGGCCTTTGGGTACCGTGACGTTGACGTGTAGACATTCGAATTCGTCCATATTTTCGTCTACTCCCTGACCTGGCTCTGTCTCCAGATTGACATCTCCAATGAGAGAGACATCCCAAGCTTGTGCTCCGCGTTTGTGAGGACAGGATGGCCCGAACGCTGTGGCGTTGTATACGCCGGTTTTGAGATCAGCGTGCGACTTTAGATTTCTCAGTGGTACGGAATCTTGCCAGCGTCCAGGTACAGTAGCGTACTTGAGGTTACGATATTGGGTCGTTGTCGAGTCACGGAATTGTTTACCAAGTAATTTCACTGAGAGTGTGGGGTGGTGAAGAAGAGCTGAAGAAGACATGATAGGGATGGAAACGAATTGTGAAGAAACATAAACGTGTGGAATAACCAATCGGAGATTTCCTTTCCAACAAAATGATGGAGAAAGAGACGTTCAGAACTGTTGCTTAGATGCAGACACATGGTGATGGGGCTCATATGCGGATTGTGGGGCCCCTCAACTCTATTAACAGCCGGGGCGGGGGCGTATTCGAGGGTGCAGTGTTCTGCCTAACAGTTTTAACGCCATAAGCGCTAACTATGGAAGGCACTTCAGTCCGGCTTGATGCTGAGATGCTAGCAGTGCTCGTAACGCGTTGGAATATATGGGTGGAGGAAGTAGGAGGTTTGTGCAATTTTTGCAGTTTTTAAAGAACTTGAGAACAGCGCAAGGTGATAGCATGCTTGAGGCAATTTGACATGCACAATAAGTTGTTTCATCGTGGATCACAAAATTCAATATATGTCGTCAACTTTGAGAAACAAGATAGATGATCAAGTGGAGCTCGATCATCTTACAGTACTGGAACTCATGCAGCTTTTGCCAAAATTCTTCACTCTGACGCTTCTT
Organism: Aaosphaeria arxii CBS 175.79; assembly: GCF_010015735.1. Classification (NCBI taxonomy): domain Eukaryota; kingdom Fungi; phylum Ascomycota; class Dothideomycetes; order Pleosporales; genus Aaosphaeria; species Aaosphaeria arxii. The sequence goes on from NW_022983485.1 coordinate 104,044, forward strand.
CTTCATCGTCGCCAAACTCGACGCCGTACTCTCCGCACACATCCCAACGATCGCCGTTAGCGGACTTGCTGACATATTTGGTGAACCGCAGAACGCCCTTATCTCTCAAGATAATGCTCACATTGTTCCAGGCGGCAGGTTGGGAGAAGAGAACCCCATCATCTTCCTCATCCACAGCACTTTTGTAAATCGCCGGATCAGCTTTTGCCTTACGTCTTTGACCAGCACCAGTGCTAGTCGAAGGCTCTGTAGCTCCAGTGTCCGTTTGATCATCATCATCTTCGCCGGCCATGTACATCTCGTAACCTCCAACCTCCTCCTCAGGCTTAGGTGCTTCAACAGGCGCTTTGCCATTGCCTTTACTGGAAGATCCATTCTGCCCCGACTCATCTTCCTCTTCGTCAGCATTCTCCTCCTCATCTCCCCAGCCTTTGCTAGGTGTGATTCCAAGGCAAACTTCCAACTGCGGGTCCTCCTCTTCGTAGGCAGTGGCAAGTGTATAATCCATACCGCGCCTAAAGCGTCGTGCGTAGATGTTGCTCTTCGTGAGAGTTATCCCAGTGACAAGGGCTATCCATTTAGTAAATGCCGGATGCGGGAATAGGATGTCCACCAAATCGTCGTAGGGGGTCATCTTTTCGGTGTCTGGATACATGGTCTCGGGCAACGGAACGGCCTTACGATAGAGGTATCGCTGCTTGTGCGGTGGCCTTGCAACACCAACCTTAGATTCCTTGTAAAATGGGTTGGTAGGTAAGCTCGGCTTTGGCTCATGATCCTTCGACTCGATGTATTCACGAAGTCGAGTGGCGAATTTCGGCGAAAGGAATTCAGCCAGTCGAAGCGAGGATTCATCCGAGAACATTCCTGATAGCTCCTCCACGGTATCTGGTGTTAGATAGTTTGGATTCATATACTTGATGAGAAAATCAATTTCATCCGCAGTGAGCTCGTCATTCTCCGAGTTTCTGATAGCGTCCCAATTCGGATTGTCAACCCAATGGGCTTGTGGCTCATCAAACACGTCGGCCTTTCCACCCTGAAGTTGCGCTAATGAGCTGCGCTCTGCGAGCTTCTCTTCAAATCCTTCCTCATAACCTTCCTCTCCCTCTTGAGGAATGTGGAACCACCCGCTGATGGCCATGCGAACTCGGCCACCATCGTCCTCCTCCATTTCTTCTAGGCCTCTCTTGTAAACCTCTTCAACATCATGAAAACTCTCACCAGGCTGTACTGTGAAGAAGGAAAGTTGGTTCCACGCTGGTGGGATTGAGACTGTAAAGTCTGGCTGTGGGACTTTGACTTCGTCCCCGCTCGCAGTTTTCAGCTCCTCTGTGGGATACAAACGAAGTGCACCACCCCATTCAGGCTTCCATGGGCGATCCGGGTCAAGTAAATAAAGGATCCAGCTTACACGACGACTTCCAATAACATCATCGTGGCACAGAAGATGGCAGCCCGGTGTATATACGTTCTATGTTTGTCAGTTTGGCCTCCTCAAAATACACGGTTTGAGCATACCACTGCCATGTCCGTCTTGACGCCGCTCAACGGGCCGGAGCCGGTTATAGAGGACAAATATTTACGGAACGCTGAAGAGTATAACGAATCGCGGAGTTTCAAAAGGGAAGGCAATCGGCTGAGAGCAGAATCGTCGAGTCCATCGAGGTTGGCCAAGTCACCAGATTGGTGGATCTTGTAGATGTCCGTCTCTTTTGGCGTGAAAGATATGTTCTCGCGAATTTCGTTACGCACATTGCGGAGGAGGCTATCGTTCACTAGGTCTTGGATGACGGCATGCTTGTATCTGTGAATTGCACGGAATGTCAGATGCAGTCAGCCGGTTGCACTTGAGGTGGCTGCGCTGCACGTACGGTTGCGATTCGGCATAATAATCAGTGTAGCTCTTGAGCACCTCACTGGCAAACAGACCAGTGCGGAAATTCTCATGCGCCTCGTCGTCGGAAATGGCACGTTTCTTTGAGCTACCATTGGTAGGAGCGTCGTTCTTACGCTTCACCATGTCGAAATAAGCAGTGTCGAAAGGGAACGGGGTGGAAGAAAGTCGAGAAGTTGGGAGCTCGAAATTTTTTTTTGAAGTCGGGTTTCTGGTAACAGCCAAAAATCATGCCACAATGGGTTGAGAGCTCCATCACCCACCGCCCAAGCTTTTCTCGTTATCGATAAAGGTACAAGCGTACCGTACCTAGCACGTACTATACTCCACGCCATACGCTCCAGCCCATCCATAACTATATCCATAATCATATTCATATCTTGGTATGGTCACAATTATATTCATAATGATATCCATATGAATACCCGTTCACTTCCCTCTTCCACCATACAGTCCGTATTCCATGCCCTTGCATGACATGACCCGATGAATATGTACCTAAGAACTTGATGATAGATGAACACTACCTCAGGAGGAATAATTTGAAATCATTGATCATTTCTAGTCAAAATTTTAAGGGCATGTTCACCTATTTGCCTATTTACGTCAAACTTCTCGGAAACCATATGCCTCGCAGCTTCACAGATGCAATATATACCGATCAAAGAAACCCCCCCTCTCTAGTTCTATAGATGAAGGCTGTTGTACAGGAATAGCAGGCAATGTAATGGCCGTTTACTGATCCTAGGGAATACATGAATAGTTATCAAAGCGAACGCCTGTCTCACTCCTCCAACTTCTCTTCAAGAGCTAACAGGGCGTCCATGGTTCGCTCGTACGTCCACATGGTCACTGCGCTGGCAGGGGCAGCCTTGAGCAAACTCACAGTCAGACCACGGTATAGACCTCTCCTACCCTCGTGCATCCATATATGCGCCAGGGTCTTCATTACGCCAGCGTAAACGGGTATATTCCTATGCACATATTTCAATCGCATCGGACCTTGAACCTGCAGTCGCTTACGGATCGTGTCGAGCGGGTACACGGCGGTTTTTGCTAGTACACTTGCGACGATTCCTGCTGCTGCATCGGAAGTTCCAAATGGCAATGGCAGAGCAGAGCTCGCTGCTATAGGCTTCAATCCTTCATAGCTGGTGAAGAACAAGCCCATGTAGGGCACGATCTGGCTGACGCCAGCGCCCAAGCCACGAAAAAATCCCTTTGGCCCTTCATGCGCTGCTATGTGTCGGACTGACGCCAATATAGAGGCGTACACCCGATCGGGTCCCTGGGCGGCGAATCGTGTACGGAGTAAATCTAAAGGATAGGTGGCAGTCGTCGCAACCGCACCCGCTGCAGCGCCAGCGAGGAAAGAGTTTGCAGAGGCTGGAGGAGTATACGGGGCAGGAATAGCATCAAGGACATGAGAAACGTATGTGTATGCAGAGAACTGGATGCTTCCGTACGCAAGATACATTGCTTCGGCAGGAATGTTCCCCTTCCATAAGCCCGTTAACCCCTCTTCGCGCAGGATATGCTTGAGTGTGCCGAGGGTACCTTTGTATACAGGACCATTGATGTTGCGAACACTTAATGGGTCTGAGAGGGAGTGGACCTGGAGCTGCAGGCGGATCTTGATGACGTCGAGGGGAGCTATCACGAAACTGCGAAAGTGGAACATTAGATCGCGTGCTCAATGATGAGGGGAATGGAACGAAAAGGCGCATACCGCGAGACAAGACCTGCGACGGCACCAGCGACGGCCACCTGTCTTTGAGAGCCCTAGATGATGAAATGCCATTAGCTACCTGCACCTGTGACTGCGGTGACCTTCACAAAGTGGTGCTGGCTTTGATGACGCATATCGCATACCTCATCCTTGAGCTGTGAGACCCCTCCAGACATGCGCCTAGCGGCTCCTTACACGGGAGTTTTCGCGCACTGCGGGTATCAGGCCAGGTACCCGCTCAATGGTACGATGTAGTCCAGCTGTGTGGGGGAGGAGGGGGAGGAGGGGGCTGAAGGGAATGGTTTCGAGAAAAGACCCCCGGTAGAGCGGAAAAAGTTGGTGTTTACAGTACAAAGCACCTCGGTTCACAGGATGGCGGCTTTTGGTAGTTAAGGGAAAGGAACGGTAATACACGACTACACCACCACACCTAATAACTATATTGTTCGGCGCCCACAACGAAGGGATTTGATATCTCGGTCCTCTCTCTCCCCCTTTCCCCCCCCCACACACAGAGTGCGCACATCATATAGACCGGTGACCAAGCGCAATTCTGTTCATTCAACGTGCTGGCAAAGCAAACCCAGAAGCCGATCTACAGCAAGAGGCACATACCTAGGTACTTGCGGACATAGGCTCGCGGGTTCTCGTATTCGCCCGAAGCTTCGGACCGTCATGTCTATCAAAATTGCAGCCAGAGTGGTCAGACTTCCTCCGCGACTGCTGCTCCGACAGATTACACGCCCTGCTTACCCGCAGTGCAGTGCTGGCCCGACCTCATGTCATACGAGAGTGCCATACCGTCAGTTCTGGCGGAGATCTGGCGCCGCTGCGCAACCTGCACAGCATGCACATGCGGAACCAACAGAGGCGGACATTTCAATTCATGACAACACGAATATGGGGCAATTGGAGGGCGCATCATCCAACCATGTTACCATAAACATAGACGGCAACTCCAGAGTCTTTGACAAGGTCTTCCTGCGCGATAGTTGCACTTGCCCGCAATGCATGGATCCTGACAGCAAGCAAAAATTGTTCCAGACTTCCGACATTCCACAGGACATTGAAGCTTCGTACCGCACCATAGAAGATCCCGAGAAGGGGCTCCTGGTCGAATTGGAATGGTCCAAGGATGTTCCACATTTCCAGCCCGGGCATCGAACCAGGCACTCAATGGAATGGTTGCGCAGAGCGCTTGATACAGAGCTGCAACTGAGAGGCTGCGTTAGGAGTGATGATAGAGTCATGTGGGACAGGGAGAAGATTACGAAGAAAAATAAATGGGTGGACTACAATGAATACATGGCGGAAGATAAGGTGCTCTACGATTCCTTGAGCCATTTGAATGACTACGGGCTACTCTTCCTCAAGAATGTTCCTGAGTCAGAGCAGTCCGTCGTTAACATCGCCGAGCGGATAGGGAACCTCAAGGACACTTTTTACGGACGTACATGGGACGTAAAATCCAAGCCTAAAGCAGAGAACATTGCGTACACTCACCAGTTCCTGGGCCTCCATATGGACCTCTTGTATACCTCTAACCCCCCACATCTTCAACTGCTTCATTCTCTTCGAGCACGAGCACCGAGAGGCGAGTCCTTCTTCAGTGACGCCTACCATGCTGCTCAGCTCCTGCACCAACGCTCCCCGTTCCACTTCCGTACCTTGTGTACTTTCCCAGTGACATATCATTATCACCACACCAACTTCCATTACCACTACACCCGACCGACCATCGAACTTCATCCATATCCTAAATACAGCGAACCCACCAATCTGGCCATCAAGCGTGTGAATTGGAGTCCGCCATTCCAGGGTCCATTCGAGGCGCGCATTGGCGGTGAGAACCAAGCGGGACTGAGGAACTATCTCGCCGCTGCGCACGAGTTCGAGAAGCTACTGAATGCAGAGGAAAATCTGTATGAGTACCGATTAGAAGAAGGAGAGTGCGTCATATTCGATAACAGGAGGGTTCTCCATGCTCGACGGGCATTTGATGCGGCAAAGGGAGAGCGGTGGCTAAAGGGGGCCTACGTAGACGACGATGTTTTTTTCTCCAAGCTTAGAGTTTTGGAAGAGAAATTCGAAGGTCGTTGGACTGCCGAGGGAGTGATTCGACCTGCCGTCATATAAGCTCGACCAGTGGCATTGACATTTGTTTGAAACTGTCAATGTCGTTTCCAGCCTGCACGAGGTGGTGGTTGATTTGAAGCTTCATTCGGACCATTTCCCAGGACACATGCGTCGCCATTTGCGAAGATTAGTCCCAGCATTGATCCAGTATATCCCTCCGATTCGATAGCTGAATTCATGTTTCTCGCCCTCTTTCAAGGGAAGACTGCCTTGGGCAACGTGAAGTCACCTTCTCGCCCATGATTGACCTAACCAAAGCAGCAGATGCCCAGTTCCGGTCACGCAGCTCCACTAATATTGATGATAAGTAAATGCCTTCACATGGACGTATACAAACCGTATAACACCATCTCAGGACCGTTGCTCGACACCATCACGCTAGCCATATGCGCCCCATAACGCTAAATGCATGTCATAAATGAACTCTCTGCTAAAGCTCAACACGTTGTTCGCTAAAGTACGTCCCATGAACATACATATCCCAACAACTGCCCCCCCCCCCTCTCCCCCCAAGCAAGATAAGCAGCACCATTACAATGTCCACACGTAACTTATCGATTCGCACGGCTTACTTTCCCCACCTCTCACGTTCAACCCTCACCGTTTGAGGGAGCATCCAGAACAAAGATACTGCATGCTATCAGCCACAAGCTGCAGACTCATGACGCACGAGCAAACCTTCATACTTTAGACTTGCACGTTACCCAGAGGCTGCAGATCCCCGCACGATCAGAACGGTCAGTGTAGCCACTTTGTCTCCCCGCTGGCCCACCTGAGCACCAAATGTTCTCGTTGACCATCCATACTGTTTGATCACAGTCTACTCCAGGTAATCTTCAGTCAATTCATGTCTGATGCACCATTTCCGATGCAATATAGTTTGAGAGATGTGCGTCAACGTGTAACTACCTGTGCTCAAAAAGCGTTTCATTCCAGCGAAGATTATAAGGCCCACTACATTCCATGTGGCGAGTCCGAGCAATGCGGCGCGACCGGTGCTCGTAGACGGCAGCATCCAATTTACACAGATGCGGTCGAGATAATGTACGATCCCTGCGCGCACATATACAGTGCGTCTCCACAGTGGACAGTGGTGTAGAGCATTGGCAAGGTCAAATAGTGCATGCAATTCATATCCAGATCCATTGTTGTTGTTGTTTGCCTAGAACCTAGGCCTTTGTTCGAAAGTGATTCGGGCTTGTTTGATATTGGACGTGGCGGTCCTGCAGGGGCGGCACGGAGATACGCGCGAAGGAGGAGCGGAGGGATTGTCAGTGTGGAAGGAGGCTGGTTCTACCTCGTAGCATCTTCGCGATCCTATTCCTGATCGTGCTATATCCCGCTTCTTCCTGCCGCGAGTGATAGCGATGCATTGGCAATATTGTGAGAAGTACTCCGTACTCCCTTGCGTCCGTGAGTGTGCTGGGGTTTTCGCTGTGCCGTTGTGCTGGGTTATTGAGGGCGTGGGATGAATTTGGATTCCGAGTGGGTGCGTGCGATAATGAGGTTGCAGTTGTAGATACCAACCCAATGGAATATCGAACGAGGATTCTCGAGCAGTGTGTTACATTGTAGTGGTGCTTACAGAATGAATACCTATTGTGAGATCAACGATATTAGGGCGAAGAGAAAGTATGAAGATGGTTTCAATCAGCTTCAGAGATAGATATGTATGTAGTAGAATGTGACGATAATTATAATGATATGGACTTTTTACCTAGAATACCTGATACAAGAAACCATGCTGCCAATCGTTCGTTTGTATAGCACCTCCAGAGCCGGGAGGAAGACATCATTCCTTCGGGGTATAATGTGATGTGAATGATGATGACGATGCTCTACATAAACCTAAACTTGTCACCGCGATGCAACACAAGGAAAAGAGAAATAATAATTATTCGTCCCCACTACTGTTCGAACATCTGGGGAAGTGAACTTTTCACATCCTCAAACCACAGGATCTTTCTTCTCCGCCAGAGCAGGATCACTGGCGGCTTCGACGTCGGTTGGCAGATTGGCCTGGTTGGATTTCTTTCTTCTCTTCTCGGCCTTTGCCTGCTCACGTTCCAAACGTCTTGCTTTTTCTTCCTCCAACCCAGTCTTTGTCTCCTCATGTTGCTTCTGTAGCACATTCTTGGTGATCAAGAGACTCACGGCCAAGCCCGCGGCCGAGAAACAGACATACATGATCCACATGGTGCTCAGGGATTTCGAAAATGCATATCGCGCTACCGCCTTCTCGTTGTCTGGGAGGCTTTTGATGAGACCCACGCTGGCGCCGGCCGAGCCAGCACCGAACGCATCGGCTACCTGCGGCGGAAGCGTGGACCGTAGAAGCGGCTGGTACGTCTCGATGCGATTCTGGAAAATCACTGATCCGACGACAATGCTGATGGCAGAGCCAAGATTGCGCACGAATCCAAAAGTGGACGTAGCTGTGGCGACGTCCCTTTTCTAGAAGGAAGAAAAAAAACTTCGTTAGCCAGGGTGCCAGGCAAGGGTTGAGATGAACTGGCTTTAGGGTGTCGAGATCTAAAGCCCAGGATTTGCCGCTAAGCAACGGGTAAGAGGGTTGGGTGGGTCAGAGGCAGGCTGGGCTGGGAACCATGGAAAACCCACAAAATAGGAAACTTTGTAACTTACCGGAACAAGACTTTGTAGCGCAATGAGTGGTGATTGGAAGTTAGGTCCAACACCAATTCCGCCTATGATTTGATAGATGATGATTTTGGCCCAGGAGGAGCGCGGTCCCAGGTCGATAAACAGACCGAACCCAATGGTCATGAATATAAAACCGAACCAAATGCAGGGCAGATATTGTCCAGTCTTTCGTATGAAGATGCCAGTAAATGCCGACAAAAAGGAAAGAGATATGGCCGTAGGCAGTAGGTATACGCCGGAAAGTATGGGAGTCGCTCCAAGCACGGCCTGGAAATAGAGTGGCAAGAAATAGGATGCAGAGATGAATACGTATGCGTGGAAGAAACAAGTCCCGAGCGCGGCCAGGTTGGAACGTTGCGAGAAGACGTGGAGAGGCATCAATGGAGACGGCGCAAAGCGATATTCGATGATGAAGAACAAGCCGATGGTGATGGCGCCAAATACGATCAAACAGATGACCGTCGCAGAGCTCCATGGGAACGAAACGCCCCCAAACTCAAGTCCAAGAAGCAGCATAATCGTTCCAGAAACCATGGTGAACGATCCAAGCCAATCGACCGCCTTCAAGCCTTTGCCCAATGGAGTTTTCGGTGTATGAAGATCCAAGCAGAACAGAACAATGGCAAAAGCCACTCCGTCCAAGGGTAGATTGATGTAGAAACACCACCTGAATTGATGTCAGCATAGACAAGATTTGCAGTCCGCTTCAATATATATACAGTACCTCCATGAGACCTTTTGAGTGAAGGCGCCGCCAACGACGGGCCCCAGAGATGATGCCAATGCCCAAACACCGCCGATGATACCAAAGTATGCCCCCCTCTCTCGCATTGCGAAGAGATCAGAAATGCAAATGTTCACCAGGACAATCAACCCTCCCCCTCCAATACCTTGTATGACCCTGGATGCTATAAGCATATTCATGTTCACGGAAACAGCTGCCAACAGCGAACCAATGAAGAAGATGGCATTGGTGACGAGGAGAATTGGCTTCCTCCCAAAAATATCTGATACTTTTCCCCATATTGGGGTAGCGGCTGAGTTGGAGATCAAGTATGCGCTGCCGACCCAGGTATAGCCAGAAGCGGAGTTGAAGTGTTCAGCAATTGTTGGAAGAGCTGTAGTTACAATCGTGATATCCTAGAGAGAAATTATCTGTCAGCCTGTGCGAAACCATGCCTTTTGAGGTTTCCGCATACCAAAGCAACCAGTAACACAGAGATGCCCAAACTCAACATTATGAGTGTAATCTTGAGCTTACTCCGCTTCGGCTTTTCGTCGTCAGGACCTGGCGCATCGGTAGGCAAGTGTGAGTTTGCGCCATGGCTCGCATCTTCCCTTATTTTTTCATTGACTGTCAGGGGTTCTGCTGAATCGACGGGAGCTTTATCAAATGTAGATTGGCTTGTGGTATTCGATGCTGGCGGCTGCGGATGGATGTTCATGTCCTGGAGGATGTTCGGCGCGTTCGTTTGCGGTTGTCGGTCATCAGGATGTGCCGGGGTCGGACGCACGTCGTCCATTGACTGTGGCGGATTTTCAAGTGACGATGAAGGAAGAGATGAACTCATGCTTCAGGGGACGTGGATGGCGGTCGTGAGGCCAGCATGTGAACATGTTCGGAAGTCAGAACATTTTGCGCTGTGTCGCTGGAAGAATACGAAATGTTTAGTTCCATGACGGCATTGAAATTCGGCGTATTCGGCACGCCGAGGCAGCGATGACGGCCCAGGGGGTGCGATGCACAGGAGTCAAAAAAGTATCACTAGGACCATGTGCAGCAACAAATTGGTAAGCAGGGCGTAAATGGAGTTTAGAGTCGCCAACATGTCAACGCACTGGATAGAGCATGAATATCAATCATTGAGTTTGTGTGTGTAGTTGAACTTGATGCGGAAGTAATGAGTGATTCGAACGACGGTGGTACAGCAAGAAATGGAGCACGGCTTGTCGTCAAGTGAATGAAAACAAATCTACAGAATCAGTCCATTCATTACCTGGTTGTTGGCTAGGAACGAGTAGTTAATCCATACTTGTACGGAGTACTTTGTCCTTGTTCATATGACTCAAGAGTACGGAGTGAAAGTAAGAGTTCATACTGTGTAGATAGAGATGCAGACCACTCAGATCTGATCACCAATAACTAGTCACTCTGTAGGCACGTACTACTTGTAGTCTTGTACTGTGTAGGTCACCGGGCATGCATGCAGGCATTCAATTCGCGTAATTCTCCTACACCCATTGCTTGGGTTTTCCACTTGGCGTGGGGAAGGGCAGAAGCCAAGCGATTAACGCCTCGGTAGATCGCTTTGTTAAATTGTGAAGCCATCAGATAACCAGGTGCTTGCTCTGCCTAGGTTCGGTAGGCAGATATTATTGTGATTGTTTAGGGATAATGACTATGAACACGAAACACCTCATCTTTGGTTTTGGACCTTTCCCCGGAACCATTTGGAAATTATACAATGACTGTCTGGTACATTACATGCATCGCGCTCGGTGATCGTCTCCATTTGGAATGCCGCTGTTCGTTTCTCTGGTTCTAACATTCCGCCTGCTTCCTCCGTTGGGATGCCAAATTGCGGAGCATTATTGTTGATTGTGGGGTGCAGCACATTCATTGTTTACCAAAACAAGATCTCGACGAATAAACATGGAGGACGCATAAGTTAACAAATAGTAATTCAAAGGCAGTGTGGCATGATTTTGAGGTTTAGCACGATGCAACCAACTTGGGCTGTTCCCGGGTGGTAGTCATAATTCAGGGTCCTCCTAGAGTCAACCACGATGGCAACCTTCACTCTTTTCAACTGTGCTTATCGAATAGCAGGACCTAAAGGGACGGGTAATGAGGCTCATTGGGGATGTTGGGGATGTTGGGCTACACTGGCTTATGTCCAAGAAAGAGCTTCCGAGCTGATGAGGATGGATTCATCGTTCTCGCACCCTTAATGTGGAGAGGTATGGGTACCCCGGTGGACGATCAAAGCATCGAGATCCATCAGAAAGGGAGCAGGCAGCTTATCGAGGACAATGATGTCGCGTCCTACTTAGTAGTTTTTCTTCTGCCCAATGATGGCTACCAGGGATTGATGTTGGATGGATCTATTTATTGTAGTTGCTTTGTTCGGTATGGTGGCCGCAGGTTCCATGGAACTTGGCTCTCTCAACATCCAAAAGTGCCTAATCAGGGCGTTGCGTCCTGGTGTCTACCTAGTTGCTCGTACCTTCAAATGGTTGAGTTGGGGCCTTGGTAGAGAGGGCGGATCGAGGGGGAAGATCCCACTATTCTTAGGAGCTGAGCCAAAAGAAAGGACATCTTGGTGAAGCTGGGGCACCTTGCTGTACCGAACTGTATTGTACTCCGTCCTGTATATCCATTCTAGGGTTACCTCGTGACCGTGTTACGTAGGGTACTATGTAGTATGTATACATACTCGTACAAACATACATGAATGATGAAATGATACGGAGGGTTGTATATACCAGGCGGAGTACGGTGTAAGTGTTGGTGCATGTAGTTAATGCATGGATACAGGGTTCGAGGAGGGGGGTTCTAACCTCCTCGGTCAGCAGAAAAGAGGAGAAGCCATGGTGTTGAGGAGCACCTAACCAAGCGTGCAGCGAGCCTCGTCAATTGCCGTCAAGAGTCATAACCAAGATCCATAATGCTGATAACCACAGATAGAAGCCCGTTGGTGCGTGCCTATCGTGTTGGAGCTACTGTACGTGCTGTCCGCGAATTCGTTGTTAAGATTACTGGGGGAGCAGCAGTTTGGTGGAGTGCTGAGAGGCTCAGTATCCCGTATCCCCGCACGTAGTCTCCAACTTACGTGCCAGTAACTCTTAGCAGTAATGGTGAGGTTGTTAGATGCCATTCATGCAGCAACAAGCAGCGACGTTCCGAAATTACACGATCCGTATGTGCTAGGCGCACGATGGCTGAACAGGTTCCGAGCGATTCGAATGGGTCGGCCGGTTCAATGGCAACATACTAGGTCGCCCGAACGGGGCAACGGGAGGCAATGGGGGGCAAATGGTATGGGGCAACACAGGGTAGACCATTCAGCAGACTCCAGAGTATAACTCTTTACCTACAAGTAACTAGAGACTTGAGCAGGGAAAGATGCGACGCAACCCTTCACGAACCACGCCCCGTCCACCCATCCATCCACCATGCATCTTTCCTACATACACCGAACTGTGACTGTGTTTGTAAGTGGAGAGATACTGTACGGAGCCTATACCAGTACAATTGGCAGCGGGCTTTTAGCGTTCTGTGTGGTCACTCGTGTGTGCTGTAGGTATGCAGGAAGTGGAGTGGATCACCAGGCCTGGGCCTCTCCTATTTCTTCTTCTTTTTCTCTTCCCTAGCGATGCCATGCTTTGCCATGCTGGGTGAATCACTAGACAGGACAGGGCAGGGCAAGGGTAGAAGACTACCGGTAGCTTCCAGATGGGCTCCGTAGAACCCCTACCCTGCGATACCCTGCCCTGCCCTGCCTTGCCCAAGGCCCTACAGGCTACGCGGTTACACCTAGTGACAGGTATGACTGCACCAGTGCGCCTACAGCTGTACAGAGTACATACATCCATACTGTGTAGTTACAACTTACCACCGCCATAAACCGTTGGATGCTGCCCTACCTTGTTCCCCATGCCATGCCGTGCCAGGCCATGCGCTGCGTTCCCTGTCTGATGGCGATGATTCGAGAGTCATTGACGACACCAGCGGCATACACAGTAGGTACATAGGCAATTACTCGTAGGTACGAGTAGATGGGTAATTAGGTGTTTTGATGTGCACCACTGCTTGCTTCTGCTTCTGCAGCTACCGCCGATCATCCGAACGAAAGGTGAGTCTATCGGTATCTAGGTGCACCTTGCATGTCATCAGGCCCTCCCCATCGCCCGCCATGCATGCTCCCCCTTCTACACAGTATGTACTGGCAATCTCGCCTCGTTGCCTCTTTCCCTCGGTTAGTCGTGGAAGTGGTTCTGCGAGGAGAATACTCCGTCCATACTTGTGTGTCAAATTGGCGGGACCATGGCACGCATGGGCAAAACGCTCGCGACCGATCAAGTGGTGCGGGCAGCGGGACTGTCCGGTATCCCCCTTTCTCTCTCTTCAACAGGCGTAACCTTCTAATTGGCGTCATTAATCATCTCCCGTAACCATAACTACCTGTAACCAACCTAGGTAGGCACGGTCATAGATAAAAGAAAAGAGAGAGGAGAGCGGAAGAGAAGAAAAAAAAAACCACGGACATGGCACGGCCTATATTGCGGTCTTTGGGACGCCACGGCTCGGGATCGTTGTGACCATAGGTACCTAGGTACTCATACTGAGCCCAGAGATTGAAGAACCATTAATGCTTTGCCTACACAGTAGGTATTCTTCCCATGTCAATTGCTGTTTGAAACCTGCGAGTTTAGTTGAGTAGTGTGATGAATTGGTTGGTTCCGGCCAGTTATCGGTCTGACGTCCTCCCTCAGTCATGAGGAGTATACAGTAGTCGGTCAGTCATTCAGCCAGTCAGTTGGATATATACCAGTACCCAAGGTAATAAACCATGCCATGTCCATGTCCCTTTGCTTTTTCAATTAGTTTGGTCGAGAGGGGAAGAGCTAATTAAGTTGATCAAGTTTGGTCTGTGTAGCTTAATGTATCTGTGTGGTTTGCAAGTATTATTATTGTATACCTAGGTAACTACGGAGTATCTACTTGATGTGTGTGAATGGGTACACAGAAGAGTAGTGGAGGATGAAAGATGAAAGAGACCCGGGAATGTGGCCACCCACTACCACCCACTACCACCCATTACCATTACCATTACCATTACCATTACCTAGTAACCACCATTAGTTACCTATTCCCTAGCATCTACTACTTAGTACTTAGTCCTACTAGTAGGTAGTAGTAGTAGGTGGGTGGTAGTAGTAGTAGTAGTAGTAGTAGTAGTAGTAGTAGTAGTACCAACTGGCCTGGCCTAGCGAAAAAAACCCCGCAAGCGTCCGCCTCTTTTTTCGCTCTCACACGCGCAAGCAACAGTGCACGCACGCACGCACGCACGCACGCACGCACGCTGCACGCACACACACACAGACATGCCCACACGCAGACCGAAACCTTCCCTGTCCAGTTCCAGTTCCAGTTCCAGAGTCCAAAACCCAGACCAATCCGATCCCATCCTTCCATCCTACCATAAGTCACTTACCCATATTCTACCCTATTACCCTACCCTAACTACTCTCCTCCTCCTACTCCTTCTACTCCTCATCCTCACATCCTTCCTCTTCTTCTTCCTCTCCTCCTCCTCCTCTCAACCCTCCACTATTCTCCCACTCTCGGTCTATTATCTCTCTCCCTCTTCTCTCCCCACTTCTACTCCCACTCCCACTCCTATACTACTTAACTCTCTATCCTACTCCGCTCTCTTACTCTCTCTCTCTCTCTCTCTCTCTCTCTCTCTCTCCCGTAACCCCCTCCACCTCCTCCTTCTCCTCCTTTCCCCCCACGCCGCCACGATAAATACTTTCCACCACCCTTCCTTGCGTGCCGCCACCTCCCCCACCGCATTCCTTCCTCGCCTGTCCACAACAACAACGCCATCAACCCTCTCGCCCATCCCGTCCTCCCCTTCTACTTAACCCGCGCAACCACCACGGACGCATGTCGAGACCGTTTCGGCCCGCCGAGGCAACATTGGAGGGAGGATCAAGGCAATCCAGCTACCGCAATTGACACGAAAGGAAGAGAAGGAAATATGGCTGATGTTCTCCCGGTTATGTTGCGCACCTCGGCTTCTCACACTTCATTCTTCGATGCTACCGCCCCATATGGTGCGCCGCGGAGGAATTATTCGCATTCCGATCTACGCTCCGGCTCCTTAAGCTCCTCCCAGACCTCATCCTACCACTCCACTCCCGCCAGCAGCCTATCCCTGGACACCGGACTCGAAGAGAGCAGCAGCGAAGACGACGACGACGACGACGACGACGACGAAGATGGTGGACTGTCATTTCCCGCGTACAACACCGCGCGCTATAAACCGAAACCGAGAGAAACCCGCGACGCACAACCTTCAAGCCCGACCCAGACCGCTCGCCCTGCCCCAACACCCGCCGATATATCAGATACTTCCCCCGCCGCCCCTACGGATCCGCCATTACCAATATCCGAAGACGATTCCGCCGTTCGCATCGAGCCTACACACCACGTCGACTACCTGTCGCATGAATGGAACGAGGAGGACATTTGGTCCTCTTGGCGGCACATAGTCGAACACCGAAAAGTCTACGGCGAGAGGTCGAGATTAGAAAATGCATCTTGGAGAACATGGGCCAAGTCGCAGTTCAAGCTGAGGACTGTGTCGCCCGAAACACTGAATTGGTATGTGGAAATCGCTGCCAACCCCTGTCTGCACTGCCGATCACATCCCCACATGTCCGCAAATCCTCCGGCCCAACACCTGTTCTGTGGTTTTTGATGAAATTGGATTGCTAATGGATTGCAATAGGCTGAAAGACTGTGACGTTACCTGGCTCTATGGCCCGCTTCAACCCGCAGCTCATCGAACGCTCTCAACACAGACTTCCGAGCCGGTCAGCCGGTTGTCAAAATCGAACTCATTCCTGCAGCATAAGAAACCGATCCTGAAAAAGCGAAGCATGTCAGAGGTAATGCTACAGAATTCTCTATCATCTTCTTCCCTGGTCAAGCAGGCAGCAGCAGCAGTGCAGGCCCAGCAGCTTGACACTTCGACAGCTCTGGCTCGCCGACGGCAACGTCCTGTGGTCGGCCGAGCTACGTCCGATTACATTACCTCCTCCATATCCTCCATACCTTCCAGAACCACTAGCCGTGATCCGACCGATTACTTTTCATCGCGATCTACGTCTGGCTTGCAGACGCCAGACCATGGCGAGCGGAAACATATTCGCTTTGACGAAAAGGTGGAGCAGTGCATAGCCGTCGAGTGCAAAGACGGCATGGACGATGACGACGACGACGACGCCAATAATTGGAGAAATAATGACGATGACGATTCTTCGTCCGATGACGGCGTTGTCATGATGAAGCGGTCGCGGAAAAGGGCACCTCTTTCGCGAAGCGCCTCTAGATTGAGCGTTACCGGAGATACCAAAAT
Organism: Aaosphaeria arxii CBS 175.79; assembly: GCF_010015735.1. Lineage (NCBI taxonomy): Eukaryota > Fungi > Ascomycota > Dothideomycetes > Pleosporales > Aaosphaeria > Aaosphaeria arxii. The sequence goes on from NW_022983485.1 coordinate 120,617, forward strand.
AATAGCCAAACTACCATCGACTACTCTCAAGTGTCGAACAGACTCCCCCGACATCACTGAACAGCAACCCTCCCATTCGCTCGGACTCTGGCGATCGAGTAGATTATCACCTTCACCCTCCCAGGAAACGCTTCGACCATCAAATCCCTCCACAAACTTTCTCCTTCCCAACGACGACGGCGATGAAGAAGAGGAGGAAGAAGACGATGACGAGGATGACGGCTTGTGGGAACCCGACAGGGCTTACGAAGTCAAGCGTCCAGGCACGCCAACTCCCCGAAACCCAAACGTAGAGGCGGCGGAGTCCGAAAATGACGAACCTTCCCAGTCAGGTGGTTTGCGGAAAACCGCATCAGGAATGTTCATGCCTTTTGATGAGATGGACGATGATCCCACCCCACCTGGCCTCATCGGGAGGGTAGTGGATACCGTCAACACTGCTCGAGATATTGCGCATGTCATATGGAATGTTGGGTGGAGGGGATAGTACTGATAACATAATTTTCATTTTTTGCCTTGATGGCGTCGTTTTTAATGGTGTTCGGCTCGGCTGTCTTAACATAAAGCATTTTCGGGAACAGGTCGGGATTCTGGGTTTCACAACGGATGACATACAAGTTTGGTTTGCGATTTCTTCTTCTTCTTCTTCTTCTTCTTCTTCTTCTTCTGGGCCTGTTCCTTTTAGCGGACACACTGAATCGGGGTTCACAGCGTGCGACTACATGAATGCATCTACGTTGTATCATTCATATGCGAGGAGGCGAAAATGGTTCGTCAAGGTGTGGAGGACATAGTATGGTGAATCAAGGGGATTGCTGGATAGCCTAGTACTCTGGTTCATTGAAGCTTGCATTAGCTATCGCGGAAGACAGTTCCGACACAACCAGTCAATTTATCGAGCAAGTTCTTGTCTGACTCCATCAACTATAGCTTGCCCCACAATCACATACACACATGAACCGACCTGAGCTTGTGACCAATCTATAACCTTCATGAACATGGACGGGCTGGCGTGTGAACGCGCCATGTTACCAATATGGCAAGAGATATCCCGCCACCGTCCACGTCCCTTGATCAGTACCGTTCATTCGCAATCATATCTCCCCGTCAGTCAATCGCTCTCCCGCAACAAACCACTCGAGTAACAACAACACTCAATCCATCAGTCCAAATCAAACTCGAGAACTTGCATCAAGGCCTTTCTTGTAAAGCAACCATGACTGCGACGTACTACTGGAAATGCTGCAAGTGTCATACACTAAACTACCTTGGCCAGAAGGACTGCGAGTATCAGGACTGCGAGTATCAGGACTGCGCACATCCCAAATGTAAAGAAGATAAAGGATGCAAACTAGTTCACATGAGGAGGAGAGAGGAGGTAGCAGAAGATGAGGAGGAGGAGGAGACGAAGAAGAGGAAGAAATAGAAGAAATCTAGGTCGTGAGCTTCTGGAGGAGGGTCAGGCTCTGCGAGTGGCTCTGGACAGCCGGGCACAGCTTGGGAGGATTTATGAGTAGAGTCGAGGCATATGTGAAATTGAGGGGCATTCGCTGCCTGAGATGGTCATACATTTTGATGCAAGCCAGTGTTCATACACAGTAGGTGGGTTCGGTAAGATGAATGACATGGCTGTGATCTCATAGACGTGAACCCTTTAGGAATGGGATTCATTCATGTGAGAAGAAGCATTCTTTCCCAAATCGAAACGAAATATACGGAAAAGAGACTCTCATGTGAAAGTCTCACAATCGAAAGACCCTCTCCATTTCGGGAAACGTTATGACGTTTCCTCGATCGAAAGCGGATGGATGTGGAGCGTGGAGCGGAGCGTTGTTTTTTGAAGGGTCCAGCGCACCAACGGTTCCTGAGCCTCGGAAATAAAACCGAACCGTTCGTTGAAGCGTACCTCTGGTTATGTAGATAGAGGGCTTTGGATTATTACTTCATTTGGTTGTCATCCAAGTACTCCGTAGACGTCTCGTGCTAACGAGAGAGAGGTCTTATTTGTGATATAGAAATGAGAGACTACTCCGTCGGCTATGCCACGTGCGATTGGCGGAATGAAGTCAGATCCTGACACTTGATTGGCCAGATTTCAACGGCCAGATTATAAACGCGGACAGTAAAACGTTCTACGACTGATCGATCGTGACTTGTTCCATCGCTACTCGTATCATACGTTTGCTAAGTACGGAGCAGTGAGAAAGCCAGAAAATGGGAATACGGGCGGAATTTTCTATCAGGAATTGCTCTTTGTCTTATGCGCATGTCGCGTGTGCCGGAACGATAGGCCTTATCGCGCCGAGGCATGATACTCGCCTCCATAGGTAGAGGACAATCCTTTTGGAGGGTCTCACCAAACATGAGCCTGATGTTGGCCCGCGGTTCAATTGTCTCAACCTAAGGGATCAAACCGCGCAAAGCCTAAATACCAGCCTCAAGCTGGGGCAGCGTGGTGCTGTTTTATCACGTTTTCAAGTCCTGATGCTAGACCACGCATCAATCGCTCCCGATGGAAAGCTCGCTGTGGCAGGTGGATAACGGAGCAAGTCACTGCCATATGTATACAGTATATTCCGCCTCCGTGCAATATGCCTTGACAATGGACTGTGGAGGATGCGTTCGCACGACTGCCGTATGCCGTATGCCGGAGAAGGAATAATGCAATAATGCAATATATTACTGGCCTTTGCAAATCTCCGACCTCAGAGCATGATCTAGGTTTTAGCAAATGCAGCCGCAGCCACAGCCGCAGCAACGGTAACTAACTGAGAAGTAGACACTTGTCATCTATGCAGAATGTACTACTCCGTAGGGTAAGGCAAGTGGTCAATGGTTTTCTGGTAGCCACGATAATAATACTCCGAGCAAGGTATTAATCAATAATGCTATTCGGTGCTGGAGTACGGGTACTCCGTATGCAGTACTGGAAGTGCTGAGAGGCGAGGTACCGGTACCTACCTACCTAGTTAGTACGAGGTAACTACATACTGCATACTGGACAGTGGAGGCTGCTGAGAGGGGGAAGTGGAGAGGCTGGGGTCTTGATTGGGCCAAGCTTACAACCACCCACCACCCACCACCGTGGCCTCTTCTCACGGCAACATAAAATCCTACCCTTAAAAACACCAAGCTACAACCGACTCGACTTATCTCATTCCATCTTTGTCCCACTCTTCCTTGCTTCCACCTGTCAAATCGCAATCGCAACTGCGACTCCTCTGCTGTTCACATCCTCCAACAGTAGGTTGCTTCGCTCACAATGCGTTTCGCTGTCGGTGCCATCGCGCTTCTTGCTGCCTCCGTGCAAGCACAGGAGCAGGCTCCCTTGGTCGACGAGGAGGTATCTTCCTCGACTTCGATCGTGAAGCCAACATTCACTGTAAGCCCTCTTATCTTCGACTACCTCCCGCCTCCTCCACCAGAATCAATTCGCTAACGGTGGAACCTATTGCAGCCCACAACCCTCAAAGCTCCCTTCTTGGAGCAGTTCACGGACGACTGGGAATCGAGGTGGAAGCCATCACACGCGAAGAAGGATGACAAGTCTACAGAAGAGGAGTGGGCCTACGTCGGCAACTGGGCCGTCGAGGAGCCTACCGTCCTCAAGGGCGTTGAGGGCGATAAGGGTCTCGTCATCAAGGACAAAGCTGCCCACCACGCCATCTCGGCCAAGTTCCCCAAGGCCATCAACAACAAGGGCAAGACCCTCGTTGTTCAGTACGAGGTCAAGCTTCAGAGTAAGTTTTGAAAACAATCGGCTTGGTCTGTGCTAGCTAGCTAACATGTCACCAGACGGTCTCGAATGCGGTGGTGCCTACTTGAAGCTCCTCCAGGAGAACAAGGCTCTCCACCAGGAAGAGTTCTCCAACGCCTCCCCCTACATCATCATGTTCGGTCCTGACAAGTGCGGTGCAACCAACAAGGTATGTGCACAGCTCATGCGTGGCAATTGCGAGGACCGTGAGTTTTGACTGGTATATAGGTCCACTTCATCTTCCGACACAAGAACCCCAAGACCGGAGAGTACGAGGAGAAGCACCTCAAGAACCCCCCGACGGCCCGTATCGTCAAGACCTCCTCCCTCTACACCTTGATTGTCAAACCCGACAACACTTTCGAGATCAAGATCGACGGCGAGTCTATCCGCAATGGAACTCTCCACGAGGACTTCTCCCCCTCCGTCAACCCTGAGAAGGAAATTGACGATGTCAATGACAAGAAGCCTGAAGACTGGGTCGACGAGGCTCGCATCGCCGACCCCGAGGCCAAGAAGCCCGAGGATTGGGACGAGGAGGCTCCATTCGAGATTGTTGATGAGGAGGCCACCAAGCCCGACGACTGGCTCGACGAGGAGCCCCTCACCGTCCCCGACCCTGAAGCTGAGAAGCCCGAGGACTGGGATGACGAGGAGGATGGTGACTGGATTCCCCCTACTGTTCCTAACCCCAAGTGCGACGAGGTCACCGGCTGTGGCCCCTGGTCTCCCCCCATGAAGAAGAACCCCGACTACAAGGGCAAGTGGAGCGCTCCTTTCATCGACAACCCTGCCTACAAGGGTGTCTGGGCCCCCAAGAAGGTCAAGAACCCCAACTACTTCGAGGACAAGACTCCCTCCAACTTTGAGCCCATTGGCGCTGTAAGTAGTCCGCACACTGACGAGACAATGAAGATATACTGATTGTAAACGCAGATTGGTTTTGAGATCTGGACTATGCAGAACGATATCCTCTTCGACAACATCTACATTGGTCACTCTGCCGAGGATGCTGACAAGTTGAAGGAAGAGACCTTCGTTCCTAAGCTCGCTGCGGAGAAGGCTGAGGAGGAGGCCAACGCTCCCAAGCCCGAGGATCCCAAGACTCCCTCTGATCTCTCCTTCAAGGACGACCCTGTCCGATTCGTTCAGGAGAAGCTCAACCTCTTCATCGAGATTGCCAAGCGCGATCCCGTTGAGGCCGTCAAGTTCGTTCCCGAGGTCGCCGGTGGTCTTGGTGTTATCGTTGTCGCCATCATTGCCATTCTTGCCTCCGCCCTCGGCGGTGGCGCTGCCCCCTCCAAGGAGCAGGTCAAGGCACAGGCAAAGAAGGCTAAGGATGCTGCTGTGGATGCAAAGGACAAGGCCGCTGAGGCTGTGACCACTGGTGCCGAGAAGGCCCAAGCTGAGGTCAACAAGCGCACCACCCGTTCAAACGCCTCATAGATATGCAATGTAGCGTAGCTGGAGGATCGATCGTTTTAGGGCGAGGGTAGCAGCGATGAATGATCCCACAAAAGGAGAGACACGTTCAACAGGGACGGAGAAGAAGACGTCCACGATTTCATTCGAATCCATTCGATCCCATTACCTTGGATTTAGGTACATTGATATATTGCTTGGGGGGCGTGCAAAAGGCGCTATGATATTGTATGATAGTTGCTTTTCAACAATGACATGAATAATAACACGTTAAAACAAATTGGCATGACTTTGAGATTTTATCAATGGTGAAAACGGGAAAGGAAGAGGAACGCAATGAGGTTGGGAAAGTTGCATTGTCGGCGGGGACAGCTATAGTAGCGTGCGTCATTGGGGATGGTCTTGATCTCGTTGAGGTGGTGAACTTCCGTGACGCTCCCCACACTCATACGAAAGATCACCTACGTGCCTACCTATGTACGGAGTAGCACTATCTATGTAATCTTGCAATTGGACATGCCTGTCTCGATTCGATGGACAATGCGATTACGCGCAAACGCGCAAGACGCGCAGAAATTCGAGTGTAGTTCCCAAAGAGAACAAGGAAAGCGAATTGGTAATGTTATCGGAATGGCCTTCTTGTTTGATGTGAGGTTTCCTATGGGGGGGAACACAATCGGGTAAAGCTTGGCGTCAACGGCGTCTATCCGTATCGTTCTTCGTTCTCTTTTGAGGGGGAAACAGTGACATGGTGGGGTTATTAATCAACTTAGTCTTGAATCAAGTCATGTGATAAGGGAAAGATTGTGGAGAAAGGCTATTGTGTACGGGTCCTAAGTATGATACGTACTGTAGTCTGTGAAGTGCCAGAGGTGGATTGAGACGGTTTGACTCGGCATCTCTCCCCCGCTCCGACCGCGGCAATGTCGACTACCTTGGGCCAAACCAAAGGGAAATCGTATCCGACCAAACATCGTCCAACCGTCTACAACTTATCTTCTCTACCTCCTCTCCTTTTGCTTTTCTGTCTTCTGAATTGTTCTCTTCACCTTTCCTTCATTCTCTCAAAAATTAAAAAATCCCTCCTCTTGTGGAGAAAGGTCCATCTGCCGTGAGTTGACAACTCGCAATTGAGCAAGGACATCCACCTTTTAATCTACCGAGCAACGGCTAATCTGGGTCCTGCAATGGCCGCTCGACAAGTTATCACCCGCAACCTTGCGACGTTGGCCACCCGGTCGTCCATTCCTCGCGTTGCTTCACTCTCCGCCAGAATGTCTAAGCCAGCAAACACGGCCTACATTGCCTCGCGGCGGTTGCATGCCACTGCTCAGCACCTCAAGCCAGCTGCCACCGCCGCCTCCACCGCCGATTCGTACCCCCTCAACCACGACCAGATTCAGTCGCCCAAAGATACCCAGAACTTCCTTGACAACAAGTTCGTCCCCTCACAAGCAACCCAATGGATTGATCTCCACGATCCAGCAACAAACAACCTCGTCACCCGTGTTCCCCAGAGCACTGATGCAGAGCTCCTTGCCGCAGTTGACAGCGCCGAGAAAGCATTCAAGCCATGGAAGGAGACCAGCTTGTTGCACAGGCAGCAGATCCTCTTCAAGTATACTGCTCTGATCCGCGAGAACTGGGACAGACTCGCCGCTAGCATCACTCTCGAGCAGGGAAAGACTCTTGCTGATGCTCGCGGTGACGTCCTTCGTGGTCTTCAGGTCGCCGAGACCGCCTGCGGCATCACTACTCAGATGACTGGCGAGGTTCTCGAGGTCGCAAAGGACATGGAGACTCGCAGTTACAGAGAGCCTTTGGGTGTCGTTGCAGCCATCTGCCCCTTCAGTAAGTATTTCTCATTATCATGTACATGTCCTTTCGCATGACCGCAACTAACGGATGAAAACCAGACTTCCCCGCCATGATTCCTCTGTGGTCCATCCCTATCGCTACGGTCACTGGTAACACCCTGGTCATCAAGCCTTCGGAGCGCGACCCCGGTGCATGCATGATCCTCGCTGAGCTCGCGGAGAAGGCTGGCTTCCCTGCCGGTGTCGTCAACATTGTTCACGGTGCTGCTAAGACTGTCGACTTCATCCTCGACGAGCCCCGCATCAAGGCAGTGAGCTTCGTTGGAAGCAACAAGGCCGGCGAATACATCTTCTCTCGTGCCTCGGCCAATGGCAAGCGATGCCAGGCCAACTTGGGAGCTAAGAACCACGCTGCCGTCCTCCCCGACTGCAACAAGAACCACGCGTTGAATGCCATTGCTGGAGCTGCTTTCGGTGCCGCCGGTCAGCGATGCATGGCTCTCAGTACCCTTGTCATGGTTGGCGAGACCAAGGAATGGGTGGCAGAGATCGCCGACCGCGCGAAGGCTCTGCAAATGAATGGCGGTTTCGAGGAGGGTGCCGATCTCGGACCTGTCATCACTCCTCAAGCCAAGAAGAGGATTGAGGACATCATTGCTACCGCAGAGAAGGAGGGCGCAACTATCCTTCTGGACGGACGTGGCCAGAAGCCCGCGAAGTACCCCAACGGCAACTGGGTCGGTCCCACCATAATTGCCAATGTCAAGCCCCACATGACCTGCTACAAGGAGGAGATCTTCGGTCCCGTTCTTGTTTGCTTGAACGTTGAGACCATCGACGAGGCCATTGAGCTCATCAATGCCAACGAGTATGGAAACGGTACCGCCATCTTCACCCGCTCTGGTGCTACTGCTGGTAAATTCCAGCGTGAGATCGAGGCCGGCCAGGTCGGCATCAATGTTCCCATCCCCGTCCCTGTAAGTCATTTTCCCCTCCAACCATTTGAGGTCCCGCAGTGACGCATGTATACTGATTCGCCATTCAGCTTCCCATGTTCTCCTTCACCGGCAACAAGAAGTCGATCGCCGGAGGTGGTGCCAGCACATTCTACGGCAAGCCTGGACTTCAATTCTACACCCAGCAAAAGACTGTGACCAGCTTGTGGAGGAGCGAGGATGCCGTAGCCACCAAGGCCAGCGTCAACATGCCCACACATAGCTAAACTGCTTTTGATATCATGAAGTGCGACGAAGTAGCCGGGGAGGATGATTATACGATCAATGTTTAGACGAGATTGAAAAGGTCGGCTTGATATGTCGTTGATATTCACTCAGAATGCCCTCGAAGGTATATGCATACAACCACTGCTCGTTAATCTGCTTGGTATATGGCCATGTAGTTGCGGAACGATTTAGGACAGACATAAGAATGAATTCAAAAGCGGATGCATACGCATCGGACATTTTACATACACTTACATGAGGACCAATTGCCATTCACTTGTTGGCTGCTTTGTTCCGTCCAGCCAGTGCACATGATGATTCTTTTCACCACCAGCAACAGCAGCAGCCGTGCCAGGGAGAACATGACAGAAGGAAAGGACGACTTCAGAGGGAGTCATATCCGACAAGGCTGAACGGCACTTGACAGCGGTCGAGCAAGCTCTCGTCCACACAAACACAAACGCACCACAGTGCAGATTACTCCGTGTTTACTACTACGTTTGTAATCGATTATGTATGTCCATGTCAGACGGGAAATGGGAAAGGGGAAACAGGTCCCAGGATGGAAAATGTCTTGAGGCAGAATTACGTGAAACCTGGGCACGGAACGTTGGGATCTGAAACATTGCTTCCCATGCAGCGCGTGCGTGCATGCATGTTGTCCCTCCGAGAACGCCCCCCACCCCCCCCCCCCCCCCCCCCCCCCCCCCCCCCCCCCCCCCCCCCCCCCCCCAAAACGCCACCGCGATATAACGTGGACGGTGGAGTCTCGATAGACGTTGAGCGGAGAATTGCGGGTAGGTGATTAGTTAATTAGAGAGGGATGGGAGAGGGAGCTGAGTAGCAAGTTGTGGTTTGTTACAGACAGCCTACGAGTATACAGGCATGGCACGTTTGCCCATCCGCACCGGGGCAGAGGGATAATTACAATATCGTTGAATGTGGACGTGGATGTGGAGAGCCAAAAGCCACGAGGCGTTCGGCTGTTACGCTCATCCGTTCGACGGTTGATCGACGACGCGCGGACAATCTATCCATCCACTCATACAATACTGGCCTGAGGATGACGGAAGCAGGACAGGCATGGACAAGAGACGGAGCGGGACATGTTATTTCAATTAATGGGGTTGATCTACTGGATGTGAAGATCAATGACGTCGATTGTGTTTCTCGGGGCTGACTTGGATTATCCAGGAGGATGTTTTGATTCAATTCTCCTGAATATCACGGTGTTTTGGGATGGGTGGATGGGTTTGATCGTCTTTTGGGATCCACAGTGCCACGCAAGAGGAGGGCTACGAGTATTACATCAATGGATAGAAATCATAAGTGGCAAGAGCAGGGAATAATAGATGCGGGGGAAGGGGGGGGGATGAGCGGGATGATGTTGTGTTGTGAGTAACAGTGAGCCTGTGAGGATAAGATGATAAGCTGTTGAGGGAGAGAGGAGCTGGAGCCAAGCAATGTGTTGCGTGTGCACATTGCGCGTGTAGGTAGTCTAGTCTAGTCTACATGTAATACCTAGGTACACGTTAGACTATACAATAATAGTTACTCCATTTTGAAAGTAGACGAAATCAATAAATATTCATGGGTTGATTGGATGAAGACAGAATAAATACTGCTTGATTTTTTCAATGTAATATGTACCTAGCCTAGCATCCTAGGTGCTCCGTAGTCAGTGGATACTGTGTAGGAAGAGTGGGCTAGCTCCATGTGTAATGTCCTCCGCCCTCCTCGCAACTACTGTAGCCACGGGCAATTGCAAGGCTAATTACCTAGGTAGGTGAATACATAACTTGATTTACCAATTGTGTAGTTACAGTACTCGTACCGAGCAAGCAAGCAAAGCAAGTTATCGAATGCTGAGCATCAATATAGGCGGGGGTGCAGTTGAAAGGGTTGTCTGACAGGGCGGATATGTATCGTAATCGTATCATATGATTCATATCGTATCTCCCCGGACGGATAGAGCAGAATAGAGAGGGATTTGTTTCATTATCAATAGCTTGGAAATCCTTTATCCAGAGAGGCTAGGTTCTACTCGTGGACAGGAGGCATTTCGTATTTGCATCTATATTGGCACGTATCTGAGTTGTTGATACTATGCTCGTCGGTGACTCCGTACAGGAGAATGGGTTTTAACTACCTAGGTGTGTACTCGGGACTCGTAGATGTGAACAGGGCAAGCTTGATAGAGCGCGACATGGCAGCAGCACCAGCAGCAGAGCACTGACACAGGTGCAGTGCGGGGGACGCAAAGATTGGGATGGATGGATGGGATGGAGTATTCCGTGCTGTGTAGAATAGGATGTCTGTGGTTGGCAAGGAATGAGGAATGGGGGATAAGGATGATGGGAGTGGCGGGGATTTGGAGCTACCACTGCCGCCGACCGGAAGCGGGATAGGACAAGCAGTTGGCCTGACGATATTGGTATTGGCATGAATACTTCTTTTGTTCGCAGCGACAAAAAGATGCATATCTTCTTTTCGGATTGCATGTGCGTGGTAGCACAAGCGCATCGACGGTGGCGAGGGTCACTATACGCTGTGCTGTATGGAGAGTACGAAGTAGGGAGTAGCATGATAAGAGCGTACCCGTAAGAGTGTGGATGAATTGGGACGGGTTGAGTGCATGCAGTCACAGTGGCAACGCAATCAACGTGCGTGGAATGGAAACATACACAAATGCATGGATACTTCTGGAGCTGAGGCTGGAGCTGGAGCTGGAATTGGAATCGGAATTGGAGATGGGGATGGAGATGAAGCTGGACCCGGACTCTACTGCGTAACTATTCGATTCTTTTGTTAGAAGCAGACTGGAATAGACGCAGTACAGAGTGACTGGCCATCTCACATTCGTGTTTACGTTCTCTCTTTCGCCCCCCTGTGTTGTGTTCCTCTCTTTCTTGCTCTCCTGCTCTCTCGCTCTTTTCCATCTCTCCAAGCTCTGCTCCGTACTCCGCAAATACATACATCTCCATCGTCCTTGTATGCGTGCCGAATACTACACAGTATACTCCGTACACACATTCATACATCCATACGCACCTACACCGTGCATACAATAACACCCGCCGGCATAGCGCTATCAGAGGCTAGAGAGTTGTCGGCTTGACTGGGTTGCTGGGACTGGTGTACTACGGTTTTATGCACCAACACATCGATAACTCGAGCAGCAAATCGACAAAAGATTGGCAAGGCCGGGCGGGACAACTGGTGTTTCGGGTGGATGGTGCATCCTGAGACGGAGATCCGTAGGGATTGATTGGAACGAACGGGCTTCAACATCCTGACTTCCATTACGGTATTACATTCACACAGCGCACATACACACACACTCTCTCTCTCTCACACTCACGCTACTCACACTCCGACGAGTGACACTTCCTGACCTTCCTACCTACTGCTCACTGTTGCTCCTCATTATTGACGCGTTTCCACACTCACTCCGGTACGGAACGTGCAGCCGATGACGAGTCGAGTTAGAGGAAGAAAGTAAAAAAAGAATAAACACACCACCACCCACCGCGGCACTACTTCCACTACTTCCACTACTGCTATTCCACTATCCCTCCACCACAAAACACACCACACTTTTACTACTGTTCCCACTATCACTACGACTACGACTCGACTTCCATCCACCAACAACCTTCTGGGTATCCAAACTCTCTGTATTGTTTCGTACTGAAAAGCGCGTTACGAGAAGAGGAACCTCGTCCTCTGTGGTACGCCACTCACTCTACCTTGACTAGTACCAGGGCCAGGTACACACAGTAGACTACCAGACTACCCAGGGTACTTTACTACTCTTAGTATACACCTAACTACTGTGTGTGTACTCGTACTAGTCACTGCAGTACAGCGTAGTATTGCTCTCATACATACGAGGACATACAATACCACCACCGCATCTTCTAACCACTACTATTACATTACTACTACTTCGACTTCGCCTCCCATCTTTCTACTCTTCCTCTCTCTCTCTTTTCTCTCACTTACTCTCACTCACTCTCACTCTCACTCTCACTTTCACCACTCCTCACTTCCACCACCTCTCTTCCCATCAATCTCTTCTTCCTTGCGCTTCCTTTCTCGTAAAAGGTCCCTCGTTACCCCATCACCATCGCTATCACACACACCCTTACCTCTCACCCGCAGCCGACATCCGCCCTCTCAATCTCACCTCCACGACGACCCACCTTATCTACCCATCCGTAGGCTCATAGCTCTCCAGCCCCCCCCTTCTAATCTTGTTAGCCGACCGCTGCCCATCTCTCATCTCCACTGCAACTCGGCATTGATCACCGATCACCCAACGGCGCCTCACTAGCCACGCTTTACCAGCCCCGTCACTTTGTTGCATGATTCAAGCAATTCCTTGGAAAGCACATCGACAAAACAACAAAGCCCATGTCTGTCGCAATGGACCAACGACCCGACCAACAGAGACCCCGGTCCAAGTCGACCTTTAGCTTCAAAAGCGACAAGTCCCATGGTTCCAATCCCAATCACGATAAACATCACCATCACCTTCCTCATCATCATCATATTCGCGAATCTGCCGAGGACAAACGAAAGAGCCATCTGACCCCACACACCAAAGCCGATCCCAACGCTGCTATGACTGAGGTTCAACCCAGTACGTTCTAATCTGCCCTTGCCATTGCCCTCATCTGGCGCATGCGATTCCAGATCCACCGTACGAAACCTGCGTAACGAATACTGACGGTTCACAGTCGCCGCTGCTTTAGAGAAGCCTACCCTTCAATCCCTTCGTTCCTTCCAGCATGTCGACAGCAATGGAGCCCCAATAGGTAGTGAAGCTCCTCAGCGACTTCCATGGGCAAACGTTAACACAGAACAGCCGAACCTGACCTGTCCAACCCCACTCGTTCGCGATGGGAGCGTCCCCTCGATACGATCAGATCATTCGAAGCTGCGATCGATGGTGAATATAAGCGCAGGTCGCAGGCGATGCGAAATGGTACACACTATTAGTCCGCTCAAATCGCATTGTGCCACGGCTAACGACTCTTCTAGATTCGTCTGAGATGTTGAGCGGATACGCGAGTCGCAGAAGCAGCTACTACGGTGGAAATGGAGGTTACGACCAGAACCGTCACTCACAGCCGGGGGGTTACTACGGCAGTCGACAGACTGCTATGGGACGCGATGGTTGGGACAACGGCTACGGTGGCCAGCGCAACCGTTACAACCGCATGCAATCCGACCCTTACCGATACAACAATAACAACAGTAATAATAATATTAATACCAACAACAACGTCTATCCTACCCAAGGCTATCACCAATCGCGCGACACAGTCATCACGGGAGGGTCGAACGGTAGCCAAAGTGAACCGTACTCAAACGAACAGGGTAGCGAGAACAGCTCCATCGAGCAGAGAGGCGGACCCGTTGGCCCACCACCTGGTGTTCGACCGGACCTTGGAGAGCAATATGGGTTCAATGGCTTTGGCGGAGGCGGTCCCCAACCCATCCTCGAGGAGTATGGAAACGTTCCGTCAGGCCAAGGTTATTTCCCACCACAGCAATCACAACAACAGAACTTCGCGCCGCCTGTACCTGCAAAGACGGGACAACCCCAAGTTGCACCGATTCAGTTGAGCCAAAGCAACTCGAATGGACAGGCGATGCCTGCGAACGGTCCGAGGCCGAATGTTTTGTCTCGCAAGGGCACGTCGCAGTCCGGCGAGAAGAGACAGAGTTGGTTTAAGAGGCGGTTCAGCAAGAACTAAGGCTCCGACCAAGCAGGGTTGATATCAAGTTTCTCTATTATGAGGAAACCGGATCGAATGGTGGGGGGCATGATCAGTGCATTCCACTTCATCTTGTAGCTTTTCTGCAGCTCTTGTAGCTCAGCGTCACATGTATCGTTGTTTAGATTTGTTTGGCTGCTCTGGGTATGGGCGCGGGCGGGTTTGTGGCGTTTCTGAATGGACCTACGGCGTGTGTCCGGGAATTGGCATTCACAAGTTTTTGTTTCACGAATGAATTATGAGTCTACTTCTCATTTGGGACTTTCCCATGGAGAAGGATGAAAAGATGATTCCCAGTCAGTTTTTGGGAGTCCTTACTTGGGTGGTGGACTCTTTCGGAATGAGCGCCAGAGATACCAGGGCGGTGGGAGGCGAAATGATGGCGTTAATAATTTCTGTACAGGCCATCGAATGTCACTCCTTCAACAGGCGCCACATACCATCCTCCAGTATTGTGCAACAGTGAAAGTGTGGATTTTTGGCTGATGTGTCCTCATGTTACTCAACAGCTCGAACTACATGCAATTGTTGTGACTATTAATTAACTATTTTAGGATAAAAGCCATCCAGACTAGGACAATGATGGGTGGGAGGATGCTCAAAGTGACTTCTTCTTCTTCTCTTCTTCCTCTAATCTTTCAGATTGGTCCTCTTTCATTGCGACGATTACATAGGCGAAGAGGACAATGTTGGCCATGATGGCTGCTAGGGCGCCGGCGTACGTTGTGTTTCCTGAAGCCGAACATCAATTCATACATAGGTTCTTTTGTCTAACTTCAAAGATGATGATGGTGTAAGGCTTGACATACCGACTATAACGACATTGACCATGAAGAAATAGGTTCCCAGGGGCAGGGTAATCATGGCGAATGTGAAGCTTAACAGTTTGGCTATGACGGAGCTGCATTGCACGTGGTCAATCATCATTGATTCTTAAGCAGGTGGAAAATGACAGATGTTTGAAGGTTCTTGAGAGTTTGTGAAATCGGCGTCTTGGACATTCATTTCATGGGAACAGAGAGGGTTTATATGGAATTGTTGCCACTGCAGAATGGAATGATGGAATCACTCACGATGGGACGGCGGGAGCGATGTTGGATTTCTCGGTGGGAGCCTTTCCATCATTGTCGAGGTAGGACTTCTCCTTTGACACGATTCTTTGGGTGGCCATCTGATGTTCTTCGACTGATGAAAACGGGAGCGGCTGAGTGGCTGAGTGGTTGAAGATGTGTCGGTGTGTAAGGCGTGTATGCCACGACGGAGTAAGAGAGACAGATGCTACGGAGAAACTACGGGGAGAGAGAGAATAGAAAGTTAAAGTGGTTGGTCGCCAAGAGTGAAAACGCGTGAGTTCGCGTATCCCTCCTCTCATCTTCGCCATCCCCGCAACTTTTCTTGTCACTACTCACTCTACCTCTGTACTACTTGTAGTTATTGCTCCATTACTTCTCACTACCGGTACTAAACTACTCCCTCTTCTACCTACTAAAAAGGTCGACTTCTTATTACCCGCGCCGACGTCAGATCTGCTTTTCCCTTTCCCTTTCCCTACTCTCTTCACTTCATTCGCTTTCGAATTGCCTTCATCTCAAAATACCAAACACCTGCACGAAGCAATGCCCAACCTTATTGTTGCTTGATCACACCTTACCCTTTGTTCTCCATTGTTCGTTGGCGACTTTCTGTTTCTTTTGTCTGATTATAGTCCTTGACCCAACATCTCAAGCCAAATCGATCCGCCATCCAACATCACGTTCAAACCCTCAACCACTCGCCCTCTATCCACAATGTACAGACCAGATCCGATCCTGTCATCTTCCCCTCTTCGACCCTCTTCTCGACCTTCACCCACAGATGCCAGCGAGGACGAGCTTGCCGTAGATTATGTGACACAACCTACTCAACCCTTGAGTTCGGTCAAGGTTGACGGCACACGCTCGCAACACTTTGCACCGGGGGCCACTCGACACATGACGCAGCAGACGATTCCCTACAGTATGGCAGGTCGCGCTGCAATACCCGGAGGTTCTTATATCACGCAACCGACGCAACCTCTCGATCCGCAAACCCTCAACCGCAACTCTCCGCCGCAAGTGCACCGAGCATCTTCACCGCAACGAAAGCTTCCATCGGGTACGCAGCCCACCCAGATACTGAGCACACCTCCGCGGCCGCAGACACACACCCACGTCCAAGTAGTTCGGAGTTCCCCTTCAAATGATCGCCACTCGTCCCCATTGTCGCAAACACAACGTGCCTTTCCATCAAGCATGGCCCCTCCTGGTACAATCTTCGTAAACCCTCCGCGCGTAGCACGACCCGCTCCGATTGACCTCACAGCATACTCCGATCCACCAGTCGAGAGTGATCCGGATGAGGAGGACGATTTTCGCTCGAACATAAAGCCGTCAGACATCGAGACCTGGTCTACCAATGCTCGCATTCAGGAAACACCCCCGCAACGAGTTCCGAACTTCTCACAGTACGCCTACAATGGCACTTCGCAAGCCAAGCGTTCCGCGGATTCCTCTTTCGCCAGCAACTCGCCTCAGAAAAGAATGCGTCCTATGCAGCGCCAATCAGGCCCCTCTCGTGCTATGCCTGTGGGTGACGTCTATATGCGCATAACAGACATCAAGGATGACGCACTCCGCATAAAAGTGCAACGGCTTAAATCCATTTATGCGACCAAGACTTTAAAGGAGTTAATGGACAAGCTAGACGAACACGGGGGAGAATATGAGGCAACAAGACGTGCCCTTAGCCAGCCATCACCATCTAACGATAAATTTTACATGCCTAAATTTCTCCGGGATGGCTCCTCGGACGTCGAAATCATTCCTGCTCCACAGCCCAAGAAGACCGCACAACGATTCCTGAATGCGCCCATCAAGAGTATCAGGGAACGTTACAGGCAGGCTACGCCAGATCGCGAAAGTAGCCCTCAATTGATAACATCTAGCCCCGCCGCCGCACCGCCCAAGAAAAAGGGGAGACTACAAAGAGGACGGAAGAATCGTACTCCCGAACCCGCGTCAAGTCCTCAGCGTCAGCCCACTCCTATCGCTTTGGAATCGGACTCAGACGAAGCCATTGGGACGGATGAGGAAGATGAAGCAAGCGATGACGTGGCTGACAGTCCAAGTTTGCTCGAATTTTTCAACACTTGCTCCGTTGAAGCGATGGTGGATCTTTCAAATGAAAAGGTCGAGGACGTGCGCGCGTTGCTTGAGCACCGCCCATTCAGATCCATGGCACAGATCGAAAAGATAAACCTCGAGCCGGACAATGGAAAGAAGAAAGCCAGGAGGCCAAAGGTTGCATTTGGTGCAAAATTGATGGCTAAAGCTACCGAGATGTGGGATGGGTTCATGGCAGTTGACGACCTTGTGAGAGAATGTGAGAATGCAGGAAAGCCTATTGCAAATGCCATGGCCCAATGGGGAGTAGACGTCTTTGGAAGCTCTACTGATGGTGAAGTCGCCATCACAAATCTCGAGGACAAGAGTGATGCGACACACGATTCCGGCATAGGCACGCCCCGGAGTAGTCATGGAAGCGATACGGAAGTAGATCCCCGGCGTAGGAGGAGCAACTTCGTCAAGAAGCCTTCCAACATGAACGCAGAGATCGAACTCAAAGATTATCAGCTTGTTGGGCTGAATTGGCTGGCTTTGCTCTACCAGAATGGCGTCTCTGGGATCCTTGCGGACGATATGGGACTTGGGAAAACTTGCCAGGTCATTGCGTTCCTCTCCCATCTGAAAGAGCAACAAATGCCAGGCCCGCACCTTGTTATTGTTCCCGGTTCTACTCTTGAGAATTGGCTCCGCGAGTTCAAGCGCTTTTCTAAGAAAATGAGGGTTGAGGTGTATTACGGTTCGCAGCCGGCACGAGCTGAACAGCAGCAAGTCATTTTAGACGCCATTGACGAAGGCCGCGTCGATGTCATCATCACCACGTACGATCTTGCGCACAAGAAGGATGATAACTCCTTCTTGCGTAAATGCCGACCAAAGGCATGTGTCTACGATGAAGGACATTACCTTCGTAATTCGGCAACACAACGATACAAGATGCTTATGCGCATCAAGGCCGAATTCCGATTGTTGTTGACTGGCACGCCTCTCCAGAACAGCCTTCGTGAGCTTGTCTCGATTCTTGCATTCATCATGCCCGACATCTTCGAGAACGTCTCGGATAACCTAGAGGCTGTGTTCAAATCGAAGGCTAAGGTCAATGATTCGGATACACACGGTGCACTTTTGTCTACCCAGCGAATCCAGCGAGCTCGCTCGATGATGACGCCTTTTGTTCTCCGACGCAAGAAAGCACAAGTCCTCAAGCATCTGCCACAAAAGACTTGCCGAGTGGAATACTGTGATCTGCTGGAGTCGCAAGCGAAGCTCTATGCTACCCAGTTGGAACGTCAAAAGAGGGTCCTACTCGATCGCGCCAACGGCATCATACCTAAAGATCACGCCAACATCATGATGAAGCTTCGCCAGGCCGCTATCCATCCTCTGCTGTTCCGCGACCGCTATAATGACAAGGTCATCCGCAAGATGGCAAAGGCGTGTCTGAAAGAGCCCATCTTTGCAGACAGCCAGGAGGAGTACATTTACGAGGACCTCACTGTGTATACAGATTTTCAATGCAATGAGCTGTCAAGGAAATACCCCAAGACCTTGGGCAAATTCGCTCTCAAGAACGAGGAATGGATGGATTCGGGGAAAGTGCAGAAACTCGCGGAACTGCTCAAAAAGTATAAGGAGAATGGCGATCGTGCACTGGTTTTCTCGCAGTTCACTTCCGTTATGGATATCCTGCAGCTTGTGTTCGAGACGCTTGACATTGCATACTCACGTATTGACGGTTCGACACCGATTGGAGAACGCCAGCCATTGATTGATCAATATTACGAAGATGATTCGATCACTGTCTTCATGCTCAGTACCAAGTCGGGAGGAGCAGGCATCAATCTGGCCTGCGCGAACAAGGTCATCATCTTCGATTCGTCGTTCAACCCCCAGGATGACATCCAGGCCGAGAACCGCGCGCATCGTGTTGGACAGACCCGAGACGTCGAGGTCGTCCGATTCGTGACCAAGGGCACCGTCGAAGAACAGATTCATGCTCTTGGGGTTTCCAAACTCGAGCTGGACAAGATGGTGGCAGGCGAGGAAGGCGAAAGTGCTGGCAACGGCAAGAAAGGTGCCAAGGCAGACGCTGGCGCTATTAGTGCAGCGGAAGAGCAAGGCATTGACGCGGTTGAGCGGATGATGCTAGAGCAGTTGCAGAAGCAAGATGAAGGCAAAGATGTCAAAGAGAAGTTCTTGGATGGAATGAAAGCAGCAGGCATCCCAATGGCGGAGTAAGGGTTTTCGAGAGAGAAGGGTCGTGTTAGGCACCATACATGTCTCTAGTTGTTCAAGGAGCGAACATCGAGACATACGAGGCGTTGTTGCATCTTTTTGTGTTTTGTTGAATAGCATAGATACCTGAGGCGACTCTTCTAATGGATATTTGATGTTATATACCAACTTCGAAGAGCATGTCCTTGTAGTGGTAGCAAGTAGGCATCCTTCTTTAATTAAAAGCATAAAGATAAAAATGGACAATACATCATTGAAACTACGGACTTTGTGGGATCAGGAACGGGTGACGTCGTTCCTTTCACTAATTACTGATTCTTGACGATTGCCTCTCCTTGACTCGCCTTCATATGTCACCAACTTGGTATATACTGTGGGTAGGTGGGTGGGTGGCGCAAACGCGTGAGGACGACCTCGACCTCGGCCCCTTGTGAAATGGCAAGCCGAAACCCCCGCCAATAACCCAACCTTAACCCTTCTGCTTAGGAATAGGAATATTAAACTACTCGGGAGCCGCAATCCCAACGACGACAACAACTACGAATCCACCCATCATACAATACCACAACACAATAGTGTTTATCTTCTCCCCCCCCTCCCTCTGCTCTGTACATCATTCTCTCCTCCTCACGCGCCTCCATCCGTCGATTCTTCATTCATCCTTCCGACTGGTTCACGGCTTTCCCGCCGATAAACCTCCGACCTCTGTCCTCACTCCTCATACTTGCACATACTAGATTGAAGAAATCATGTCCTTCCTCGGCGGCGCAGAGTGTTCGACGGCTGGCAACCCCCTCAGCCAATTCACAAAACATGTACAAGACGACAAGTCGCTCCAGAGGGACCGGCTGGTCGGGCGGGGCCCTGGTGGCATGGCGGAGGGCATGCGGAGCCAGCACATGGGCGGTGGCAGTGATGCCGTAGGTATCCCGCGGCGGTGGAGTTTTCAACTGCGATTTCAGTAACACGGGAGCTAATTGGTGTTGGAACAGATGATGAACGAGTTCATGCAACAACCCGCGCACCTTCCACAGGGACCCGGCCCTGCGTCACCGTTCGCCATGGAGCAGATGAGAAGAGAGCTCGAGCGAACACAACACAGCGGCTCGCCTGGATGGGCAGCAGAGTTCGACCCTGGCATGGAGGCTCCGTCAGCAATGGGTCCGGCCATGCAGGAAAGACCTGCAGGTTTCAGCCCTGCCGAGTTCGCCAAATATCAGCAGATGAACCCCACAGCGAGGACCGCGAGTCCGATGGCGAGCCAGTCACCCTCTATGATGGGATACCAAAGGCCTATGGGCGGATACGGCATGGGTATGGGTGGAATGGGAATGGGCTACGGTATGGGCATGATGCAGCAGCCGTACGCACCACAGAACTTCCAGCAACCTGTGCAAGACTCTGGAAAGGGCAAGGGCCGCATGGTTGAGCTCGACGATAAGGACTGGGAGGCTCAGTTTGCCCAGCTTGAGAGTAGCGATCAACAGCAGAACCTAGATGCTCTTGATGCGGAGGCAAATAAACATATTGAGGCGGAGCTCAATGAAATGGACAGGTCAGTGGATTTCGGCGATTTCGAGTCCATATGGAAGGGCATCCAAGCTGAGACTGAGCACGCTAGGCAACTCGCCAACGAGGAGAACTTCGTCGACGGCATGCACATGGGCGATCTCGACCAGTGGGAGGGCTTCGATGGCCTGAATACCCATTCAGCCCGCGACCCTGTTATGGGCGATTATCTCTTCGAGCAGAACAACCTCTTCGATAACGTCACCAATCCCTTCGAGGAAGGTATCAAGATCATGGAAGAAGGTGGCAACCTGTCGCTTGCCGCACTTGCCTTCGAGGCCGCCGTACAGAAGGATCCACAGCACGTTGCTGCATGGGTGAAGCTTGGAGAGTCACAAGCACAGAATGAGAAGGAAACGCCCGCCATCCGGGCGCTTGAGCAAGCACTGAAGTTAGACGCCTCGAATCTGGAAGCATTGATGGGTCTCGCAGTGTCTTATACAAATGAAGGCTACGAGAGCACAGCATACAGGACACTCGAGCGATGGATTGCAACCAAATACCCTACATTGATCAAGGAGCCACTTTCATCGGACGCAGATATGGGTTTCACGGACCGCCACTTGCTTCATGAGAAGGTGACAAATCTCTTCATTGAGGCAGCCCAACTTTCTCCAAGTGGCGAGCAGATGGATCCGGACGTGCAGGTCGGTTTGGGTGTACTTTTCTATGGTGTAGAGGAGTACGACAAAGCAGTCGACTGCTTTGGGGCAGCCCTGGCTTCTACAGAGTCCGGAACTACAAATTCCTCATCCCAGGTGCATCTTCTGTGGAACAGACTCGGCGCCACTCTTGCGAACTCAGGTCGTTCCGAGGAGGCCATAGATGCATACTCACGCGCGCTCTCCTTCCGACCGAATTTCGTGCGTGCAAGATACAATCTTGGTGTCTCATGCATCAATATCGGGTGCTTCACCGAAGCAGCACAGCACCTTCTCGGTGCACTATCCATGCACAAGGTTGTGGAGAAGGAAGGGAAGGAGCGCGCCCGGGAGGTGGTGGGCGACAAAGTGAGCGAGAGCCAGTTGGATAACATGATCCATCAGAACCAGAGTACAAACCTGTACGACACTTTGAGGAGAGTATTCGGCCAAATGGGTAGGCGAGATCTGGCAGATACTGTCGGTCCCGGCATGGATGTTGAGAGTTTTCGCGGCGAGTTTGAATTTTAACAAGTTTGATGATGATAACATGGAAGAAGTGCAGGCTGCCACTTGCGACAAGTGGGCGCCCGAGACAGAGCAGGCAGACCGCCAGGACCAGCATGATAGAGCCATAGAGGAAGGCCCTTGGGGTTGGGAGCAAGAGGTAGGCGCCAGTTGCTGCTTCGGCATTAGAACCGTCAGGGCAGGACCTGACTGTGTCTGGAAGCTGCATGGGGGGATATAGATGACCCGATTGAACGAAAATTACACACAATGACTCGGCATTATAATGAACTGGGCATATTGTTGGCTTCATGCAATCCACACCTAGCTACCATGACATAACTGTGAATTTGATATGGGGTATCATGCCTTCACCCTCACGATGCGAGATTGTTTACAATTCTTTGGGTATCTCGGTATAAAGAGACCCATCGTCCCAGCTGATTCCTTCGAGTCCGTATTCTCTCTTTGATGCCGTTGTGCGTCCATTAGTCCAAGACGAAAACGCGCGCTCATCATATGCATCTACACAACGACCGTGTCCCCAATGCTACAAACATCAGCATCGACACCCCACTCCAAACCTTCCTTCTCAACAGCTTGTCGCCACCTCTCCACGGGCTCCGTCACAGGTTCATAATGCGCACTAATGCTCCCCCGGAACGTCCCATAATGCATCCCAATACTCCTCTTACTCTTTATTGCCTTATGAATGGCCACGGAGTCGTGTGGTGAGGAGTGCACCCCAGACATGAACGATCGAGGTTGGAAGCAACCAATGGGTAATAGAGCAAGATCGAATGGACCGTAAAGAGTGCCAATCTCCTCGAAGGCAGGGCATGGCGGGTGGGGAGCTGCATGATGGGACACTTGATCGTCCGAGTCTACGGAGCAAAAGCCTGTGTCCCCGGCAAAGTAGAGAGACTTTGATGTAGGAGACTCATTGGTATCCAAGGACGATGGCGATGGAGATGATGTTGAAGATGATTCCCTAATGACCCAACTACACCAAAGTGAAGCCGAGAAGTTCCACGGTGCGCGACCAGAGGAATGCTGCGCAGGTGTACAAATCAAATCAACGCTGTTCACACCGGCTCCATTTTCTTTAGATAATCGGATGCCGTCCCACCAGTCCAGTTGCGTGACCTGGGACTCTTTGATTCCTACACCAAGATGTAGGAGTTCGGATTTGACTCCAAGTGCACAGAGGAAATGCAAGTCTCCTTTCTGCTTCTTGAGGATTTCGGACAAGGTCCATGAATCGAGATGGTCGTAATGGTCGTGACTTATAAGCACTGCGTCGACATGGGGAATCTCGTCAATGGAGCAAGGCGGTCGAGAAAAGCGTACGGGACCAACAACGCCATATGGCCCAACTTTGTGACTCCACACAGGGTCAAGTAGGATCACGATTCCGTCGCTGGTCTCAACGAGGAAACTTGCGTGCCCGATCCATGTCGCTTTGAGTCCTTTCCGGTCGGATCCAAAATCGGGTTTGTTGATAGGGATGATGGTGGATATGTTCGAAGGGACTGGCACGAAGTTCTTGGACGAAGAGGAAAACCAGCGCGTCTTTGCAGCATCGAGGGGGCTTTTGCGTTGGAAGGAAGGCCATGGATTCTTGAAACTAGATGCGGGAGAATTAATGTGGTGAGATGGAGGAGTTGTGTAAGAGGGCGGATGCCGTGGGGAGACGGGAGTCAAAGAAATGGATTGTGGTGGCATCACGTTAAAATCTAGGTAGAGAAAATATCTCCGTACTGGGGACCGTGAAAGGGATTTTCTAGAATTTAGAGAGGAATAATCTGAGGAAGTTAGTTAAGAGAAGCCCTCTTTCTCTCATATATAAGCAAAGTAGTCGGACAGATCAGACTTGATGACTTGATGTTGTCAAGAGGAGTGTCGGATCGGATGGAACTCGACGGGAAGACTATTAAGCCGAGTGCGAGGCTGCCACTCGATGCATTACGTCGATGACTTGGATGATTTGATCAGAGTACATTCAGCACGAGTGTATATCTTGAATGAATCCAATAACTGTAATGCGAAGACGACTCGGACAAAGAAACGTACTCAATCGCATCTAATTTCGCATTTCCTTCAGAGCCACCGCGACTATTCTCGTAATTGTAGTAATTACTGTGTAACCAAGGGCAGGTATGGGTATGTACAGAGGGTTGGCACGTCGGGCTGGCCACCTGCTAACTTCATGTATCTCTTCTATACCTAAAGTGTCTACTTGAAAATGTACTGTAGCCAGTAAACAATCTTAACTGCTTGCAATAAACCTTGCTAAGACACTGTTGTAGGCATAAAATACTAGCATGGGGCCAGCCCGACGTGCCAACCCTCTGTACATACCTATACCTTATCGAGGAAACCTGCGCTTCCTTTTATATTGAAGAATAGTACTCATAGGAGAATTGCAATCGATTACTTGTACTCCATAGTCTACTTAGATGCAAACTAAGATAGGCAAAGGGCCGTATGATGGGGACATGCTATTTTTCGTCTGGAGCCAAAGCTGACAACGTGTGTTCTAATCGCGTGTCGATTGGCCCGCCCGTGTCTCCCATGTCTCTCCCGTCACGATCCCAATTCTCATCAAGTAAATTCCTCATTACCGCATTACCCATTGAAACTTTTCATATCATGGCATGTAATGGCATCTCTCTTAACGCCCCTCTGATCTGTACACACTCGATCTATCCTAACCATTTTCTACGTTACTAGAAATCTCCATGACCAACTACTGTACTACCGCAACCCTACAGGCTACTCTACACTACCCACGTGTGATTCCACCACAATGCGCGTTCCAATACCCGGGACGTCGGAGCAACCCATGCCCCATTGGTGAGTCCATAATTACATAGTACACTATTAGTTAAAGCATATCCTAGGAAATACGATCATGTTTCTACGCTGCAATGCACTGGTTTGGGTAGGACAATCCACCTACCGGCCGCCATGACGATGCTTCGGCTTCTAGGCCTATTTTGAACACTGACAGAGCATAGCCTTATCATTGTCCCGTCCAATGAATATCGCACGAGGATCGTTGTCTACTACCGGACTTGCCTGACCTGCCTGGTCCGTCTGTAGGTACTTCTCGCCGCCGTCGCTGTTCGCCTGAATCCCAGTTCTGACCTTCCATTCTAGGTAAAGAGCTTCAATCAACAAGCAAGCTTCTAAAATACCTTCAGCCACAGCTAATTTATTATTTTATAAGAGACTCGACTTTTTCTCCGTTAGCACTCTTGTCACCATTGTAGTTGGACAAGATCATTTCGAGGAGCATTTGGTCAATTGACTCCGTTGCCATGCATTTCTCTGCTATCAGGACCGCGTCAGCAGGACTGCTTGTCGTTGGTGCTTCTGCCCAACTTTACCCCGATCAGAGCCCTCTGAACCATACTTGTGCGCTTCGTAAGTTACGTCCATGATAATACACGAATGTGATGAAGAAGATTTCTGAATATTGTACTCATATGATATATTTAGAAGAACCGCTGCTCTCATGTCCTCCACAGTCTCCTTTGGACGTCGATTCCTGCTGCGTCGAGACATTTGGTGGCCTTGTCCTCACCACACAATTCTGGGACACCTACACTGGACGTGAATGCGATGGTCAGGTTCTCCCCAAGGACGTCTGGACCCTCCACGGCCTCTGGCCTGACTTTTGCAACGGTAGCTACACCCAGTACTGCGACTTGAACAGACAATACGATCCTATTCCATCGCCCAACACCACTAATGGTCTTCCCAACGGTACCGTCGTCAAGCCTTACAACGGCCCCAACATTGGTACTTTCTTGGAGCCCTTTGGCAAGTTCGACTTGCTTGAGTACATGAACACCTACTGGGTCGCTCAGAACCAGGACAACGCCGGATTCTGGGGCCACGAGTTCTCCAAGCACGCAACTTGCTTTTCCACCTTCAACACCCCCTGTTACGGTCCGCAGTACCGTGAGCACGAGGAAGTCGTCGATTTCTTCGAGACCGCAATCAAGTACTACAAGCGCGTTCCCACCTTCAAGTGGCTCGCCGAGGCCGAAATCACACCCTCCAACACCACTCAGTACAGCTACACTGCCATCCGCGACGCATTGAGCTCGCAGTTCGGTAGTGTTCCCTTCATCGGATGCTCTGGACCAAGGTACAACACCACCGACGCCGGAAAGGGCAGCACTGATGCCGGATATACCAAACTCACCGAGATCTGGTACTATGAGCACGTAAGTAGTCTCAAAAACCACTCTTTGTCCTTGCATTTTCGTTTTTCTCACAAGTTCTGAAACAGGTTTATGGCCGTCCCCAGGAGGTCAACACAATCCCCGTCAATGCCAGTGCTACCTACTTGACCAACTGTGCTAAGGTTGACGGTGCCATCTGGTACCACGAGAGGTCTGAGGGATCCGAGAAGTTGCCCACAGTGCCCTACTAAAGTGACCATCTTCCACCGGTCAGACGTGGTTGACGAACTAATGTAATAACGTAAAAGCACATACAGTGTGAAAAGTAGAAAAGCCAAAATAGATCATTTGTCTTGATACTTCGAAAAGACTATGCGTAATTGTGGTGTTACTTTGCGTGATGCCGTACAGCTTCGATGTCATACCGTGCGTATATACTCTGCTCAATCGAGGTTCCATACAGGCAGGTCAAACAACATCATTACAAAAGCTCCTACGTCCACATTGCTCAAACCTTGCCATCATTTCTTCTTGAAGTTCTGACAATTCCTCAGCGAGTGCTACGGATAGCTAATCTGAAGAATTCAAATGCAAATCCAATAAATGACCTCTAGAAAGAGAGCTACTATAGATGAAAATTACGAAAGCTCCAGTCCATTGGCTCCACATCGTCACATTGAATTGATATGAGGATATCAGAAAGCACTAGTGTTTACTCCTGCCATTGGCTCGTTGAAATTTCCATCACCTACGCGATGTATTGACGGCATTGTCAGATCTGACAATTGTTCAGATGGCGTAGTGCTGCATCTGCAGAACCGCTTGGTCGAGTATTCTTGGTCACCACATGTGTGCTGCATTACAAAATTGAATTACAACAAGACGTTGTTATCACACATGTAGAGCAGTACAGCAGCCATGTTGCTTCCAGTCTCAGGACGCATCTCCATGGACCAATCAAGGGCTATCCAACGTCATTCTTCTGCTCCCAGAACGGTGATGCGAGACGAACAGTGCCATGTAGGCGCGACATTGCAATCTCACTTTGGCGAGGAATAGTAAGATACATTTGTCTGTATCTTACTGATGGACGGAATGATGTAATGTAGTGGATTCGGTTCCCGGATATCCTCCACCCCTTGCCCCGGTTATTCAATACTGAGCAAAAGTTATGAAGATACATCAATTGCCAAACATGACACAATACACAAGTCATCACAACAATGCAGGAGAGCCGATAACCAATTTTCCGACTCCGTGGAGAAAAGAACGTACGCCTAGGCGGCCTTGCGCCATTTCTCGCACCAGCACGCAGCCGAGTATACATAGATTAGCAATAAGCACAAGTGCACGAGTTCCAACCTCCCCGTCCCGCGACGTATAGCCGCGGCGTAGTGTATCAGGCTGGCAGTTCCCGCGGTCTTTTCGTCTTCTTACCAAACTGCCTGCTTAAGACAATGATGACCTTGGCCTGTGCCCCCACCCGGCAGGAATCAAGTCCCAACTTGTTTCATGTTGACAGAGAACATACTCTTATGGTTTCTGACGATCTAATATTGATGATGGCGCCATGGGTCAGGTATTACTATAAGGAACAACTATCATTGTTACATGATTTGCCTTTTCTTTGGTTCGCATTGCTGACATGCAGGCATACCTTGCTCTCCTACAAAGATAAAGGCAATTTCACTTTCTGGAAGAATGGGTTGTCCAAGCCGATCTAATATCGGCATCCGTCTATTGGAGAGTAGGGGTATAACGGTTTTGCAGCGATTGGACCGCTCGATCGCTCCAAGGGAGATGAATAGATCTACAGAGATGGACTCGGGACTTGAATAATTAGGCATAGCAACTCTTTAAAAACAAATTTGGCGTTGAGCTTTCACTTCGCTAGGAAGTGACTACCCAAATGTAGCGCTCAGCAGCCAGTGCAGTCCAAACAGCGGCCTCGACGACCACGCTTTGCTTTGAAGACAAGAACAAAATTGCCAGGTTGGCTCTACCATCCCACGCCCCTGTCGCTTAAGCCTGCCCGGATAGTGTCATACAATCATGTCTTCCCTACTTTATCCTTCAGACCGAGATTATCATTTACGTGGTGGCGCCTAAATGCGGTTAGCGTACCAAAACACAGGCGGCTTCAGTCTCAAACACCAGCGTGAGCAGATATTATCTTCTTATCATTGTCGCTAAACTATAGTGTCATATAGCACCGTGAGACTTGTGATACGTTTTCTCGAAAGCCTATCAGATTCCTCCACGAGTGAGGATACTCCACGCCCGCATGCCTACCAGACGTTGCACCGAAAGAGTCTGTAGCCCATGCAGATGCCCGGAGTGCATCCGGCAAGTCCAGAATGCGTATGACCCAAAGCTACAATCCTTGGGACATAAAGTTGGAAGAATAAGCAGATGAGAATTGACCAAACAAGGGTATATTGAGTCAGAAGAACAGCTCCTCGAGCTATCATAGAACCAGCACTA
Source organism: Aaosphaeria arxii CBS 175.79 (assembly GCF_010015735.1). Taxonomy (NCBI): domain Eukaryota; kingdom Fungi; phylum Ascomycota; class Dothideomycetes; order Pleosporales; genus Aaosphaeria; species Aaosphaeria arxii. The sequence goes on from NW_022983485.1 coordinate 149,394, forward strand.
AACAGAGCACATCATGATAATAAAATTCCAAGCCAAAAGAAGTGACAATCAAAAGCTGGCATTATACTGATCGAGCCATAGGTGAGTTTTGGCGCTTTCCTCTCTGGACCTGTTATGCTAGATCATGTCCCTCAAGAACTTGAGAAGACTGGACGTGATGTCCGGTGTTGGATTCTGTTGCGGTAATACCTGAATCCTGAGGCCCCTGACTCCTGCCCTGCCGACTCCTCAGATCATGATACTGGTACTGGTTGGAGTTGTCGCTTTGTCGGCTTGGTGTTTGATCCTCTTCAAGTTCTCTAGGTCTGTCCATGTCTATGTCTTCGTCGTTCGAGCTTTGGGAACGGTCATTCTGGACTGAGTCATGATGTTCCCGCTTGATGCTCATTTGCCGTGCACGGTCAGGGCTGTAGGATTGACGGTCACGCTGCTGCTGCTGCTGCTGCTGCTGCTGGCCATGATGATGATGATGGTGATGAGTGCGCGATTCAGCTGTGTGCTGCTCACCCTCTTCGAAGACTCTCCGAGCCAGATCGTGTTCCTTCCGCGATTCCTCAATTCCACCAGGGAACATCTTGCCCATAATAGCATGATGTTTTTCTTGAACATTGCCTTCGTCATCCTGATGAGGTGGCGTGTATTCGGTTGGGCTTCTAGTATCGGACTCTTCAGTATTGACGGAGTGATGCAGATTCGTAGGAGTGAACCCGTGCTCGAAACCCTGATCGTCTTTCCTTGCGTGCACTTTCCTAAGATTTGCTGCCGAGGACTGTGAGCGCATATCTGGGCGACCGTCCTTTCTGATAAGAACTCCATCAGAGTTTCTCGTAGGCTTGGTTCGTGTTTTCTTTGTATGAGAGTAAGGATCCACGACCATACCAATGCCACTAGTGACTCCCTGTAGACCTAGGCTGACCGAACGACTGCTGGAGCTGGAAGGGCGCCCTCCGCGAGATGTTCCACCACCACCACTACCGCGACGAATGATGCCCCTACCCGTACGCGAGATAGGATAGTAATAGCCTTCTGGACTAGTCTGAGGATCAGTCACACCTTGCCAGTCATCCCTATCCCACACGGGGGTACCGATATGCATTTGGGCTGGCATACTTTTTCTTCCTCGCCCGCCACGACTACCTGGCCCCCCGCCACGGCCACGACTTCGAGGGGTGTGCTGCTCAGCCATGGGGTGTATCTCTGATCGCCAATTGTCATTTGGACGTGTATCTGGAGCGTTGAATGATACGAAAGTTCCGTGCGGCACATGTGAAGCGACATGGCCTGCGTCTAGATTAGTCTCTCGCACATGTGCCTGAGAGGGCATTGCGTGATGGGTGTGTCTCCTGGCGTCCATATCCTCGGGTTCCACCTGGTCATACACATGTTGGGACTGAGAAGGCGTTTGAGAGTTGCCATAGCCAAGCCGAGGTTCGATTGGAGCAAGTTTTGGGCGCTTTGGTGAGCCAAGCTGTTGGCCACTGGGGTCGTGAGGAACGTCCACACTATCAGGTTGTGCGCGCTTAGCACTCGAGTTGACCGATACCCACCCACTTGGAGCCTGGGGAAGCTCAGTTCTGTGAGGAAGCTCTGGTGTAGTATTAGAGTGACTCCCGTGAGAATTGAACGAAGCTGGTCTGTGGCTTGGAGGCATTGAGGTTTCAACTTGAGGCGCAGAAGCGGGTACTGCCGACGGCGCAGCCCGGAAAGGGGCCCTGTTCAGCGCAGCGTGTGGAGGGTGAGCAGGATTTTCACGCGGCGAGGGAAAGGCGTGCGTCGGTACAGGGGGGGTAGACACCGCCGACTCTTCTAGTCGTTGAATTTTGTTTTTCATGATCTCGATGGTGAGTTTCAAGGTATCGACCTCGCTCGTCTTGCGCGACAACGACGATATCTGCTGGGCCATCATCTCCAACGCCGTATCTTGAGCGGATGGAGCAGTGGTAGAAGAAGAAGGGCCGGTTGGTCCTGGATACATGTCTCGAGACGCTTGCACTTCGCGGGTGAGTGCCTCGCAGAGATCCCGCATTCCTCTCATCTCATGCTGCAATCGCGCCACTGCATCATCGACTCGCCTTATATCAACAGCCTGAAGATGTAATTGGGTTTGGAAGTCATGACGGAGACTCTTCTCCACCTGAGCGGCAGTTTCTTCGAAGCGGCGCATATCTCGCGCCTGGACCATTAAAGCGCTGCTGTTCTGAGAAACCTGGGTCTGTAAACGTTCAATTGCATCGAGCGAAACGTCCTTGGGCGACCGCGGGAAGTGATGGCCGTTGACGCGATAGTGATCAGGATGAGAGTGCGTTTGGGTTGTGACTGGAGGGAGTTCGCGTGTGCGATTGGCTACACCAACAGCACTTCCCTCTTTAGGTGGCGCTGTAGGCGGAGGCGGAGGAGGATGGGCATATTGAGCATCTTGCATAGGCTTGACGGCAGGCGATGGGATCGGTGGATTACTGGGCGATTTTGTTGAAAAGGAATTTAATGGAGCAGAAGGGGACCGGAGTGCAGATGCAGGTGGAAGGGAAGGTGCCTGCCTGTTGACCTCGACCTGTTGCAGTGGCTGTTGCTGACCTGGCTCAACACGATGTCGTTCGAGACGTCCATAATGCGGTGATCCTCCTATGACTGGTGGATGGGAAGGTCGTGAATCGATTTCCATTCCGTGTGGGAGCGACTCTGGCAGTGGAGTGGTTGGTTGGGTGGGTGGTGATGATGAGCTACTAGACGCATTCACAGGTAGCGGATTGGGAGAAACGTAGGGGTCGACAGCGATGGATTTGCCGGAGGAAGAGCACTCCCTTCGCAGCTGTATATGTGATAATTTAAAGAAATCGCGACCTCTGTAAGCAGATAGAAGTTAGCAAGGCATCGTCTTTACCAAAACGGCGAGAGGCAATGGTCTGTTAATACGTGGTGCGGGCATTGAACATGCATATAGCAAGTACATACCCTGGCCCCACCTGGCGCCACAAAATGGTACAGATGGTGCATCAAACGGGACCATGGAAGCATGGATGGAGTAGCACGCAGCATGGAGCATGGAGCATGGGGCATGGGGCATGGGGCATGGAAGCATGGAAGAATCGGGAACATGTTGAAGGTGGGAAAAGCCGGCAGGCGAATAAAAGCCAGATTGACCAAGGAATCACCAAGTCAAAGGGAAGACGCGAGATGGCGAATGGTGGGAAGGGAGACGACTCACCGGAACACTCGTTTGCCTTCCGGCACTTGGACCGCACAGAACCCTAGGATTTCGAGGCAGCTGGAGTCCGGACAGGCCAATGGCTGGACACGGCTGGATATGCAGAGGTCGGGTCAGTAAGTGCAAAACTGCCAAAGCGGTGAGGGTAATGAATGGCTGGCTGGCAAGAAAGGAAGTCTTGATATAAGTCTTGATAGAAGGAGGAGAACCAGACGGAGGAGAAGGAGTAGTAGAAGAAGAAGAAAGAGAAGAAAGAGAAGAAAGTGAAGAAAGTGAAGAAAGAGAGGAAGAGAGAAAGAGGAGGTGGTGATAGTCGTCTCGCCGCAGTGGGGACAATGGCGATTGCAACAATGGAAAGAAAGGGATATAATTGAGCTCGGCAGTGGGAAAGAAAGTAGCGGGATCGTGGGAAAAGGAAAGAAAAAAGGAAGGTGGGTGGGGAAGAGTAGAATGGATATTGGATTGATGAGCTCAGTGGGGGTAGGATATTGATTGAATTGGGAGGATAATGTAGTGGCAGTGGGTAGTAATAGTAGGAGGTAGGAAGATCACCATGACAAGAAATGTGGTGACGGGCGTTCAGGCGGAGGGGATGGTGGAGTGGACGGGTACTAAGGTATACAAATAATAATAGTGAGGTAGGATAGATAGGGCAGGGTCAGGGTATAGAGCGTTAGGGTTAGGGTAAGGTAAGGTAGGGTAAGGTAGGGTAAGGTAGGGTTAGAACTTAAGGGTAAGGGTAAGGGTGAGGGTGAGGGTGAGGGTAAGTGCTCGTTAGGGTAGATAATAGATGAATGTAAAAGAAAGCGGACAAGCGGGTTTAATAATTAATAGATGATTGGGAAGAAAAAAGGATACCGAGTAATAGTGTCTTCTGTATAGACATTATTTTGGGGGAAGACGGGAAGAGAGGGGGGGCTTGAGCCTTGTGGAAGGAAAAAGAGGCGACTTAGTGCATTCGCGCTTAGAGGGAAAACTAAAATACCATGGCCCAGGGCGATTGATTGGTGCCGGAATAAGATCATAGAATGCTAGGGGAATATCGATTGCTCGACTGGGAAAAGAGAGAATTGTGCAACGACACGAAAAGCGTACAGAAACCAACACTCCCAGGCTAGGACCTGGTAGCATGGCTGAGCGAGGCAGAGAATGTACCATGCTCCTCCCCTTAGGGTTGAAACAATGGGTGGTATGGTGATAAGATCAGAATAGATGAGTGTGAGTGTGAGAATGTCTAAGTGGGTACCGATACTTTTCTCCAAAATAGGTAGATGGAATAAAGAGACAGACAGGATTGTAGGAAATGTATACCAGTTACCGTCCCAAAAGGATGTACGGAGTACTCAGTAGTATGTAGGTATGTATAGAGTGCAGGGGAGGGCCATGGGCAGGGCATAGAGAGGGCGCAGGAAGATGAGATGCAATGCTTACCATCCTTCTAAATCTGTTCCGATCGATGCTTCCCTCTGCCGACCATGCGCCTGGAGGTAACTACTGTACGACCCGAGAAAGGTTGGAGTATAGTATGTGCCAGTGACTTTGTTCCACGCATTGAAGAAATTGCCCACCACAGCACGGCCACAGCGATTGCAGATGCCATAAGTCGATCTACCATCCGTTGGAGGGTGCATGTTGCGAACGTCGTCGATCATGGTGGATGAAAGTATTACAGACTGTACAGACGGACTGAGATCTACTTCAGCCGATGGCAGTGGAGATAGTTCTCGTCGTCGTTCTGCTCCTCTTCTTTGTTCTTGGCCATCCCCACCAAAGATGCGCCCATCGGCGACAGGCTCTTGGGTGGGCATCAACGGGGGATCACTGGCACGAAAGGATGGCTTAGTTCCTGGGGACTTTTGGTGAATGATTGGTCCTCACAGTAGAACCTTTTTGCCAAAAATTGCAGAAACGTTAGCGTGCCGGCGAACAATGGCCCATCCGAGGTACGAGTAGATAGCTGGTAGGATTAGGTAGTATGTAGTAGTGGTGGGATGTCGAATGTTGGTTGGCCAGTGGGGATATAAAACGTGCTGGAAATAGACAGCTGTGACGGTGAGAATCAGCCCCGCAACCTCAGACAGACATGCAGATTGATTGACGGAATGGCTGCCTGCGAGTGAGCAGGATCCACGAAAGAAAGCGAAGAGGTTCGCACGAATAGCCAAAGACAGGAGTCGAAGTGAGAGTAGGAGTGAGAGCGGGAGTAAGGAGCCAGGAGCGAGGTGGGAGCAATAGGAATAGGAATAGCAATAGGAACAGGAACAGGAACAGTAAGCTAAGCAGTAGTTTCGAAGGGTAGGTTACCAAGAATAAACCCCTAGTCACTGCGTTACTACCTTACTACCCTATATTACCCTACTGCGCGCGTGTTTATTCAGCGTTGATGCAAGGAGTAATGATAATAATAATGATAGTGTAGAGAGATGCACGTACTGCATAGTAAGAGCTTGATGTTTCAGGTGGTAGAGCTGAGGGCTGATGCATTCCGTAGTTTGTGAAGAAGACGATATGTTTCGGTTCCGAGACTGGTGTTATTTTGGGGATGGACGGCAGAACTGGGAGACGAGTGATAGGCAGGAATAGGAAGGTTGAGAAATGATGAACGAACGGAGTCTTTTGTGAAATGCAAGAAGTAACGGGAATAGGGATGGGTGGAGATGAATTATTGTGTAAGGATGATGGATGTCAAAGAGAAGGGGATAACCATTACTAGGTAAGTGACTATGGGAATGGGAAGTGGGACGGATCCAAACCCTCAACTCTTACTAGCTTCAACTCTAATTAATTACCGTCAGTTACGGAGTACTGTGTACTGGGTATCACTGTATACCACCCAATGGCTCAAATTGCTTAATAACCTAATCCTTGTTCTGCTCATATGTAATTCTCCTCAAGAGCCAAAAGAGTCAAGTGTCATCATACAATATGCCACTGCATTAGGTACCTAGGTACTCATATCATACAGTAATGCATACATAACTACGGACCTCGTACCAGGTATCTACCTAGGTACCGGTACTACTTATTGTTCTTGTCAGAGATGGACAGCTCCTCCCCCGACTCGCTCATAAAATAATTAACGTTATAAGTGACCAGTGTGAGCATTACACAGTAAACGTGCCACAATCCTTGACTTGGTTTAGCGGTGGTTGCGCATTAAAAAGTCAAGCTCAGCCTGATTAAGGGATGTTGTATTGATAATTACCTAGCTGGATAACTACCAACCTAGGTACCTAAAGTACCTACTCGTAAGTACTTACAAGTACGAGGTACTACAGCCCGTAGGTACTCCGTACTCCGTAGTCACTTGTACATATAAGTCAATAATGAGTAGTGGCCTATCTCCACCCGACACTACTGGTAACTATAGGTCCCTAGACAATTCCATATTGACTTGGTTCCACAACTCACTTGATTACTTTCTCACCTACTTACTCCGTACCTACTTACTAACTACCTACCTACACAGGTAGTCGGTGCTTATTGGTACGAGGGTACGAGAGTACGAGGGTAGCAATTGCTGATATGAACCATTCCCACCACTGAGCATAGCCGGTCTGGTTCCACGTCTTGCTACAGGTCCGTCATTTCTAACTACATACGAGGTATATGTAAACTGCGACTACTTGGAGTGCAGTGAGGGCTTCATCAACCCCAGTCGCACTCGTGATCCGAGTTACTAGTCATCATTGTCCTGTTTCGGATGTAGTCACATGCCTAGTATCATCACCATTCTTATCTGAATTATGCATCTACTGTGTACTCATGGAGTCATACCTCTTACTTTTAACAAAGTACCCTACTCCGTGCTGTATGAGGTACTATACAGCCGACACTACTGTGCCCGAAACAGGCAAAAACGACCATCAATAATGCTCTCTCCCTCAGCCCCAGGCGCCAGGTCCCATGTCTATGTCTTGTTTGGCTCTATTCCTGTTCTCCCATACGCGTTAATGTTCCTTATCGTAACCATCTTACCCTCCCTTATGCTCCTTTACCGAGGACCATTATGCTCCACCTCTGCAGGCACTCCCCTCCTTCTATCCCGAGCCCTACTGAGATGAGCCGAGCGCATGAAGACGGAAGACAAAGGTCGGCAGGCAAGAAATGATTGACAAGACGCGAAAGAGAAGGGCTCAACATCCGTGCAGCGATCTCATCGTCATTCATATCTTGTTTCGCTGCATGATCCCTGTCGTTCCAATCCCAGTACACAATCCCGACGTGGCGCATAGCCAGGGGCCATGGCGCATATGCACCGTTAACAAACAGTTACTTGTTGTGACTTGTAAGGAGTAAAGTTGCCTTTATTCGTTGTCTTTATTCAATAAAAATCAAGCCCTGGCACACACACACCATCCCTTTTCCATCACAACATCCCATCAACTAATAATACCTAATGGTCCTAATCATCTACATACTACGTTAATCCAGATAGTATGTACATACATACCCCGTACTTGAGTACTACTCGTACCGACCTACACACTCCGTACTCGTACCTGCAAACGAACACAGCAAGGGATGTTCTACAGGGATTACTACTTCTTCTTTTCGAAATGAGAATAATAAAACCCCCGTAATAAGAGTAATAATAATACCGAGAATGATCATCATCATTGTCGCAATAATAATAGCAAAGATAATGGAGGCAACCGTTTCACAATCTGGGAAGCCTACCCAAGCCGCTCCTTTATCTTACAAGAAGCGGTTCCTTGATGTCTGAGACTGGTAATCTATTCTTGTCCTTATTCTTATTATATTTCTTATTCTTACCATTGTTATTCTCACCATCGTCTCTCCATCTTCGACATAACATTTGGCAGTTACCACATCGCATCGCCTTGCATAGCCTCGCATTGTGGGTATCGTACATCATCTTCGATATCGTTCCTGTGTCCACACGCATGTCAAACATGATTCCATTCTTCTCACTCTTTCTCTCCTTCCTCCTCCCTACGGAGTGGAGTACTCGGTAAATCAGTTCTTGGGATATTCGGTTGGGTCAATATCGCCCTTTTGGATTCTTCCTTTTTCCTCGCCCCGGATGCATCTTTCCGATACTTACAATAATAATGCGAATCTTAGCCGACGCATCATCCATCCCATGTCTCGCCAGCGATACAACCGTCGTCCCAGTATTTAGTAGTGCATAGTGATTTTGACATTGTTGTTTATTTTAATGCCCTTCTAATGCTCAATCTCTCATGAGTGGCATAAGCCATCGCCTTCTTACGTCGCGTGGCGTCGCATCACATCGCATCACATTACATCACGTCCTAATTCTTGCAGATACTATGATCTAGCTAGCAGTATGGGGCAGCGGATCCTCTCCGTGCGCCAAATAGTGTGTATCCGTGGCTTTGATAATCAAGCTATAACCGCATGCTACGGTGCTCTGGCCTGAGACAGTGTGTGCTACTCTACTCTGTATACACGACTGGCAAGTCGTACAAGCGAGACACAAATATTATGCCCTCTCACTTGACTACGATGAAGGCCACCCCCTCGCGTGCTTGTTGGCATGCCCGCGATAGTGCCTGCACCTCCGTGTCCGTCCATTTGACGCTGAGGTTATCCCAATTCTTCGTCTGATACTCTCGTTGGTACAGCTGCCGCATGTTCTGCAACCGTCGGACCTCCCTCGGGTCGCCCGTTCCACTGTACACAATGAATGCAGTACACGGTGGCAACGACTCGTAGACTCGTCTAATGTCCGCTACCGTTCTTGCGACGGCCTCCCCGAGCGCATCACCACTGGCCTCTTCCACTTCCTCTCCCGCTTGAGAAGCAGGGTGATCTAGCCTTTTGAGCGCCGCTTGTCGAATCTGCTCCACGTCGGCCGTTTTGGTGTCGTCCCACCAGCCACGAACCAATTCGAGCTCCCGCAGGCGCGCCCATACGAAATCTACTTTGCCCGTGGCACCTTCTTTGTTCTCTGCTTGGCCTTTGATTGCAAGCTCGATGCCATCGACGACGTCCTTGTCACTCTTGCATCCAACTGCCACCTGTGCCTGTCCGCCGTGCCCCCGGGTCGGGTCCCCCCAATCAACCACAGCCCCTGTCCTGAACGCATTGCCGGATTTGGGACGTACACTCCGTCCCAATCTCTTGAAAATGGACTCTGCGTTGGTCTCACTAGTACCCCATCCCGGGCCGCGCTCGCATTTTTGCTTCACCAGGGCCAAGCAGGCACGTGCATCTTCGATGCTATCGTGTCCTTGTACACCCTTTTGAATCTCTTTTGACAGATACTTCTGACAGAGGAATTTGAGCGATTGTTTATATGGTGGACCTCGGGGATGTGGGTACAGGATCCCAGTGTCGACCAAGAATGGATGCGTCAACTTGAGAGCGTTAAGATCGGAATTGAGAGAGTGCCCAAGCAGAATAGATCGTGGCGAAAGGATCTCCAGGAGCTCTTTCTGGATATCTGGTAGTCGCGTTGTAACATCTTGAAGCATGGCTGGAGTAATGCCAGAGTACCTGCACGCCACTTTTAGCTTTGAACTACTACTCATTAATCGCGTCAATTATCTTACTGGGTCAAGTAATCCTTAATAGGCACATCCGGCTTCACCAATTTGTCAAGGACTACTTTGCCATCCCAATCAACTAGACTCACTCGAGTCAATACCAGCTCGTCGTTGTCTGCTTTGCACATTTCACAGTCGACGGTATATACATCGCGTCCAGCGGTCACACTTCCGCTCTCGATTTCTGCATCTGGCACCTCGCCATCCTCAAGCGCTGTCACAATTGTGTCGACCCAGCCATCCTCGGCTATCTGGTGGGCCTCTTTCCTGCGCTGTGTTGCAGCTTCGATCGTCTCGGGTGAAGTAAACCACGCCGGATGCACTGCATATTCATTCTCTTGCTGGTCAATAATATTGGCAATGTAGTCCGTGATGGGGGTGCGCTTATTCTCCCAGTGCTTCGCGTTCTGGGGCAATGGGCCTCGGTGGGAGGAGCTCTTCTTCATCTCCCTTTGTTCTTGGGTTTTGGGAATTTGAGAGGTCAGCATGGTGTGTATGGGCGAGTGAATCCTATAATATTGACGATTCCCGCGATGCTCCCCAATACCCATGACGGGCCAGACATGAGAAAACATGTCAGCGAGCGGCTTGAGTACGTCTGGGAGCCGGTCAGGTTTGAGGTTGGCGGGGTAAAAGTCGTCTGGGGTGATGCGGAGTTTTTTGGGCTGGTGCTCTACTTCATCTGGTTTCGCTTCATCGTCTGCTTTGATGTGGCTGCTTTCATCTTCCGGGGTAGAAGATTTGGATTCAGACGACTGGAGTGATATTTTGCCATTGAACATGCCTAGTTCTAGTCCGGGAACTAGAAGCGTCACAACCTGTCGGATATCAGCCCGTTGTTTGACAGCCACCCATTGCGGGGCATTCCCATCTGCCAGGAGGTAAAGGATGAGCGATTGCAAATCAGTGATTTTGACGTGACTCTGGAGGCGAGCGTTGTGAGAGTGACTGATGCTGGGGTAATTCTTCTCGATCCTTCGCTCGTGCTTCCGTTGCGCTTTCTCTTGCTTGGAGTGACCATTCGATTGGTGTCCTCGATCCCTTGCGCCATTCTCACTGTCATGCTCCCCGTTTCCCACTCTCTTATCACCGGTTTCCCTCGTGGAGAATGGATTTCTGGGTATTGTACTATCACTTCCTTGCTCTGCACTGGTGGAGAATGGGTTATGAGGAAACCCTTGGTGTGCCGGCTCCGGGGTAGAGGCTTCCTTGTCGTCCTGATCAGGCTCCTCGTCTGGCGCAGCTTCGGTCGAGAATGTCGCATCGACCTTTGATTCTCTTGGGGGACGATAGGCCCTATCTCGACCTCTTCGCTTCCGTTTTGACGCGCTCACTACGGTCCAAGCTCCAGCGTCGTTGTTTGAAGTGTCCTTCGCATCTTCTTCGCGCAGGTATGCAAGAGTTGCACCGAGTCCAACATCGGGAGCGCTCGCGTCACTTCCACGCTTCCGTTTCGTCATGTTGGCCTGCAACTAGCTTGCGAAGCAATGCTTCGAATGAGGCCAAGGCCGGACTAGCACAACGAGTTAGTTCTTGAACTGCAATTTTCTTCGGAGCGTCGTGTGTTGTGAAAGCGTCTGTTCTAAGAATTTCCAAAGGACATAGGACTTTCCACCACGCTAGTGCCTTGGCATGATTTCCACCCTTATCGATATCTAATCCCTGAACAGACAGCAAGTGTTATTGGAAAAATACAAGGCTGGAAGTGTGTCTTGACGATGCAGCAGCATAAGTACATCATGACTGGCTCAGATGTAGAGATGATTATACGGCCACAGATGAGATTCTTGATGTTTCACAATTTCCTCAATGTCATGGGTTTGATTGCGTCATCCATCTGTGTGATCATGTAACCAATTTCTTAACGACAGCGGAGGCTCTTACTTGGAGCTACCCTTGCCAAATTTGCCCGTCATAGATCTTGATGCACTTGAACCATATAAAGAAGGAAGTTTAGAATGAAACACAGGCCTATCAAAAACCTAGCCACCGTCGACTATAAGAAGAGAAAGAAGAAGGAAAGTCGTGAATTTCATAGACAGCATACAATGAGAGAGGTTCGTCCAAGAAGGTATTGAAACGTACCCTCGTCTAAAGCCATAAACTCCCCCTAACCGTCATAATACATAAGAGCAAAGCTAACCCTGCATCGTCATCTCTCGTAGCCATAAGATCTTCAAAGCAATTTTTTTCGTCTCTGACACCTCGAAGTCACCAATCAGATTTCCCTGATACTGCCAGCAGTCGCCATGACGGAGACCTTGTCAGTATATCCACGCGGAAAACGGCTTGAATCCCGCCGAGGGGGACAAGGACTCCGTTTCGTTTCCTCAACGAAAGTTGCTGGCTTGCCATTTTCGTCAAGCCCTCTCCACTTCCTGACCGTGACAAAGTCGGACGGGTCACTAGGGCGCCGACGCCCGTCCTGGAAACTCTGTTTGTCAATGATTGTAGTCGTTGATTCGCTCTCGGGTAACGCTGGGCGTTGAACTGTTCGATAGCCGGCGGTCACTCGCTCATGGGGTCCAGGAGATTGGCCTCTATAAGAGACAACCCGTTCGTATGATTCGGCAGGCGACTGAGAACGCGTAGTGCTGTAACGAGTGGTAGAGCGTCCGCGAGTAGTCACATGAGGCGATTCACTGCGAACCCTGTCTCTAATTTGCATCTCCTCAAATTCTTGCACTAGCGGTTGCTCGCTCTCAACGAATCGAATCCTCTCGCTACCTCGACGATCCAGATACTCGCGATCTTCACGAACAAGGTAAGGCTCGTCGAGACTATGGCGCTGTGTTGTCTTGATCTTGATACGCTCACGGCTTTCGCTACGCTCGCGGTGCTGTTTGCCCTTCGACGTTTGAATGTACTCGACACGGGGGCTGGATACCTCAACATAACGGGTCTCGCGGGCGACATTTGGCGTACTCATTCGACGATGATGGGTGGTCGCAACATCTGTGCTAGTTGATTTGAGAATCGAACGTGGGGTTGGAACGACGTAGCTGTCCGAAAACGCCGGAGATGATAGGGGAGTAAAGTCGTCTACAAGATCACTGGCCTTGTAGTGCGATACTTCGTGGCGCTCCACGTCGACTTCGTGGTAGTCATCTCTATATCGATAGCGTGCCGGTGAGATGCTTCGAGATCTCATCTCTAGGCGAGGCAAAACGCGCGGTAAGGATGACTCTCTTCGAATGACATGATAGTCTTCCTGTAGATATTCCTTACGAGGCGGAAATCCAGGAGAACGGTCCCTTGTGACTTCTACATGCACACGGTCATACTCACGCGGCGGGCTCATGGAGGCAATGCGGACCTTCGACTTCCTGCGGAACAGTCTTGGTGACTTGATCTGGTCTTGCAGTGCTCGCAAGCCTAGGCTCGTACGGCTTTCCGACTTCTTGATGATCTGTGGCCTGCTAGTAGAGCGATGTCTTGAGATGTATATATCGTCCCGGTCTCTCGATCGGCTTCGACGTCGTCCACGATCCACTTGAACGTGAACGTCATCCAACATGTACGGCCAGTCGCAGGGCTCATCAGACTTGCATTCTCGGATATGTGTGATTTGCCGCTCGCAGTGCTCGTCGCTTGATCCGGAGTATTTTCTGCAGCGGCGACAGGGAGAAGAGATGACTGGTTCTCCTGGGATTACGGGATGTGACCTGTGAAAGCCAGCCGACCGCATTCGGCCGCAGTCACTGCATACGTGGCAGAGGAGAACGGGAAACGCTTCTGGACCCTCGGAACTCACGGTTTGAACAGTGGTCAAGGTATCAATGGGAGACTGAAGGTCGGGATAGCGATGATCGTATTCGTACCATTTCTCGCGAGTACTGGCCCTGACGAGCTCTCCAGACGACGAGCGCATTGAGCCAACCTAGAGTGACGGATTAGAAAGTGAGCTTCGAGAAGTTGCGGGATTCAGGTAACGCACCATTGCGATTGACTGCGTGTTCGAATCAATTTCGTTTGATTGGCGCCAGTTTTTAATGCAAGATGACACTGGATGAGCGCCAAAAGAAGGATGGTAGCCCGGAGGAGGTGGAGGTGGTGGTGGTGGTGGCAGTGGTGGGAGTAGTGGTAGAGGTGCAGCGGGTGGAGGCGTTTGGAGATAGTGAGGTTGAACGAAACCTAAGGGAGCGAAAGATGGGGGGAAAGGAGCAGCGGGAGGAGCAGGATAATAATACTGGTTACCAGCATAGGTGGCCAGAGCATTTGGAGGAGAGATTTCAGAAGCAGTTGATGTTGTTTGCGTGTTCGTGGCCGTACTTGTAACGGAAGCACTGCCCGCGCCGCCTCCTAGATACTCAGCGTACGCCCGCCACTTTTCAGCATCGCTGTTCATTGTTTGCACACCCTTGCAAGGTTTAAATTGCTCGGGACAGAAACACGGAAGGAGGATTGGAGGATCGATATGTGTCGTTTGGATCCAGGAAAACACCGTGCTACAAACGGACGAACGAGTTAAGGCGCAGTGGGGTGGAGTTGCAGTTGAAGTGGAGAGAAGGTGAAGTAAAGTAAAGTAAACTTTCAAAAGCAGCGTAGTAATGACTCTTCTCGTATGGCCTGAACTTCACGACAATGCAATTTCGAGATTGAATAAGGTTAGGTGCCTTGTTGTGTGGCGAGAACAATAGGCCAGGCAAGTGGGTGCCTGGTATTGTCGATGGTCGTAGGAAGGCGCAAAGTAGGAGTAAATCGCAAGTGGAGGTGAAATGAGGTAGGTTGCAATGCGACCCGATTAAGCAAGATGATGTTTCAGGCCAGTCAAAGCCGCGGAATGAAACAATTCAACGGGACAGACACCAAGAAGAGGAGAATTCTTTGAGAAATCTATTCAAGACTGAGTGAGACTCACCTCTCAGTGCGTACCTGGAGTGTGGGTGAACGTGGCTGGATGCCTGTCTTCGCCTCTCAGGTCCTGCCTCAGACTGCTACAACGAGGCGCAGGCTCGTTTCACCTTTCATGTCTTATCTCTTATTTTCTCATCTCTGCCTGCAAGTATCTGATCGCAAACCTCCCGCTGTAACAATATATTAGGTACCTTAGGTAGGTAGGTACAGAATGAGCTGGCGAACGTGCATGTGCGTGGTCAGACCCTACCTAGATCCCACCACTTGAATGCTCATTTCTTTACCCACTGTACTACACACTTCAATTATTCAGACAACCAGTTGATAGCTTTTGTTGAATCATTGCGGGATGGGAGTTGATTTGGTTCTTTTTCTTCATTTCTTTCCCCTTCTCCAAGAACGCCCTAGTAAGTATAAGTAATTGTCCGGCAAGTTATAATTTTTACAAGGTTCCCAATCATCTCTATGACAACAAAATCCCTTCTCGTACCTCACTACAAAGGGAGATTTTTTTGGTAAAAGAAGCCTCACTGCTTAATCCACCCTCAAGACCCTTGGGCCCTTCCTCTTCGCCGTGCGCTTCTTCTTATGCCCCTTTTCAAAGGATGTCGCGCTCTGGTGGTCACGACCGAAATTGTCAAGGTCCTTGACCTTGTATATCCTAATGATCCAGTTCTCGCTAGTAAACGCCTCCTCAATGGTGCTGAGTTCGGGTCCCTGCGCAGGCAGACGTGCACCACGGACGCGGTCCTGGGCTTGGCCAGCGGGGAACAATGAGTTGTAGTTGTAGTACGACATCTTGTACCTATTGGACTCATTAGAACGTAAATTTTCCGGTTTGATGACAAACACTCACATCAAGCTGTTCTTCATAGTAGGTGTTGCCTCTTCATCAACGCGGTATTCACCACGAGGTGTGAAGAAGTTCCGCTCCTTGACCTCCTCCGGCCAGATGCCCTCTGCGATGCGGACCATCCACAGGAATTTGTTAATATCGTCGCCAGAATAGCCCAAGAGACCACCAAAAACAACGAGGACATAATCTACTTCGTGCTGGCGCATGATCGGGTAGCTGACCTCCTCCCGCGAGCTCATGGCCTTACCAACTGTGGCAATGTGGGTGTTGTTCCAAGTGTTGTTATCAACCAATGTAGGTCGGTCAGCCATGCCTCCAATCTGGTAGCCGTAATCCCACCATGACATGATCTTTGCATTGTCTGGAGTGTTCTGTCGGAGCCAATAATACGCCTCTCGGTAATCGTCGATGATATGCTGGCTGCCGTCGGGCAATCTCGAGGCGAGCACAACGGAAGGAGAAGAATAGGCATTCGAGGTCACCCAGGTGCAGTGCAAAACGAAAAGCAACAGGTAGACTGCAGATGCTCCAACGACGGTCAGTTTAGAGGCGTATGAATAGATTCCAACAACGGGCTTGCGTGTCGATCTCAGACCGTCGGGCAAGACTGCTGCTGCTGCCACCTTGGCAGCATCCGATGATCCGGTTTCTTTAGAATCAACCTTGGGCGTCTTAGTATCGAGATAAGTGTCCAAAATTTGGGAAAAGGCCATGGCAGATGCAACGCAGACAATTGGGGTCAGGGTAAGCATGAGTCGAACCATGACACCTGCGAAGTAACTTGCAAGGACAGCATAGATGACAATAAACACTTGCTCATCTGTCAGGCGCTTGAAGCACATGTAAACACCGGCTGGGAAGAGCCAAATCATCATGCTGAGATCAAAGAAGAAGGCAGGCCATGCGGTAGGTTGATGTTCCGAGACGGACGCGATGATTGGGATGTGAATCTTGGCATAGCCGGTATCCCAGAGAGAGTAGAAACGGCCAGTCCAGGGAGCAATGACACCGGAAACTGTTAGAAGAACGAGTCCACCGAACGCAACCACGAATACAAATAGGACGATTGCGCGGAGGAGCGTCTGGAACTGCTTGCTGGGCAATTGTGCGCGAACATAATCGACAAACGCAACAAGTTGGATGAGCCCAAAGACACCTGCATGCATTGGTTAGTGTACACACCCAAGAGTTTCATTATCAAGGTCTTACCCAAGGATGACATATGCTCGCTACTCCTGATCGGCAGGAATCCGACAAAGGGAATTTGCATGCTAGCAAGCGTTCCAAGCGCATACCAAGAGGTATAGCTGACGTACAGCCTAGCGCTATATCTTCCCATACAAATAAGCACAAATGCGTGTAGAGGTAGCAAATTTGTGATGAAGACATAGCCTCCCCAAGCAGAGACCATGTAACCGTAGAACAACGCGGTCAACGCGCCCCAGAACATGGATCCATTCTTCACTGCCTTGATCCACAGGAAGAAAGTGAAAACAAGAAGGAAGATGGCAATTGCCTCGTTATCGTAACTGCCAGCCACCGAACGTGAGATGTAACCCGGTGTGATGCCCATGAAAGCAGCGGCGAGGAGACCAGCGGAGGGGGAAGTGACCATCTCGGAAGTCAAAAGGTAGGTGGCAAGCGCGGTGAGGCCAGAAAAGCCAGGTGCCAACAGCACGCAGATGTTCCGAATGTCAACGGGAAGGGTGAGGAAGCGGAGAGCATGGTAGATGACGCCGCTGGTGACCATCAAACCAGGGTAGAGGGTGCCACCAGTGACTCGACCAAGAGGGTGCCAGGTACCTATTACAAAAGAGTCAATTCATATAATGCCCAAGAGCCAAAGCGTTCGAAGGATGGATCGTGTCTTGCGGTCGGAGGGGTTGGCTTACGGTCGTCGAACCAGTCCCAGAAGCTGTAGAAGCCATTCTGGACCAGGTATTTTGTCGCTCGAAAGTTAAACCAGGGATCGACTATGTTCATATCAGTCAATTGGATCTTCAGAGTCGCGTTTGAGCCGACTCACACTCGTGGATGATGCTCTCGAATCGAATAACGGAGAAGAGACGACTTGAGACAGCAGCAGCAGCAATCAAAGCAAGAATAATAACTCGAAGCATGCCACGAGTATTCCGACTCGTAGCCGGCGTAAAGACCGACTCGCTCTCTGCGACGGCCATGATTGCGGCGTGATGGTAAGAAAAGAGGGAAAGTCACTGTTCTCCAAGGCCGCGTAACTGAAGCTATCTGTTTCCCGCAACGGTCGGAGCTCGCTCTCTAGCACCAGGTGTCAAGATCGCATAGAGGGATTATGTAATAACCGCCACATGCGCGCCACACTTCTTGTTTCAAACATCATCTCCAACCTCTGTGAGGCAGACCCCTAAGTATTCATGTGCACCCCTCTTATCTCTTACGAATCAAAAACAGTTCATCTTACGAAGGACACGGTCGACGCATATTTGCATCTATTCAGATGTCCACATTCACAAGTACAAGTGCCGTTGCGGTCAGTTGTTCAGACATCCCAGGAGAACTATCTTTAATTGCTTCATGTAAACATTATTCATTCCTAAAATCCAGGTTAAAATACTATATAAAAGCATGCTGTCATATCGTTGCCGCCTCAGATCCCCACACCCATACCAAAATATCCATGTGATCTCTCCTCCATTATCCCGTCTCCCAACAGTAGTAACTAAATGGCATCGCAAGGGTCTATACGAAACTCCCGAGTCTTATCCAGGCGGAGGGACGATGTGTGGGTTCCAAGTCACGTCGAACTGCTAAAACGCAGGAGTAAAACCAAGGGACCGAATTCAGAGATGTGTTGCCGGTAATAGTTATTCTCCGAATCCACCTCTGCGCGGTCGTTCAGGTTGGTGCTGGAAATAAATGCTTGTGTCCCCGTCAAGGTCTAGCATATCTGCATCAACATAACACTCTCGAGATGGTCCGATTTCACTTTGATCTTCCCAACCCGGTAGAGCGGGAGGCACTGACATTGCATCGTCATCATCGATTGTCTCGGAGGCTTCTACCGTTGCCTGGAGGTGATCCAATTCATCCCCTGTCGCCTCGTCTGCGATGCGCTTCCAGTCTTCGAGGACCATCTTCTCTTCGTCTACATGCTTTTGGATATGGCACAGACGTTCTTGGTATCGACCAGTGGATCTCCTGGCAGATGTCTTCTGGAATTCACTACAGAATCCGCACCAGTATTCCAATTTGCATGCTCTTGCTTCGCTCTCCCTGTCGTCGTCGTCGAGTATGTCGTGCACTTTCTTCAGGTGCTCTTTGAAGCCATCTTCGGACTGGAACATGTCTTGACATGATGACTGTGTCGGAAGTTGCAGGCGCTTGCATCGGAAGTAGAGCTCGGGGTAGGAATGTTCCTTCTCCTCATGAGATTTCCACGCTTGGAAGGTTTCGAAGCGGGCATCGCAGGAGGGGACGACGCAGGCGTGCGGTGGCAAATTTTTATGTTGTTTAAGGTGTTCCTCCAAGTCCGGAAGTCCCCTCAAGGGTACATGGCAGGTTGGGCACTTGATCTGGTTGACCTTTTCACTAACTGCCTGTGCAAGTTGAATGAGGTGACTTTTCGAGATTGTTGTGAATTTGACATCGCGGTCGTTGCCCACACAGGTGGCATCTGTAGATATTGAAGAAACGACAGAATCTGCCCGCTCCGGTAGGGCCTCTCCATGCCGTCCCATTTTCTTAGGGAAAGAAAGCACGATATCGAGGTTTTCGGTATCCTCTCTGTCACCCAAAAAGTTACTTTCCTTGGTGTTCTGCAGGAATTTGTGGACATGTCGCAGCTGCTCATGCTGCTCTTCGGTCTCAGGCGGTCGGGATCGTGACAGCGTACGCAGATTTTCGAAAACCTTACATTCCTCCAAATGATTCCAAGGAAATTGAGATGATGTTGAATCTAACGAACTGGAATCATACAAACAAGGACCGGCTACTTTAGACCGATCCGTGGAATCTAACACGCGGTGACCCGAGCCATTCGGAGCGACGGTTTTTGATCTCTCAGCCTGGTCGAGCTCGATAGAGATCTCGGGTTGATATGGATCGAAGCCTTCATCATTAACCACTCTCAGGGAGAGTCGTGTCAGACTCAAATCGGAAACAATCCATGGATTGGGTTCCTGGGATGGGGTTAAGCTAATTCCGGAAGTAGGGTGGTTAACATCATTACTGAAACACTGCCTCTCCGTACCTATACCGGCGAGCGTTGCATCCATTGGAGGCATTGAACGATCCGGTAGCACTGCCTGCAATCCAATTGCAGATCTACTTGTCATTAGCCCAGATCAATGGCAGAAGAATCGCGCTCATACCTTCTGATCACGTCCTGCTCATTCTCTTCTGCGTGCATTCTTTGGATATGCTGTTTGAAGTTGTCCAAACGTGGCCATACCTTTTCCTTGTTTCTGCAGGCATTAGAGGCGCATCGGTAGGAGTTTTCGAGAACTTGAATGCCATGCACGCTTTTCTTGTGTCTGGTCAGATCATTAATGGTGCCGAATCCTTTGCCACCGCGCTTGCAATTCGCAAGGTTACATTTGAAAGGCTTGTTGTGCCTGAGCATGTGTTTCCTACGCCTGATCGTCAGTCTTATACATTCTCAGAAAAGCCCGAGCACGCACTTGTGATCCGATTGGCATTTGGATACCTCCTGGCAGATGACACAGTGATATTTTCTTCCAGATATCGCGCTCCTGGCCCGGCTGCGGCCGCTGTATTGCGAAAGCCGGTCTACTTTGCTGTTGTTGTTGAATACAAAAACGTTATTCGGCTCCTCCGCTACTGTGGAGCCAACGTTCCTTCTCGGAAGAGTGTATACTGCATCGGAGGGGATGTCGTGACTTCGTCCTTGGTCGCTAGGAGAAGAGTATGATGCGGTGCCGTATCCTGAATCGCCCATACGGGCCGAACTCTCGGCCTCAGATGACGGGCCACTGGGGCACATTCCCAAATCATGGTACATATTGCGTTGGAGGGAGTTGGAATCACTGCTAGGGCGGCTAAAGTTCCTCGTATTCATGGGGTTCCATGGTACTTCAATCCAGAATCGATCCAACGAACTGGCATCTCTCCTCTGGCCGGGCAGAGTGGAGGATTGTTGTTGCACCTGAAGAAAATTGAGCGAGCAAGTGTCAGAAAGATTTGAGTCCGCCCTGACGTGTTGAAACTGGAGAGGGCTGGGCTCTTCAAATCTCAAAAAGGGAGAGTTTGCTTGAGGTGCACTCCTCACAGTTTGAATGGACACAGCGGGACTTGGAGCTGCAGGTGGTACAGCTTTAACCTGGCACTCCTGGGAGTTGTGTGGAGGCCATGCCGGCAGTAGGCTCTCATTGGCCAATAGCGGAGCGTCATAGTACTAGAATGGTCATTTGCTGTGACCTGTCACATTCACCGCGCACCATACGTACAGGCACATTGAAATCAAAGCCTTGGAAGTCTTCGTTTCTCTCTGACATATCTTCTCTACACATGTAATAGTCAGCGATGAAGTCTGATGTGCAAATCGTGGCACTCGAAGCACCAAAATATGACGCATAGAAAGGATCTGAACGGGCTGGCTGCGAGTGCCTCTCAGAAAATAATGGCCCAGATAACCAGGTAGTTAGACGAAGGACGGTTTCCCCAACTAATTGATCCTGAGGCGCCTTTGTGCGGGAACCCGCGCGTGCCACGAAGACGCCAGGCAGGAATCATTTTCAAATCCAGATACCACTTACTATCTGAGGCCTTAGGCCTTCTGTCGGATGGGGCGTTTTTGCCTACAATGGAAAGCAGTCGAGAGATTGGAGTTGGTCGAGGGCGCAAGGAGGGAGCATTAACTAGTAGATGCGGTCTGCACTGATCCACCGCATTAAGCGCTGACGTTGAGCGGCAAGCGTTATGGGTTATGTGACTGACTGGCATGCAACGAAACGCATGGGAGGATAGTCTGTCCTACGTTATCGTTCTCCGGTGCAGGTCAAGGATGACGTTCAAGGATCTTTTTGAGGGCAATGAACAGGTTGTGTACGGAGTAGTCCGCGGACCGCAAGTATCAAGACTGCGGCGTGGGCACAGCAGCAGTGTGCATGCAGTTGCAGAAAAAATTGATGAATGACAGAGGAGGAACTCAATGGCATGCGGACATGTAGAAGAAGATGGGGGCGGAGGGCTTTACCCTTGAGGCGCATGTTGGATGCAGTTTGCGCAGCTTGAGGGCGGCCTCCGAAGGATATTGCACAAGGGCAAGACAGTTCCATGGGATGTCAACGGTGGTCCATCATCGCACAAACGAGGATCAATTGGACGTGTTTGAACATCGGCGGCCTATCTCCCCGGCTGCCTGCTTGTCTGCCGTGGCATCGAGAAACCCCGTTGGCCGTATCATGTCCGTCGAGTTGTTTAACGCAAATGAACCGGGATACCGTAGACTGCCAATCATCACGCTGAATGGTGGTGTTCAACTTCACAGTCGTGCATCGCCATGAAACTGGTCCTGCCGCCCCCAATCGTCCCCCCTCCTAACGCCCCCTCCCCTCTCCCTACTTCATGGTTCGAGTCAGCCTCGATAGAGGTACTCTAAGACAAGATAACCATATTCAGAGGTATCCAGCGAGCTCGTGATGAGAACCCATACACTCTTCGCTTTGCCCTCAAGTGTGTTCATGTACAGAGTATTCCGAACTAATTGCTATTCAACATGATGGTACAATCGTGCAGCACTTTGCTTCCAGAGAAATAGAGGAAGAGGCCGATCACTCAATTATCCTTCTCTACTGCTCCCCATTCCTTCTACTCCGTGGCCCCAATGCCATGTCCAGAATGTGACACCGCATGCTAGAAAAATGAAGCTCACCTTAAAGATGAGCCCACCTTATGAATGAGCTCCCCGAGGGTGGCCCAGTCGCGGCCGCCCCCGCGCGATGGTGTGTCGTCGTCTGGTGTCTTCATCTCTGCGCTCCGTCGCATGCAAACCCCTTGCGTGGGAACTAAAATACCTTCGTACAAAAAGCTGGTGTGTTTGCTCCAAGGGGGGTACATCATTTAGTCAACACTGCTCCGTACTCCGTACTCGTAGCCTCTAGTCGTCGTACAGAACGTGGGGGAATATTTGGTCGCGACCGCGCCGCAAGGCCGGATATTTCGGCCTTGCGCGCGATCGAGGCGGCGTGGTTAGGGGGCGTGGCTACGAACACTGCGTTCCCGAATTGTTACGGCCTTGCAAACACTTGTGCGATCTGAAAATGTTCACAGACGTATGAACTAGCCCTCCGTGACATGTGGCTTCTTAATCACTTTCTGCATGGCTTCACTAGGAGATTTATGCACAAATCTATTGAAACTACAGGTAAGTGCCCCCAACCAGAAGACGTGTTTTGAGTACGGACATGCGAACGACAGTGGGTATAGATTTAACGTACTCGAAAGGAAAATCGACGCGTCGAGCCAAAAAATCGCTAGGTGCATTGCATCAACTCATCAGTAGCCCACTAAAACAAGTATCCTCCTCCTTTACGCCTGATATGCGTCCGAACATGAAACGCCCCAAATTGCGATCGTAATTCTATTGTAGTTGGCATCATCAAATACACACCACGTGATGACGTGTCCACTCAATAATATCATAAGTTTCGTGCGAGGTGACACCGTACCCTCCAACTAGTCAAACAAATGTATGAAAGGGGAGGAAGTAGTATCTGCCTCCGTTTCTATGCAGTGTTGCTGGGAAACACGGCTGTCCTCATTTTGAGTGTTTTATTGGCCCTGGTATTGATAATTATGTTGCTGGGGCATGTACGAGAGATCCTGGTAGGGACTCCCGTTGAAGCGCAATGGTGAGCCATTGTCATAGGCCATGCTCGAATTCATTAGGTTCTGGGGTTCTTGCGTAAAATACTGTGGACCCAGGGCCTCACTAGGAAAGGTTGCGGTGTCGATAGGGGAAGTGGTAAATCCCGCTGTCTGGTGATGTCCGAGGGCGGAAACAGGTGTCATAGGAAACCCATTGGCCCCATTCTGCGCAGTCCCGTTTTGATAATTCTGATTAGGAATTTGTAGTCCATTGACATAGGTACCCCGCATCTTTGCAGGCTCTTGCAGGCCCGGATATGTACTGCCAGACATGTTGGGTGCACCTTCCAGCACATAATTGTTATAATTCCCATTGCGTGAAGGATGCTGGGCTTTGATGTGCATCAATTGTGGTGGAGGGTATGAATGGATGGTGGTGGCAGCGTTGCCAACAGGCGATGGGTCTGCGGGGAATCGGCTAGGGTCTATTCCTGGCGCGAAGGTGGAATGATTTGGGATATATCGGGAAGGATTGTCGACAGGTGACTTGCCCGGCGTTGCAGATAACTTCCGTGATTCTGGCATCTCGACGACTGGACTGATGATCGTATCGGCATTCATTTGCTTTTGCTCCACGAGTGGTAGAATTGGCATGCTAATCTGCTCCATGTGTTTCGCCAAATGGACTGTCAGCTTTTTCCAACTATTGCAGATGTTCCCGCAAAAGCGACAGGGCTCATCTCTGGGTTGCTTAGTCGTATCACGGCGGCACCTCTCCACTAAGCTCCATATATCTTCTATACTGATCGTCAGAATGGGTACTGAGGTGAGATAAATGGGTCACATACCTGAGGTCGAAGCAGTAGCTGTGTCTTTGGTTCCGCGGCCAGTGCGTGCTCGCGGTTCGGCGATTTTGTGTTCTCGGACCAAGTGCTGGACAAAATTGTCTTTCCTGTAGCATGTGTGGTTGCAATCGGCAATCTGGCAGGTCCAATTCTCAAGCTGCCGATGGCGTTCATTCTCGTGCCGCACCCAATCTGCTTTTCGTTTGAAAGATTTAGGCTCGCCGCAGTGCGGAAATGTGCAAGTAAAGGGTTGCACATCCTCATGAACATGCTTAGTCCAATCAGAAGGCTTGTAGAACTTCTTGACTTTGAAGCAGAGTGGGCACTCAAATTCAGCAGGCAAGCGCTTCACAGGTGGAAGGGGTACGCCTGATGGAAATTGGGCAGCAACAACAGTTCCTTCTGGCAGAGGCTCGCCATCATCGTCTGACGAGCCTGGAGCAGTGATTTGGAAACCTATAAAGGGTGCGTCGGAATCTTTGTTGCCCGCTCGCGGTGGCAATTGCTTGGATTCTCCACCAAGATCTGTACAAAATGTTGCCGACGGGCAGTTGTGATTCTTCACAGCGTTCAGGTGTTTGACTTTAAACTCAAGCAAACGTTTGTATCTACGCATTTGTTCCTGGGTGATTCTCTCAACCATATAATCGACTAGGCGGGGGTTCAATTGTCGAGCATGGGTCTTGAAGCCTTCATAGGTCGGGATGATGGGGTCAGAGCGAACTTTGAGGTCCATGGTGACAGCTTCTTGGGCATCATCATCGTCGTCGTCGTCACCGCCGGGGCTTGGATTTGGAAGCTTCGTAGCCTCCGTTTCAGCCAACGGCGATGCCAGCATAGGCATAGGGGGCCCGCCATGTTGAGTCATGAGCTCTTTCAATCCTGGCGATCTTCCCAGGTCGCTTCGACTTCTGCTGCGCCTGATCGCGTTCTTCGGGCGTTGGTACCATGGGCCCGATGTTGCAGAAAGGCCCGTGGAACTTGGAGGGCCGAGTTCCTTTACTTGAGTCGCAACGTTAGTATCCAACCTAGGGGACTTCGGTCGGCCCCAACTCCCCATTCGCTTGGGCTTTTCGATACCGACTAGCTCTTTCGCTTTCTCTCCACCGACCTCAGTAGGCGTTTGCACGGGTATGCTGCCCTTTCGTTTTAGGAGATTGCTTGGAGCACGTTTGGGAAGAATGTTCTCCAGAAAGCTAGGCCTCCGCTGCCTTTCCTTCTGTTTCTTAATCTCAGACTCCACAGGCTCTGCGGGCTTGATGGCCTTGACAACTCCGGGAGCCGCCCTGATACTGCCCAAATCAGACTCACTAAGGCGCCTAGAACCGAGAGTGGCGGCCAATGAAGCAGTTTCGACGTCTTTTGCCCTGAGCCCGAATCGCATCATGGCGGCATTCGACGTCTGTGGCTGATAACGAGTAGAAGATGCAGTGGGGGTGGGTTGGGTTGGAGCATCGACCCAGGGCCGGAAAATAGCACTCATTAGACTTCCATGCTCCACAGCAGCCGGTGGGAAATAAGAATCATCAGCATGGCTTGCAGAAATGTCGATTTCGGCAGCTGGGGACTCTGGCTCGGCATCCTCGTCGTCCTCGTCGTCGTAGTCCTCGTATTCGCTGCGTTCATCTATATACAGGCCCGGTCCAGGTATACCTGAGTCATCGAGAAGCTCGAAATCGGTGCGCACTCCCAGTCCAAAGCCTTTGGCAAAACCGTTGCGGTTTGCATCGTTTGTGCTCTTGGCGCGGCGTCTTGTGGTGAAAGGTTTCAGAAGGTTCGTAGATGAGCCAGCATCTCCCGCTTCACTACATGCCTCACTCTTGGTGAGCCACTCTTCGACTTCGAGTTTCTTTTCCTCTTTCAACCTGTGATCGGCAAGCTCGTCGAGTGTGGGAACCCATGCACCGTTCATGTGGTCTCGATCGTGGGGGTTAAGGCCTCCTCGGCCATCCCCCTGGCCAGACACCCAGCTGCCATCCTCATTGCGCTCAGCACCGCGAATCACGGGTGGATGTTGCACACGAACTGCCTGGGGATCCACGTCCTCGTCAGATGTATCATTATCATCCACGGGAAATGGCGAGAGGTGATTGCCCGAGCGACGGCTGCCATGACTTCGTTTGCTGACTGGCCTACTGATATCTGAAGTCGATGGGGATCCAGCTCGGTCGATATGCTCCACGCGTACTATTGGGCTCGTAAGGAGATGAGGTTTGGACTGTTGTTGTGCAAGCGTGGAGTAAGGCGGGCTTTCTGTCAGAGCAGGGCTCTGCTGTTGCTGTCGCTTTCCCTGTTTGATGGGAGTAGAATGCATCATATGCTGCATTGGGGCCGGTGGCGTTGACGATTGATAGTCATTGCTGGTGAAATTCATCGTCGAAAAGCCAGTAGTATTGGCGTGATCGTCGGTAATGACTGGACTGGAATTGTTTGTTGGAGATGGCGAAATGAGCTGGGCTTGTGATGGGATGTTGGAGGGGTTCAGAGAGGGCGCTTGGGCATTGTAAGTAGCCAAAACGTCAGCGGTGATGGGCATTGCCAAGCTTGCATTGCTTTGAAATGGATCGTAGTTCGTAGATGCCATGGGCGGTTCTGTGAAGGTCAGGCTTGAGAAATTGTCTTCTAAATACTGGCTCCCGAGATTAGGGGTCGTGTAATTGCTGTAACTATTTGGATCACTCAAGTACCCTGCCGCCTCTGGGCTAAGGTGATCGACGGAATGCGAGGGGGAGATGCTCTGACCGTTGCGGCTATGTGTGGCGGGAGAGAGGGAGTAATTCTGTTGCGATTGCATGGAAAAGTATGGAGGAGGGAAGGTCTGGTTGATCATATCGGGACGCATGTGAGAATCGAAGGATGAGCCAGCATTGGGTGCGAAGGCTGACTCCTGGGCAGACCCGGGGAAAGGGACAAGGCTGACCATGGAGCCATCATCTATGGTCCCAGGCTCTGCGGAGAATGTGAATCCATTTTGACTCTCGGGCAGTAGAAAGTTGCCCGATGACGCTTGGTTGAACGCATGTGTGGCTTCGTCTTGATGGTCATGGGGATGTTGTTGGCGCTGTTGACGCTGTTGGCCATGGAATACTGGCGGTCTTGAGTCCATCATCTTGCTCCTTTAGCGCAATAGGTCTCGTGATCAATTTGTTTCCTTCTTTCTCCTCAGGATAAGGGGAGGAGAAGGGAAGAGAAAGACTGCGCTGCTGTCTGTGGCTTTGGAAAGTGTAGAATAGGGCAGACAGAGCAAAACAGGACAGAACAGGACGACGGATGGCTCTAGGGGGCAACGTGACTTCCAAGGTGGCTGTTGGTCCTCAGGGATCCATGGGGTGCGGTTAATGCCCGGGAGATTGATTGATTGGTCTTTTGGCGACAACTAATACGTGGGGAAAGAGCGCTCAAAGAAGGAAGGAAGTAAGGTAAGAAGGTAGGCAGGTAAGAAGGAAGGAAGGTAGGAAGGAGCACGACAAGGAGAACGGACGCGATGCGGCGACGAAGATCGAGAGCCGACAATGGAGGGTAGTCGGCGCGGAACAGAGGTAGGAAATATTGCTGAAGTTAGGCTGATCAGCCGTGAGCCGTGAGCCGTGACAGGAGAATGCGTCTTGTCTGTCTGTGGGAATAGGGAAGTGCAAGTGGAAGTTGTCTGGTGGGCGATCCGCCTCGCGCGCGCTCGCGCAGGGATACCTTGGATGACAGCGATGGAAGCTAATGGGCGGTGCAAGGTCAAGGACAAGTGCAAAGGCGCATGCACTTGTGGTGGTGCTGGTGCTGGTGGATGAGCAGATGGTGAGAAAGGACGGAGGGCGGTTGCAACCGAACAGAAGTGGAGCTGGGAGAAGCGGCGGCGCGAGCCACAGACAGGTGGGGACACGACGCTGGGCGGTGGGATGGATGAAGGAAGATGTGCTGATGGTAGGCGACAGTCAGTGGTAGTAGTCGTTGTTGTACGGAGTAGTTGGGCGAGGATTATCGATATTGAAGAAAGTCAACCGACCGCAGCAACAGCTTAAACGAAAAGAAGGGGGGGAGTAGGATGAAGGTGGTGGGGTCGGGTTTGGGATTGGGATTGGGATTGGGGGGAAGAGAGAGGGGGAAGAGGGAGAGATGGAGAATAGAGAGGAAGAAGGAGAGGGAGGGGAGAGAGTGTGAGGAGGTCAGAGAAGGAATACCTAAGAGGAAAAGGGTTCAAGGCACCGGTCAAGGCTGACAGCCTGTACGATGTACACTGGCTGGAAGTTACAAATAGAATAGATCAGAAATAATGAGTCCAAGTCGCCCTCCCCCTTCTCTCTCTGTCTCTCTCTTCTCTCTCTCGTTCGTCTCCTATGTGTACGAGTAAAATAACTATTACCACCTAGGAAGATGATACTCCGTAGCAGAAACCAAGCCGACCAAGATGACCAAGATGACCAATATGAGAGACCGGGGGTACGGGAAGGGGTTGTCGCAAGGAGAGCCGGGGGGAAGTAGGTATGGGCGATGGGGAAATGGGATATTATGGGATATGGGAAATAGGACATCCAACTATCGAGGTACTACTACCTATGGTGATAGTGGGAGGGGATCGGAATGGGGAGAGTTTCAAGCCTTCAAGGTGTCATCACCACAAAACGTATCTAAGTCCTTGAATCACTCCGTAGATGAATGGATATACATAGATACAGATGATGCCTACATAGGTGCCTTGGTAGGTACCTAACCTAAGTACCTAGCTTACGGGTATACAGATTACCTGGATAATTATAATTATAACTAATAATATTATTATTATTAAAAAAGACGATGATGAAGATGTACGAGTACAAGTAAACTGCCAAGCCAAGAACCTTGCAGGCGTCACCACAGTGTAATGTACCTAGGTACTCGGTACGGAGTACATATGTAGGTACATATAGTGGGTATGGACGACCATTCATTCGGAGAGAAACAAT
Organism: Aaosphaeria arxii CBS 175.79; assembly: GCF_010015735.1. Lineage (NCBI taxonomy): Eukaryota > Fungi > Ascomycota > Dothideomycetes > Pleosporales > Aaosphaeria > Aaosphaeria arxii. Next base: position 178,433 of record NW_022983485.1, read on the forward strand.
ATCCATCCACGTTACGGGTAGTAGTAGAAGGGAGCTAGAAAGAGTAGAACAAGTGTAGTGATGAGGCGAGGCAGACCGAGCAAAATGATAGGTAAAGGGATATGATGATGAGTGCGTCTGTGTGTCTGTGGGTGAATAGAAAGTGTCATGTACGATTACATAGGTAGGTAGTGCGGAGGAAAGCTGCGCCCCAAGGCAGACTTCGCCAGAATATGGATATGTTCATTCGTAGCGCTATGAAACGACTATGTAGAAGGGAAGGGTTAGAGACTTAGAGTAGGGTTAGTTGTGTTAGGTCATGTTAGGACGGGATTGGATTGCTTGTGGTAGTTACTCATACAGTGGCGTACGGAGTACGGAGCGCACGAGGGCGTTATGATTCTCGTACCATGTAGGTAACTCAAGTCTTAGACCATAAACCTCATTGCTCAATGCTCAAGCCTCAAGCCTCAAGGCTGAAGATGGCCAAGGGGAGGACCAGCGTGTATCTTCTGTGTAGATAGTTAACATGTCCAAAAGATTATGCGAATGAGGTTGCCCGCTCTCGGCTGCGGGTGGGCGCAGCACAGCCTCATCAACCAGGATGGAATGATCTGCTCGTGTGAGAACGATCCCAGTGGATAACTTAACATAACATCACTAAGTAATCTGAGCAGGTTATTAGACCGCCATGCCTTTTGCCCTGCCCTGTCCTACTCTAGGTAGTTATGTCTGCTGCCACATCACGAGTGGTTGGTGACTGTCCCATTGAATTCTAAGCACGAGCTTGAGCAGAAGCTTAAACATGCCCACCACTTGCTTACCTGCTTTCTTCTTCGTCCAATGCGATACAACACCGGACAGGGCTTTCAATGTGACAGTCATTACTCCGTGCCTTGACAGGTATCTAGGCAGACACATCCACACCACCTACTCCGTACATAATAACAAATGGCGCGAGTGGCTAAAGTGGAAAAGAGAACAAAGCAAAAGACAACGAGGAAGTTGGCCAAGCAAATCGATGGACTGCCTCACTTTTCACCAACCATTTTGAAACGCGAGCGGGCGCTTAGCAGCAGCATCCAGGCCGAATCAGGCGTTGGCCGAGGCAGCCCAGCTTGGACTACTACTGTGTAGGTATCCATTATTGTACTATAGTCTGTACATACTACACTACTCCGTACATGCTGGTTAATTGTAATTAGTGAACGGGATATAAATATATACATACCTCCCTAGGTACCAACACTACCGTGGCTACACTACATGGTTCGCCAAGCCTCCACCTAGACAGTAGACACAGATGATGGACACAATCCACGAACCACATGCAAGCTCGGTCGTGATCGTCACCTACCAAAGAGAAAAAGACCTAACTCCCCTGTGCATAACCGCCAAAATCATGCTCGAATACGGAGTACAGCTTGACTAGAAAAGTGCCTGGGGCATGCTGACCTCGACACAAGTAGACATGTTCCAGCTGCCCAGGTGGATAAGCATGCATGAAGTGTGAACTAATTTGAGTAGCATCGCACATACACGTTCTATACATATAGTGTAATAAACACATTCTACCGCGAGTGAAGTAGTGCACGGAGGCAAATAAATGGTACAGGAACGTGTAGGTGTGAATACTTCTAACAGCGGATATCCGATTGTTCTGCAACACAACGCTGGGGGACGGTTTCTGATCAGCACGTTCACATCAAATTCTATCCGTGCTGGGCTTAGGTAAGGTCTGTTTCACTTTTTCCCCGTACGCCGAGTCCGCTAATTGGTGATCATCTTTGTTCTCGTCGAAGCTCGTTGACATCTTATTATATGTTAGGTAGGTAGTTAGACGAGTAGTTGCGCTTCTACTCGGAAGCTTCCGGTTGGAGATGTGTGTTCATGGCGACCAGAATAATCGGCACTCGGTTCTCTGGATACGATATCAAATACCCCTATCGCAAAGAACAGAAAGAGTCAGCTTCTGGAAAGATCGTTCATCAACGGTCCGAAGCAATTGTTCCGGTAAGAATCTGCATTGGTGGGGATTATGCTGGGCCCAGTGACGAATCTTCCCTTCTCCGGTAGGACGATGGCCGATGATGTAGGAAACCCCCTTGTGCTGACTGTATCTGGTGGCTGTCTGTGTTCAAAAAGAGCAGATGCCATCACTCTTGACATCATCTCGAGGGCGAACCTCGAACCGCGTTCGCGTTCTGTCGGCGACAATCGATCATGTGTTGCATAGGTGGAATTGAGGCTCTTCCGGGTTGATTGATGAACATGATATGGGTTGGTCAAGCTGCTGTAATTGCCGATGATAGTCCCCGACCTTGCATAGTTTCCGATTGTATTGCTGGTGGTCAGGACATTGAGGAGTCTGGTTCAACAATCAACCTGATAGCTACGAGGACAGCCCTGGTAAGTATCCATCTCATTCCGCGTACGAGCCTTGGTGGTTGTTCACGAACCATCTATCAGCGAAGCAAGAAGATAATGAATGAAATTGAGCGAACAGGATTGATATCATTCTTACAATCCAGCCCGGGGTGATGAGATGTTCGATCAGATGATCAAGGACGGATATAGATACCCAGATGCGCGAGTAAGGATTATACCCAAGACACATTCATGGGGGGGTTTTGTTGTCTACGATAGACACAATCGAAGAGACATGTCTACTTAGAAGTTCCCACTCGTGAATTGATTGTTCGTACAACAAAAGACAATATCCCGTGAATAATAGATATATAGATAATAGCGGTTTAGCGTCAGTTATTCGTATACATGATGATAGTTATCAACTATCGAGTGGGGTTGGGTTGGAGTTTGTTCCCATGTCTCCCTTTCCCCATGAGAGGATGGGTTCGGCGCAACGGAAGTGAGAAGGGGGATGTGACCAATCAGAGGGCATTCTTGTCGCGGGCACCGAATGGAAAAACCTCCCCCCCGGGTAGATTCCCCCTCCAATACGAGCAACAGCATTAGGTAGACCAGATTCTAGATGATGTGGAGTAATCGAGGTCATCCACCTTTCATAATAAAACTCTCTTCTCACCTACTACTAAATTCCTTCCTAGATATCCCTTTCCTCCTCAATTCATTCTCTATTCTTCCTTCCTTACCTACCTACCTACACAATCATCAATCCATACGTCTACATTCTATGAACCCATGCGCCCGCCTGCGTCATAAATTCCACAGGAACAACCGCATGTGACAACATCACGTCCACTGCTTCTCCAGTATTCCCGTCCCACACCGACTGCACACAATTGCTTTGGTACAAAACTCCCTGTGTCCTCTCCTGTAATCGGCTGCTGCCTCCTCAACTTGCGCGTTCCGGCTCATCTCCCATCTCCCGTCGCCAATCTTCCTCGATCCTCCCTCTCGTCTCAACATGCCCGCCCTACTGCACATCCCTACGCCCGACGCTCGTAGTCTGCTCCCCTCTCTACTTGCCTGCCTTTCCACAGCAACTGCCTCGAAACAGCCTCCTCCTGCATTGCTGCCATTGCTCTCTCCAATCCTTCGACAGCGCCTTACACTTCTTGCATCCGACAACTGGCTTGCGCTCCTCTCTTGGGATACCCAAGTCGCGTCAAGGCTTCCCCAGACAATCAGCAATATCCATGTCGAACCGCACCCGGCCTCGGGTGAGATCGAAGTAGAAGAACCAGATCAGATCCTATACCGACGCTCAGACCCCGAAACACTACACTCTCGACTGGTCCTGGGCGAGTTTGATCTCATAGCAACATATCTGTGGTGCACTGGAGGGGAGGAGGGCGATGGCTGGAGACTCGCAGAATTGCGCAGCGTACAAGACTCAAATGACGGCACACAATGGTTCCCAAGCATCGACCAAGCGAATGAGGCAGGCTTCCAGAAGACTTCATCGAGGCCAAGCGGAGGAGCTCACCAAACGCCTGCAACAACTGTCACAGCACCTGAGACCACAGCACAAAACGAGGATGATGGTGACGACGACGACGCCTACTGGGCCGCTTACGACCGCACACCAGGCCGAACACCACAACAGAAACGCTCTCCAGCTCCAGCAACCAATTCTCGCGTGCAAATAGGTCCCACTCAGGACGAACTCGAGTACTTTGCCCGGTATGCACAAGAGGTTCAGCCTGCACTTGACGCTCATGATCCTGACGAAGAGGGTGCCGCTGAGGTCGAATCTACATTACATGGAACCTCGCTACAACTTCCCCGCGAACCCCAAACGGAGCCTCTTGCAACAAATCTAGGCCCCTTCGGATATGATTCTTCACTTCCTCCAGCCTTTACGCACCCTACCGGCCCCGATGGGCCCCTCAACGGAGCCGCACATGAGGCCAAGGCGGAGCATATAGAAAATGTAGAGGATGATCGGTATGCTGCTTTGAACCACCCTCGTCCTTCATCGTCCGCATCATCAAACTCGATCGAAAGACTCGAGCGAGAAGCCGAGAGCCATAGTCAGGCCGAGTTGGCCATCAAACAGCACATCAGCACCGATCTTAAGAGCTTATTCCGTTTAGCAAGGACAGCAGGTATTGATCGGGAAGAGTTCGAGAGGATCATCAGGAGGGAATTGGAGGTCTTGCCCTTATTAGAGCGAGACCATTAGAGCGTGTAGCAGAGAATTGGAGAACAGGACGGTTTTCTTGCCATGTCAAATGTATTTGGTTTAAAAAACGCCAATTGACAAAACTCGGTTGGCATGGCGCAGGCTTCTTTTGGTTACAGCATTTGGCATATTTCACATTACCTTGTTGGCATTTTCCTGGGTCACGCGGGCAAAGTCATTACTTTGTAGTAGCTAGGGGTATCAATTCGTCACCCAAACCATTGTATCTTTACGACATATATAGAGGTACAATCGAATTCAATCAAGTATGCAGCCACTTGGTGCTTATTTACGCAGTTGACACTGGGAATACCCAACAAGCAATCATGGTCATCGACCATCACGTCAGATAGGGTACAGTGACACGGAATTGGCATGCGCGATACCCTTGATATATCAAGCACCCTCGGCAAGAAGTGCGAATCCCGTTTGCTACTGATTGACGAGTCGAGGGCAAGTGTTGATTCGAGGCAATTCTTCGATTTCTCCAAAAGAATGATAACCTTTGTCCGGATACGCCCTTTATTTGCCGCTCTCAATTCCGGATTTTAGGCCGTTTTACTTTATGCCGTGCTTCTTGATTTACCCTTCCTTTCACTTTTCCTCGAATTTCCAGGGTGATTTGCTATGATATCTATACTTTCCTCCTTCGCTCGCCGCCGCCCTGTACCTTTGCGCCTGCCTTAAGCTGCTCTAGTATGTCAATGGCATTGTTACCGGACACATTGAAGGTTCTCTCGGTCTCGCTACCTCTGCCAATCTCCTCAACGACATTGTTAGGATCGGCGGCCCCAACGACAGGAACCTCGGACGCGAGCCACTGTTGAAAAGGTTTCGCAACGAAATAGCCATCCGAGGTGAACCATCTTGTGAAGGGTGCCCGGATGTGGATCGTCTTGGAAGGACTGGAGGAAGTGGGGGAAGGCGTGAAAGTGACATCGCATTCATATATCGGGGTGTGCTTCTTCGTGCTCGACCGGATCAAGATCTGAATCGCCAGCATATGTTAGTCATTTTCCTCCCATCATGTCTGTCTGCTACTGAGGATCGAGTCGGCATTCGTTTGCTCACCTTCCCGGTCTTCCCCTCTCCTTCGTACACGGCACCCTTCTCGACAAACCAGAGCCAATATGTAAACGCGCCATTCAGAATGAAATAGGCAGCTACCGCTGGCGCAGTATACGGCTTGGTTGCGTCCCAGCCCAATGTCCAGTCGAAGTAGAATAGCACGCCAGCAATGATCACGGCCACATATCCGAGAGCGAGACGAACGTCCGTTTGCGTGTGAATTTGTCGAAATTTGAGGGAGTGTAGGTAGTTAGGAAGTGCATCATCGGTCGTATTCTTTAGATCTGGAGGTTGCGTCAGTAGGTTTGCAATTGCACGGTAACTAGGTATGTAAATACACACCTGGCAGTGAATACACAGCGATCTTTGTGGAAGCGTTTGACATTTTCGCTATTTGTATATAATACTTGTCGTTGCACCGTTCAAAGGGGATTGGGAAGCAGTATAGTTCTGCGGGAGCTCGTTGTTGTTTGGTCTGATAGCGGCCACATTTCCAAAAGGCGCAACGGGCGGGATCCTTGTCGGAGGTTCGGTTCAGTTCCGCCGCCCTCCCCTGTGCAGGTAAGCTCTCATCACAACCAACCGCCATCGACATCGTCAATATCAATCCCACCACCCGGATAGACATTTCTTGTTGTCCCACTCCCGTCCTCAATCGCGATTGCCTGCACCATCGAATCACCATAATGGCTCAGCCTGTGGTGCAAACTATCCACAGGGACCCCGCCCTATTGTATGTGCACTTCAAATGTTAGAATCGTACAGGGCAAGCACTGACATTGTTACAGTTGGTGGATTCTCCTCCCCATTACGGTGGTCATGGTATGTAATCTCTATGCATCATGTCCTCCAGGCCTATGCATCGGTCTGACATGCTATAGATTTTGACAGGAATCCTACGTCACTATGCGATGGTCCTCCTACAGAATACCCCAAAGAAACAACCCCTCCCACAGATCCGACAGCAACGCTCTCTCGTCCGTGGCGTCAATCTACGTACAAACGCCAATGTCTTGTCCCCATCATCCTTCCAAGGGCGCAAAGCGTATATGGTTCAGGCGTATCAGGATGGCAAATTCCTCGCAGAGCCGGAGAATCGAGGCAAGCCCAGGCCAAACCCGATGAGTGACCCGGCAGCTATGGAGGGCATGATGGGAATGATGAAGGGCAATATGGCCATGATGATCCCGCAAACTCTGATCATGGGATGGATCAATGCATTTTTCTCCGGCTTCGTCATCAGTAAGTTCCCGTCACAATTCAGTTCAGAGGATGGTGCATGGGAGCGATATTTTCAGCGTCTCAACCTTTCTTCAAACTCAACCTAGATCACTCTACGGAACTTGGTTCAGCTACTATGTATCATCAAGCTAACTGGGATTGTAGTGAAACTTCCCTTCCCGTTGACACCTCAATTCAAGTCCATGCTTCAATCTGGTGTGGGTACCCGCGATCTAGATGTAAGATGGGTGTCCAGTTTATCTTGGTACTTCCTCACTTTGTTTGGTCTGCAACCCGTCTACAATTTCATCCTCGGAAGTAACAACTGTAAGTCGTCCCTGGCAAGCTATGAGGACCACTGGGAATTTGCTAATGCTGACCGCCCCAGCTGCAAATCAAGTCACCCAACAGATGGGCCAAATGAATCCAGGAGCAGGCATGATGGGCCCAGAACAAGATCCGGACAAATTGTTCTTGAGTGAAGCAGAGAACTTGGAGGTTCTGGAGCATCGATGGATACTCGATGGCGTCGAGGAGCGCCTCATTGCCAAGTTAACGTCGTAGGGTGGCCGTGCTAAACCACTGCTTCATGGTGATGTATGTATATATATGTGTAAGGGCTGATCAAAGTGGGGGCCATGATGATCAGACATAAGGCCAGCATAGGAAGGTCTTGTTTCCAGTGCGGTGAATCAAAAATTAGAACGGCCAAGATCTAGCGAAATACATATACAGATTCCTCTTCTATCCCAATCAATGAATTGGTTTTAGATGACGCACTAACAAATGCGTGGGGGAGGTAGATATCCTGATATCTAGGTATGTACCGATTGGCAATGGAATTCCTAAAAAAAAGCCTGTCGATTCTTCTTTCTACCTATAGTCAGCTTTGTGAAGGGTGGACAACCCGACAGCTCTATAAATCCGGCCCGTGGGCAAGGACTTTCGGGCCCGTACCTACACTGGTAACCGCCAGGTCGGCTGCCCCTGTAGAACAAAAGAAAACAAAAGGATAATTCTGGGACGACGCTGGAGGCCTGTTTGTCTTGGTGATCTGGTCCTGGAGTATTCCGTAGATGGACGAGGTATCGGCCAAAAGCCCCCCGCATAATCAGCCACCACCACCACCACCACCACCGCCATCCATCCCATACATCACATTACATCCTTCGTACATACATACACCCAACCAATCCATCCATGATCCATCCATCCACCCTTTGTCCAGTCTTCCTCTCATTCCCTGCTCTTGAGTCTTGACTGCCTCCATCTCTCCTCCCCCCCCCTCTTCCTCCCCCTCTCCCTCTTCCCGCTTGTTCCCGTAATAGAATCAGCCAGCACATCCCTTCCGATACCTTTGCTCGTCCCGAGAACATCATTGGGGCGGCACGAATGCCATTCCAATCATACACGTCAATATATTCCAGTGTCACACGTGCGGACAAAAGCCTCTTTCGGTCCTTCAGATTTAACATGGTGACGAGGTCGTCAGATGGTGCATCGAGTAGGCCAGCCGCAGCACTGCACTGCACAGCATTGCACCACACTACACCGCACCGCACCGTACGGCAGATCCAAGCCAGGTGTGGTGGGAAGTGCCTGTCTTGCGTGCCCGTAATGTCTATATTCGCAATGATCTATCACTCTCCATAGGTTGCGGTCATGTAACCACAGGTCATATTAGGAGTACAGATGGCTGTTGTCGTTGGGCAACCAAAGTACCCATTCCTTTCGCGGCGCCCTTATAGTGATTGACGTGCGACACAACATGCTCAGTCAGGCAAACGCAGCATCGCCCTGCCTGTCTCCTCCACCGGTTCCTAATCGATGGTGCATTGTCAAAGATTCGCTCGGGAGTGGCTCGAGGGTGGCCTCACCCCCAGTGGGCTTTCTGCATCCTGGGACAGCTCTCCAATTACAGCATCCCCTCATCCACCCATCCTCAGTCGTATCACACCTGGTCGACCAAATCGCCTTTCCTGCCTACGTATGGCTGCTAGCTCAAGTACTCCGTACTTCATTGTACATGCTTTTTGTCTTCCATGCTGCACTGTATCCGTCCCGTCCCTCCTCAATGTTCTCCTGGCAACCCGATCGACTCGTGGCAGCCATCACGCGGGGTTCATGGCCATTGATGGCTGCATGATGGATGGACGGAACGGAATAGCAGAAGCAATGTCTTCGCCTGGGGCCCGCTGTGGCGCCAATCCGCCCTCACGGGTCAGTGCTGTACTCTTTCTTGTATCTCGATGTTCACTTCCTAGTTCCTACCAATGTTTTCGGTGCGATTGGCCCCCAAAACGCACACCTGAGCTGTACAGAGCATCCTGGACGCCCCCTAGAGGCATGCAGCATTTGTGGCTCGCAAGGTTCTGGCAGTGATCTGCCATATGAATGTATGTCATTACTTTTTATCAGAGGCTTGGTCCTTCCGCCGCCATCCCCCATGCGACCCCGCAGGCCTGCTGTACGGCGCGGAACGACGCGTTCTAGGTAGTTCCCAACTGGGAAGTGGGTAGCTGAACAACTGGCGATGGCCACCGGTGAATGGAACGGAATGCAGGGATCCCCCTGCTCCACGGCGCTCGATAGCCCTCGACGCCTAATTGGCTGAGAGAGGATGCGGCTCTGCGACTCTGACTGGACCATAAATGAGTTCCAGGACGGGTGGTTTGGCAGGACAGTTGCCCATACCAAAACAGAGGCAGTGCATTTCCGCATTCTCTCACTCGACTCTTATCGTCTTGGATGGACTTTTCGTTCGACCGGTGCTTCGCCTCCTCAAATCTTTATTGATACATCACACTTAGGCATCTCGCGTCCTGAGGCCATTGCAGTACTGTGTTGGTGTATATATATATCCTTTCGAGTCTGCTCTATGTGAGAGACCGTGGATGTAAATCATCGTATGTCACTCAACTCATGACTTTTTGGGTTGGAACTTTACTTATGTTTCAATGCTAGCCGTTTCTTAATCCAGTATTGTCATCTCATCCAGTGTCCCAGCGCTACAACTTGACCGACGTTTTGGCATGGTGAATTGTGGTATCGCTTCCTCATTGTAGTCCGGCCAACACTATGGACCCATTTATACAATTTAACGACCTTCCTCAAATTCCAAACTCTTTGGAGGACGAGGCATCATTCGCTGGATGGCAATATCAATATCAATATCTTGCACAGCCGCAGGCATACATCCAGGCGAGGGTGGAATCAGGGGAGTGCTTTGGGAAAGGACCACCCTACCATTACCCAAGGACATCAAAGATGGAATCGATTCAGCGATATATAAACAACGCTGACACCTCTCCAACCTCGCTTTACCTAGGATGTGTGGCCAGCCTGCCTCTTCAGACTCAGAACCTAAAACAGTATGACCAAACATCAACGTGGTCATCTGTAGAATATGTCCCATGCTCCACACGTATCGATTCACCCGAACCTACCTCTGTGTCTGGCGAATCTACTCATTATCCTTTCACCGATGCTGGATCGCCAGACACTTATTATCAAGGTTCTTATGGCGGTCCAACAGATAGCTATCTTTCCGGGATATCGTACCCATCCCCCAACCCGTCTATATCCGCACCCGGCATACTTGAGCTATCGCATACAGGGCTAGGTATCTGCCCACAAGATGTTCTTTACGAGCAGGACCGTGTGGACCCTCTTGCAAAAGACCAAGTCCAAGACTGTTCGGATACTATTTCCGAATCTGAGCCTGCGCTTGACTCGCAGTACGCTTCGGCAACGCCTACAGATGGGGAGAGGGATGAAGACGGACAGCACGAGTACGATATTGCTATGTCTTATCAATTGGAAGAGTATGTTCGGCCTGCTGAGGAAACCGACTCCGATTACTCGCCAGTGCAACGAACGTCGAAGAAGCGATGCTCATCTGCATCCAACGGTCCGTTCCGCTCTGTAAAACGCAGGCCCCGCAAGAGCGGTATCACACAGTCAGCGATCTCCAAACCCAACAAGAATAAGAGGAAGCGCGCCAGCGTCTCGTCGAAGTCAGCGAAGTCCAGCGCCAAGAAGAACGCCGATTCCAAGCAACCTTTCCCTTGCACTCTTGCCATCTACGGATGCCAATCCAAATTCTCCTCGAAGAACGAATGGAAGCGGCATATGAATACGCAGCACATCAAGCTCGGCTTCTGGCGATGTGATCTCTGCATTACCACCACCGACCCCGAGGACGCCGGAAGCGTCTATCACAATGACTTCAACCGCAAAGACCTCTTCAGACAGCATCTGCGACGCATGCACACCACTCACCCCAAAGGCACAAGCGGTGGCTCGGATATCCCAGTCACAGAGGCAAACATCGTCGAGCACGAACATCGCTGTTACCGGCACTTGCGTGAAAACCCTCAACACTCAAATTGTCTGTTCTGCGATGCAGTCTTCACTGGTGCAAACAGTTGGGACGATCGCATGGATCATGTCGGGCGCCATCTTGAGAAGGATCGCAGGCCTGAGACATACGATGTATCGGCTTGGAAGGTAGATCCCATGCTCGAATCTTACCTACTCGATGAAGGTCTGATAAAGCGCAACCACGACGGGTGGTCGATCGGAAATGGTCTCCCAAGAGCGGCGGCATCCCGATTTGATGATGACAGCGGGAGCGAATAAGAGACTGGTTCTCACAAACATACACGGCACAGAGTGGTGAGGCTGTAGGGTCGGTGAATTATACATATCTCACGACATGGTTTTGCTATATGCGCGACATTTGATTTCGGATACCCAACCAACGTGGCGTTCGGGGTATATTTCTTTTAGGCAGTAGATATGTTTTTCGGCAAAAATAGATAGTAGCTGACGGCATAGCGATAATCTCAATTTATTTCCCTTTGATCCAACCAAGATACGCTTCTCAGGAGTCTTTGCGTGTCAGCTTGCCGCCCAAGTCAAGACACGGAGTTCATAGCAATTTGATTCGAAGGGAGGCAACGGCGAATCGACTGTTGGGTTCAAGTCGGACCCCATCTTTTACAAGCCATAGCAGAGTGGTGAATCATGACACCGTGCTCCGCATGCGCGTTGTGTCGGGCTTCCATTCTGATTGAAGTTAGCTTACGTCGGTCGGACTGTTATGGCAGCCAGCTTCCCTTGGTATCTCTATGATTGACTTCTTTCTGGCCTATCCATAGACATCAACGGGAGGCTTGCTTACGAGTCTGTTCACTGGCGGTGTAACCGTCTGTTTGGATGTTTATGGGGCGAGAACGTCCCGACAACTTGGGATACTGCCCACCCTTTTCCTAACTGCGAAGCAGACTCGCGAGAAGCTCACTGGCTACGCTGCAATTGAAATATTCTGCAATAAGCTGCCACATTTCTACACAGCCGACTTGTCGGCGCCTGATTCCATTCCCGTTGGTGCGATCTATCTCGTTATACTACGCAGTTACGGCACCGGTTTTGTGCAAACGTTGTGTACGGACACTCAAGACACAGGCAAGGAAAGTGACGCAGCACTCCTAATCTCCACCAGGTACCTACCTAAGTACCTACTTGACCAATGGTATTAGAAACTTTCTCTCCTCATCTACTTCCGATCCATTTTTCACCTCTGCCACATGAATTTGAAAGAGACACAGCCAAACTGCATTTACTCCTTTCAACACTCCTCCAGAGCAAGACAGCCTCATAATAGCCTTCATACTGATCAATTAAACACACACTCACATGCTCGTGGCTATAATCCAAACTCCTGGTCTTATAAGTTCTGTATTCCTGCTCTTTTCGACTATCCTTAGACGACACACGCTAGAATCTATTGAAACACGATTCTACAAGACGACCAGGTACCGCGGGCTCACATTGAATGTACAGGTAGCAGTGTATCAGGAAATGTCAAATAAAATAGTATCTATGCTGCATTGTATTACTTTCACCAAGAAAAACCCCTTCCAATTAATCCTGTCTGACTGAACTACAGGAGACCACGGCCACGCACATACTAATGAATCAACACGCAGTGTTCAACACACTGAGAGATGTCTGCATCTAAAGAGATTACTTGATTAGAGACCATCATAGTCCTTCCGGACTTTGAATGTCATACAACGATCCATATACTCAAAAAGTACACACTCTTATGGACACAATCGCAACTTCGATTGAAAAAACATTTCAACGCCGCGTGTCAACGTAACTCAAGTCATTAATATATGACGCACTGACATACCATTCACACAGAGAACCATTCAATCAATCTAATGCCACCGAGCCAAAGTTGCTCTTCATTAACTCCCGATACATCAACGAAAGTATAAACCCAAGACGTTAGTTTCCATTGTGATTGAAGTCCGGCTCGACCAGGTGGTCCGATGTTCAACGAGAAACATCAGGAGACCTAGGAACTATACCATGGGGGTATCATTGCGCCTTATTGGGTTTCGTGGTAGATATAATGGGAGAGGGAGTGAGTGGTATGGGTGTTGGATGGGATGCTTGAACTAGTCACGCACATATCCATATGCATACACAATTGCGATCAAGAATGCAAAGATGAGCGAGGAGGATGTAATTAGGTACTCCTGTGCAAGGGGGAAGTATGTCACGAGAAAAAAAAGGAAACAATGGCAATGGCTTTGGCTTTGGCATTGGAGTTGATGATGTTGATGATGTACCCCCAAGTGAGATACGAAAGATATGTACAATTTACGAGAGAAAGAAAGGTGGCCGGTTGTCGATTTGCTGCTGTTCTAATGCTACGTACGTTGATTCATCAGGTATCTTATTTAACAAACTAGCGCAGGGAGAAAAAACAAAGCTATTATACTCGCCACCCGTGGAAATGCCGCAAGATTTTTTCGGCTTTGGTGGCAGGGAAGATGGTCTGGCCTAAAAGGTGACAGATGAACAGATGGCGGTGAAGCGACAGAGGCAGAAACAGACAGATTCGAACGAGCGCCCGACTCCCAGATGTCGTGATGAAGACTTGAAGAGGAAGCAAAAAAGGAAAAAGTATTCGTGTGTCGAGTGCGTAAACGCCCAGCAAGGCCCACAGGTCCTCTGGGAGACGTTCATTAGTCAAATTAAGAGAAAGACAAAACAAAAGGGAAAGTGATAATTTCACAGACTCGTTACCCTACCTGGAGCAGGCAGGCTCATTCTTTGTGGCCGTAAATTGATGACAGATTCCAACTCTTTCAACATATTGTTGCTCGCGTCTCTCTGCTCCCTGAGGCTTGCCTGCCGGACTCGATCCTCTTGGATTTTGTGCATACGTTCTTCTCTCGTCATCGTAGCACGTGTCTTTGGTATGGCAATGGCTTCGAAGACTTCGTCATCGGAATTGTTGCCATCGGCGCTCGAGGGCGCAGATTGGTTGAGACTCAATAATTCTCCGTTCAGCGCTCGGAGGGCATCAGATGGACTACCTTCGTCAACTGCTGTCAAACCGCCTAGGCTTGGGACGGGCGATCTCAAACCACTGGAGGCCTGGGATATCCGCCTTTCGTGCCTATCGATGTTGAGAGCAAGCGCATTCTTGCCTGCTTCCCACGCCTGCATTAGGTTCTTGAGATCCGCGCCAATGGACTCGTATTGCGCCATCAGGTGCGAACTTAAGTCAGTCACATCTTCAGACTCCTCCAAGGTCTTATTCGACTCTTCGCGCAGAATTTGCATCTTCGCTTGGAGTCCACGAATACCCTGGGACAAGGAACCGAGCTTGCGGACCGAGGTGCGCAATTTCTCGCGATTCGGCGTTGGTTGAGACTTGCTTGGAGAAGGCAAGACGAAGTTTTGTTCTTCGCCCAAAATGCGGTTTATCTTCTCGCTCCACTCGCCGGTAGTGGCGGCCAAAGTGAGCATTGAGTCTACCGCGGTACTCCATCGTACAAAGTCAGGTTTGCCACCGTCCGCCTCCAGGGCGAGCAGGGAGCAAAGGTAGACTCTCCGCAAGATGGAGAGCCGGTACTGGAGTGTGCGCAGAACCTTCAGCGTCTCATTATCTTCGAACTCGGATTGCGAGTATCCCTGGGCTGCCTCCTGCAGATCGGGATTGCTGATGTCGTACACATCCAAATATTTCTCCAAATCATCTTCTTCGATCAATTGCTTCAGGGACCCGCATTGCTCGGCGAAAACAGGTACAGCGTCCGCGAAAGCAGCGCCGAGGCTTCGGCGTAGACGTTGGCATCGACGGCTCTGGCCTTGTTCTTCCAGCCGGGAGATAGGGGGTAGGGGGCTGCTTCTATACGAACGTTAGCTAGGTGAAGGCTATATTAGCCAGAATGGGAACACTTACAGTCGATAACCCCTTGAGACAAGCTCGACCTCCTGGATCAATGCAAGGCTCGACGAGGTTGACGCCTCAAATGCTTGGAGATTCGTGACAAGAGTGGATGCAGCCTCTACTGCTTGCTGTCGGAGGTGTTGTAACCATTGGCGCCGGATGTAGGCGTAGCAGCTTGTGGCAACTGCTGCGAAGACTGCCAATACGGCAAGAAACCTGCCGACGCTGAAACCAGTGGACCTGTTCCGCGACCAATGTACCAGCCAGACGAGGCAAAAGGAAGTCGCCGCAGTCAAGCCGGCACCGGTCACACTCGTTGTGGCGACCTTGAACTCTTGGGGTGCGATTCGGTTGTCGGATGCGAAGCTGGGAAGGGAGGGAGCTCGTAAACCGCCTTGCTCGGCGAGGAGTTGAGAGGCGACGAGCAGGTATCGGAAGTGTTCGAGGAAACGTTGGTTGTCTGCACGCCCGATTCTAGAATTCACCGCCCGCTGATAGTCTGCGGTTAGTGGGAGGTCTCCCGACCAGCGAGTGGCCTGTAGATTGACAAACTCACTGAACAAGCGCTATGTATGCGCGCCACCGAGCCATTTCCCCGCGTGTGTATGCGTAGGGGGCGAGGAAGCTTTTCTCGAATCCGCGACTGGAGCGTTGAGGGACCTCTCGGGGCGAAATTGTGTGTGTCGTCTGAAGGGATGGCGGAGGCGACCGGCGACGGCGGGGAGCTTGTGTGTCTTCTTCCCTCACCTGGAGAAGGCGGGCGGTTAGCGCACGTTGCTGCAGGATGTAGTGACACGAAGAGAATTCTTTTACCTTCTAAGAACTCGGCCAGGGGCGAGTCATCGAATATGACGTTCTCCATCCAAGATCATGTTGTGGTGGTTGGTGGTGCGGTGAGGGTTAGGGGGAGTGCGAGTGTCTCGACGCACACTCACACAGAGATGGACACAGGCAATTGGCACGTCACCTGTTCGCGCGGCCCGTGTGATATCGTTTGCTTTGGGTTTGGTGTACGGGATTGTATACGGGATTCGTTTCGAGGGAGTAGATGTGTGGGTGGCAAGTACAGTAGTCACAATCGATCGAGGAAGTGAGGGTCTTTCGGGAGCAACCGAAAGGCGACGTTGGTGGATAAAGACAGTAGATACAAGTAGAGGTGTAGTGTAGGTAGTTTAAAGGTGAACGTTTAGTTGTGGTGGACGGTGGTGGAGTAGCGGGACGGACTAGGAAGGTGGTGGCCTCAGTTCTCGGCTCTCAGTGGTGGATGCGCGGCGTTTGGTTCCCTTTGGTTTCCTCTGGTATGGTACTCGTATGGTATGGATGGACTAACTATGGAGTCATGGACTTTTGCATCATCTGTGCGGTGCTGTGCCACTCCACTCACGTTTCAACTGTCGTCAACTGGTGGTTAACGGGGTCGGTCTGAAATGAACGCTACGGTCGGCTGGTCGGCTGGGAGGTATCTACTCTACTTGTACCTCCATAGCACATACCAAATGACTGGTACTTCCTCCTTACTTGGTTCTCTACTTTTGTACTTTACATACTCCGTGCACAGTACTCGATGAATTTATTATTACTCCGTACTGCATTCGGGGGTGAGATAATTACAAGGGACCGCTAAGGGTCTCGGAACGGTATAAGGCGGCGGTTGTGCGGTGTGCGGTGTGCGGTCTGTTACTGCCGTATACCAGAGCACATGTACGGAGTACTTGTAGTCTTGTACCATACCAATACGATTCTAGGTACTTAGTACCTAGTACGGAGTACCTAGTGACATTGTGTCCTAGTGCCCTAACACACCCAAGAACCACAAGCATGCATGAATGGTCGGGAGATTGTTGTAGATGCGCAGTGGCTAGAACGACCATTGTCGTCCCTGAATTATTACAGCAATACTAATAATAAGGTGCGGAGTACATGGGAATGAATGGAATGGCCCCTTTAGACAAGATGGTTAATTTCCTTTCCCCAGCATATCCTCATTGCAGTAATTGATTATCTACATGCACTTGTAGGCTGTAGCCCTGGACAAGTAGACAAGTACTCGGTACTCGGTACTCGGTA
Organism: Aaosphaeria arxii CBS 175.79; assembly: GCF_010015735.1. Classification (NCBI taxonomy): domain Eukaryota; kingdom Fungi; phylum Ascomycota; class Dothideomycetes; order Pleosporales; genus Aaosphaeria; species Aaosphaeria arxii. Next base: position 195,637 of record NW_022983485.1, read on the forward strand.
CTAGTGACTGCCACTGACAAGTACTGTGTACTGTGTACATACAAGACTACACGTTCCAGTTCCAGTCAACGGTCGTTCGCCTGCGGAGATGAACCTACCCCGATTGGGCGGATTAACCGCCTGTACATTTTGGTACTAGTGGAAACCCCATGTCCCACTAACCTCTTCGGTATCTAGGGAGTGCACGAGTGCTAGCCTGCTAGGTAATGTCTTACATTTACACTTACACTACTTACACTTGCACTTGCGGAATTGCAATCGCGTGGAAAGAACGAAAACGATGCAAACGATGGAACAGGATGAAAAGATTTTGCTTTTAGCTACGGCGTACTCCGTACTTGCTGAATTTAACAATTATCCAGAGTAACTACTCCGTACTTGCGAGTGATTAATACTGACTTTGTATGCACACACACACAGGTAAATGGGTAGTTTGTTTGGGGTTAGATCGGCTCGTATTGGTTCAGTCGGCTGGTTGTGTCCGATCTGTCTTGTTTGTTTTATCATCTTCTTCTTTCTGCGTAGACTTAATAATAGTGCGGTTTCCTTATGTCATTCCTCTGTCAGGCCCCCCACCCCTGAGTGGCTTATCCCTATGGCCAATCATATGCCTCCCTCTCCAACCGCTCGTCAAACAAAAGACTGGCTGGAAGGTATGTGGAACTGTAGTGGAAGACTGGGAAGACTTGGAAGTATAACCAATCTTGTAGTCATAATCATCATCGGTATGAATGGCAGAATGGAGCTCTCAACAGGCCCATCCAGCCATTCACCATTCTTGCACGACTAGTAGAATCGGGTCCACAACCTGGTCGAGTTCCTCGTAGATATCTCAAAGAGTCTCGACGTCTGGTCCCCATTAATCAAGGTTTTTTCGGATGCTTTCAGCTACCACTTGCTTTCCGTTCCATGCGTGAAGGTGACGTACGCCAAAATTCGGTGTTGTACAGCAGCAGATGGCGTCCGCCAGCCCTGCGAATAAGCCTCGTATCTTCTTTAGATCATCGAATCCAGGTAGATCATTCCCATATCCTGCATCTTCACACGGCTGCCGGCAGAGGACCATAACACAAACACGCCGTTTCTGTTGCAGGTAACTAACCGTCCGATTAGCAATCTGGGGTAGTTGCTTGGTGATGCATTCATTGACTTGAACTCGAATACCAGGTAGCACCACACCACAGCCCTAAGCCCTGCCCTTACACGCAACATGAACCAACGAGCCAACCGTCGACTACCTATCGATGCATTGAGCGGACTCGGAGATCGGATTCTTGTCCCATCATCGACTCAGTGTCTCAATCCCCGACCCCCCGTACTACTCATCTACAAGACCCTCCCTACGATGCCTATCGTGACCTTGTGCGCAACAGTGACACTCCGTCTTTCATTCATAGCAATTATCGGATGTCCATGGGCGTATTCATAGCATCTGTGCCCTCCCGGCCCGTGATCAATTTGGCCATGTCAGGTCATGTAATAAAACATCCGACGCTGCCATTCGTCCGATTAGCCAGTATTCAGCTGTAGTGGACCACCGAATTGAATATGTACCATCACCATCGCACTACTCTGCAGTTTGCAACTCGTTCTCGTACGATCCTCCTGCGGTGGCTTTTCTCGCTATTTCTGCGCTCAGTGGCTTTTCGTACCATTTCTGTCTTCACTACTGTTACAGGCTTCGGTACAGCTGCCGTGCCCTAAAAAGAGGGTCATGGTAGACGGTTGGGTGCTGCTGCATGCCCGTAGGCTCAACCAAATGTGCGTGTATGATCAGCGACGAATCGGCCTGCCTGTATGTGCATGATGATCGGCTTAAGGCTGATATATCAGCTATTAGTGATGGTAGACTAAGGTCTATTCTTTCTCTCCGATGCGACCCGTGAACGTGGACGAGATCGTCCCTGGGTGCCCCCCACCTCACGTTCGCTCATTCTGTCGACAACTCCCGTGTCGGCCCTTCTCTTCGATACCCAAAATACTATCTCGAGGCTGTCCAACCCCAGTAAACACCACCCCGTTATTCGTAGCCATCGTCACGGTAGGTATCGCATGGCAATCCTGTCCTAGCTCTCAGAGTGGGGGCTCCACCTTGTACCATTACATTCTAGTGTATGGCGAGTACAGCGGTCGGATTCTGTCTAGACTGCGCTTTCTGGCAAGTACGAGGCCCTATATGCTGCAAGAATGAACCCTCTTCCGATGTATGGTAGGGCTGCTGTGGTTTCATGCTTCCCACCTCGGCAGCCACAGTGAGACTCTCGATTCTTCTAGGAACAAAATCCACTGCACTGCCAGACAAATGAGGTTGGTCCAAACTCACTAGGTGTTCTTGGAACCCGTCCCGTTCTCACTACGATTAAATACAAGAATGGATCTCCCATGACTACTCTCGGTTCACACTCGCATGCACCTTGGCGCTACAGTGAATTCAACATTGTAGCCCGTTTATGAAGCTTCTCTCTCCCCCCCTTGGTGTTTCCAATCCCTTCCCTTTGACAGACATCCTGTCTTCACTTGGCTCTTATCCTGGACACTGACCATGTGCCGGTCCAGTGCACCCCAGTCTCTCGAAATGGATCACCATGATATTGTGGATATCGACTCCAACATAGAGCTGGTGAATGCCATGCTCGACGCTGACCCACAGTCCTGGAGAGATCATTTACGCATCATCAGAACAATAATCGCTACCACGGACATGTCAAGCATCACGCCGAACCAAGGACGAAAGGCCAGCCAAATACAGATGATACGGGTTTGCCAGCGCGTGGCCTACGCCGACGCAGACAATGGTGGAATGCTAGATATTGGAAATTGGTGTCTGAGGCAGGCACTGAGCTTACTCTCCCTTTACCCCAACGAGGTGGGAGTCTTGGAACGTAAGTAGCATTACCAAGCGGCGCGCCTGACTCTCTTAACCATGATCATAGTGATAGGGCGGAACTGGCTCCTCCGAGCCCAGAAAAGCCTTGCGAAGATACAACTCACGGATCCGGAATCCAGCAGCAGTGGTGCGAGTCTATGTTATTCTACATCTCCAGGCGATCGTAATAGACAAGTCGCCGAAGCCGAGGAGCGTTTATACACGGCTGATTACGTCGAGGCTAGAGGCATCTTGCTCCCAGCGACTGAATATCTCCAGAGAGCTGTTGACAATGCGCGCGCACAAGATGTTCTGACCGGCTCTCTTCTAGGCGACGTAAGTTTGTGCCTGTTTTGTTTGAGACAGCATTGATATCAACAATTTTTACAGGCCGCAGAAGCATTCATGAGTCTTGGGAACGTTTCTTCGCCTCGATCGAACGAAACGTATTTCAGACAAGCACTCGAGTACCTCCGAGCAGCGAAGAATATAGAGGATTTCCGGCTCCCGAGCCCCCTCGAACAGTAAGTCGAGATGCATCTCCTTTTGCATCTTGAGGCTGACGTTTTAATTTTCTATAGATATCTCGAGGATTATGGAGTCGTCTTGGAAGGATAGATCGCTTCAGTTTTGCATTTCCAGTTTCGCTATTCAAAACTTGTTGCTAGTACTATACCCTGGTCTGGAATCTTTGGTTGGAATATGCAAAGTGTCTGCATGGCTACGGAGTATATTGATCGCAATTAGAACTTCATGTTGTCATCGAGATAAAACACGAAGTTGCCTAGTAAATTATTGCCCCTGTGAATTTTGTTTTGAACAGTGCTGCATACAATCCAGGTATTACTCTTTCCTAACCAATAAATCAAATTTGGCGAGACATCTCCATGCCCCACGGAGACCAATAATGAACCCAGCTGTTCCACAGCGCGCCCGGACCACTCGGCTCCAACCGTGACATCTATTAGTTCCATGAACCTTAAACTCGTTCCCAACCACAACCCTACTCTCATACAGAAGAGGTGAACACCTCGTTGCCATTTCCACTCTATCCATTGATTCGAACACCGAAAACAACCGTTCCGTACGTAACATAGAAAGGAAGCACACAGCATTCCGAGAATATCCCGACTCCACGGCCGGACGCCGACAGAAAGCCGTACTGTGTAATCACTGCACTGCGCCTCAGATCGAATCGTCCAGAGAATCCTCGCATCTCTTCCATAATCAACACGAAATACTCTCGCACACAACATGAACGAAGAAAGGGAATTGGCGATCAGCCCGATCGTGCAAACGAGCGTACAGCACAACACACAGGTAAATGCGCCCCCCACCTCAGCACGGCTTTATCACCACGCGTATCCTCCTGAAAGTCCCGGTTTCATTGACATTGCCACAGGTCGTCTCGAACATTCGAAACCTCACCGCCTCACTTTTTGGTGTCGCTGCGGGCACCCTCGGATTGGAATCGTACCCTGGCTTTATATTCTACCTCGTCGGAACGCTGGTGGTTTCGGCGATGATCTTCGCGTTCAGGGCGGAAGGCAAACCGTCAGAGTACTTCTATAGGCCACTGGGAGACTTGTGGGCCGGCGAGGTTTTCGGTGGGCTCAGTGGGTTTGTTCTTACGTGGACGCTGTTCTATGGTCTGGTGCAGGCTTGAGGAGGCGAGAAAGGAAGGCTTGCGGGAATTTTAACAAGTGTCGGCAGGGGCGGCGGAGGCAAAATATACGAAGGAAGAGATGCCATGTCGAGGGTGGATCCTGGGCATGTGTCTTTCGAACGAGGGTTGATGCAGCCGCCTCGCGCCGTTGCTCCGTTTTCGGATGATTCTACGGGATCAACTGGGTGTCGTCAGGATAAAGAGCGGGAAGTCTACTGTCACATAGACTCATGGCGCAGCTATTTTTCACCCCACTTGGTGATTTCGCAGCGTTCAGAAACATTCATAATAAAGATACCCAAACACCCATATCACAGTGTGTTCCACTCCTGAAACCATGGATCTGAACTCGATGGCCATTGCGGCTTCCAACAGCTATGCTAGAGCGTCAACAATTGAGGCGTCTTAACTTGCGAAATGATTCCAATGCCAATTCAATTTCAGCCATTACTTAGGTAGTTTGCGCTCAATGGTACATGTCCCAGATCCAAGAGGCCCATCACATGTATGCTCGAGGCCTGGCCTGTGCTCCTTTAGCTATCACGTGATACCCCCAAACGCCAGCTTAATTGATTTCCTTAGTCAGCCCGCGACGCGTTTTGGGAGATCGCGTCGCTCGCGACTTTCCCCACGACCACTTTCCGCCTGTCCCTCTATCTACCTAGATTTCACCTCACGCACTGCTGTTCTCTCCCAGCTCCATACCAACTCCCAACACCGATCATAACAGTATATTCTACTCGTATCAGCAACCAGTACGTATAACAATTGTTCTTACACCCGCGATGGGTATTAACACTCTCCAGTGCTTGAGGCACGCTTAGAACAAGCTCAGCTTCTGAAAAATGTAAGACACAAATCGCACCCACATCTTTAACATGATTAACACTTTGAAGGTGGTGGATGCTATCAAGGATCTGGTCCAAGACTGCAACTTCGATTGCAATGACTCCGGCTTTGCCCTCCAGGCCATGGACAACTCCCACGTTGCGCTCGTGTCTATGATGCTGAAGTCGGACGCCTTCTCCCCCTACCGATGCGACCGCAACATCGCTCTTGGCATCAATCTCGGCTCGCTCACAAAGGTCCTCCGCGCTGCGGGCAAGGATGACCTCCTCACAATAAAGGCCGAAGATGCACCTGATGTCGTCAACCTGGTGTTCGAGAGCAAGGATGTGGACAGGATCAGCGAGTACGACATCAAGCTCATGGATATTGATCAGGAGCATCTGGGAATCCCCGAGACTGAATATGCTGCGACTATTTCTCTCCCATCTGCCGAGTTCCAGCGCATCTGCAGAGATCTCAGCGCCCTGTCAGAGTCTGGTTCGTCTACTAAAGGATTCTAGCAATTTAGATCATCACACTGACTACGGATAATAGTCTCCATTGAGTGCACAAAGGAGGGTGTCAGCTTCAAGGCATCGGGAGACATTGGTTCGGGCTCCATTCAGCTCAGGTCCAATACGGACGTCGAAAAGAACGAGAACAGCGTCGAGATTGACATGTCTGAGCCGGTCGCTCTCACGTTCTCCCTCAAGTATCTCGTCAACTTCTGCAAAGCAAGTGGCTTGTCATCCCAAGTCAAGCTGTGCTTGTCGAATGAGGTCCCACTTCTCGTCGAGTACGGCCTCCAGAGTGGAAGTTATTTGAGGTTCTACCTCGCACCAAAGGTATGACCCGAGCACTGTAGCACGTTCACTGTTCATACTAACGACCACCATAGATTGGCGACGAGGAATAATTGCAGCGCGGACGCGTACGAAATTAATTACATGTCTTCAGGATACAATGGGAGATCATCATAGCGTTATATGTTTGTGACGGAAAGTGTTATTCGGGTCGGAACTGGCATGGTAGAATATCAGTGTGGTGTGTTTCGTGGAGTGGGTTCCAGACCGTCGGTACGCGGGAGGTGCCCCGCCGACGTCAGCGCGTCGGGTCGAGCAGATAACGAAAAATCAACAATACAACCTGACAGATACCACAACTTTGCGCCGCTGCTTGTCTTCATATCAACAATTCGCATTATATCACCTTGGGGTATCCCAGCATCTACTGCGCATAACATGACTTCGGGGAATGTGATACCGGAGACGCGAGTCCTAGCAATCGCAAGTCATGTAAGAGTCATGTCTTTCTTCACTTCTTTCAGAGGGTGCTGATCATGCGACAGGTCGTCCATGGGTATGAATAGCAATTGCACCAAACGAAAATGAGGACTGAACTTAATGTCCAGCTATGTTGGCAACAAGATGGCAACGGTCGTCATGCAGTCCTTAGGATGTGATGTTTCGGCTCTCAATACGGTGCATTACAGTATGTTTTATGTTCACCGATCGGCAATCGCCTTGTCTACGTATCGTTCAATTGGTACTGACGCGCTTGTCATTAGGCAATCATACCGCATACAAGCAGGTCAAGGGCACGAAAACGACGGCGCAGGAGATCGCGGATCTATACGAGGGGTTGCAACAGAGCAATCTGAACCATTTCGACATGTTACTGACTGGGTACATGCCCAGTGCAGAGGCAGTGGAGCAAGTCGGGAAGATCGCAAGGGACCTCAAGTATAACTCTGTCACGAAACCGGGGAGCTTCTTCTGGGGTGAGTCGCGTGCGTCACTTTCAGGGCGACCGCTGACCGCGCACAGTGCTGGATCCAGTCATGGGCGATAATGGCAAACTCTACATTCCCGAAGATGAAGTGCCCCAATACAAATCGCTTCTGCGGGAGGCAGACCTCATTCTCCCCAATCAGTTCGAAGCGGAGTACGTTACCCAAATGCGGGGGTGATAACTGTGGAAACTGACCTGATCTTCCCAGGACCCTTTCCGAGACCACCATCACGGACCTCGATTCCCTCGCCGCCGCCATAGAGATTCTACACAAGAAATACCAAGTGCCACACATCATCATCACCTCCCTCCGACTAACCCGCGATAACCAGACAATACCTTCCCGGCCAGTATCTAAGCCAGCCTCAACCACTGTGTCTGGTGCACAAACGCCCTCCGAGTCGCAAGGCCAGAGCGTAGATGCGTCGAATTTGTCTGAACAAGCTACATCCAAGATAGCTTCGAGAGCCGACGGCCAGGCCGAAGAGGTTGAGACTCTAACTATAATAGGTTCCACATCTACTTCCGACCATAAACCTCGTCTGTTTCGCATTGATACACCCCAGATACCACTTTTCTTTTCTGGAACGGGCGACATGTTTGCAGCACTCACCATCCCCCGTTTGATCGAAGCCGTACATGCTTCGCCCACCCCAGACCTCTCGAGCCGGGCGAGTTGGAAATCCCCAGACGATGTTGCCGCTGAGGACCTTCCCCTAGCAAAAGCGTGCCAGAAAGTCCTCGCATCCATGCAAGCCATTCTCGCCGCAACCTCGGCTAGATGCGAAGCCGAAATGGAAAAGTACGACGCCCAGGTCGAGAAGGAGGGGTGTGGACAGGGCGCAGAAGCGGAAGAGCAAAGAGCAAAGAGGAGGCATCTCGCGCTGATGAATGCATCCGAGGTGAAACCAGTGAGGTTCTTCAAGGAGCTCACTGATCCTCCCGAGCTGGAGCGGTTCAAGCCGAGGAGTGTTCAGAACGAAATCGGGAAGAGAGGCTGAGATTAACCTTGAGCTAACAGGTTTGGGACGAAATATATTCATTTCGATTGACCAATAGACATTAGATAGGAGCAGAGTCCGCCAGTTCACTGTGGTGACTTGAGCATGTCTGCGTGGTTGATACCAATATTACGTTGTAACATCCCTATTCTTGATCATTGGCAAAGGTATTCCTGTCTTTTATTTGGCATATCTCATTGTGGAGGTCTTCTTTGAAGCCCTATTTAATCCTTCGATCCTTCTATCAGACAACTACACCATGCGCTTCTGCTTATTCGTAAGGTATCCATTCAAGCACCATTGGCAGGCGCCGAGCCAAATCCACCCGTACTGCCAAATCCTCCAGCGCCCCTCACACTCTCCTCCAACTTATCGACGACGATGACGCTAGGCATGACGATCTGCAACGTAGATTTCTCATTAGCATTTCCCCCCAATTCACACACAATGTACCGTTCACGACCATGAGGACTGAGCATTCCATACCTTCTCGACGATCAATTGGGCGATGCGGTCCCCGACCTTGATCTCAAAGTCCACGTCGGACAGGTTCGCGAGGATGACGCCGACCTGGCCGCGGTAGTCTGCATCGATGACGCCGGCGAGCGTGTCGATGCCGTGCTTGGCGGCGAGTCCGGAGCGGGGAGCAACGCGGCCGTCTTGATAATGGGGAAATCGAAATCAGCAATTTGTCTCTCGCATTGCGGATGCGAATATAATTCCCAATTGGAAAACCGAATGGCAATTGCAATTGCAATTGTTGTCACATCGGCAACGGTACGGAGGAGACCGCATGACACTCACATGTTCCAACAGGCACTGCTATGCTGATATCGGTGTCGACTCTCGCCCTCCCTCTCGCGGGGATGACAACGTCACGAGCACTGTACAGATCATGACCGGCGGCGAACTCGCTGCCCTTGGTGGGCGCAGATGCCTTGTCACTCAGGAGCTGGACCTGGAGCTGCATCTGGGCGGCGGCGGCAGCGACGATGCTGGGGGCTATGGGGGCAGCGGGCTGGAGGGCAGAGACCGTCGCGCTGCCGATGGGATGTGTGGGGTGGTGCTGGTCCTGCTCGAGGGTCATTGCGAGGGGCGTTGGTGTTGCGGTGCCGGAGTCGGAACCGCGGGGGAAGGAGGAGGGTTGTTGGGCGAGGGGCGTCGGGTCGATTACTCGTGTGCGTTTGGGGAGTGGGGAGGCGGGGAGAGATGGTGGCTCGTGAGTGTTTGGTGCTGGCGTCGTGGTCTCTTCTGACATTATTGTGTGTGTCGGCAGGAGGTTTTGGAGATTGGAAGATGGTGAAGGGTGAATGTGCGGTGAGGAGTGCAAGGACGCGTTGTGGGGTTGAAGTGGATTCGACGCGTTGATTGGGCGGGGTTGTTCCGCACGACTTCCTCCTCGTCACCGTTCTCAGGAACGCGGAGCAGAGCCTCAATCCTTCCCTCGTTACACCGTGCACGTCATTGTCAACTCATGGCCCAGGGACCTGGATTCATCATCCGCTTAACAAGGAATCTCGATAACTTGCCATTGAAGTAACTTTCCCACTCAATTTTCCAATGCTCTCAGTCAGGTGTTGAGTGTGACTTGCAATTTTAGGTGTGCTTGCTGACAAGGGGAAGCTGCTATGATTTGTTTCGACAATTCGCGCCCGCTTCTTCTACAGTGGGTAGGCTCCTGGTCCATCGGGTTGGCCCTTTGTTAGTATCTAATTAATGCCAAATCTATCAATTTGAGAGGCTTTAAGACTATTGACTACCTAGCTACAGAATAATCTTGCTACTTGAGCTCCTATGTATAGAAGATACATGAAGCTAACAGGTAACCAGCCCGACGCGCCTACCTTCTAGACAAACATGAACAGAGATTATTTCAACTTAGTCTTCTGTATGGAGCACTGCAAGTCCATTGTTGTTGCGTGCATGCTGGTCACAGGATCGATCGTTCCTGACCTGCTCTCGAGACCCAATACTACTAATTTTGCTTTCGCCGAGGTATCCCGCATCTTTGGGGATTCTGTTGCCCCTGCCTGCTACCACCCAGCTAGGGATGCCGGCATGCGAAAAGACGCCTGTCTACGACAATAATGACGCACAGCCTCTACTGTATAGAGAGAGAAAAAAGAGAGAAGAAGAGAAAAGATCACGAAGATTCCTCGGACATGACCGAAAACCACGCGATGGGGGCGTGGACCTCACATCCCACATCTCCACAACCGTGGCTCACCACTGATGACCAACCACCGAGGCCGAAGTGTTTCTCTCCTGAAGCCTGATCTTGTGACCTGGAGATTATTCAAGATTTACAATGCGGCTCTGCGCGCCCCAGCTGGGGAACGGGTCGCCGATCTGTTCTCAGCCTAGGACTTGAGCCGCATTATTCTTGTTTTGCCCTGGACCAGACGAGTTTTCTTTATTTTCGTACCTGTCAGCAAAAGTCTCTACTAGTGCCTGAAAATTTCTCCCGGGAAATCGTCCAACAGGTTCGCTTTTGCAACGCCAGCACCGTTCCTCTACACTAGTAACTGGCCGAGACCGTATTCATGCTCGACTAGCCCGAGGCTACATCACGCCAGTAGCAAATCATGACACCCAGACTGACGGAGCTGGCCCCGCTGCTACAGTGAGGTGAAGTCTTTCGTCTAATCACATCTTTCCAAGTCGAGTCGACAATGGCCCGGATTCGTCCTTTTTCAATTGTCCCTCGACCGTCGCATCAGGTTTGGCTACTAATTGGACGCACGGTGAGGTCGCACGACAGTGCTTCCACGCGGCTCTTGCTAGAGCCATTATTTTCTTCCATCTCACTTCTTTCCCTTTACCTAAGTAGGTTAATGCATTTGCTGGGAGTCGTCACCTATGATGCTCATTGCTTCGCAGTCGGAGTACCTCACCTCATGCATAGACATACACGCAGTTAGCGCGGCAGTAGTACAAGGAGGAGGTCTGCATGTCCTCACTCGCATAATTGTTGAGCTGTCTGGAGAAAGCCAACATCCGGGGTTGGTTCTCCCTCTGTTGAGAAAAGCCATGTTGATCAAGACACTGCGACTGCGGGGTTTCTCATCAGAAATGCCCTCCAGGATGAGCTAAATCACGATCGGCCTGGTAAAACCCTCTTTTGAAAAGATTTGATTCGAGGAGTCGGGCAAGTGTGCCGTAGGTGGCACTGCTACCTGGTCGACATCTCCAACATCTTGTAGACCGTGCCATTGCCCGCTAAGCATTTAGACAAGACCTTAGTGCCCGATGTTGCCAAATCTTGTTTACGCCACCCCATACTCCGTGTTCTCCAATTCAACCTGGCCAGCATCTTGTTGCGTGAGAAGTACATTCTACTAACCACACAGATACATCGTAGACGTGTGAACATGATAGCAACGAAGAAACCTCAAGGTGGGTCTGTAACGTTATTGAAATATCAGAAACGTCATGCGCCCGTCTGACTGCAACAACATCATCAGGTCGACACGTGTTGAGTGTCCTTCTATTTCTCATCGCAATGAGGTGATCCCTACTCATTCGAAATTTACACCATAACCCCGATGTAACTGGAGCTAGCAACCTGGAGCTAGTGTGGAGTTCGTGGATGGCGTACCGCGGACATTATCCTCCCCACCTTTGCTCCGTACGATGTACGCTTGATGCAACGTCCAGATGTATTTGCACACAGTCCCGACTCGACTAGACCTTGTTGGTGCCCGCACGGTATCCCCAGATGTTCTTTTCACGCTATTATTCCAATCACCCAATGATTGTACTCGTGACTCCAGTCCTCGGTCCAGTCCCCAGCAAAGCCATCACGTCCCCAGCTAAGCATGTCAAGCCTGTCAAGCCGTTGACCCAAGGTTGAGATCTACAATCTACTTAAAGGAGCTTCAGGTCGCTCCCCAATTCCATTCTCCAGCTCATCACATCCACTTACCTCCATCTCTTCTCCACCAATCTTTGTCATTACATAGAATTCCCAATACCCCGGATCATGGGTTTCCTGATTCAAAAGCCTGAGGGCACTGCCGGATCGGCATTGCCAGCCATCCTGGTCGGTCTGTTCGTCGCTTTTGGCGGCGTGTTGTTTGGGTAACCTACACCGTGTTCCCATCTGGATCTACACAGGGCTAACATGTTGATAGTTATGATACTGGTACCATTGGCGGCATTCTGGGCATGAAGTACTGGAGGGAGCAATTCTCTACTGGCTACATCAACCCCAAAGATCATCTTCCCGATGTCACCGCTGCACAAACTTCCGAGATTGTTTCCATTCTTTCCGCTGGTACCTTCTTTGGCGCCCTCACGGCCGCACCTGTAGCAGATTTGATTGGTCGCCGACTTGGCTTGGTTGCTTGCAATGTCGTCTTCTGCATCGGTGTCATCCTCCAGACCGTTGCCACTGACATTCCTCTCTTCGTTGCTGGTCGTTTCTTTGCTGGCTATGGTGTCGGCATGATCAGTGCTACCATTCCTCTCTACCAGTCCGAAACCTCACCTAAGTGGATCCGTGGTGCCGTCGTCGGTGCATACCAACTCGCAATCACAATTGGACTTCTTCTTGCAGCCATTGTCGACAACGCAACCAAGCACCGCAACGACACTGGATCTTACCGCATCCCCATTGCAGTCCAATTCGCATGGGCTATCATCCTGTTCGTTGGATGTATCTTCCTTCCCGAAACGCCTCGCTTCCACATCAAGAAGGGCCGTCATGAAGCTGCTGCTAAGTCGCTTTCGGTTCTTCGCCGTCTTGACGTCGATCACCCTGCTCTCCTTGAAGAGTTGTCTGAGATCAACGCCAACCACGAGTATGAGCTGAGCCTCGGCAAAGCCTCTTACCTCGACTGCTTCCGAGGAAACTTGGGCAAACGTCTCTTCACTGGATGTGCTCTTCAGGCTCTCCAGCAGCTCACTGGTGTCAACTTCATCTTCTACTATGGCACTTCGTTCTTCCAGAACTCTGGCATCAAGAACCCCTTCATCATCAGCATGATCACATCCGCCATCAATGTTGCCTCCACTTTCCCCGGTCTCTACCTCGTTGAGAAGTGGGGTCGCCGCAACCTCCTCCTCTTCGGTGCTATCGGCATGGCTGTCTGCCAGTTCATCGTCGCCATCACTGGTACCGTCGTCGGTGTTGAGAACATGGCCGCCCAACAGGCCCTGATCGCCTTCGTCTGCATCTACATCTTCTTCTTCGCCAGTTCGTGGGGACCCGTCGCCTGGGTCGTGACTGGAGAGCTCTTCCCTCTCAAGGTCCGAGCCAAGTCTCTCTCCATGACCACCGCCTCCAACTGGCTCCTTAACTGGGCTATCGGTTACGCCACTCCCTACCTCGTCAACAACGAGCCCGGTGACGCCAACCTCGGTGCCAAGGTGTTCTTCATCTGGGGCGGCTGCTGCTTCATCTGCATCTTCTTCGTCTGGGCCATGATCTACGAGACCAAGGGACTCGCCCTCGAGCAGGTCGACGAGCTCTACGCAAAGGTTGACAAGGCCTGGAAGTCCCCCGGCTTCGTTCCTACCGTCTCTTTCCAGGATGTCCAGGACGTGAACGGCGGCAGGAAGTTGAGCTTGGCTGAGGCTGAGAACGAGGCTACCAGGAAGAGGAGCGTCGCCCACTCCGAGAACAAGGGCAACATGACCGAGAAGCATTTGGACGTATAGATGATGGATCAAGACACTTAATGTTGAGAAGCATGGCATACATGACTATTACTGGCGTTTTTCCCAAGGTGTGAGGTTACGACCAAGGGAATGTAAATATTAAATGGGGAGTTCGACGTGTATATATGAACCTTTTACTCATTTCCTTTCGAATCCAACTGTTAAAACAATTCATCTTACTGTGCACAAAGTGACTCGCTGCCTGTACATGGTATAGTGAATGATTAATTGCTCGCTCACAAGCAGTTCCCTATTCCCACACCTTCATAGGTAGCGAGAGGGGAAATTTTTCTCACCTGATGAAAACAGTCAAATGAAAAGACCATTAATTTTTCCACGCTCTTCTCAGCAGCAACGCGTAAGACAAGTGAGCAAATAAGTCACATCTTCTCACTCGACAATAAACTGGAATGGTTGAAAGAAAAGAAAGAAGAAGAAAGAGTCGAAGGTGCATGCAAGCATCACACTTGACAACATACCTTACTCTAATCGAAGTTGGTTCAAAAGAAAATGGCTGTCACCACCTATCTCCATCCTCGACATTGTCCTGTCCGCTGGGGTTTGGAAATCGCTGAGTACGCTTGTCAGCGATGCAATTGATGAACCACTTCGATAATTGCGGTTGTGGTTTCCTCCTTGAATGTGCATTGATCTTCACACTTTCGTGTCCATGGAATATGTAACTACCGGTCAGTTGAATGGATGCTACAAAGGATAGAGTCTATATTACATCAATGTTATAAAAGGATGTTGGAAAGTTTCATTTTGCGTGAGGAGCAATATTAGGTAGGTCATGGCAAGGATCGTGTTATAAATCTATGCAAGGTCAAGACAGCCGTCTGGAGGGCTGAGGATGTGGTTAGTGAGTATTGAGAGAGCTGTGTTGAATCGGCAGCTGTATTGAGTGTTACGTTTCGTAGTGCTTTTGGTGCATCCGACTTCGAATGGGCGATAACGAAAAGAAGGGTTGTCGAGCAGTTCAAACTGGGAGTGGAGGAAAAAGGCCAAGTTGTATCCTCCATCCTCAGGTTTTTTGCATGTTCATGTAATTTCACAGAGTAGCGGTAGGAATTTTGCACGAAACGGTAGTAAGTTCTTTTGTTATCCAGATAGAACATAAATGATTTTAACATCGACCATGCGAATGGTGGTATATCATCGAAGAACGCCCCCGAAATGCCTGAACGCCATATGCCATGCTGCCTTTTTTTTGACCGTACAGTAGCAATCAGACTTTGCCCTTCTTCGGCGTTCGGCCTTCCTCATCATCGGACGCCTCCTCAACCATGGTCGCGTCATCCTCACCATCGCTCTCGTTCCTGCCGCGCTTCAATCCCTTCATTTTCCTGGTCTGCATCTTGCCGAGGTCCTGCTTTCCGACGTGGATCTTGCCGACCTTGTCACCCATGATGTCCATATCGATGTTCTTCTTCGTCCTTGGCTCTGCGCCCTTGGGTTTCTTCATCGCCTCTTTCAGCATGTCGGGGTCAGGGAACCTCTCACGGCCGACGGTGAAATCCATGCGCGGTCCCATCTCTTCGACTTCCACTCGTGGGAGCTTCTGCCCGCTGCGCTTGGTCTTGATCAAGTAGCCTCGGAGGTGGATCTTTGGGGAAGGGAGACCCTCCTCCTCCTCTTCAGCAGAAATTGAGATGATATATTGGAGTCCCGACACGTCCACCTCGTTAGTGTCCTGGCCTCGGAAGAAGTCAAGAAACAGGGACTTTGCGAGAGTATACTTGGTCTCCGTGGGAGACTCGAAGGCTGTGCCGTGGAAAGAAAGCATGGGCTTCATTCCAATTGCGGGTTTGCCGTTCTTGAATTGGCTGAGCTGGCGGAATGTGTCCGGGTTGACATAGAGCTCGAGCATGTCTAGGATCTTGTAGTCGAATGTTCGAATGAGGGTGATGCAATGAGGGCGCTTCTTCGAGTGACTGCTAAGAGCAAGGAGGGAAGTATCGTTCTTGTTGGAGAAGAATTCGAGAGCTTAGGCAGAGTTAGTAAATGTATTGGAAAAAAACTCGACATGCGGGATATCGTACAAGTTGCATCTTCAAAAGGATGGATGTCGTTCTTCTTAGTAAATCTCTCGACGAACGGGCGTTTCAATGAGACCAAGTCCGACACGACTAATTTCAGGACTTCAGAGGTCTTGGTTGCGCTGAGGAAGAGGGTTGTCTTGGGGTTCTCATGCTGCTGCGGCGCACGCTTGTCCATGGCACGCTTTGCGCGAGCATTTTTGGGTTTGCTATGCGAATGGTCAGTTCGTGTTGTCATTTTATGCCTCTCGATACCATTGATTATACGAGATTACACAAAGAGAAGCACTTACGCTGTCTTCAACATCTTGGCGTTGTGATATAGCGAGGGTACGATATTTGTTCTCGAGTCCTAGCAATCTCAAAAAGTTCGGCGGGCGAACCAAAAATTTGACGGAGTTCCGGAGAAACCGATCTGCCGTGTCTGTTCTGCTGCATGGCCAGGCAGTGTTATGTAATCGGCTATCCCCAGATAGGCCAGTGGGGCCAATAGCACGTCAGAGGTCACAACCTTAGTTAACTTAATCATACCATTATATTTTATCAGATCGTAATCCATCGCCATTGCGATTGCGGAATCTTCCCTTTTCTTCTCACTCGCATCCTTGCCTTTCTTAAAACTATAATCACATTATAAATCCATCTCTCCTTGTCTTCCTACGTTATCGCCAATTGATTACCCTCCTTCTGGTTCCACTCTGCTCCTGCCTCGACGTTCCATACCCCCCCGCCGACACCCCGCGCTCCTCGCCCATCGCCAAAATGGCAAGTGTACATGAAATCCCAGATGAGGGTGCTTTCGCCTCCACCATATCTTCGATCCCACAATCAACACTCGCAGTCATCTACTTCCACGCACCATGGGCCGCTCCGTGCAAACAAATGTCAACAGTCCTTTCTGCACTCGCCAGCACCTATTCCACAGATGCTCCCATCGCCTTCCTCTCCCTCAATGCTGAAGAGCTCCCAGAAATCTCGGAGCAATATGACGTTACAGCAGTTCCCTACATAGTCCTCCAGAAAGATGGAAGCGTACAGGAGACGGTCTCGGGTTCAGACGCAGCGAAAGTCCGAGCGGCAGTTGAGCGATATGCAGGAGCCGGCAATAAATCCAGTCTACCACCAGCGCAAACCGTTACGAAGCCAGCCCAGCAAGCTGCTATGAATGGCGCGGCAAATGGCTCAGGATCCCTTGCGCCCACAGCCGGCGATTCCAGCACCGCACCCGAGGCCGGCGAGACCAGCCAAGAGGAGCTGTTCAAGAGGCTCGGGGAACTCGTCAAGGCGGCACCAGTCATGCTTTTCATGAAGGGAACGCCTAGCCAGCCACAATGCGGATTCAGCAGGAAGACAGTTGGACTACTTCGAGAAAAGGGAATTCGATATGGTTTCTTCAACATCTTGGCCGACGACGAGGTGAGACAGGGTCTCAAGGAATTTGCGGAGTGGCCCACTTTCCCCCAAGTCTGGGTCAATGGCGAACTCGTTGGCGGATTAGATATTGTAAGTCCAATCATGACTGTGATTGTTTCGACGCTAACAGCAAGCAGGTCACTGAGGAGTTTGAGAATGACCCAGACTTCTTGCGTGAATATTCTGTTAATGGCCAGGCTGCTGCTGCTTAGATAGCATGAGATGCTACGGGACAGAATTATAACGGCAGACTTATATCTTCTAGAGAGAGACGCTCTGCATCCGTGGATCTTGAGCAAAAGCCGGATGGCTGGGCTTTCGGGAGTTATGTCTGGGAATACCAATGAGCCATGAATACAAATCTTTCTTCTATATCGACGTATCAAAGAAGTTACGACAGCTATGACGGCGACAGGATTTCCAACCTCATCAAGTCGCCGATTATATGATACAAAAATCTTTGACCTATGTAGGACAATAATTAAATAACGATGATATTCTCCAAAGGTTTATTGTAAATTATTGAATCGCCGAACCCTTCTTGCCCGTACATGAATCTCGAAATCAAAGACATGAAACATATCTGTAATTCTTCTTCTATGATATTTCTTGGATATTAGGAACACTACGGTTGGTCCTTCCAGAACCATTTCCTACTCCGCACGCGACACCTACAGAGCCAATGACGCTCCAGGATGGAGACTCCGACCAACCACGATCGTTACATTCCCGATACCTCTAAAACTCCTCCACTATCCACACCTACCTTCCTTTCCCATCCTCTCCATCTATCAATTCCCCCCAACCCCTAAACTCAAAGTACCAAATCGAATAGAAAGAAAAGGAAGTCAAAACTCAAAAATAAAAGAGATAGTGAAAATGGCACAACGCCCCAACGAAAACGTCTACTTCGCCCGCTCACCCATCTGCGACGCCGCCTCCTCCGGCAGCGGCAAAGGCCTATTCGCCAACCGCGCTTTCGCTCCCGGCGACGCGATAAGCGTGATCGAAAGACCGCTCGGGACATCGCTGGACGTCTCACGGTTGGAAGATACGTGTTCGAATTGCTTCCTGTGGACGACGATGCCGCATGCCGACCACGGCGAGGCGCTCGGGGCGAGGCTTTATGTGCCCGAGGATGCGAGGGTGGATGTGTGCACGGGGTGTCGGAGTGTGAGGTATTGTGGGAAGGTGAGTTTGAGTTTAGTTGTTGTTGTTTTGGGAGGGTGGTGAGAGTTGTTGCTACTGCCATGTTTCCAATTTTATTATTTATCATTTATCAAGTTTCAATTCCCAATCCTCAATTCTCAATTCCCTAGTTCTATAATTCCTGGGAATAAAGGGTTTTAATGATTTTAACAAATAGAAATGCCAAACTGCCGCCTGGAAAAGAGGTCACAAGTACGAATGCAAGGTACTGAAGTCAATCAACAGCATGCCCGGGAGGTCACTTCCCAAGGCCGTATTCGCGATCATCGACATGCTGAGCAGGCGGAAGAACGGCCTCATTGACGATCGGACGTGGGCGATGCTGTGTGAGCTCGATGGGCACGTGGACCATTTCAGGATGTCGGAGGTGTGGAGTGATATCGAGCTCATGGCGACGGGGGCGCTGCATTACTCGGGGACTGGGAACACGTTTGACAGAGATTTTGTGATTAGCATGCTTGGGAGGGTCAGTATTCGAGAATCTCCGGCTTGTATGAGTGCTTGATGGCTGATGTGGGAGAGCAGGTGCTGGCGAATAGTTTGACGATTATCACGCCCTCGCTGGATCCTATGGGAATCATGATCGATCCACACCTGTGCCGGATCAACCATTCGTGCGACCCCAATGCATTCATCATGATGGACGGCCCGCAGGTTTCGATCCGCCCGCTCCGAGAGATCAAAAAGGACGAGGAAGTCTTGATTTCATATTGCGATACTACGCTCCCTTACGCACGCCGTCAGCTGGATCTTCAGACTAGATGGTTTTTCACCTGCAAATGTAGCAAGTGTAAATTGGGCACGACAGCGCCAGAAGACGAATGGAAAACACCACCCAAGGACCTGGCTCCGGAATGGAAGGCGAAAGCGAAAGAAATGAGCGGGAGGCAAGCTCTGCTCGACGACCCTGCGAACTACGTCGGGCCATCGGCGGACGAGAAGCATGTTGCGGTGCTCCAGGGGAAGGCCTTCGAGTGCCACCGAGAAGCACAATTGCAAGAAAGATTTCCAGATTCTCTGCGGATTCTGAAAGAAGGCATGTCGATCTGTAGCCAGACCAAACTCTGGCCAATCCATCGTCAACCGTATCCCTCGCTACGAGATGACTGCATCTACGCTTTGCTCGAGCTGCAGAAGTATCGAGAAGCGTTTACGCAGTCTTTCGTGCGTTATCGATATGTCATGCCTAAGCTTCAACGGACGAGTTTTCATCCCGCTCGCGTGACGCAGACGTGGAGTACGGCCATGCTTGCGTTTTATTTTTCACAGGAGGCGCCGATCATACCTGGCGTGGAGATGCCTCTGGTTGCACTCATGCTCATGCGGGAGACCGCTGGGCTGTGTGAGAAAAGTCATGGTGGGAAGAATACTTTCACGATCAGTGTAAAGAAGAAGCTTAGGGAGGTGGAAAGCGCATTGTGTGCAGTACTTGGTGTGGATGATCCGACAATCATAACCACGGAGGGATCTGAGCAAATGGACATTCTCGAGGAGAAGATTCCGTTTAATGATGATCTGGATGTTGGACTAGAGGCGATTGTTCGGTGAGAGTGACATCGGTCATCGACCGCTCGAACGAAGATGGCTCGCATTGATGAGCTTCGGTAGCTGGTGAAAATGAGGGTGAAAGTGAGAGAGCGCTGCGATTCACATGCAGTACATTAGTTCAAACACTTCGTTCTTCGATGCACTTCCAACGAACTCACACTCTTGCTTATGCTTTCACGTTCACCGTGCAGGACTCATCATTTCGTCATTCAAGCCTCGCCTCTCCATGCCCATTGAACTTCGCGCGGTCATACCTGTTCACCTTTCCAGGCTCTTTGGGCTTCACACGGGCATACCCGTTCACCTTTTTTCAGGCTTACGATTCATCATCACCACTGCTCTCTCACTTTGAGGCGAACCCGTCCTCGTACGTCTATAAAGAGCGCCCATCTGTTCCACCTCTTCTTCAACTCAACACTCCACTTCGCAACAACCCTTCCTGTCTCGTTGACGCTCAATCACTTCCATCTCTGCATAACACCCAATTGTCCAGTCTTCAGACCACAAAGCTCCCCACTTGCCATTCAACCATCAGCCATCACAACCACTATCAGACGCAAGTCTCACCCGACAAAATCCTCAACGATCAAAATGCCCCGCCCCGCCAACAACGCCAACGTCGCCGCGGGCAAGTCGACCAGAATGTTCAGCCTGGACATGGTCGCTGCGCTCTTGATGTCCTGCTCCGTGACCACTCTCACTCACAAGCAGTACGAGTTGATGAGCGCGCTGGACGGCCAGAAGACGGTGTCGGCACTCCAGCATGACTTCCGGGCCGTCATGGCGAAGGCCAAGGAGCTCAAAGAGAGAATCGACGGCGGTGAGGAATTCGTGCCTGTCGCTGCGAAGAAGAGACGTATGTTTTTCCTTGTTTCACTTCCATCCATCCCATGTCTCCTTCACTTGTCCTGTGATTGGCATTTGACTGATTCATTGTTGCGTACAGCTGCTTCTTCGATGAAGGGCGATGGCCCACCAACGAAGAAGGCGAAGACCACCAAGGCTGGAAGAGCTACACCCAAGCCTCGTGGAGGAAAGAACATGGGCAAGCCAAAGGACATCGACACGCCCCCCAGCTCTCCGCCTTCGCTCGACAATGACTTCGCCGACGCCGAAGATGATGGTATCGACAAGACCAAGCTTGATGCGTTTGACAGTGATACCTCAGTCAACGCATTCATCAAGCAGGAGATGAATTGGGTCTAGGGAGTGAGGGCGGATACGTGGCACACTCGTTCTTTTGTCTTCTGAGGACGTGTGGCGGTATGGAGTTGGGAGCGACCGCTTGGGACGTCTTGTGAAGCAAAGGGTACCAGACGATAATAGTTCAAGCTCTAACATATGAGGAGTTTTTCGGATTTCCGTTTCTGGAGTCAAGTCATGAGAGTCGTCTAAACCGAATTCATGAGATGCATGATTGCGTCACAAAACCACAAGAAGACAACGATTACTTCATAGGCTCACATTCTGCAGGGCAAAAACGTCCTGGAAGGCTATAGTGCAGTTAGCTAGGTACACAATTCACAAATCATGTCTCCAGAAAAGATGAAAGACAATTGCATGATCCGAACGTCATTTATCGTGGTGGGAATAAATGAAAAGCACATGGTGTATAATACCGAGTCCATATGTGATGCGAATATATGTGTTACATGTTCCGATATGTTCAAGAAAGCCGTGTAAATGCAACATAGGAGAATCAAGATATGGAATTTAGTATTGACGTGTTAGCAGTCGGATGATTGAAGATATGTGAATTTACACTCTTCGCCATTTTGACTGGGAGCACTGAGTAAGCATGGATTGGTGGTCGCAGGTTAATGCAGGTACCGTGCGAGGCATTGTGGGTCCTGAATCGCGCGCGGAGGTGATCGGGAACTTGTTATCATCGTATCTATTGTGCATCGTATCGTAAAAGTAGCATGAGCTCGGGTGACGCAGTGCTCTAGGCAAAGGTAGAAGCACAACAGCTCCAGAAACCTGAGGCCGGGGAGACAGCGTTACATACTCTTCTCCTCTTACACGTGCTGACGGGAGCCTCGCTGCCACAATGCCATAGCTACAGCTTCTGGGCTTGATCGCGTCAACTACGGGCGGATTGATGTGCGTCGTTTGCCGAGATTGGTTTTCTATTCATCTGAGCTAGCGCGGCGGGTGGGCTCGCGAAATAAAATGACTTCGGCGCCGATCTATTAAGAGCCGGAATGAAATCAAGGTGCAACGCCGCGAACCAGAAGGCGGTTATTTCCGCTCGGTCTAGGAAAGGGAAAAGAAAAGGAAAAAGGAACTTTGGCCGTGATCTAAGAAACGATTCGACGGCGTTGCAGGCCCTCGCCTTGAGTCATTGATTGGAACACAGGATTCACCAAGTAGCGACGCGCGGCTTTTTAGAAGCATAGCGGTTACGATTAGAGGAAGGGTGTGGAGAGGCGTCTAGAAAGGATGGAACTGGTTGGGTGACTGCACAGTACGGAGTACTCCATACGCAGCTGTTCTTTGAATAGATATTCATACTCGTAGCTGCATGATTATTGTCGACGACTACTGAGCTGGATGTAGAGTTTGTGGTAGGGCGGCCGGCGATACCCGATCGAGATGGACGGAGGCATCTAGATTATTGTTGGCTCGCAGCGGTTCGCAGCCTCGTAAGTCGCAGCGCAGCCTCGTAGGTGGCGAACTCAGTTCTTATGCAAGCTGATCCCCGTATGAGGTTTGGTGCTGTCAGACAGCTATAGGCTACAGGGATGAAGCTTTGAAAAGGCAAACACATTCGAGAATTGTATTGTATTGGTCTGGTGATGACGGGAAGAGAGGGTTGTGTTCCGCGGGGTTTCAAGTTTCAACTACCGACGTCATTGAAAGGCTGCGCATGTCAATCAGAGTTTGGAGTTTGTGCGATGGTAATCTTGGTGAAACGAGGCGGAAGGCTTGGACACTGGTGGATGCTGAGGAAAAGGTGACAGGGAGACGAGAGAAGTGAAGAGAGGGAGAGAGAGAGGAATACAAGGAAAGGAGCCCCTGAACCTCTGAATTTCCCCGGATTATTGATTGAGAGCAATAATCGACAGGGGTTACCACTGGGCCGATTGAAAAGGGTTTGGTCGAGCCGTTGTCGCGATCAGATCCGGTCAAGCGCTGAGAGAAGGGTGACAGGGGTCCGATGCCAACGGGATGCAGCGAGGCGTTACGTGAATGCGAAGTGAATCAATAATATCTAATGCTTTTTTGTCCTGCCATCCAGACCACCCCCGATCGGACCTTGGAGAGCTTGTCGCGTCTTCGAGGAGCTGAGACACTGCCCCCGTGGCGCGCTCTATGATGTGTCGAGGCTGCCTGCATCTGTAGAGTTTCATAGTCTGGACGCGCCGCCCGTAGTTAGAGGCGAGGAAGAGTAAGACGTGAAGGAGCATAGAGGGGAGGGAAGGCGCGGAAGGTTAGGTATACTACACTACTACCAGGTTGTCGTAGAATAAACATGGGTGGTGAACAAGGATAAAAGTCATAGCAGCACTGCAACGACGGCAGCGAGGGACAATTATGATGATGACGATACACAGTTGGGATAACTAGTAATAATACATACGGAGTAATAATAATGTGAGTTGCGTTGCCTGCCTATGGAGTGAAAGGAACGACAATGGAAAAATCGGGTAAAGAATAGGGGGGGCGGAAGGGATAATGAGAAGAGACGAAAGCAATTAGGCGATTGGTCGATGGCTTACCGTTCTAGCCTGATGTGGGAATGCAATTTAGAGACATTCCTGAGCCAACGACGCCCACCGACGAACTAACAGAGTCTACACCGTCCACATCGTCCACATCGTCAACAATAGAATCATCCGTCTTGCACAACTTTGCGCCCACTGTTCCACTCCGTTGCTCAACCCCCCCGTTAGTTGGAAGAGTAGCGGTATTTGCGCCTTTTCTGCTTGTTTACCGCGTATGGTATTCAGGGTGGACAATTAGGTAGATTACCAGACAGGGCATGCATCACGGCTTCTTTGGCTTACCTACCATACTTTGCCTCGCTGTATTATGCCAGGATGAGACGATATGGGGGCCAACGGGCGACTTTGCGCTTTGCCGTCTGGGTGCACTTTGACCGGTCCGCGATTGATTGATTGCTTGATGTGATCGATGGATGGATCAACTAAATCTGTTCGGTGATGACTTGGGTTGGTTGGATCGTCAAGCTTAGACTTCAGGAGGCACACACCACCACCACCACCAGACCAGACCAGACCAGGTCCACCACCACCACCACCCCAGCCCAGGACCTCCTCCTCCTCCTCCTCCCGCTTGCGTTGGGAGGGACTTCCGGGATCAAGCTCCTCCTTTCTGTCTCTCATCCCTCCGTAGAAAACTCAGCTGCGCCGCCTTCGTCTGTCTTCTTCTTTCTCTCCTCTTTTCCTCACCCATCCACTCGCTCTATCATAAAGCCAACCCCAGCCTCGAGCTACTCCACACTCTTTCACTCCTTACATCTTCGACCTACTCCCTTTGTAATACCATACAACTTAATTCAACCACCCAATTCAATTCACCTCCTCCAACAACAAACAAACAATCAACATGCGTTTCTTCAGCACCCTCCTCGCCGGAGCCGCCATCGTCGCAGGCGTCCTTGCCCAGAAGCCTACCATCGACAAGTACCCCAAGTCCGTCAAGGCTGGCGAGTCTGTCGAGATCACCTACAGCCCGGCCACTGCTACTGCCAAATTCGTCCTCCGCAAGGGATCCCCAGGAAACCTCGCAACCCTCGCAACCTTGACCGGTACGTTGTTCCTACCAAGAGATCCATTCATACCTTCTTTGCATGTGTACTAATTGATTCGAAACAGAGAACGCCACTGGCGGAAAGTACACCTGGAACGTCCCTGAGGACCTCGCAAACGCTAGCGACTACGCTCTCCAGATCGTCGTCAACGGCGAGGACAACTACACTGGTCTGATCTCCCTCTCTGGTGGTTCCTCGGCCTCTTCCTCTTCCTCTGCTTCTGCCTCTTCCGGATCTGCTACCTCGTCTCCTTCCCCTACCTCATCTGGCACCAAGTCTGTCTCTGCTTCCATCACTAGCAGCTCCGTCTCTGGCTCCATCACCTCCTCTGCTCACCAGAACTCCACCGTCACCTCTGCTACCCTCTCCACCGCCAGGAGCACTGGTTCCAGCCAGTCCTCTGCCACCACTACCGGCTCCAGCCCACCTGAGAGCACTGGCGCTGCCTCTATGCTCAGCTCCAGCCCCTTGGCTCTCATCTTCGGCGCTGTCGCCGCCATGGCCTACCTCAACTAGATTGACCATATCCAATGATTTACAATTATTGCTTCCTGTGTTTTTCTTAATCTTTCAACGATACCTTGGTAATGGCTTTAAAGTATAAATTCGAGCGGAGGCGGCGCGTCTAAAAACGTTGCGTTCTATTTTCCTTCTACGTAGTGCATATTGACAATCTCTTCATCTGAACTGTTTTCTGTATGATATCATTTGACCACGGCATGAAGAAGAAAAAGAGCCTGCGTGACAGGGGAGGTCGAGGTCAGTTAGAAGACAGGCCAGGCGGAGTCGCGCGCGGTGGCTTTCACCAAACGCTCTCGGATCTGGCTTGCACCTTGTTCGCCATTATAGACAACAATCGAACAAAGTTCAAACCATTCACCATTCCCCGCATCCAAAGTGACCAATATCGCATCGTATGTTCCCACAATGCCTTGACCTTGAACACTCTGTTCGCCGCATGTGGGTTTGTGGGTACATTGAGCAGTGTGGGCATGTCGTGAGCACCAGTCGCAAGTCCCCCCTTCGCCTGTTTGCCCGTTCCAGACATCAATCACCAACATCACATCAGCCCTACCTTGCCTGACGCAACGCCCTCGGCTTTTTGCCCTGCTCCACATGAAACATCCCCTGCTGCATCCTTCCATCCTACGCGCTGCGACGCGATGATGCGATGCGAACGTGAGAACAGTCTGGAACCGCGATAGTGCATCAATCAAACAATAGGAATTTAACATAGCCTATGCGCCGTTCCCGCGCATGGCGCCGCATCCTGCGGATAGCCACGATGGATGGGGATGTACCCGAGGCATAAGCAGTTAATTCAGTGGTACCACGGTTCGTGCGGTTTCCCCATGCAGCATGTATGTAGTTATGTAGGACACGAGTACCTACCCATCCCATCGAGGCTGCGTCCATCCATTACGGAGTACATCCAGGCTCCAGCATACACAGAACCAGCGTATGGTTATGCGTAGAGATCACGCACTATTACATCCTACATGTAGAAATACTGACAATCTCTTCCGACCAACAATTTACCGTTGTTTTCGTCAGGGTCTATTATTTGTTTGTTTGGTGGTTGGGTGTTGCGTTACTCGGTCGCATTCCATTCGTACATACATGCATGCGTGCATGCGTCATCTCTAGCATCCCTTGCATTGTCTCCTTTGGGGAAGTGACCTATCGGTGGTGGTTGATTGTAATGCAATGGGTTTGCTAGGACACCTACACTATTATTACCTGAGTTACCTGCCTCGTTTGTTGCGGTGTGCATATTGGCAGACAGGGATCACATGCGGTTCATCTTGACGTACGATTCCGTTTTTGTGGATTTCGTTATGTCTGGGAGATCACTCGATGTGAAGATGATGGTCGAGCAGACCTTCAAGTGGGGAGTACGTGGTACGGAGTATAGAATATATTATGTAGTGTCACGACTTCCGCGGGGTAGGAGTAGTTATGATTTGTGCCGCATAGTTGGTAGTACATACGTTCATTATTCGACTCGACCCTCGACTACGGAGTACCTCTCATAAAAACGATTTGTCGTGAAACGTAAATGCTATACGGCATAGACCGGGACACTCCAACAACGCACCAGGAAGACACGAGAAAGTGGCCAGAATCAGACCTTTTTGGTGATACATGCTGTTTTAACAAGTAACGAGCCCGAATATTTACGCTTATGAAACAATGAAGTGTTTGTGCACTTGGTCGAAGAGAAAGATACATCATAACTTTTGATGACCAACCTAACGCCTTGTTCGCCTTCCGCGAGGAGAAATTTTACTTCGATGGGCATGACCTGGAGAGAACCCGGGCTCACTGCTTCTTGTTTTGAGCATAGATGAAGTTCGCTCCTGCGTGTCTATCAGTGGACATGTCTCGATAAGTTCTGTTGCTGAGTCCACTTACCAATGGGCACGAGTCCATTCTCCGCGGCCCACTGCCTGACACCCTTCCTTTCTTCCCCAGTCCCCCAATGCTGACGATCTTTCGGCTTCGTCAAGTTCAACGGCGATGTTGTCCCGTTCCTAGGCCCGAATACCAGGAACACGTATCTGTGCTTGCCTGTCTTTGGCGGCGGACCAGGAGGTTTGTACGGGACCAACTCATCAAGATGGTGACCCTTGCCCTTATTGTTGGCAATCTCCTCCTCAAGACCGAAGTAAGGAACGGGAAGAATTGACACCGTCTTCTCTGACAACGACACATTCGTAGCTATCCAGTGGCACATCTCCGACCACTTTGGGTCATCACGGGAAGGTGCGTCAGGATCGGTAAGAGCAACAATGAACGTCATGTCTGTAGCCGTACGGCCATCGGGGTGTCTGTCTTCATGGAGAGAAATCGCTGGTTGGTCTTGCAGCTTTTTGGGCTTCAAGGTGTTGCCCAGGGATGCTTTGTTCTTCTTGTCCCAGGTGACTGATAGTTCAATCAGAGGGAGGAAGTCATCAATAACTGTCTACTGTTAATTGGATAGATTCAGGAAGCATCAATCAAGGTAATCCGATATGTACCCGTTGGAATGATTTCGGCACGAAAGAGCCTGCACGACGGTTAACCAAATGAGCAATGCATCGCATAGATAGAAGCGAAGTCATTGGTGGAGAGCATAGTCGTAAGACGTACTGAGCTCTAACATTCAAAAGACCATCAGGGACCGAATCTTGCAAAGGTTGTTGATCAGTGGGCAGTGATTGAGCGAGAGCAAAGAGGTGGAGCAAGAACGCTGCCGCATTGCGGAATAGCATGTTGCTTGCTTGCAAGTTCACGTATAATTAAGAGTATGATCAAAGTCAAGAACAATCAAAGTTCATTGAGAGATTTAAGAGTGCAGCTCGATTCGATGTGCTCAATTGGAAACTATAGCGGCGCCCTATACGACAGAGTCGTTGTCGCGTGAGGTGCATGTCCATTGGCTTTTTGTGTTGGAGTTGTCGTCCCCGCGCATTGTCGTCATTCGTACCTCACCCTGCCGATCAGTTGTTGTGTCAGCAACCAGATCAAGATCTAGCTTCCAGATTCGGTAGCTTCGACTTGATTGGCGCAATTTTTGTTATTGCCAGATCTGGAGAAGTATCAAAAAGTAACAAAAACATTCTTGCGCTGTGAAGGTATCATAGATAGATCAGCGGTTGTACGATTGCAGCTAGACTTGCTAGACTTGCTCAGCAGACGGTGGAGCATGAGATGTATCTCTTGTGATCTTCTCTGCTGATAGCTACCCGAGCTAATAGTCGAAGATTGTAGAGCTTTATCGTCTTGTTCTAAACACAAGAAACATTCTTATGGCCAAACGGTATGGTGGGTCCTTCAATCGAAAGCAATGCCGACGAGAACATTTGAAGCTCTAGCAAACCCCACCTATACTGTACAACTCAGTCGGCCACTGTGGATGCTTACGCGCTGAGGCATAGTCATGGATATCTGATGTTTCGCCTCGGGTGGAGCGAACTTGCGGCCGAGAGTATCCGCTACTCCCAGGCAAGTGTTAGCGGTACTTGTAGATAATACTCCCGAATGCCATAACGAGCAACAGCCAGAGGGCGGAGATGCGTAAGAATGAGCGATAAAGATGTGTACCTAGGCGACTACGTGTCTGGCGGGACTGACAGCATCTCCTTTATGCAAATTTTAGAATGTCATGGAAGTGTTGAGTTTGTAAAATTAAGGAGATGGGTCCTGATACCTTACGGTGTGCGCTGGCCCAAAGCACGTGACTATGCACCAGGCCCTAGCTCGCCGCGGAATCTTGCTCGTGAAGAACGTTGAACACCATGACGACGAGCTTCTACGATTGTAATCTATCTTCGCGTTGCTGTCTCATCGCAGCCTGATCGCGCTGACGCATCCAACAAATTTCTCTCATCCGATTCTACCACCTCGATCTATCTCTCCCCGCTCGCCCGACTCCAGATCGCCATCTAGGAGACGACATTTGTTTACCGCTCCTGGGTGAAACCAGGTCCATCGAGACAACTGCACAATTCATCCACCCAACATCTGATCCGCAATGGCATCCTTTGGAGAGGAGCTCCTCACCACCGTAAATAGGTTGCAAGACTTGGTCTTCAACACTATAGGGAATGATTCCCTGGATTTACCACAGATTGTATGTTTGCCCCACTCCTTTTTTTTTGCGGAAGAGGTTTGGTACATATATCTAACTCCAAAACAGGTCGTTGTTGGATCACAGTCATCAGGAAAGTCCTCAGTACTTGAGAACATCGTCGGCAGAGATTTTCTCCCCCGTGGAAGCGGCATCGTCACCAGACGGCCTCTTATCCTCCAGCTCATCAATCTTCCCAGCGACAGAGACGACAAGCCCGAAAACGATGAAGTCCACGTACCACACACTCCTGCAAGCGTAGCTGGACAGCAAGAATGGGGAGAGTTCCTTCACCTCGGCGGAAAGAGGATCTACGATTTTGCGGAGGTGAAGCGTGAAATCGAAGCAGAGACAGCAAGGATAGCAGGAAACAACAAGGGCATCTCCAGGCAACCTATCAACCTGAAGATCTACTCGCCGCATGTCCTAAGTCTTACTTTGGTCGACTTGCCAGGTTTGACGAAGGTTCGTAGCCACCTATAATTCACTGAGGGCGAAGCTAACATACGAAGGTACCCATTGGAGATCAACCGACAGATATCGAGAAGCAGACCCGTAACCTCATTTCCGAATATATCGCAAAGCCCAACAGTATCATTCTGGCCGTCTCCCCAGCCAACGTCGATCTAGTCAACTCGGAGGCTCTCAAACTCGCTCGGCAAGTCGATCCAATGGGCAAGCGAACCATCGGTGTTCTTACAAAGCTTGATCTGATGGATCACGGAACGAATGCTATGGATATTCTCTCTGGACGCGTTTACCCTCTCAAACTTGGTTTCATCGGCATCGTGAATCGATCGCAGCACGATATTCAGGAACGAAAACCCTTGGCAGATGCATTAGATGCGGAACGAGATTTCTTTAGACATCACCCCGCCTATAGAAATATGGCAAACCGATGTGGCACACAGTTTTTGGCAAAGAGTTTGAACCAGACGCTCATGGCGCATATTCGAGACCGCTTACCCGACATCAAAGCTCGTTTGAACACTCTTATGGGACAGACACAACAAGAGTTGGCAAGCTATGGGGACGTTGCATTCACTGGAAAGGAGCATCGAGGCTCATTAATTCTGCAACTCATGACTCGATTTGCCTCCTCCTTCATTTCTTCCATCGATGGTACTTCGGCTGAAATATCCACAAAAGAGCTGTGCGGTGGTGCTAGGATTTATTACATCTTCAACTCAGTCTTTGGTAACGCCCTTGAACAAGTTGATCCTACTCAGAACCTATCGGTTCTCGATATTCGAACGGCCATCCGGAATTCCACTGGACCTCGGGCTAGCTTGTTCGTGCCAGAACTTGCATTTGACTTGCTGGTGAAACCCCAGATCAAGCTATTGGAAATGCCTAGTCAGCGATGTGTAGAGCTCGTCTATGAAGAGCTTATCAAGATCTGTCATACTTGCGGTTCTAATGAACTCAGCCGTTATCCACGCCTTCAAGCGAAGCTTATCGAAGTTGTCTCTGACCTTCTTCGAGAACAACTCGGACCTTGCGCCTCGTATGTTGCATCTCTGATCGAGATCCAAAGAGCATACGTCAACACCAATCACCCTAACTTCTTGGGTGCAGCAGCTGCCATGTCTTCGGTCATTGCTGATAAGCAGGAGCGAGAGAAGAGAATTGCCCTCGAAGCAGAGCGAAAGAAACGAGAGAAACGACGGATCAAGGAGTTCAGTGCCCTTAACAATGCAGAGAACCCTGAGATTGACGAAGATGCTGAAGTATCTGGGGAGAAGCCTCACCCTATTCGAAAGCATCAAAGCCAGGCCAGCCGAAGCATGTCGCCAGCAGTCGGCCGCTTGATGAATGGCTCTCACGGTACCCTAGGAGCATTAAACGGCGCTCGAGCTCGATCGCCGGCGCCTCATGGCGGAGCCGCGGGAGCCGCTGGGGGCCCACGTGATAGCTTCCTTAACTACTTCTTCGGCAAGGAGGGAAATTCCCCAGCCGCCTCTCCGGTTGCTACAACTTTTGACAATCGACCTGGAAGCCGTCATGTCAGCCAAAACATCGAGCCAAGCATTGCACAGAGCATTCGCCGGAGCGAAAGCAGACCACCTGCGCATGTCCTGGAAATGGTACCCGACGATGATATGCCCCTTAGTCCCACCAAGGAGTATGAAGGCGGTTTCGTAAGTCATGCCCGTAACCTTTCATTTGCATTTGTACTAATCTGTGCCTAGCCATCGGAAGCGGAAGCTGCTCCTGCTTTGACTGAGCGTGAGGCTCTAGAGACGGAGCTGATCCGGCGCCTAATCTCCTCATACTTCAACATTGTTCGTGAGACCACTGCAGACCAGGTTCCCAAGGCTGTTATGCACTTGCTCGTGAACCACTCGAAAGACGTTGTTCAGAACCGACTCGTCAGCGAACTTTACAAGGAGAGTCTCTTTGAAGAGTTATTGTATGAGGACGATACCATCAAGGCGGAGCGGGAGAAGTGCGAGAAGCTGCTCAAGACGTACAAGGAGGCAGCTAAAATTGTAGGAGAAGTGATATAACATGATATTTATTTTGTACTCTCCATGTAGGTCTAAGGCTTGTGTAAGAGTTATTATTAGGTTCGGGCGATCGATAAAGAGTCGAGTAACATCTCGCTCTACGTCGCTCAACGGCGGATTGAAAAATAGGCAGGCCACGCGCTTTGTTGATAGGGTCGGCCGCTTCCGCGAATTTCTACTCTTCTGATGCTCTGATACAGGGTAGCAGGGCGTTCATGGGCTCCACTTCTGATATTTCGACACCTGTAGAGGGATAATGGATTGTAACATAGACCATGGAGGAGGAATTACACGACGCGTGTATGTAAATATTTCCGCTAGTGCATTGTTTGGTGTTTTCACTGCGAAAAATACTCAAAAACTGCGAGTGTCTCTTGACAATGTTCCATTTGTCCGAATTTTCAAGAAAATGGATGAGAAGATGATGAGCATAGTTGTTCCAAAAAATTTTGTTGGGTAAGGATGTATATTGAACGTGAACGTTGACCAACCACCAGCGTCTATATTGTACAGATACAATGCACACAGTACAAGAGAGTTGATTCCGGCATCACACCGTGATTCTACCTTTATCTCTCCCCTACATTTCGAAAGTTGTCTTCCCCTGAGTGGGCTGACCTTCTTCCAATTATCGCCATGCTTACATAGGAAAATTGACTGTTTTTTCGAGCTTAATTCTTATCCGTGATTCCGAGCAAAGTGTTGAGATCCGCGTTGGGGTCCTTGGTAGGATCCGCAGACTTGTCTGATCCTTTCGTTAGCGATCCATTTCTACAAAACGACGTTTTTTCTGCCCCTGCTATGCCATTGCAGACAGCTGTGACCGGAAAAACAGGTGATTCTTTTGCAGGAGTGTAAATCCATACCTGAAGATGAGCTGGCAGCTCCGGCGTTTTGTGACTTGGCAAACTCAGCCTTGGCTTGCGAGATCAATGATTCCTTGTGCTTCCACTCTGCTTCAGCCTTCGAAGCCCTGTCACGGGCGGATATGGAGGTCTGGTGGTAGATGCCGTAGAAAACACCCAAGCCCAGGGCGGACCATCGGAGAACCTGGATTCCATCGCTGTTAGCTATTTGTATACACCCAATTTGACGTATGACAGGTCGGAGATATCATTCCATCGGATTTGATAGCTGAATGGGCGCCATTGAACGTACATTAACGCCAACGGAGGTAGACATCGTTAAGGTCGTGCGAGGTGTGGTAGCGGCGACTCTCGGGCTCTGCTGTGTCCAATGGCAAAGTACTCGGATCTGCGACGACGATGATCGGTTCTTCCGCGTCGATAGCGGACGATGCGCGGTGCTGGGGTTGGCAGGAGGTTGGTCGAAAGAGAGCTGTTGAAGTCGAAGTTCTGCACGGCGGTTCATCCCGAAATCTCGCGCAAGGACTGGGCGAAGAACAGCCGAGGAATCGCCGGTGCCAGTACGTCCCTGCTTGGCGCGATTTTGTGGAGAGAGATTCAAACAAACAGTTGTACCTAATTCTTGACCACAGCTCCTTATTGTTTTCAGGTTCTAAAGGTCTAGGGCTATCATTAACGTGTCGCAGTCACCCCTCGACCCCGTTCTGCCTCGAGCCATACGAATACTTCAATCGAGTCGAAAAGGAGCTCCGCTCTCCAATATACCTCCGCAATGGACAGCACCATACAGCAACGGCGAGATGAGATCCTTGCCAAAAAGGCCAAACTCGCAGAGTTGAAGCGGCAGCGCGAGCTTCGAAAGGAAGCCTCAGCGAGACAATCCCTTGCTGGCAGCCCCAGCCCAGACGTAAGCTATCTAATTTACATACTACATAGGGAGCTCACTGACCTGGACCCTTCCTGCGCAGATAGCCCAGCCCTCACCAAGCCGCTCCGACCAAAGACGCGACCTCGAATCTCTCATATCTGGCCTCGTCGGAGACAGGCCCTCCTCTACTCGCCCAGACTCTCCCGCTCAGCGAGTGACACGACCGCACTCGGTCATCAGTTCTGGACAATTAAGCAGTGACAATGAAGCACCAATACAGTACGTGCCAATCACAGGAGTCGACCAAGGAATGCAAACGCTATCCATTGCGCCCCTTGCCACAGTCTTCGAATTCGATGCTGCACTCAAGCAACAAAAGGAACAGGAAGTGATCACGTACAGCAAAGGAGTACAGGCAAATATCGATGATTGGCAACCACAAAGGTCCAGGGGGGTAGGAGATAGTGATTCCGAAGGCGACCAGAGCCCCACCAGTTCACCTCGGAGCAAGAGATTAAGCCGCCGCCAAAAGGAGAGGGAAGATGAGATTCGTGCCAACCTCAGGAAAGAGATCGAGGAGGAGCTTAAAGCGGTCCAGCAGCCAGCTCCTGAAGGTGGTGAAGTTGATGGAAAAGAGAATTTCCCATTCAAGACGCTTTCGAATGAGGAGTTGAATGCTGTGGAGAATTCCGACGAATTTATCGGTTTCGTCGAAAGGAGCACCAAGGTGTTGGAGAGGGCATTGGATCAACAACTCGGATACGACATTCTGGCCGACTATGCGCTGGGCGGCGAGAATGTGGACGAGGAGGACGAAGGCTACGGCTCGAGTGGAGGCAAGAAGGGCAGGCGCGTAAAAGAGATCGCACAATTTTGGGATGAGCGATGGAGCAAAAAGAGGATGATATCAGATCTCGGATTCTCCTCAAAGGTATGGACCTTCGGACATTTTACTGATGTCAAGATTGGATACTGACTATTTTATAGTTCCCGGAACTTGTCCTTGCATCCTATACTAAGAATCCCTCGGCGCCACACGACCCTGATGGCCTCATTCAGGTCTGGAATCTTCATATGCACGATCGGCCCGAGTATATTTTCCATGCGCAGTCCGATATCCTCACCGCAAAGTTTTCCCCATTCCACCCTAATCTCATCATCGGTGGAGCATACTCAGGCCAAGTTCTGTTATGGGACACCCGCGCCAAGTCAGCACCGGTTCAGAAAACACCACTCACAGGATCCGGTCATACCCATCCAGTCTACTCCTTGGACATTGTCGGAACCCAGAACGCAAACAACATCATCTCATGCTCGACAGATGGTGTTGTATGCGGCTGGACAGTCGACATGCTCTCCCAGCCACAAGAATTCCTCGAATTGACGTCTCCACCACCAGCAAAGACAGAAGACATGGCCGTAACGAGCATTGCCTTCCCTCAGTCCGATCCAACTTACTTCCTCGCTGGTACAGAGGAGGGCTCCATTTACCCTTGCCATCGTTACGACCGCGCCGGAGCAAAGGCGGGTGTGGATAGCAGAGTGAAATATTCTGGACACGCAGCTCCGGTCATGAGCTTAGATTTCCACCCTGCTAAAGGACAGATCGATCTCGGAGACCTGGTGTTATCCGCCAGTGTCGACTGGAGTGTCAAGCTCTGGAAAGTGCGCCCCCCGGCAGCGACGGGTCCGGCCAATGCTGCTGCGCCAGGTGCGACGCAAGTGGTTTCCCCGATCCTTGATATTGCGAGGGAGGACCTTGTCTATGACGTTCGTTGGTCACCTGTGAAACCGTCCGTCTTTGCGCTTGTTGATGGCGCCGGAAGCCTCGAGGTATGGGACATCAACGTCGATGTCGAGGTACCTGTGCAAAAGGTATCACCTAGTGATAACAAGCGTGGTGCCTTTGCCACCATGCCAAGTGGCTTAGGTTATATGAACAGAAGCCTCAACAAGTTGGCATGGGAGAGGAACGAAGGCAAGAGAGTCGCTGTTGGTGGCATGGATGGCGTGGTCACAGTATTTGAGGTCGGCCAAGATCTCGGTGGCGTAGAGACAAGGAGCGAAGAATGGAGTGGAGTCAAGAGGCTCGTCTCAAGACTCGAAGGCGTTGGCGAAGGGGTGAATGGGAAATAGATTTCTCATTTATCGATTAGCTAGCGAAAGAGGGAGGCATCTTGTAAGGAGGGAAGGTTTTGAAGCTATGTGAGCGCTCGATTACGGCGAGATGCGCATCATTTTATTGGAGTTGTGGATACATCGCGGCATACCCCCTCATGTACGTTTAATATGTTTGTTTATTGAGAAGATGCGCTGGGCAGGTCTTGCCGCCAGTACTGCCCTGATTATCATTCTCTTCCAAAACAAATCAAGACTTCTTGTCCATGATATTCATCTTCCCCAAAGCCAACCTCCCATATCACTCCACAACAAATATAACGTCCTAACACATTACAACAACACACTCATCCCATGGTCCAACCAACTAACCCACCACCGCCACGGCGCCAACCGCCCCAGCAATCAATCCAACAACGCCTACATTTCGATACACAATCGGCGCCGCCCCGGGACTCTCACTCGGTATGGAGATGGAGAACGTCGAAGTCGCGTTACCCGTCACTCCCGCCGTTGTCGTTGAATTGACCTACCAGCCGTTAGTAAACATCTCTCCCTCCTACCCTCCTTCTCTCCACCAGAGCAACATATCAGAGGAGACTAAGAACGAAATCAAACGAACCTGCAACGACACCGACACCGTTCCCGATGTCACCACAGGGGTTGAGGACACGGCCTCACTGCTACTAACACCACTCGATCCGCCGGAAGGAGAAGGAGAAGGGGGTACAACGGTTGGAGTGACGGAATCTTGCAATGTCGGTGCGGTGGCAGGTGGCACGGAACTTGGACCGTCGACCGTGAAGGGTTCGCCCCATGATGATGTGGTTTGCGAGTTGGCGAGGGTGAGGAGGAGGGAGAGGGAGAGGGATATGGGGAGGAGCATGGCGTATTGTTGCTCGGTTGGTGAATGTTGTCTGGGGCCTCAGAGGAAGTGGACGTTCAGTTCGTTGATTCTCCGTATCTTTTGGCGATGGAAAGTGTCTCCCAGTCGAATAATCCGAGCTGTTGAGGTCAAGATCGAGCGAGATGGACGATCGTTTATTGGGTTCCTGCGTATAAATATCTCCGATGGTTCCAGTATCGTAGTTTTGCCCGTATATCTATGTCTCCCAGAAATGCTAAGCCAATTAAACCACCATTGATATTTATATAGTCAAGGGAGAAAAGAGTAGGAATAGAAGCAACAGAAAACCTGGAATTCCAGTATTTATTCAAATACTCTTCGTCTACACACCGCCACCCAAACGCGCGTATGATGAATGCACCTAAATCCAAGTAACTATGGAAACCCCAAGCACGACGTACGTCTGTCTGTCGAGCCATCGTCCACAACGATCGACGTGCATGCGAGTGCCAACCATAGACAACCGCAAAGGTACTACGTCGTGAGCTGCCACGACTGAAACACTTGCGTATGCCATTGTTATGGTTGGCGGGTTATGTGTTGATCCGGGGGGAGGTGAGCGTAGGGTGGGTTTCGGGTCTCCTCACACCGAAGCCCGGGCATGCATCGTGATGTACACAGTGCACACGACGAGTCGAAGACGCATATTGAGACACGTCAAGTGGGTCCTTTGATGTTTTTGGGCTTCTCACGCTATTGGGACTGGACGGTGGTTATTTGGTTGCTTTGAGGATGCGGAGTTGTTCACTAGTTATGCGTGTGTAACGAGCCATACTCATGCACCTAAACGAACATATCTTCCCAATGAGCAAGGTGCACATGCAGATGTGGATACGCTATAAAATGTATTTGAGCGTTCTGGTTCTACTTTCGTTTAGATCTCGTTTAAGTAAACAATGTAGTCGTAAGCAACAATCAGATAGTCCACCCTTCAAGTGTCATGCCGACCATCTATGCTATCCTCAGCATCCTGACCAGGCTGACCTTGGGCCCGACCACGTATTGACGCGTTTACCACTGGCAGAGAGCTACTTGTATGTTGGTATTGTGACTGCTAATCACATATGCCCGTGCCTGATCATTGTTCAGGCTTACTCTGGCGATGGCCGTGAGGTCGAAACACCACACGTTCTTGAGGACCACTTCAGTCGTCATCTCCTACTTCATCAACCAGTAGCCATGCATTTCTACACTTGACGGCCGCATACCGAACCTCGCGTTTGCTATCGTCCAAAGCGGCTGTCAGCTTCTTGACGACCTGTCGTCTATATGGCAGCACAATGTCTACCCTGAATTGTGTGGGAAGAGACTCAAGACCTCGTAACGCCGCTGCCCGTACCCTCGGGGGAGTTGTGGGTGTTGCTCCAATCCGTTTTCCTGAAATTGTCGAGTTATCAAGCAAACGATTGATCAAGCTGCCTGTATGCTGCTCCAGGGTATTGGGTCGTTCCTTAAGTATTGACGTAAGCGTAGCGATCGCAGCTTCCTTGACCAGGTCCTCGCCCTTCAGATCAAGACTTTGTAAGAGTGGCAGGACCAACTGTGCGACCTCTTCGACAACGATCTCGAACGGCATCCACCTGAGTATTCCGCTCAGGGCGATGAGATAGTTCGGCTTCGTATCAGGAGTGGCATCCTTGAATGCTTGCGTGATGCTCGGCACAAGCAAAGCAAAAGTCTTTTGCTTGTGCAGTCCGGAGATCTGGCAGTAATTCGCTTTGGTGAGAAGATCATCTGGTTGGAGAAGTGTTGTGAACCCATGTGCCACCATGCTACCATATGTTGGATGCGATAGGAAGGAGAGTAGGCGAGGATATAATTTCGATAGTGCAGTGCTATTCCGTAGCACTAGAGCCTTCAGGCAGGCGAAGGTGATTCTGATTCTTGAAGCATCTAGTTTCTCGATGTTGAACAGATCGACAGGGGAGTCAATAAGTGGATCCATACATGTTTTGAGGCCCGGCGTGG
Source organism: Aaosphaeria arxii CBS 175.79 (assembly GCF_010015735.1). NCBI lineage: Eukaryota > Fungi > Ascomycota > Dothideomycetes > Pleosporales > Aaosphaeria > Aaosphaeria arxii. The sequence goes on from NW_022983485.1 coordinate 234,285, forward strand.
TGATGTATTTGTTAATTAGTAGGGATATCTGCCTTAAAGAAGCAGAGCGCACAGGTCCTGACAGGTTCGGTTGCTGAGAGAAATCCACGAGAGAAGAGATCAAAAGATCGACCTCGCAGGGTAACGCGGCCTCTCTGCGGAATGAAGCCAAGAGATGCGTGGAGACGATCATTGTCCTTGACTGCTCAATTGTGAGAGTTTTGCTGAATGGTGGCAGCTCATTCTGTGGTGTGCCTCTGAACAAAGTGTACAACTCCTTGGAAGTTTGATTTTGCTGCTCCACTGATTGCGATCTGATAATGATCCCGCAAATGCGGCCCACTAGGTCCAGGGTCTTATCCTTATCGAAGGCTTTTGGATGTGATACATCTGGACTCGCTGTGCGTTCGAGTAGGGGAAGAACGATATCCTGATAATAGGGAGATGTTTCTGGGCTTTCCTCAAGTTTGGACGATCCTCGGTTGAGAGCATAGAGCATCGCGGAGAGAAGTGCAACAATGTAGGCTGACGAGGCACCTTGCGCTACAGCCGCACTGAATTTGTTCTTCAGGCGTAAAATGACAGTGTCAAAAACTTTCTCCTCGCCGGCAAGCTTTGCAAAAGCCTCTAGAACCTGGATATAGCTTGCATCTTGACCGTTGTCGAAATCAGGAAGTTTGGCTAAGAACGCGGGGAAGGCTTTATCGATGACCACTTGGGGTTTCTGGTGCGCAATCTCCACCAGTCCGTTGGTTGCAGCATCCTTGACCTCATCTTTGCCATATGCCTCCTCTTGGATGATAATTGTATGGAATAACTGAATAATCCGTCCGATATCTTCGTCGGTGAGTAATTGGCGGGTTTTGGACAGTTGCAGTAAGCCATCTAAGCACACAAGGCGGAAGGATACCTCTTTTATAGGCGCATTCTCGAGGCCAGTGAGCATGATTTCCAGAGCCTGCTCTCGGAATTGAGCAAGCGCATTGGGTGGAGGTTGCTCCCCGGCTCCACCGATTGACCGCCAGTCGCCGTACACGTCAATGTTTGCGCTGATGAGTTGGACGAGGACTTCCAATAATCCTCGCTTCTTGGCCATCGTTTCGGCTGTCTGAAAGAGCAGGAATAGATTCGGAAGGATACCGGCTAAGAGAGTATTAGTGACATCAGCAGAAACATCCGCAATTTTGTTTAATATCCGCGCCGATGCCTGTGATTGCTTCGTTGGGGCATCTTCAAGATGCTCGTTGCATTCTTTGATAATGGGCCGAAGGTATGCGTTCAATGGACCACTTGTTCCTTGCGAAAGTGTGCGCGCGATCGCAGCAAGTCCGACCAGTGCCTCTTCGGCTAGATCCTCCTCCTGTACGTTGAGAATTTCGAACTTAAGTGCATCCCAAAGTGTGATCGAGTACAGCGAGACAGTCCTCGGTCCGTATTCGGTGACAGCCGCTGTGATAGTCTGAAGAACATCACGCTTCGTGTTCATAGATGTTGAGTCCAGCTTGTCCAACAAGGAAGGGAATGCGTAGGGTGCAAAGTCTGCTGTTGATGATATACAGTCCCGTAGACGATTTTTTAGATCCTGTGCCGTGATACCGTAGGGGTCGTCCGGAGGCGGTCTGAATGTGATGGGGAAGTAATTGAACACCGCGTCGAAAAGCTGTTGAGCGTCTGCGCCTATCTGCCATTCTGTCATGGGAACCTTAAGAATCGAAAATACGACCATGAGATTTCGGGGGTCCTTCTCTCCATCGAAATATAGAATGAAACGCGAAAGGAAGTCGGGAGTTTCGTCGTGGTGTACCCTCAACGCGTCTCTGTACTTGGCAATCAGGGTGTCAATCAAGTGTAGGACGGGGTATCGCTCGCTTTGCTGCTTGTACTGGCGGAGAGGGTGTGTGTGAGTGAGGAATCTGTTGGTTCTTAGCACTCAGTGTGTCTTGCCAGGCTGGTGTATTCGAACATACGCTTCCAAGATTGCAACAACGCGGTCTTGATCCCACTTGCCCCGTTCTTCGAGTGCGGACAATGCCTTTGCGCAAAAGCCCAAGCCCTCACTGTCCTCGATTCTGGATAGTACGAAGTCGCACAGCAAGTTCCCTACATTATCTCAGTTCCATGCTTCCTTATTCAATAGATGTGGGCTATGCAACCATAACCGTTGGGGAGAGGCACGTACGTTGTTGGAGGGACAAGACCTTCTGTGGGACCGACGATAAGACTTCGGCAAGGTAAGACATGGCTGTATTTCAAGTGTTAGCAGTCCGTCTTCCAAACCTTCAAGAACATGTTAGAAAACATACCTCTTGACCTGGTAGTGCCATCCTCGCTGTTGAAGAACTCCCCCAGCTCCTCAATGAGTCTCAAGAGCTTCAAATCATTATTTTGTAGCCCTATTTTCCAATTAATACATGCTGATTTGCGACAAAAGATTTGCCCTCAGCATCGAGAGGTCGAGGTATATCGTACGTGTGGCAGAGCGTTGAGCCGTCGCTGTAGCTTCCTTCCTATTCTTATCGAAGTCCAGCAGGTATTGCTGAATATCTGTTGACATGTTTGCTTGATTGATAGATCTCCACCCGCACCGCACCGCGCACTAATAGCTACCGAATGAACCGTGAGGGGGTTTGCTCGAGGATGCGGTTCGGGGGAATTTTGTGCGATCAGATATGAGCAGGGTAGGCGGCGGGGGAGATATGGCAGGCTAGGTGTTCGTGGTGGCTGTCTGGTCGGGAAAGACAGTGAGGAGGCATAGACGGGTGGTAGTATAATAGTTGTAGTGGGAGTGTAACAGCGGAGATTGTGGTGGTCGTGGTCGTGGAAGTGGTGGTGGTGTTGTGTAGATAATCATTAGTATTCCTCCGATCTGCCTCGCACGCCAGAATCCATGGAAGGCAGTCGGAGGGGTGGTATTTTGGTGGGTATGACGCCGCGGAAACGGTTGGATGCTGATTGGCCCGAGATCGGAGGTGGGGCCTGGCGCGCCATAGAAAAAGTTTAAAGAGAGCGGGATTGGCGGGGCACATGAAAGATATGTCAAGAGGATCCAATTAATTAATTCATATGTCTTTTTTCCTTTTCTTTAGGTTCTGATTCAGAGGCTCTCCTTTACTATATAATTGGAACATATCCGATCAGAAAGCCACAGTGCTCCTATCCCATTCCACTCGTCAATCGTGACCGTGACGAACCACTCACCTTCCGTCTACCTGCTACCTACACTCAACCTGCGAAACACATCCACCGCAATGGCCGACGACAAACCCAATTGCAAAGTTGTCCTCGCCAACAACATCGCAAAAGGTCTCCTCGAAGAGGTCCACGAGGGTCTGAAAAAGATCAATCGGAAACCCCTCCTCGTTGGCTTCCTCTCCTCCGCCGATCCCGCCGCGCGCGTCTATGCAGAATGGACGGGCAAGACTTGCAATGAAAAGTGAGCATGCGCACATTCCTGTTCTACTATCTTCTCCAGGGAAACAAAGATAAAGACAAAGGATATGAGAAGGAGAGATAGAAGAGGAGAAGAGCGCAACATGGCTGATTACAAGACAGTGGCTTTGCCTTCGAGCTCCGCGAAGTTGACCGCGATGCCCTGGAAGACGCCCTCATCGACGCGAACAACGACGCCTCGGTCGACGGCATAATAGTTTACTACCCAATCTTCAACAACCGCCAGGACCAATACCTGCAACAGATTGTGTCCATCGACAAGGACGTTGAGGGCCTCTCTCATCAGTACATCTTCAACATGTACCAGAACGTCCGATTCCTTGACCCGGCCAGCACCAAGAAATCCATCCTGCCGTGCACACCGCTCGCTGTTATCAAGATCCTCGAGTATTTGAGGATTTACAATACAATTCTGCCGTATGGAAATAGGCTCCATGGCAGGACGATCACAGTGATCAATAGGAGTGAAGTCGTAGGAAGGCCGCTTGCAGCGCTGCTTGCCAATGACGGAGCTTGCGTCTATAGCGTTGATGTCAATGATGTTCAGCAGTTCCATCGTGGTGAGGGTTTGCGTAAGAGACGCCACGAGGTGGAGGAGAAGCCCGGATGGACACTGGAGAACGCCTTGCCCCTGAGCGATGTGGTCATTAGTGGTGTGCCAGGAGATAAGTACAAGGTCCCGTTGCATCTTTTGAGACCAGGTGCCGTGTGTATCAACTTCTCGAGCGAGAGGAACTTCAGCCCCGAGGTCAAGGAGAAGGCTAGTATCTATGTGCCCGCCATCGGCAAGGTGACCATCGTCGTTCTGCTGAGAAATTTGTTGGTAAGTATACTCACCCTGTACTCCTTATCAAGTGCGGCATGCTAATAGATGGCACAGCGAATCGTTCAGAATAAGCTCGAGGCGGAAGCTCAATCTGCTAAGCAAACCGAGGAGGCTGCTGTTCCGCAGATTGCCTCTTGAAAAGCAATTACCTCCAATTCATTATGTACCCAAACGTGACTTTGATACCCTTAGATAGAAGAAAAGAATTTGCTTTGAGATAAGATGAAAAAAGGCTATAGCCGCGATAGGGTTGAGGACAATGTTACTTCACAAGACATACTTTGTGCTAGCCATTCAACATAGTGTCATGGAGAGGTTGATTTACGTCTCGAATGCAACACGATCATCTATTCACAACGTTAAAGCAAGGATCCACTTCAATTGAAGGACGTATTGGATATATTGCGGGATACTGCGAAATAAGGGCGTTGGGAAATCGACAGAGGGGCCCGCTCATGGAAAGAAAAACGAACCCTGAGAATATTGCTAGACGCCTGCGATGAGTCCATCCAACAATGAACCTAGCAGCAATAAGGGCACAGGAAGTAAAGTGAAGCCTGTGCAACTTCAACGGGCATTCCATGTAAATGCTGCAAAGGAGCCTCCCAAGAATTCCAACGCCGGGCATCTCTTCGTAGCAGGTCGGTACAAGTACAGCATTAAATAAACGCCTTTCATAGGAAAAAAAAGTATGAGAAAACGTGGGTATGATCGAAAACAAAATGACAACAAAAGAAAAACGGACTAGACAAGTGCAATGTCTTCGTTATTACCCAACAGCGTTGAATGAGCTGTTGAGATCCAGTAAGGTGTATTTAAGGTTTTTCCGCAGTTGCAGGTGCGGTTTCCAATTGGATCTCCGGTGGAGCGGCATCATACAGAGCCTCCGTCTCCTGTTCAAATGCCGGTCTCCGGCTCACTGGCGGCCGCTCTTCATAGTATACGTATTCTCGAGCTGGCTCGTCATACCGCCGTGGTGGGGGTCGTCCGTAAGAAACGTATCGGAGGTGTTCAGGTTCATCTTCAGGGTGGTATCTGGAGGGGTCTGCTACGTATGTCCCACGCCCTGACCGTGGGTCTCGAGGAACACGGATGACTTCCAGTGGTTGGCCATACTCGTCAACATATACTGGAGATGGGCCGAGAGTGATGTCGGGGTGTCTCGCGAAACGGCCTCGCGGGGGAGAGTATGGATGAGCACGATCTTGTAAAGGTACATAATCGCGCGGTGCTAGGCGAGCCGAGGTGGCATTATCGTCCTGAGGCCCCTGATCTACGCTTTGGTCTCTCGAGTAGGGAGGGTCGTAATCTCGTTCAGCCTGAGGCTGTGGTGTTTCTTGTTCGTGTATGCGCCGACGTTGCTCTTCATACCGCTCATACCGTCTCCTGTGGTTCCGACCAACACTTGGCCCACGAGCATACGGCTCATCACGCCCGACGCTCAAGTATCTATAATAACGAGATGGGACATAATCCTGATGCCTGTCCCTCCTACGCTGGGGACCGATCCTGGTAGGGCCGCCAGCTGAGTCGGGTGTAGGAATTTGGCGGGCTGGGGGGCCGAACTCCTCATATCGAGAGCCATTGGACACAGTGGAAGGAGCAGTACGCTGAGTATTAGTCAAAGGACGGCCCCTCTCGGTCACATCTCCAGAGCTAGATTGATTTGGAGGTGGAGGGGTATATCGAGAACCATCATCCATGTCTGAGTCTCCGGCTACTGGTCTTCTCGAAGCCTGCAAGTTATTTTCAGGCTCCTGGGGTCTATTACTAGCCAGGGAGCTACCAAGTTCGTCCAAGAAGCGGTCTGCTGCTGCACGCGTTCCAGAATTACTTGACTCCGGGGGATCCTCTCTAAGTCGAGCTCCTTGTCGGCCTTCCTCGGCATAATGGTCCTCGGAATATTGGTATGGGTCGTATACACGTGAAATCGTGCTTTCTCGCGGCGGGGGCGGCGCATAAAGTATCTCGTCGTGGCCAGGTGGGTATCTTTCTTCATCATGATATATCGGGCGCCTTTCAGGGTAATCTGCGTATGTAGGTCCGGAATTTCGACATCTTCTTATTGGAGGAACTTGCATGTATTCTCTGGCTTCTGAGAAACTATCGTCGTCAAGAGCATCCCGGGACAACTGACGAAGGTCTTGATTAGCCCTGTCGACACTGGAACCTAGAGCCTGCCGGCTACCTACATAATAACGTGGTTCAGAGCCACTATAGCCACGTCTATGAGTAAGAGGCGGACTAGTTCGAGACAGTCGTACCCTGGGAGCATTACGGATTGATGGATCGCCCTGTACGAGAAGGGATGGCCGTTGGGGGTCGTATTCTTCTTCACTAAACCTTGTCGGCCTAGGCGAGTCATGGTATGGGGAAGCTAGAGATGAAGGCCCTGATTTCTCGGCGGAGAGTCCTGGTGTGCCACCCGTCCTGGCGGAGTCCTTAAGGAGCTTGGAGTCTGTATTAGCCAAAGATTCGACGCCGTTGTTATCAATGACTCCGATCCGTGGCAATGGTGTCGGGAAAAGCTTGGGAAAAACAGTAGCGATCATAAGCAGCTTATCATCGTCCATACCGGGTGCGTGGATGAGGCCAGATATGAAGCGATCGCCGGGTAGTTCGATCATATCTTCTTTCCAGTCCAATGGTAGGGCAGAAGGGCCTTGTCCAAAGTCCTGGTGCTGTGGAGCGGTATGCTGAGATTGGAAATGAAAGAATAGATTGAGCGCGGTATAAGTCTTCCTTTCCTCAGGCCGGGACGAGTATGAAGCTGGCCGAGACGAGGATTCCTCTTGACATGACTTACATGAGAGCCCTGGTGCATTTTTCAGAGCTTTGGATATTTGATGATTTGAAAAGGCATCAATGAGATGATTGAGGCCAGGTTCGTGATTGAACTCTATCTGGAACTTGGAAATAACACGCTGCAACAAAACGTATATCCGGAGGCTGTTGGGCAGGTCCTTGATTCCCGATGTTTGTTTCCAGATATCCTGGGCTGCCTCGATAACGGTACTCACTTGCTTATCGAACAGGCTTGAACGATATTCCACGCTGCTGGATTCAGCGACGCCCTGTGCAGCTGGCTGGGGAGCAATAGTAGGACGCGACATTGCAGGGGAGGTACTATAAGCACTATGCTGTGGCATGTTGCCATACCCTGGAGGTCCCATTGGTTGGTAGGAGGCGTATGCATCCAGCGGAGGGCCATATGTCTGAGGATACTCATAGCCTGGCTGCGCCTGTGGCGGCGCGAACGGTCCACTGTATTGACCCCCATAGTGGTATGGTCCAGGGCTTACCTGAGGAAGATGTGGCTGCATGTGAGGTGTGGCTGTCCCAGCTCGTGAATACGCACCGTAATAAGATCCATAGCCGCTGTTTGCACCAGTAGGTCCAGACGCTTGGTAGTTATGCTTCACGGAATTGGGATCGGGATGGAAGGGAGTCTCCTCGGGCCACTCAGCTTCTCTCCAGGCGACAACGATATTGCCCACACTGAAAGTATTAGTATGCTTAGCTCCGAAGTGCTGTATAACACCTTCAAAGCCATAGAACCTAGTATTGCTTTCGCAACCATTGCCGTAGCAGAGGAAGAGCTCCTTACGAAACTGTTCAGTCAGAGGCTTTAGCTTGTTGTCGTACACCCATTTCATATTTTCAAGGACCAGTTTGGGCTTCAGTGCATCGGGTTCCCCTGTAGCATCGTTGGCTGTGTCCTCCAACCCGGGTATCGCAATTCCATCCTCGAGCTCCGCGTAGAATCTGCGACGAACATGCATGAGAAGGTCAACGGCAAATTTAGGACTGGTGTCGTGTGTGACGGCCCGACCGTGATCCCACTGTTGGGCAATGAATTCATCGGCCATAATGCTGAGTCTGTCTCGGATCGGTCGTTGCGACTCGTCCCATTCTCGATCCTGAATCTCTTTAACCTCCTTGGAGTTGGCTTCTTGCTGACGTCGATCCGCAGCGCGAGCGCTCATAGATGTGACTCGTGACGCATGTTCAATCTCGACTTGTTGAGCAGCAGATACTTGGCTCCTTAGGCGAGGCTCAAGCATATTCCAGGCGCTGTCATTCATCGGTTGGGGGATTTGTATTGCAGCTTTGAAAGACTCCATGTGGCGCAACACATTGGGTGGGATGGGCGGATCAAGCTGCTGACACCGACGCTCGATGTCTAATTTGCGATTTGCCTTTGCTTCATTGGCGTCATGTAGATTCCTCTCCGAACGTGGCGGCGGGGCGATCGCATTCGATCCTCCTTGCGGTGTGTATGTCTGTGGCGGTCCGGTGGGAGGTCTATGTTGAGAGTAGTACACGCCAGGGGTGGTCTGTTGAGGCATGGCAGCTACGTTTGTCAGGGGATTTGGGGAAGAAAAAGGCATGTGAACTTCGCTGGAAGCCAGTAATCGGTGCTCTTCTGACTGCGCCAACTGAATAGAGCGATACTTACTCGCTGGTACCGGAGCGTGTAATATGGGAGATGGGGCGGTTCGCGCCGGGGACATTGTCTTTTGTCGTTGATTTGAGATGGTGGATGAGGGGGCATTTGAGACGGCACGCCTTGCTTCCTGGTGTTCTTTCCACCATATGTATTTCACCTCCCAACGCTCCCAGTTTTCAGCGATCCTCATTCGTTCCTTTCCGCGCGAATCCAAGCCCTTCGACCACTCTTCTGCGGCAGCAGGGCCAAGACCGAGAGCTCCTTCTAGCTCGCTCGTGAGTTCCTCAACATGCTCTTTGAAGTAGTATTTCACGATCTCGACGTTCGCAGGAGTTGTCGCTGCCTGCAGAGTGTATGCGGGAATATAATGTTGGTCGCTGGTGACGAGCGCGAAGGGCAGGGCAGGGCGTGCAGCGGACACGGTGGAAAAGAGGAGACTTGAATCCTAACCAACAATAAGTAAACTTGATCACATCTTGAGAGTAAGCTTTCGGCACGCATACAGTTTGACACCTCTGTAGAAGGCATGGACCACATGAGCGGACTCCAAATGGCCATATAATGCGAACTCCCTTCATACCAGGGCCCTTCTGCCAGATCTTCTCGCCCGGAGTGAAAGTGCTTTCTCGATTACAAAACTGACAGCGCTGATTGGAAATTAGTTGCCACATTTGCATTTCGCTGAAGCCAGGAAATGGTTTCGGTGGCTTTGTCGCATGCAGGTTGCGAGCAGACGCCCAAATAGAATCAGACTTAAGGAGACGCAGAAAACCAAAAGCTGGTTTTGCAGTTGAGGCATGCCGGGCTTCTGCGAGATAGGAATGAAAAGATCGATTGACTTGAAGCAATTGACCAAGCGCTTCAAGAGAACAGAAAAGGAATATGTGCTGCCATATTTCTGGCGTAAGACCAGCACATGGCTTCAGGGTCGAAGGCGGCGTCGAGGACTCGAGTCTTGGCTTCTTTTCGCGAAACTGCTCAAGCTCCTCGGGCTTGCGCTTCAAGGGAGAAGTGACGAGAGAGAGACCAAGGTCATTCTGTCCATCTCTTGCAGGTGTGGCTGGCTTCCTATCTGAATCGTAGAAGTCTACTGAGGAAGCAACACTGCCCTCTCGATCTTCCATGACTTGGAGCCACGAGATGTTGAATATTAAAGCAAGCTCGCGGTGGGAGCTTCACCATTTACACGCGACAGATAGAAGACATAGAGGACGACGTGTACGGTTGCTTGCCAATGCGTGGTGGAGGAAGGAAGTAGGAAGGAGAAAGGTGTGGAGACAGCGATGACCTTGGAAACGGTCGGGGCTAGGTTCAAGGTGGTGTGGTAGAAGGCAGGTGACGGGGATGACGAGGGGATATATAGTGGAGATAAGAATGAACGGGGTCCCAAGGCTGGAGTAGTTCGAAGAACAAGAGGGCGTAGAATGAATACAGTAGAGCTGATGAGGAGGATGAGAAGAAGAGGGAAGAGGAATCTTGTGATGTATGGTGTGGGTGGAATAACAGGAAGTTGAAGAGGAAGGAAGCTGTGAGTTGTGAGCCAATCCTCCGAAAATGAGGCGAACGATGGCCTAGGCCGCGGACCAATTGCATCAATCAGCCTGATACTCTGCCGCTGCGTTCTGTGCATCTGCCATCTACACAGTAACTACACAGTAAACAATACACAGTATATTATATGTAACTATCTACCAGGTATTTGCTGGAGTATAATAAGTCTGCTCTTCTCATCTCATCTCATCTGATCTGTATGCACTGTATATGCGCCCACGCCCAACCATTTTCAACTTTTAACCCATACTACTATTCGAGTCCGGCCCTCGACCTTATAGACGGACGAGAACTTGAATATTTTGGGCAGAATCAATGCTTGCTAAGGGAGCCTCCCATCATCATTGCAAGCGTCAGGAGAAGTGAGGGCATTGATGTGTATTAAGTCTACCTCCTCAGGTGGATACCTACCTCTTAAGTACTCCGTACCTGGGTCCTGTCCGGTGACTGAGGGTAATGAGGCTAGGCCCACTCCCATACATACGTATACGATGCAGTACTCATCCACCTACCACCTACTGTGGACATATACGCATACGCATACGCTTACCCCTAGGCAGCACTGTGGGGAAGTATTGACCAGCACAACTACAGATCCACAGGCAAGGGTTTGTACCCAGTAGAAGTATATAGTTGGTGGTCTCTCGCATTTGACAACTTATTCTGTGCATTGCGTGGGTACCTGCTTAGGCAGCTTGTCTAGAACGTCCCTCTTCATATTGTATGTGCTAGCAGCCATGCGTGGACAATTACTATGGTGCGTTGTATCTTTGGCCTAGGAATGGCGATGTCACGGCCGAGCCAGTGGGACGGAGCATCATGTGCAGATTGTTGATGAACCTGTAGTCGAAGAACATGTCGGATGCACATGAACAATATAACTACATGCAGTCAGCTGTGTATCTAGGAAATGGCATTATGTACAGAGTAGCGGTAGGAAGCTGAAGCTACCAACTACCCCATCTGCCTGTATACAAAACTTTACCATTGACCATAAAACGGGCCGAGAGGGAGTATACCATACATGTAGGTACTGTACGCAGCCTTCATAGGGAGTAAGAATTGTTGGTTATTGGCCTAGTTAGCTACCTCGTAGGGAGTTAGTTGTAAGCTATTACATACATAGTAGCATTCGGGTATGTTCCATACCAATACCTAGGTACAAAGTAGTGTGGGTAGAAGTCATTAGACAAGTAATGGGCGATGACGAAGGGCATCTTGGCGGGCCCTCGATGCAGGCTGTGTTGTTACGGAGTACTTGGGTGTGTGCTGTCTGACCTAGCACTGGGCAGGTATCCTTACTCACTAACTACTCATAACTAAGTATACCCAAACTACCTTGTACCTCTCTACCCAGCCTTCCTTGTACATGTACATACTCCGTACACACTGTACGTACATACGCATTCACATCCACGAATAATACGCATACTCTTCTCCCTCCATTCCTCCATCCTTCATCACCATCACCACCACCACCACCTCCTCCCCCTCCCTCTCTCCCCTTCCCCCAGAGAAGGCACGTCTTGCGGTGACCTGTCACTACGCAATCTCTCCTTCGCCTGAAAGAGAGCTCATCGCTCTGCTTTCCTTCGCTCACCCTGCCAACCCCCGGCTATCACCCCGCCCCAGTTTCCAGCTTCTAAGTCTCGAGCCCCAGTCAATATGGCTTCCTTAAACACCTCCAGCAATGGCCCAAACATCACGAGAAGCTATCAAAATATCGTAAACGCTCCGGCGCCTTCCGGTCCCCAAGCCAGCTCCCCCACCTACGGTCAATGGGCTGTCTTCACCGTTGCCGCCCCGCTGGTCAGCGCGTTCCAGCAGGATGGAGGGAAAGAAAGTGTCTTGAAGGTTCAGACTACTGGCGGTACGCATCTGACAGCTAGATTCTGCACACGGTCATGTTCAGAGAGCTAATTGAGTCTTAGAGGGTGAGCTTGTCGACCTCATCGATGAGTTCTCGGACGGCCGTATCCAGTTCGCATTTGTCAAAGTCAAGGACCCGAACACCTCGCTTCCCAAGAACGTCTTGATCGCATGGGTATGATGTGCTTGTCCTTCATAACCTCTGTATGCTTGCTAACATCTTCACAGTGTGGCGAGGGCGTGCCCGAACGTACCAAGGGCTATTTCGGAAGCCATCTCGGTGTCGTTTCCAAGCTTCTTCACGTATGTGCCATTCCCCTCTCTGCTTCCCAATCCGAAATATTGACATCCTCAGGGTTATCATGTGCAAGTCACCGCTCGTTCCGATGCAGATCTCACACCGGAGAGAATCGTACAAAAGGTCTCCGATGCCTCGGGCGCAAAATATGGAGGGGGCCCCGAGATCCCATCTTCACGCGGACCGCCTCCCGTTGCTTCCAAGAAGCCTGTATTCACACCCACACAAGTAGGAGGAGGAGGCTCTGGGTTCAATCCTCTCGGCTCAAGATCGAGGGCCCCTGCGGCCAGTGGCGCTACCGATGAGGATGGATGGGGTGCAGATGCCCCCCAAGTCTCGCGCTCCCAATTGGAGAAGGTTGAATCGGCTTACAAGCCCACAAAAGTCAATCTGGCCGAGCTCACATCAAAGCCGCAAGAGCCCTCGAGGTTCCAAACGCCACAGAGGGAGGAAGCCTCTTCGGACGTGGTCAAGGGCGGATATCAGCCAATTGGAAAGGTTGACATTGCAGCAATCCGCGCGCAGGCAAAACAATCGGGCCAGGATGACAGACCAACGGTCGTCAAGGGTGCCTACGAACCGGTCGGTAAAGTCGACATTGCGGCGATCAAGGCTAAAGCGCAAGCCGCTCCTCCAAGCGCAGCCCCTCGTGGCAACGCCGATGATGAGGAAGAAGCACCCAAATCACTAGCAGAAAGGTCGGCGGCTTTCAGCAAGCAGCCTGAACGCCTTACGAGCCTTCCAAAGCCCAAGGTTGCGAATAAGTTCGGCGGTGGGGGTGCTTTCACGGGAACCAAAGCTCCCACACCCTCCGGGTTCGGTGCGAAGCCTTTGGCCGCTGCCGCACCTGTTGGCACAGCAAGCAAAACATTCGCAGACGAAGGCGGCAAGACACCTGCGCAGATTTGGGCGGAAAAGAAGGCTGCACGTGGTGAGGCAGTACCTTCTGTTGGAGGACCGACCTCTCCTTTGCCTACTCAACAGAGTGGCGAGGGCGGCTGGAAGAGTGGCTACACTGGAAAGTCTTGGGCAGCTGTTCAGACTACTCGCACTGGACAGTCGGCCACCAGCAACATCAGCGAACAGCGCACCGGAGGTGCTCAAGAGCAACATCAGGAGGAGCCTAGCTCCCCAGCTGGTGGTGTCGCCTCTCTGAAGGATCGGTTTGCTGGAGCTGCTCCTATGGGCGCCCCAACCTCTCGCCCTGTTCCAGAGCCTCGCGATGCTCCTGCTCCTCCCCCTATGGATATGTCTAGCAAACCAAACGCTGGAGCTCGAGGTGTGCCTATGCCAGGTCTACCAAGCCGCCCTGCCGAACCCGAGGACGAGGACGATGTCCCAGCTACGCAGCACCAACGTCTTCCTTCTCCCCCACCACAGCCACCACGCAGTCCGTCTCCCGAGCCGTCTGGCTCCCCAGTACGCATTGCTATGCCTGTTGCACGAGGACGTGAGCCTGAAGAACTGTCCCCCGCCGAAGAAAGGGCGCCACCCATGCCAACTCGTTCCCTTGACCAAGCTGCCAGTCACGCACGGGATCTGTCTCCCGAACCCAGAGTGGAGGCGAAGGACCCGGCCCGCGGAGCAGGCGTTGCAGTCGCTGCCGCCACCTTTGGAGCCGCCGCCGTTGCTGGTGCGGGCGTCGCCGCAGCTGCAGGAGCAGGAGGAGATTCTGAAGGTGGTTCTGGTCAACGCGCCGTCATCCAATACGACTATGAGAAGGCCGAGGACAACGAAATCGAGCTCCGAGAAGGCGAGTACGTTACCAACATTGAGCAAGTCGATGAGGACTGGTGGATGGGTACCAACTCGCAGGGCGAGACCGGACTATTCCCCTCGAACTACGTCGAGCTCGTTGAGGACGATGACTCTGGCGCAGGTGCCGCTGCTGCTCCACCACAGCTGCCAGCTCACCCCTCTGCTGCCGAAGAGGAGCCAGAGGAGCCAGCCCCACGTGCCAGTGCTTCCGGTCCTACGGCCACCGCCCTTTACGACTATGAGGCCGCCGAGGATAACGAGCTCAGCTTCCCCGAGAACGCAACTATCACCAATGTGGTATGTATAGGTAACCCCACCGATATCTACTTTTTTAACTAATCGTTATCTAGGAATTCCCCGACGAAGATTGGTGGCTTGGTTCCTTCAATGGAAAGTCAGGACTCTTCCCTGCGAACTATGTCCAGTTGGACGAGTAAGCTCGATCTTCTCGTTGTCGTTGTCAAGACACTGAGGAACGCAACTATTGGGAGGGCCTGTGACTTTTGCGGTATTTAACGCATAAGAGCGAGTATGTTTAAACTCTGTGAGTAACAGATAAAATCAGTGGTGGCGATGCAAGTACGTATTTTCGACCATGCCAAAATGAATGTTAGTTATTGAATGAAGATTGACAGCATTGTTTGGGTACTGATTAAAGTGATAAGAACTTATCCCCTTAAGGAGGGACTGAAACAACTCAGAAATCGACATGTCTATTTTCCTCGCATCTTGCACCAATACTCAACCATATCTCCCAACATCAAAACAATCGACACGAAATTTCTGCACAATTTTAATTTCAATATTACAAAAACACCGTCATATATTAAGAATCTAAACAAATAGATAGAAGGCTCCATCCACACTAGATTTCGTCAAATCACCCACTACTTTTTATTCCTATGCAAACCCCCGTGGTCCCCAGTATCATGAATCGCATTCGGCAACGCCCTCTCCAGCTTCTCAGGCACAGCCTTCTGCAGTCCCAAAGGCACGATCGATGCGTCGCCGTCGTCCTTGGCGTGCGTTTGACGGCCTGTGCCGGAGCCTGTGTCGTGGACCTGAAATTTTTGCGTGTTAGTGGACGCGATTCCTTTCTTGTTTGTTTCGCTCTTCCCTCGTGTCGTCAAATTACCAATTGAGTGAGGCGGGGAAAACGAACTTTGTTTGGAAGAGACTCCTCGAGGCCTTGCGGGGCCTTCTTTTGTACTGTCTCCGGGACTTTAGAGTCGCCTGTCGCGTGGGAGATGCCTTGGCCGCGTTCGTTTTGCATGTTGCTGCTACTTTTTCAATATCGATTTTGATTAATTTAATTTTAAGGTATTGGTATGGTGACCGTTGATGTTGTGTCAGAATGAGGTTGCTAGGAAGTGATCTGTTGTGTATTGATAGTAGACGAATGACTGGACAACACGGCTTTCAACGTTTGTTTATATATCAATCCCCCGTGTCGAAGCGGTTACGCTTCTCTACTACTCGCAACTGTGCATGTACTTGTATTGTCGTCATACATTACGATGCCATTGAGCGCGTGAGAAGGCTGTGCATTTCATTTCCTCCACGCTACAAACCATCATCATCATCACACCTCGTACATCACCTGAAGAATACTAACGATCGATCAATCCACACGTCATAATCTCACACCCTACCGTTAGGCGAATGCGAGCCGAAGCCCCCTTCAACGGATCGCCCCGGACTGCGGACCAAGCACGCAGGAGACCTATCTAGATCGAAGGGCGGGCGAAAGATAATGCCGTCGCTGCTGCGGATCGGACGAAAGATTGTTGCTCCCTCCCGAAGGGGGAGGAACGATTGATTGATGGGAGAGGGAAAAGTCATGACGTTGGATGGGGAGGTTGCCACTAGTGAGGTACGAATATCTACCTAGCTAGCTTCTTTGAGTAGATTTTGCGCGCAATGACGGTGAATGGAGCCGAGAGAATGGTAGGGCTGCTATTTTTGTGTTGAGAAACACGTGGGATTGATCGTTGGGGGTTGGAAGTGGTGATGAATGGATATTAGATGAGCTTCACGGGTGGTAATTGAGGCTGGATTTACTTGTCCAAGCCTGGGTATGCTTCAGGATGGAGGTGTCTATTTGGCAAAGAGTGGGCGCGGAGAAGGAAGTCAGAACACTGGAGTAAATGAAGGGTTTATTTAGTAGGAAATGATGACCTCCTACGGGGCTCTATGTATGTGCTAATTAACAATGATGTTCATATAGGAAATATGTATGGCGAATGAATGTGTCCTAGCCATGTGGGAACTATCTCCTATTCACATCTGACAGCTCCTGCGCATCTGCTACTGCCGATAACTCGAACAAAGTCGGCGGTTCCAAGGAGCCATCTGCAACACCCGGTGGTGGAGAAATCATGGGCTGTAACAAGGGAGATGTCGAGTTTCCAAGTGGCGGCGACACAGACAAGTGCGCAGTTTTTGTTTTCTCGTGATGCGGATCTCCATGTGCTTGGCCAAATACCGTAGGATCCATCGAAATCCGCGGATCGTTGAGATAGGTCTGTGCCGAGATATAAGATGCTGAACGGTGGTGAGCCTGGGACAAGTCTCCAGATGATGTGTCTCCGTCTTTGGGAGTGTGTGCACGCCGTTTCCGCAGATATAGGATAACCCCCACTCCCAGTAATCCTCCAATCCCAAAGAATGCCCCCAAAGCTATTCCAACCTTAGCTCCGACTCCAAGTCCGGACGATGAGTCTTGTCCGTCTGTTTTGATAATGCTCCCGTTCGTGTTTACTGGAGGGGCCTCGTTTGTTTGGCTAACATCCCCCATGGTCGCAGTGATCTTTTGTGTTACGATCACAGTGACAAGTCTCTGCGTAGTAGCGAGACTCTTCCCGAGATGGGATTCGCAATCATCATGATCGCCATTCTAGGAAACGTTAGTCAAGGTACACCAGAAGGATACAGGAGATGCAGACATCCGCGCAGCAGAATCCATCGTTATTCACGTCATAGGCGCAGTGGTAGCCATACATACATGCAGCTTTGAATCGTTAGAAAAATGGTCTTTACACTTGTTTCTAATGATACTCACTGCCACTGTTATCCTTACAACATGTCTCTCCTAGGTATGGTTTCTGGACGGGTCAGCATAACATCTAAAGAAGCGTGACTTCCTCGGCAATATTGATGGTTGTGTGTCACACTTACAAAACAGGAATTGTGGAGAGTATGGCCATCACAGGGTTCAGGTACAGAGCCGTTGTAACCAAGACAATTCCCACAAGAGCCATTCCCACATGCTTCCAGGAGAGGTTGGTACCCAAGATCAAACTTATCGAGATCACCCTCGCCCCAGTAGCTCCACGAATATAGCTCGTTTGATGATTTCGTCGTCTGTGTCGTGGATGGAATAGCAATCGACAAGATAGTCAACAAAACCAGCGTCATGTCGAGATGCCCGACCATTGATTCACTTTCGAGGTAGCTTCGCGGGTAACACGACGGGGGGAAGCTTCTGCAATATAATGGATATGCAAGATGGCGCCGCAGGACCACATTAAGGCTAACCCGCAAGTGTGGTTGTTGGGTTTGTCCGTACTGACAGACTTTGCAGGTCCGGGAGGCCGGGGTCATCATAATGTACTTCGATACCGCCCATTCATGCAGTACATATCTGAGCCAATTGGACTTCGTTCGGACTGTGCGCGACGTCACATACTGTTAGTCTCGATGTTGCTGCTCTGTAATGGACAAGCCAGGCCGCCTATGTGAAACCTTTGATACTGATGTGAAGGCGTGGTTTCCTGGAAACTAGTTTCTATGGGATGTTCAAAATCAAAGGCAACTGAATTCAAGCGCCTAGGGAAGGCATCGCGGTCCATTGTTCGTCGTGTCGTCGAATCATGGAGAGGGATGCATGTGACAAGTGAGGCGAGACACGGCAAATTTGGTGTTAGGGGGCGGCGTAGCATACGGACGACATACCCTGTAAAAAGACATTGAATAACGAGTTCGCTATAGCGTATGAATGGTTTCGAGAGAGTTTAAGGTTTCTTGAAAACAAGGCAGACTTAAAATTTTAACGAGTATTTCTGACTGTCAAAGTAAATTTCGCTTTGATTTTCTGTTGTTAAAATGCGAGGGTAATATCAACACGATGTCAATAATGTATCCTGGGTTTATGGAAGGAATCTTCTTAAGAAATGCGCAACAACCAACATCAAACTGTTTCAAGCTTAGATCACTCTTCAAAGTACAAGGACAAGATCGACTTGACAGTGGGCTCTTGATTTGCAAGCTCTTTCTGCTGGAACACTCACAGCCAATCTGCAACCATGCGTGTATCTCTACATCATGCTATTACCTAGAACAGCTCAAGGCAAAAAAGCATCCAAGATAGCGACAGGAGAACCACCTATGCGTATGCCACCGCCTGGAATGTACACGCGATTTCCCACTCCGACAGCAGAGGTTCCGTGTCGTGCTACCTTCATGGGCGGAAGCTTTTTCCATGAACCATCAGACGTATCATACACTTCAGTATTGTTGAACACACCAGACTCAACTTCTGAGTTTCCTTCACCGCCAAAAGTGTACACTTTCCTGCCTATCGTTCCAGCTGCAAGACCGCCACGAGGTGTCGGCATCCTCCCGGGTTTTGTCACCCATCCTCTCTGAACATTGTTCAAGTCAAGAGCGAAAACCGTATCTTTGACGTTGAACTGACCGTGGTCTCTTCCACCAAGGATGTAAAATACATCCTTCACCACAGCTGCGCCTGAATGGTCTCGTCCCTCTGGAATATTCTTTGCGGCATTAGGCACCGTAATCCATTCGTCAAGAGTAGTATCGTAGATAGAGACGACAGAAACCGTATCCTGCAAGCCATCTTGACCGAGAATCAAAGCCTTCATTCCTCCGGCCAGGTAGATCTTATTGCCATGAACCCCTACCGCGGCGCTACCTCTTGCTTCATCGGCAGGCAATGGCGCGATGCTTGTCCACTGATCTGTTCGTGGATCGTATACCCATGATTCGGGACTTGCGCGCCAGGCTGGAGGAGTTTCTCCTTCGGATTCAACTAGCCCACCGAGTACGTAGATTTTACCACAGCTGACGGCGACGTTGACATGGTTCAATGGGACTGGAAGGGGGGCTTTGACTGTCCACGTGTTTTCGGGTATGGAGTAGAACTGCATGAGATTGCTTGTGGGTGGAGGGAACTCGATGCTAGCTATGCCTCCAAGGATGGCCAGAGTAGAAGGGGGTAGGAAGACTGTTGTGTGTTCTTGTCGTGGAGCAATCGTAATGTTTGCTAACGAGGTCCATGTCGGATGTATTTGGTTCGGGTAAGCAAGAGCAGACGAAGCAATAAGCAATGCCTGGAGTAGTAGCATGGTGAGAGAATACCGAATGTAACCACGATCGGATATCATGTTTGATGAGAAGTATTTGGTTCAGTTGACGTGCATCCCATCTCAATTATATAGTTATCACCATCATCAGGCGTGCACACATGACCGCACGAGTATCGCGGACGAAAAGAATAAGGATTCTACGAAATGATTATTTAGGAATAGACGCAGACTTGTCAAGGCTTGAGAAAAGGTTCATGTTGGTTATATATTTCGTACAAGATGATCCATAGTCGGACCTGGGCGGAGATCAGCATCTACTCCGCCTCTGTTGTACGCGACGTAAACCGACCTATGCTCCCATTGGCCCTGTGGAGTCTTGTGTGCTGACGCCTGTTGTACACTACCTTGGTACATTCTAGTAATATTCGTCCGCGTCAATTTAAGAAAATGCATTTCCGCTAATGCGTATGTTTGGCACGGAGCCAAGTAGATTTATCTTCCTTCGAAATGCTCAATGATGATGGAGAGACCATGTCGACTGCACAGATGGTTGGGTTTACTTCCACGTCCCAAGACATCATACTGTCCGGACCACTCGAATTCCTGCCTCGGACGCGACATCATAAATACAGCTCACAATAGGTTCGACATCAGAGCCCTTGATTGCGATTCTATGCGCACCATCCCATTCGATGAGCCTTGTGCTTCCCTTATCACAATACTCATCTAGTAGCCTTCTGTGTAGCGCAAGTCCTGGATCCGCTAATCCATGGACGTGAATGGTAGGATTCCTCAGTATTGCTTCATCATCCACCTCCTTCACAAACTCGAACGACTCAGCAACATTTGCAGCCGGAACCAACGCCGCACTCTTCTGGACATCCGGATTCAAGTTGATGAGGGGAGCTCTTCCAGCAAGCAGGACACCAAATCGCCAGTCCAGGCCAGGAATACCGATGGGACCTGTATCAGTGCCCGCCTTGCGCTCCCTCACAGCCTTGTCTTCTCTCGCCTGCTGCTCGAGAAGCAGACTTGCGCTCAGCTTAGCACCCTGACTGAACCCCATGAGTCCCACCCACTGCCCTGTTCCACCCGCGCGGTCGTCCTCTTCCATGGCGGTCCGGAGCGAGTATCCTATTTCCTCTATGCAGCTCTCCGAGTCAATCTCTGAATGTTGGTCCAGCCATCGCACCCATCTGCGGAACGGTCCGTAGGTTCCGTACACACGTATGACATCGGGGTGAGGGTCGCAGAAGAATGGAGCCTCGGCCCAAACGAGGCGGAAGGAATGTTGGAGATGCCGTATCAGGGAACGTGACTGTGCCTCGAAGATCGTTGCGTTCACACCACCGCCATGCAAACATAGTATTCGAGGTAGATTTGTGGAGTCGGGTATCTTTTCTGGAATCTTGGACGTGGACTTGCGTCCATTGGGTGGGGAGATCGATGCGGGCATTGCCACGAGCGGGAGGGCGCCAGGACCTGGTGAATCCTAGTTGGAGGAGTAATTGAAGGTTTGGAAAGCGAGAGAGAAAAGATTTAAGGACAAGTGAGGTCGGGGTACTTGATATAACAAATTATTGAAACAATTCTACATGCCGATGCAAGGTTGTCTGTCAGTGATTGGCGCAAGGACAAGGAAAGCCGTTGTTCCTTATCGGAGTCCGACCTGTACGTAGACCTGATCTGTATACCTTCTCTGTTTTCGCTCATCATTTTCTTCTATAAACATTATTCGAGACCATTCTGGATATTTATTCGCATTTCTGTTCGTGTTAATCTGACCTAGACGGTTGCTGCTCTTTAAAAATGGAGGAAACTTCTCGCTATGTTGACATCGGGAAGCTGAAGGAGAGTGGGGTGCCGAAGAACACGAGAGGGCTGCAGCTGAGAATAGCAACTAGAAGATAACTGATGAATTGCCATGAATTCACTATCGGAAGAAGGGGTCCATCACGAATCAATTCGACACCAGTTATTTCAAAACGAACATCCTACAACGCAGTCAAGGGCACAACAAATGGTTCCTGGAGAAACTTCCCGAATAACGTCGCTCACTTCGCGGCATCGACGTCGAAGTATAATTGAAGAATCGAAGCGTAATTGAAGAATAACAGCTTACACTACCAATATATCGCGTGAAATGCCTTGTATATATGATCTTCACGGATGTGAAGTGGCTCATGACCTTGTTGGAGGATGTTGTTGCCTGAGGTTACAAGTCCAACAAAGATGGCCGAGTGGATAAGGCGTCAGGTTCGGGATGCCGCAGTCTTCGACATATTTTGCAACAACATACCGCATTAGGCATGTTGAAATACGGCTGCCCAAGGCTGAGCGATCCGGATACAGCTCAAACATGACACCGAGGCCACTGGCTCTCACATTGCGGGAGCACATAAAGACATTTTCGGAGGTTGAGATGTTTTCTCCACGGTAAACACGCCTACTGGATTTGATTGGAGGCCATTGTAGGAACATGGCCATGAGCGGTCGTATAGGAAATTGCTGCGTTCGATGGAAAATGTGCAAACTTACCGCATCGGGCGCGTGCGAGCTATACAGCCTTCATGATTGAATGCCAAAGTGCTACCAACACATGAATTGACCTTAAGCGCACCTCTATCGCAAAGAACATAAGAACAGTACTGAGTAGTAGCTCGATCCTGTGCAGTCTGTAATACTTGTCTAAACTTGCACGTATGTATGCAGCAGATATTCTACAATAGACCACGCCCCGTCTCCGTGTGCCAAATAAGTACCAAACCTTCACATACCGTCCCGTACCGTACCGAGCTGCATTTCCAAGGCTCTCTTGGACAACAGTAAGCAGTGTACTCCGTGGTCTCTGTGAGTGAGTACTCCGTACAGTAAATACTATACACGAGAATTATCTTGTACCCTGCTCATAGCCAAGTCCATATAGTGAGAAAGTAGCTGCTTAACGAGGCAGTACAAAAAGTCCCTCAAATAGTCTCGTCACTACGCAAATTAGCACCATTTTGGCCCCTCTGTTCGTTCCATAGATTGTGTCAATTTCTTTTTCTTCAATTTATCGTTTTGCTGTCTATGGGTCGGGGCGGAGTTGGTTTTCAGCATGCGGGGCACTCAGAAGTGCAAGCCTCTCAATTAAATGGGCAATATACCCTCACGATATTCACGAGTCGAGTCTGCGGTCATCTTCGCCCGACGCGATTACAGTGCTTACATGCTATTGTGCGAACCGTAAGCAGAGAAGACAGGGTGGGCATGCAAGAACGCCCTGCGGTTTATTGCGTCGGCTGGATTGGGAATACTGAGGCGAATTGGGATAGTGTGATTAGAGGGGTACCTCGACGTAAAGTACATGCATACATGTACATCGACACCGGGCGATGCTAGCCACGAATGCACTGTGTAGAGTGCTTCTAGATTGAATCGTGCTATCTTCGTCTCGCTCGCGTCAGTCGTGCTCGAAGGGTATTCAATGTTGCGATATGCGATGTTTCTGTAAACTGATGAGGAACCGCTATGCATCGTTTGTCTATCCTATCTATTATAAACTCATTTAAATGTTTGTTTCATTTCTTCGATGATCAATTTTTGCAGACACTATTAGACGTCTAGAGCTTCCCCCTACGTGCATTCACTGCCTCCCGCAATTTCAGGATGACTTCTCCTGGGTCTGCAGCGCCGAAGACAGCGCTTCCAGCTACAATGACGTTGGCTCCGGCGTCTGCTGCTTGGTCAATAGTCTTTTCGGACAGACCACCGTCTACCTCGATGTGCAACTCAGGGTATTTCTTGCGCAATGCGGTGACCTTGGGTAGTTCGGATGCCATGAATGATTGGCCACCGAAGCCGGGTTCTACTGTCATGATAAGGACCATCTGCAAACAGTTAGTTACCATTCCGTGAGGGTTCATGCCGTCGGAGAAAAGGGCGCGTGTTGGTGGCAAAAGCGTGAACGTGGTTGGTACATTTCAGAAAGTCTTGGGTGGAAGAGTGTGACAGGGCAATGAAGGTCGCTGGCTTTAGCGCCTGTATTGCCAGCCGCCCCCAACCTGCCAGCCCTACGACCCAACTTCATGTGACCATGGCCTAGGCCTGCCCGGACCGTACCGAGGGGTTATGGCGCTTCTCCAATCTCTTTCGATTGCCTGGGTATATGCCGAATATTTGGCTGATAGGGCGAAAGATCCACTTACATCTGGGACCTCTTCCTTCACAGGGTTCTCCAGAATCTCCCATAAGACGTCTACTGATGTGCTTGGTTTTATAGCAATGCCAGCCTGCATACCGCTCTCATGGATGTAACGAATGAGCTCTTTTGGGGAAGTCTTCTCGTCAGAAGTGCCCGAGGGAGTAACTGCGGCGGTCGAGTTTACGGCGGCCTCGTAGTGGAAGCAGTAGAGGTCACAGCCGGCTTTCTTGAAGTCTTGAACCCATCGTTTAGGCTAGTTCAAATGGTAAGCATTCAAGAATTGAAGCCAAATTATGAAAGGAAGTGCCCGTTCTCAGAAACGAGATCAGATGAATGGCATACCTCTGCAATCATCATATGGCAGTCGAAAGTACCCTTTCCATATGCCTCTGTGGGTGGATTGACATGAGATCGGATCTTGGTCACAACTGGAGCGCCAAAGGTCATGTTGGGCACAAAGTGACCATCCATGATGTCGACCTTGAACGCGTTAGATGCATGTCGACGCGTTTGGTGATGAGAGGAAAGCGTACATGAAGCCAGTCAGCGCCCTGGCCAATGGTGTGCGAACAGGCCCTGCCCAGCTCTGCGAAATCAGCAGAGAGGATCGAGGGAGCGATGATGGCTGGGGGAGACATGGCTGCGATGAGAGTAGGACAGCTCTGCTGGGCCCTTAGATTATGGAGATATGGGGATGCGGGCGGAGGCGGAGGCGGAGGATTGACCAACGCAGCGGAAAGATTGATGGCGTTGGGTGAGCTCGGATTAGGGGGCGAATATTGCGATGCGACTTGACAATGTACGAGGCTTCGTGGTGTTCAGCGTAACGCTGTTAAGACTCTTTTTTTGTTGGTGTAGGTAGATGGTAGGGTATCAGGTAGTGAATTAATTAGTAGTGGGGGAAATGGAGAGGGGAGGGGAGGAAGATCAAACGCCGACGTCAATGCGACCAGCACCAACCCGACCACCAACTAATCATTAGATACTAGATACTAATTACTGGAGCTAACTCACATTACTCTGATTACCATACCCTAACAAATAATGACCACTACTGTCTCGACGACAATGATGATACTACGGAGTACATGCTGACAACACATCAGAGAGAGATTGTTGCCAATGCCAGGATATACGACACCATACACAGTAGCTACCCCGCCTTGGCAACGTCAAGTCGTCTCTTCCAGTCTTCTTATTCATGCGAACACTATCTATTCGACCATCTCCCAGCGACTCACCATCCTGCATTACATCTGGTCGCCTACACTGCTGTTTCTCTTGATGTTTGGCTTGCCGATGTTCCAATGCCATGGCGTGTGACGCATATTCCTGGGCTGTTCTTCCCATGGACAGTATGGGCCTTCGACGCCACCCAACTGGCTGGCCTGGCCTCGTTTCGATTCCATCTTACCCCAATAATTCTCCTTCCAGGGCGAGGTTGAACATCCATCGAATACCAAAATTTCCGTGAACGTCAGCCGAACCACGGAGATTTCCAGAAAGCTTCGACGTGCACATGGCTTCACCTGGCCAGGTCCCACCAAAGGAACCAACTCCGCGTGGCAGAAACACAGCCGCAGTCTTACTTGTAACTAACTACACCACAAACCTACATCTCCTCGCGAGTCGTGTGCGCACCCCACGCCTCTGCAATACAGAACGGCAAATAAGACAATAATCAATCGCCCAAAGATAGGGCGGTCGTTCCAACCGATCTGCCAGCATGTTTATTGGGGATGGGTTGGCGAGTATGCTGTGCTCGGCCATTCTGCACAGCGATTGGCTGGCTTTGCATCCTCGAAGCGCTGAGAATAGACCAGGCTGGCATGCCCGGGCGCTTCTATCCCCATCACCCAATCCTCGATCACGGTAGAACAATTTGTCCATTCCTCTGGATGCGCCCTCTCCCCAAAAGCGATCAATCCAAAGAAACATCTGTATGCCATCTCTGCTGTCCCGCCAATCAGGGCCACATGATCCTGGTTGCCATGTCGTGGCCGCCTTCGTGCCGCTATCGTCTCCCCACTTCCTCTTTGACGGCTTTTGCTAATGGATGAGATCGCATCCATCGCAGCCTCTTCAGTGCCACCGTAGCACTAGGACACCATGTAGGTCGAGAATGACGGCGTCTATGGTTGGTATATCCTTCCACTTGCCCTCCCCGCGTGGCCTTTCTCTTGCTATTCACTTCTGCTTCCCTCACGGGTCTTTCAATCTTTACCCTTTTTTTATCTCTTCGTTGATCGAAGCAGTCTTATAATTATCTGTTTTCTTACGAGAGAGCTGTTGAACGGCTTAGGGTTATTGCCCCGTTAATATCAAATCTCCAATCTCAGTCATTGTTCTTCCAATTTTGGGGTGTTTCTCCCAATCCTAGTATTACCCAGCCTCGTTAAACCGACCCCCAGCAAGTTCAGTCGATTTTGCGTACCGAGTCATAATAATAGCACGAGGCGAAGCTCACCTCAGCTCAATATACCACAATGCCTGAGATACTTTCTGCGACAGTATACAATCCTTCCACCTCCCTTGGCGTGCAGCACATTCAAGATGCCGTGCTCCCGCTGGCCGATAGACACGCTCTTCACACGCCAGGTGTCGATACTGAAGACGAAGGTACAATCCCCCGTTACTACTTTACGCCAAGGTACTCGACTGCCTCAACCTATATGCCTGCTGCCATCTCACCACGGACGATCGAGGACTTCCCCACCCCAAAGGCACGTGGTTTCAACATGTCGAAGCAGGCTGGTCAACCTTCGCCCTGCCTTGACACCTTCCCCGCCGACGCCATGGTGCAGAGCGACAGCGACTTCGACTCTCTGTACGATGTGACCGACGATGAGGCCGAGGTCCCTCTCAAGTGCTCTGCATCCGTGAAGAAGACTGCACGCTCTGTTCACAGCCGATACCCATCCGTCGTGATCCCCTCCCCGTCCACCTGGCCCACCATAGAGAAGCTTCGAAGTGCACAGAACGCAGCACCTCCAACACCTCCAACGCTTCTTACTCCTTCTCGACAGGCTCTGTCAATGATCCAGTCCCACAACCTTCTCGTACCAGCTCGCTCTACCACCCCTTCCCTTGATGGAAGCTTGACCTCCGAAGAGATGGATAAATTGAGCTGCCCCTCCACCCCTGACACGCACAAGCGTCGATCGAACTTGAACGTAGATGAATGGGGCCCTGTTCAGCTTGACTTACAGGCCCTACAGACACTTCAACATCTCAGCTCAATGGACTTTGGCATTGAGCAACAGGAACAGAACCACAGGCAAGGCGAGATGCAAGAAGTTGCCAGGCCGTCCCTAAACCTTAGCATTCCCTCTGCACAGCTGCCCAGCACATGTGGCAACACCCCCATCTCTGCCCTTTCCGTCCCTTCTCCCGGGGGATTTTTCTCTTCGCTCAAGCTCTCTGCCCGCCATACCTGGAGCATTCCCAAGAAAGAGGAGTCAGCCCCAAACACCTCCACCGCCGAACACTTTTATGGTGTACCTTGGGGAAACCGTAGAAAAACACTGGGTCAGAGCATCATCAAGGAGCAGACTGCCACTCTCGCCGGTTCTACGCTAGATGGCTTTAGCGACTCAGGCATGCCAACCGCCCGCCCCGTCATCCAGGACGACGAGGAGGCCTTCGAGGTCAAGGAGATCAACCCTAGCAAGACCATCTTCCAATACAACGAGAAATACGACGCAGAGGTGCAGAAGCTCTCAACTCTCAACCTCGAGCGGACCAGCCATTGGCTTGAGGAGCAGGATGAGCTTCAGGCCGCACTTCGAGATATGAGCTCCATTGCCTCGCCGAGCTCTCCAAGTGGCAGCCACAGCCGTGGCAGCTCTCTAGACAAGAGCACCAAGAAGTCGGTCACGTTTGCCGAAGAGCCCCAGAAATCGCAAGCCGAGCCTGGATCGCCTAAGCAGACTACCACCTATATCCAGGGATTTGAGTTCATTCGCAACCAAAGCCGTAAGCAAGATCCCTACATTCACCGACAGACCCGCGCCGAAGCCATGCACCTCCGCCGAAGGTGTATGCCCCAAGCCCATAGGGATCAGCTACTTGGCAAGTTCGAGCTCACTGACCCCGTGCGACCTTCACCTCCACGACCGGTGTCCGAGTTCTACATGAACGATCCCACCGTTCTCAAGGAGAGGATTGCTCGTGCCCAATCCGAACGACAAGCGCTTGACCAGATGCTACCAAGCACCTGGGTCCTTCAGGCACAAAAACAGCTGAACGGCGGCAAGCTACTCAGCAAGCCCGCAGCACGACTTATCTCGCGCGCGCGGGAGCCACGCATCCTAGATGTTGGGGGCATTCCTACCAATGACTGGGCCTGGCAAGTAGCTTATGACTACACCTATGCTACTGTCACCACAATTTACACTGCTGGAGCCAACCTCACAAGCAACGTCAGTGGACCCGAGAACCATAAGCATATGACCGTCCCAAACCTTTGGACATTTCCATTCCCTAGCGAACACTTCGATGTCATTTCTGCTCGCACTCTTTACGAACTGCTCAAGACTGACAAGCCCCTTGGTCGCTCCAAGGACGAGTATGATCTATGCATCAAGGAGTGCTTCCGCGTGCTCAAGACTGGAGGCATCATTGACTTCTCACTCATCGACTCTGACATCATTCAAGCCGGAAGCAGTGCCCAAGCCAAGAGTGTTGAGTTTGGATTCAATTTGAAAACCCGAGGCTACGACGCCGCCCCCACCAAGGCATTCCTACCACGTCTTCACAAGGCTGGATTCAAAGACGTGCAAAGAATGTGGATGGTGCTTCCAATGGGCAGGACTTCTGCCAATTGGAAGGATGTCCTCCCTGTTGGTGCCAACAACAACGAGCAAGAAAGGAGCATTGGTCCGGACGGCCAGGTACAGGTTAGCGAGGCACCAGTCTTCGGCTCAACCGCAGATGCTGCCATGATGACCGGTATTGTAGGAAGTTGGTTGTGGGAGAAGTGGATGCTGCGATTGCAGGTTGAGATGGGCAAGGAGGATGAGAAGCTTCTCGAAGGCGTTGTACAGGTCTTGGAGGAGGGTGTTCGTGAGGGCTCCGGATGGAGGTATCTTACTGGATATGCCAGAAAATAGGTACTCTCGTGTAGATTGCTCCTTTTAATATGGTGTGCTTCAGATCGGCATTAGCGTGGTGTTCAGGACTCGTGGTTTGCATGAGTGGGCGTTTCTTTTAAGATTGATACCATTTGACAGGGTCTATATAGTCATTGAATGCGAAATTGTGTCAATACTTATCCAAGATACCACTAGATTGAAATGAGTTACCGTTGAGACTGAGGCTTCTCTTCATGTTGATGGCAGAGAAGAGATGCATTGAGTGAATGGTTAATCACGTGTGTCGTCGGCTAAACCACGGCAGCCCCGCTAAGCTTTCGCAACCTCCGAAGCTGCATCATACCGCACGTCTCTCTATGCGCGACGGCAGCTACAACATCTGTACACCTCAGAACCAACCACATACCCCAAAAGCTCTTGGAATACGTCCGCCTTTACCGAATTTCGATCACCATGCTTTTCTTCAGGTTTGTCACCACTATCATTATTACCTACTTGATCTCGCGCTCGCCTTCAACCCGATTTTGAACGACTTGTCCACCCGTGGATTTGACTGCGGCTCCCGATATAATGTATACAATCTTTATATGTGAAGGACTCAGAGGAGACGATCTCAGTTACGGATCATAGGCACGCACCAGCCAATCGCTTTCGCCGTTGTATTTCTTCTTACAACGCCCTCACATATAACGATTGTTTACTACACAATCTCGGTTGTCCAATTGCTGGAGGATATGCATACAAGAAGGCTGTGCCTGTTCTGAATTAATGCTTACATATACTTCAATAGTTTCTTCAAGACACTGGTCGACCATGAGATTACCGTGGAGCTCAAGAACGAAGTGTGCATCCGTGGTACACTGAAAAGCGTCGACCAATACCTGAACATCAAGCTCGATAATGCTGAAGCAACCGACGAAGCAAGGTGGCCGCATCTGGTATATTTACCCTCTCGACTTATAACTCGTCTCGACTTATACCGTGCATTGTTGCTCTATCGGATTGCTGACGATCTTTACTAGTGTTCGACGCGCGACATGTTCATTCGTGGATCCGTTGTCCGATATGTACATCTACCTGGTGGGGCTGTCGATACAACACTTTTGGAGGATGCCACAAGGAGAGAAGCGGAAGCTGCGAAGAACAAGGCGAAATGAGCGGCTGCGTTGAGATGTAGTGAAGTTCAAAATCAGTAGCCCAATTCACGTGGACGTTGCCAAGCCGGCCGCCACGTGTGTAGCACATGGAATAAGCTCGACGGGCTGAAGCAAGATCATGACCCGTAACGACATGCATAAATGCAAGTCGGCCAATCGTCTAAAAGGGTGGAGATCGAGACGCCAAAATATGAGATCACGAGGCAATTGGATGCAGGAATATACCCTCCACGAATAAGTTTCCATTTCACAATGTCAAAAATACCATAATGTTTCGCAATCTGTGTCTGATCACTCTTAAATATGCGGTTTCTGTTCTGATGTTGTTTAAAAGAGCGGAAGCTTGTCCCGGTCTTTCGAAGTGCGTTGTATTATCTGCATAGGCACAGGTCGAACGAAAAGCTTGGTAATGTTTTGCTTGAAGCATTCGAGAATTGACATGAGTGGTTGTAAAGTATTCATAAGTCCAAGCGTTTTGGTGCTATTTCGACTGCTTATGAGTCGCATTCAGCTTTCAATTTCACCTTGAAGCACATCTTTGCATGGGCCAGCGTTCCCCTCATTCTCTTCAGGGCCACTGCTCTCTCACTTGACGAGCAGCATCTCAACTTACAGATTCAACTTAACATCATCTTTCCTTCACCTTCACCGGAATAACCTCTCTGCCGCTGCCAAGCTAGTGTCTTGAACGGGGCCATTGACCACTCTGCCTTCACCAATACCACCTCACCTGCTCCTCGCCCTCTCTTTTCCTCTTCACCATCGACAACAGTTCCTAAAACCTCCAGCTTGGGGCATGATTGGTATCTTCAGTCCTACAACATGCGTATCACTAAGCTATTCCCTGTCATCGCCAGTGCGATGATTACCATGCCAGCAGCTGTCGGATTCATGATCCCAACTGGCGTGAGTGCGGGCGGCACCACCTTGACAACGAAGCTGCGGGCTCGGTCCCTCGTCTGCCCAGGTGGAACACCTACCGCCAGATCTGACCATAAAATGCCTTTGGTGACGCAGGAGAATGGTAAGTATGATCTCCCTTAACCTTCATAGTAATTGTTTTACCAGTTGTACTTTCACTCTGGGGACTGTCAGGTGCTACCACCCGCGGTCCAAACCATCACTCACCTTTAGCTTGACGACAGTGTCGTCAAGGGTTTTCATCATTCCTACAGTGTAAAAGCCCTTACTGACCAGTCGACAGTTGTCACCCACACCGGGGCCTTCAAAGCTAATGCGACTGGTCATGCTGCAAACACCACGCACTGGCCCACCTTTTCCGAGAGCATGTACATTGCCAAAGTGACTTCGACCACTCGCAATAAAGAGCTCACAATGAAACGCGGTTCGGCAGATGAAGTGCCGATCCCTTGCCTCGACCCCGACGACGAGCACCTCACTCGGCTTCTTCCCTCAGAGATCTTGAGCGCCTTGTTTTCCCCTGATCTAGAAACCACGTACCCACCCGACCCCGTCGCCACCGGCGAGAATCCTTTCGACCCTTCTCCCATACCAGAAGATGACTCGGAAATGAAACAACAGCGAAAGATCATACTCCGCGGCTCCATCGCCTTGGCCGTCATTCTCGGTCTGTGTCTGCTAGGCTTTTGGCTATGGTGGATTATCTGGTACATCCCTCTGACACGTCGCAGGAGGGAGGCGGCTCAGCAACGAGAGATGGGGCTTGCGCAGATGGAGCGTGATCGAGAGCAGGCGCGCATGCGGGCTGCAGAAAGCGAAATGGGTCCTGACGGAATCTTGGTGCCGCGGATCAGGTTCAACGCGCACAAGGGCAACAAGGACCCTTACGACATTGAGTCCATCATGAACATGGAGGAGGGTGAGAAGTCTCGTTCTATCTGTGAACGCCCAGACGAAGGAAATACGCCCGCCAATTATGAGAACAAAATGAAGGAGAAGATCGAGAATGAGACGATTTCTGAACGCAAGGACAGTCTTGTGCCGGATCCTGTCGTCGCAAACCCAGCCATGCCAGCAAGCGTTGAGGATCCTGACGCGATCACTCCCGCACCTCCTCGTTGAACACACAGTGTGCGAGTGTGGTGAGCTCAATGTTGTCCCTTGAATATCTGGTGTCGGTCAATGTTTTCAGGAGACTGGGTGAGCAGTGGGCTTTTGTTCGACGTTCGAGTGGTCATAAATCAGGTTCACAAGTATTACATTGGCAGGTCCTAAGGTAACAGATTTGAATGTGCAATGGGAAGGTTACAAAAATTGATCAAATGCATTACGAGACCTAGTATCCAATAATGATATCTAACATGGGTGGTTCCCGTGAATATTGATTTTAGTGTATGGCCAGTCAATTACGCTAGGTATACATGTACAGTATATGTACATGTATCAAGGATAAGCGTATCCGCAACTGAATACAAGTCTCCCTTCCCACGGGTGCCGATGAGCTACAATAAAGATGTCGGTAGTACATGTTAGATAGAATCGGAATACGACGAAACGAAACGAAACGAAAAAGCAAATCCCCAGGTTTGGCCCCAGTTTGATCATCGTTCAAACACGTACACCACTGTGCTGGTACAGGTGTAGACAAGTCCTAAGCCTCTACTAGACATCGCCATCCCCGGGGTAGTGTTTCCGAAAGCTTAATTGGACCTACTCGTATGTAGCTAATCGTACCTCTAACTAAAGGTCCGGTATCAAGACAGCGGCGATATTTCTTAACTGGAATACGGAGGCCGATCTTGTCAGATAAGGCTCTGGAATGTCCGAGCGACATCGGTCTTTTGCGACGAACTTGTTCTCTAGGTCCGCAACTTGGAGGACCCAACAAATTTCTACATGCAACACAAGTTCAATAACTTTGCACAGAAGTGACAATAGATACTACAAAGGGATCTGCAATTGTTTTCCGTCACAGCAGGCGCTCATTTTATCCGCAACAGTTAAAATTGGCTCTCCCCCGCGTTGAAACGTCCGGATAAGTCGGCAAAGTGCGCTTTTGGAACCTAACTACACCCATTTCAGGAAGATCGTAGGTTTAGCTGCAGTGGAGCGATAGGACGCATTGCGATTAAAGCACGATCTTTTCCCGCTCATCCCTCACTTGCACTTCATTGAAGCATTTCATTTTCTATTCTTATTCCATTTGCTGCAGCTTCTGCAATGATCTATCTTTCACGATGGGTAATACACAGAAAGAGTACCAGGACAGAGTCAAGGATGACTCCTCGGTCGAAGCTCTCCCTACGCTGACCAGTCCGATAAACCAGCCAGACCCAGACGTAGAGAAAATTGGAAATGGCGCAACTCTCAACCGAGAGGTATCAGGGCCTCCTTATTCTGCCTTCAGCAATGGGATGAAATGGTGGATCATATTCCTTGTCTCTATTTCTGCATTAATCTCACCTTTTGCGGCTACTCTGTACTATCCCGCATTAAATGTCATGTCGGACGTGTTGCATATTTCTCCAACGATGACCAACGTTTCTTTGACTACTTATATGGTAAAGAATCTATCTACGCGAGAAAGATGTACATTAGCTGATTTGATTTGGATAGATTGCTCAGGCAATAGCACCTGCGATCATTGGTAATCTCTCCGATAACAGCGGTCGTCGCATTGCTTTCCTCGTTAGCTATGTGATCTTCATCCTAGCAAATATCGGTCTAGCTTTACAGACCAATTATGCTGCCCTTCTCATTCTGCGTATGGTCCAGGCGGTCGGAGCCTCTGCCTCTATTGCACTCACCGTGGCTGTAACCGCAGATATCGCCACATCCGCGGAACGTGGCACCTACAATGGATACGCCTCTGCCGGCATTCTGTTCGGACCTGCCTTTGGCCCTATGATCGGAGGAGTTCTTGCACAGTATCTTGGATGGCGATCTATATTCTGGTTCCTGGCCATTTACGGCGTAGTACTACTCATCGTCTTCCTCGTCTTCTTGCCAGAAACA
The DNA here is from genome assembly GCF_010015735.1 of Aaosphaeria arxii CBS 175.79. NCBI lineage: Eukaryota > Fungi > Ascomycota > Dothideomycetes > Pleosporales > Aaosphaeria > Aaosphaeria arxii. Next base: position 268,162 of record NW_022983485.1, read on the forward strand.
TGTCGGAACGTTGTAGGCAATGGTTCCATTCCCGCCACGGGACTCAACCAATCAGTAATTGGCTACATCCAGCAACGCAAGAATCGAAACTCAGGAGGAGAGACTGAAAGCACCATCACACCTGCGGAGAAACGCAAATTCGTAATGCCAAACCCATTGTTGACGCTGAAGATCCTCGGAGAGAAGGAATCATGCATTGTGCTGCTGTACAATGGCCTCTTCTTCACGGGACTCATGGTCACTACCGCATCAATCCCGGATCTATTCAAAACCAACTATGGCTTAGACGAACTTAAAGTCGGCCTTTGTTATATCGCATCTGGCACAGGCGCTCTATTTTCCGCATTGTCAACCGGCCACATCCTCGACTGGAACTTCCGCCGACACGCCGCTCTTCTCAACATCCCAATCACTAAAGGCAAACAGCAAGATCTCCGCAACTTCCCCATCGAAAAGGCGCGCCTGCAGGTCGCAGTACCAGGCCACATCATTGGCACAGCTGCGTTAGTCGCATTCGGCTGGACAGTGAAATTTCAAACACATATCGCTTGGCCCGAGATTGCACTCTTCTTTCTAGGCTTCGGCATCACCACAGCATTCGGCGTCACGAACAACTTGCTGGTCGACTTCCATCGCGATAAACCCGCCACTGCAACAGCCGCGGTCAATTTCGTCAGATGTCTCATGTCTGCTGGTGGGAGTGTGGCGATTATTCCAATGTGCCGCGCGATGAATCCTGGGTGGGCGTTTACGTTGATAGCATTGATATATACGGTATTGATAGCCGTGGTCTTCTGGATCATGCGTAATGGAATGAAGTGGAGGGAAGAGTTGGAGGCGAAGAAGGCGGCGCTGGCAGCTGTTACGACGGCGTAGGTGCGGTTAGATGACTTAATATGTATATACATACGTCTTTTTAATGAGATATGATTCAACTTCAATTCTTTCCCCTAACAATTTTTTGAAATTTCGGCATAGATCATGTTACCGTGTCGGTTTAATAGGCTTCATGCATTTATGACATAGGCTTTTATTAATATCGTCTATGTGAATGAAAACTCAATGAGAAAAGCATATACAAGAACATTACTCTACAGAATCATCATCTCCATGAAAGAATCGTAACACAGCTTTAGCCACAATCAATCCATCGTGCATCCAGTCCGCCCTCTCGGCGGCCTCATCCGCATCCTCTAGCTTAACCGATCCAGCCTCAACACGCATCTCCAATTGCCTCTTTACCATCTTTTCGTCGAACTCCATGTGTCCTTGCGTGGAGAACAATCGACACTGGATATATAACCCCTGGACTCCGGTGTGTTCACTCTGCCCCCAAACGTGCACCTTGGTCCCGGACTTGATGAGTTCGTTGCCCTCTGAGGACGGCGGATCAACAACGTGATCCAAGTGCATCTGATGCAGGTAAATGTATTTTTCCGTGGAGGGGAGATTGAAAAGCGACCTTCCGACATCGGTAAGGGTTATAGCTGTGTGTGACAACTCCCATTCCCCGTCTGCGTTTGGTTCGACTGTTCCCCCCAATGTCCGGGCGAGGATCTGGTGACCAAAACATATGCCAGTAAATCTGATATCGGGACGGTTAATCCATAAATCTGATGTGGTTTATTAGCATACAAGAAAGTGGGAAATGCCATCATCAATTTCACATACACTTGATAAGATCCATCAACTTCATAACCCACTCATCGTCACCATGCGCATCGTACACGCTTCCCGTGATCAAAATCGCATGTACATCGTCCCCAATCTCTTCCTTCTTCGGGATCTTGCCACCATCCGGTTCGACGACATATTGCATTACCGTCTCAATACCGAGTTTAGGGTCGTGTTCCTCTCCGGCCTTCACGAAGAGCTCGTTGAGCACGTCGCCGAAAGATCCTTTCTCTCTCTGTGTATCCGGGTGCGGCTCGTCTGTTTCGAGAACAAGCATGCGCACTTTCTCGGGGTGGTCATTGGGGATGAGGCGAGCCTCAGGAGGAGCCATGTTTCGGACTGTGTAGCAGAAGAATCGCTGGTGATTGTAGGTGTTGTTGGTGGTACAGTTGCGGTGGGTGGTAGGCTTAGGTGCTAGTCTTTGTAGTTGAAATGCAATGCTGCGTACCCGCGAGAACATCAAGGTATTATTAAGGACAGTTGCTGTCGGTTCCAAGATATGGAAATCTTGGAATCAAGCTGTTGAGAGTCCAATGGGTCTCTAGGGTTGACATTCAGCCACGGTGTGGCGTTCTTGTATGCCTAGCCTCTTCTCTGGGGTATATTTTCTCTCTTCATGGGGAAAAGAATCCATGACGAAAGTTGTTGTACCTGCATCATCGACGTATGTCAAGCGGCGAGTTGAACGTTGTAAACCTGGAAAAGTGTGGGTTTGTAGTCGGAATGAATGGGTTCTATAACGTAATAGAAGGTCTTGGAAAGCTTGTTCGTTCCGAAAGGTCCGACGGTTCCGATTCTTAAACACGACGGCGCCTTGCTGCTGCACAACATGAGTTGCTGCTTCGGATTTGGCAGCGCTACGTCATAGCTAATTTGTATTGACAGAATCATATCTTCAACGCGATGTTTGATGGCAGTATTTTGCTCGGTTTGTCCGCCAAAGGCACCATCTTATCAATTTGCGACTTCCGCAGGCCATTCCATGAGCATACATTAACATTTCCTCAATTCATAAGCAAGTCTAATACAGGCTGTGCGGTAATCTGATTATTAGACTTCATACTCACAATCTATGCCCATTATAGTATGAGCGGTCATAGATACCAGACTCCAATCGATCCCTCTCTTTGACTCGTCAAAGCAAGAATAGAAACCATGCCGGGAATTCGTCCAATTTACCGTAGGTCAAAGCAGGGATTCTCTTCAACTGCTGATTAGATTGCATACCTAGTCTTACCCCGGATTCATTTGAACTACCGGGTCTTTGCTAACATCTTCCGCTGGGTTAGCCTACTCAACCAGGACTTGCAGAGGCATGGATATGGGCGATTCCGAGTCTTCCCCATCCTATCGCCGAGCGTATCGATGCAAACATACACACCTGGGAAACAGCCAACCCAGTCACATTATTCTGCATATTACTTCCAAGAGAAGTAGAAGACAGCTACATTGAACAATTTCCAAAGTGTCACGTATCATTGGTACCTACAATGGCCCTCGGGTAATTTATACATAACCCTGGCGAGTTCAAATCACATAGGTATCTTTCGGCTTTGAATACGGCACTTTTCCCAATAGAGCTGAGGAGACAGCTTCAAATAGGTAATGATATTACTTGGCCTTCAAGCAATGTGCAAGGTTCTCCGCACGGCATTTCACCAAATTCCACGAAAGAAAGAATTGTTGCTAAAGGCAATGGAAATATAAAATCTCAGCAAACTCTCATACTCATGATGGGACACAGCAAATACTTTTCAAGTTTAACATTGCAAATACACATCTCAAACTCAGAATGAAGATCACTACTTGGTATACGGTGCTATCCTCAATGGTTGCAGGAGCATTCTCTGCACCAACGGCTGGGTGTGGAAAAGCCCCAACCAGTATCAAAGCCGGCATCAATACCATGACAGTCAACAACAAACGTCGCGAATGGATCCTTTCTCTTCCCGACAACTACGACAATACAAAACCTTACCGCTTCATTTTCGGACTCCACTGGCTCACCGGCACTATGAACGATGTCGCGAATGGCGGACAAATCCAGCCATATTACGGCCTCCCAGCGTTCACCAACGGCTCCGCGATCTATGTTTCTCCAAATGGGCTGGTGGATCAGATGGGCTCTGGCTGGGCAAACCAAGGAAACGAGGACATTGATTTCTTGACCAAGATCATGGAGACAACCAACAATGAGTTGTGCATTGAGGACAATCTTCGTTTCTCGATGGGCTTTAGCTACGGGGCTGGCATGTCGCATTCACTCGCATGCTCTTTGGGTGGCAAGCTCCGAGCAGTTGCCGCCTTCTCTGGCGCATTGCTGAGTGGGTGCGCCAACGGAGACGCACCGGTAGCCTTTTATGGACAACACGGCAACAATGATAATGTTCTGCCCATAGCTAGTGGAAGACAGATCAGGGACACTTGGGTTCAACGGAATGGCTGTGCGGCTCAGTCCCCAGAGGAACCAGCCCGCGGGAGTCGCAAACATATCTTGACCAAGTACACTGGATGTAAGGAAGATAAGCCACTTTGGTGGACGGCATTCGATGGAGGTCACAGTCCTATACCTACGGACAGTGGCACGAGTAAGGATACTACGTTCACTGCTGAGTATGTCTGGGAGTTCTTTTCCCAATTCAAGTAGATAAAAGGTGTTATAAATTTTATGGAAGCGGACTCTTCATTTATCTACTGGAAAAGTCTGTGGCTGTGTTTGCTTAAAGGCGTACTTGTGGAATTGATGGCCAAGGTATTACAACGCCTGCTCATAGGTTATTGGATTTGGAGACTAGTTAGTGCCAATCCTACTAACTTAAGAGTCTGCCTTCTTGAACTACGCCTATGATTTAAGGATGCTCTCTGAATATGTATGTAGGAGGGTAGAACTTCGTGATAAGCATGTAGGCAGAAGCACTGCCACAGCCAACATGAGCGAATCACAGACCTCCTCTAACCGCCGCATCTGCGTATAAACCTTTCAGCCTTCCTCGTGATGTCTAGTCAAAAGAATGTTTATGCATGATCTTTCGTCATTTGGGATTGAGAGAACTGTCACCAACCGTCCCATGTAGTACATTGAGGCCATTATTCTTTACCCAGTACCGTTCTTTTGTCACCTGAAACAATATGCGTTTACTCAATGTAGACACACTGGAATTCGAGTTCTTCACTGACATTAGGCGAATACCAGACTATGTCATATTGTCACACACTTGGGGGTCCGAGGAGGTTAGCTACCAAGAAATGTGCTGGCTTCAACGGCTTCGAATACTATCGCCAGATGTCAAAGCAAATCCCCTTTTTTCAACCTTGTTGAGCATTAGTGCGGGTCCACAGATGCCAGTCGCCGAAGAGGACATCAAGAGACGCAAAGGCTATATCAAGATTGTTGATACTGCCACCTTGGCCCGCTCAATGGGTGTCCAACACATATGGGTCGACACTTGCTGCATCGATAAAACGAGTAGCTCGGAGCTTCAGGAAGCTATTAATTCTATGTATGCATGGTATAAAAGGGCCTTCAAATGTGTCGTTTTCCTCGAGGATGTACACCTACACCCATCGATAACTTCGCGCAACAACACTGGAGACCCGGATATTCAAGAGACTAGAAATTTCCTGGACGCTTCGATCCTTAAAGCCAGATGGTTCTACAGAGGATGGACGCTACAGGAGTTAATCGCTCCCAAGGAGGTCTTGTTCTACGATGGAAACTGGCACTTCATCGCGTCGAAGAAACACACTCTCTCCCATCTAAGTATCGCTACCAAAATCCATCAACATGTACTGGCCACTGGTGACGTGAGCCAGTGTTGCGTCGCTCAAATCATGTCTTGGGCAGCTAGACGACAAACAACGAGGGAAGAAGACATGGCGTATTGTTTATTGGGACTTTTCGGGATTCATATGCCAATGCTGTACGGCGAGGGAAGCGCAGCCTTCTTGAGGCTACAACTCGAAATATTAAAGACACACCCGGACGATTCCATTTTTGCATGGTTCAACGATTCTGCCGATAATTACACCTATTCTGGTTTACTAGCACCTTCGCCTCGCGAATTTGCACGGTCGTCACAACTATGGATGGGATCACCTATTGCATGTGCAGAGAGCACAAGCCTTGGCATCCAGTTAACAAAAAAACTGAAATGCTCCTCGAAACATCCTGGCTTGTATGTCTTTCGTCTAAACACAACGGCGCAGGACGGACGTCCAATACGAATCATGGTACGCTCACTGGATTCGTCGGAGATAGCAGAAGACGGTGTGCATCAGTTCGCTAGGGTTGACCTATCAGCCACAATGAACATCAGTTCTTTCACCACAATGCAGCCAACTCAACAAATATATGTACGACAGAAGCCCATCATATCGAGTATGTTTCGCACTTCAGATATGCATGCGTTTCACCTGCGTCCATATAGACGAGTAAACGAGGATGCCTTCACACGAATTGTTCAAATTCTGCCGAAAGATCCGTGGCGGAGGTCTTCATTGTATTGCATTCCTATGGAGGGAGATGCCACTAATAGACTCATTTATGTCGTTGTTCTAAAGTGGTACTGTCCAAAACCGACGGGAATACCGGACACGACAAAAGATGCGTGCGATTGCCCCTTTGTGTATCTTGGACTTGGATATGATAAGAAACGTATGCGATCATGGTGTTACCTCAGAAATGCTTGGAGCGATGGACCTAAGTTCGCTTTGCTCATGAATGGCGAGAATTCTACAGACTCGACATTGCTCCTTGAATCCCTGTTCCCCAATCTAGGCCAATACAACAACTCGGCGAAGCTCATCAAATCAAATTGTCGGAATTCCAGTGAGTTGACCTCTATTATCGTTGGGATAAGCGCTGCTCTCGTTGAGAATAGGATATCATTGATTGTAAGCATTGAAGGGCTGTCTGTTTCACCTTGAGATCTCGCGTCTTGATCTATGGAAGCCTGCGTGTGTATTCATCTCCTAATGTAGACGAGGCAAAATCATGTAATGAGGGCTTGTCGGCTCTTATTAGAGGTCCAGACTAGAGACTATTTGGCACTGATAGAGATAAATTTTCGAGCTACAATGGATCGACTATACGTAGTCCGTGGTGGGAAATTGCAGTGAGTGATCATGCTAATTAAAAAGTATTACTATGATGGGCTACTATCCAATAGCGAGCCATATGCCTATGATACGATAGGGAGCTTTTCTCTTCTACGTCTTTCTCTAAGATGACCAAGCAATAACGCCGTACTGATGCAATGCCCTCTCTATCAGGTATATAATGAAGTCAAGGAAAGGTCGTAACAGGTATACACAGGGCCATGTACAGCTAGCTCATGTATCCCGCATGAACTTCTCATAATACTGGTCCATCCAACGCACGGCTTCAAGCCCGCTCTCTCGCGTTCCGTCTCTCCAACGGCCGAGGGTACCAACGTACCCATCGGGTCTGACATTCACCACCGCCACCTCGTTCTCAGCGATACCACCAAACCATTTATCCATGCAGGTTTGTTTGCGAGTGTCAAGATGCGGGACGTCGTCAAGATAAATAGTCCATCGCGAATCGCGCATTACCAAAGGCAGGTCTTCTATCTCGATGTCTTGGCGTGGCATATCTGTGACCAGCGCGTACGTGAAGATCCCACTGACAGGTGTATATCGCTCCGGACAGACGAATTGGTCGTGGGGTGCAGCAAGCGGCGGCTGCATAGTATATGATGCATTTCCAGCTGTCGTAACACGGCCAACGTATGAGGAAGTGGAAGTATGTGCGTTGCAAACCGTGTCGATGAAAGGCATGGCAGCAAAGACATTACGAGTGAAGAAATAAATCCTGAACTGGCCCAGGGCGGGAATATCGGTCTGTATGTCGACAGAATTGCAGTCAATGAATCTTGTGACCTTGGCTGGAGGCAGAAGGTACCCAGGTTTTAACAACCCACGGCCAACCGACTTCGTCGACATATTTAGCACGTTCAAGTTGTAGGTCACACCATAGCCCGACATGAAGGCGGTGTTCTTCGTGAAATTCTCCACAATCCCCTCGGGATTGCCTGCCGTGAACGCACTAGCATGCTCCGAGTCGAAATCAACAAGATCTTGCGCGATTTTCTTGCGCTCCTCCTCATATGTCTGCAGGAGCGCTGGTTTCGCAAGGCCACGAACAGCAAAATTGAGCTTCCAGGCTAGGTTCCATGAGTCGTGAATGGAGGTGTTCATACCCTGTGACGCCTTAGGGGAATGCGTGTGGCTTGCATCGCCCGCAATGAAGACAGTATGATTGGGATCAGTGAAGTGCGAAGCGACTCTCTGGCCGATGACATAGCGGCCGAACCATTCAACATTCCTCCATCTCAGTCGGTAAGGTTGCATGATCTCCTGCGCCCGCATCTGGACGAACTCTTGAGTGGCTCTCTCTTTCATCGTGACTTCCATGGAGCCTGGCTTGAGCTCAATGTACAAACGTGTCATATTGCGCTCACGAGGACACATGAGTATGGTACCTAGCTCCTCCGATTGAACAACGACTTTGCTCCAGATGTCAGGGAAGTCAGTGTCTAGAACGCCGTCGATAACTCCCCAAACCGCATCAGTAGAAGAACCAATTGGGACCGAGTTAGGAAGAGCCTTGCGCACTCTTGAATGTGCGCCATCACAACCAACGATGTATCGTGTTCTGTATGTCCTTCGCATCTGTTCAACATCCTGGTGGCAAGTCACTGCCATGGGTCGAAGACTAGCAGGCGTGGACTCGTAGCCAACAAACGCCGTATTCCGGGCGACCTCGACACCACGCTCTCGAAGATCTTTGATAAGAAGATCTTCAATCATTCCTTGGTGGCAAAGCAGGACATAAGGGTCTAGAAGATCAACGTCTGGGGGATAATGAACCTCGCGACCTTTCCTATGCAATGTTTTGCCAGCAGTGGAGCTCTGAGCAAAGTTAGTATCCCTGCATAGCATAACCCATCCGACCTCTCTATAACACGTACCCAAAAAGCAATGTCGTATACTTTCACTCCTTTCCTGAGGACAGGATCAGCCAGTCGCATTTGGCGCAATGTCTCAATCGTCTTTGGTTGGATTCCGTCTGCACGTCCCGTGGATGTTGCGTCCGGTCTGTTGTCGACTACTTGCGTCTTGATACCATATCGTACAAGGTTGTCGCTACCATAATGTTAACTCTTAATTATGTGTTGGTGAAATGTCTGGACGTACGCAAGCATAAGCCCGGATGGACCCGCACCCACAACAACGACATCGCTGAGGAAGTTCTGGTAGCTACTCTCGTTTGATTTGCCCGAAGTATGAGAAATGATATCGAAGCTATTTGACCTGGTGGTCAAATTCGAGTCGACGGTGAGACCAGGTGCCATTTTTGGCTTTTGAAGCTTATTTTGAGTAGGCCCGTAAGATGAACTATGGGATGAACTGGGTGGCGATTGGGATTGAGGCCGTTTCATGAACGGCCAGGCGATTGAAGGCATTTTGAATTAGGTATGTCGTATTGACGTTCTCGACCAGACTGTATACGTACGGACGAGAGGTCGTGTTTGGGAATTCCAGCGGAAGAGTCGAACGAGATGTCTGGCCATTTTGAGGACATAAAGCACCTCCGCCTTTTACCCCTGCTTCCATGGAGTATCATCATCGTGCACATACGTAGGCGAGCAGACACGTCAATTTTTTTTTCTTTTCGAAATAATGGGTATGGGGTGATTCGAGTCCAGGGTAAATGTGTATGGATAAGCGGGTACCGAACACCCGTAAGAACAGTAACAACAGCCCATGTACTGTGTAGTCGAGGAGCCATGTATAATTAGAGGACAAAGCGCATGGCGTCTAACAAAGAAACCCCTGTTGCCATGCGCAAATCCAAGCTGACTGTTCACAACTATCGATTATAATTTCCATGTGCATCGTTTTTCGATTACCCGTTTCGGCTTTGTACATAAATGGGGCAGCCGTTCCAAAACTTGAGAATGGCGGAGAGACTTAGTAGCGTAAGAGGTTGCTACAGTAGTGTGCACAAGGCCCCCAACCAGGCCAGACCTCATTTCGCTCCATTACGCTCGGTATCAACTCCTGTCCATATCACAGGCGCGTATGCCGTATCACGGGCATAGGTACCGCGGTACCCCTACTGTATTGAGGTAGAGTTCTTCAAGTTGGAACCATATTGAAAGTGGCCTGACCTGACCTGCCACACGCACGCCCGGTCCCGGCAGCTTTCGGCCATTTACATGGACCCTCTTATGGTACATACACTTGCACTGGGCATGCACTACCTTATGCCGACTGAATAATATACGATTACGGAGTACGTTCGTGCTTCACTTCCAAAGGCGCGATTATAGCATCTGATTATCAACATACAATATGTACGGATTAGTGAATTCAAAGATGGACCTAATTACCGTTGGTACCGTTCCGAGTAGCTCTTCCGAGTTTGTTCCCGTGAGCGCCTAGCGTATGATAACGGCCCACTGTATCTTCAATTCTTCATCATCATTGCACTCTAATAATATTCAACTCCTTCACATACCCTATTAACTTGTTCCTCGCTTTTTCTCTCTTCGTTTCTAATCCCATTCAATAAGCGCCACATATAACACTCGGCCTGTGCAAAAGCATGGACGAAACTAAGGACACCTCGTGGCAGCAGACTGTCCAGCAGAAACGCCAGCAACGTGACGAAACCATCAACAGAATTTCGCAGGCACTTTCGGTAAGGAGACAGAATACGAAGCGATTGGACCCTTTTCTCTCATGGACTGAGTCGTCAAGACCGTGAGAATGGTAAGGTTGGCCAATGCTGAACGAGATTGCAGATTTCCCGCACCGACGACCAAGACTCTAGTAAGAACAACAATAATAACAACAACTAACTAAGAGAGAGACGAGAAAACAAATGCCTTACAAGATGAGACAGGTCCGACCTTGATCGACCACGTTGACCGTATTCAACTAGCCCTCTCCTCGCGTGCAGTGACCGCTTCAGAGCTTTGCGCCGCCTATATAACCCGGTAATGCGTATTTCTGATTCGCTCCGTCCATTTTTAAATTGAGTCACGAATAAATTCTCACGCCATGTTTCCCACAGGGCTATAGATGCACACCGAAAGGTAATTTCTCCTGAGACGCCATGTTCTCCAGTTTTTCGGTCTCTTGGGTTAACTAAATTCTTTAGACAAATTGGCACGTAACGGCCCGCAATTGAGTTTACCAAGTTGGTGGCTAAACTTTTACAGCCTTACTGAAGTTTTGTTCGACGAAGCCTTGGAGAGAGCCAAGGAGCTCGACGAATTCTTCGAGAAAAATGGCCGCCTCGTGGGTCCTTTGCATGGCGTCCCCATGACTCTGAAAGATCAATTCGATGTGAAAGGTCACGACAGTACACTAGGATATGTTGGTCGCGCATTCAAGCCGGCTGCCGAAGACTCTGTACTGGTAACACAATTGAGACAGCTCGGTGCGGTTATCATTGCTAAAACGAACCTTCCCCAGAGTATATTGGTACGTCACGTCACTTTATAATTCCTTCTTTGGAATTCCTTCCTTGCGGCATTCCGGCGACGCACGCGACTGACATCTCCGTAGTGGTGTGAAACTGAAAATCCCCTGTGGGGCCTAACAGTTCACCCGAAGAATCCCGAATTCACATCTGGGGGCTCATCTGGAGGAGAAGGCACCGTTCTGTATTCGAAAGGTTCTGTAGTTGGGTGGGGAACCGACATTGGTGGCAGCATTCGCATCCCGTCCCATATGCTAGGCTTGTATGGCTTGAAGCCCAGTGTGAGTAGCTCGCTTTAGTCATTCATGGCAAGAACCTGTTCCTATGCAGTAGTTCTATCCGACTTTCTCCAATGAGGCCTCGGCTCTTCGGCGAAGGGCAAATCTGCTCTCCAGGCTGACAACGTTGCGCTAACTGTCTGTAGAGCACTCGTTTGCCGTACCTGGGTGTTCAGGTATCTACCGACGGCCAGGAGCATGCGCCTTCGGTTATTGGTCCCATGAGCAGGAACATCGAATCACTGATTGCCGCAACCAAAGCCGTCATCAATGCAGCACCTTGGAATCTCGATCCCAAGTGTTGTCCCCTCCTATGGAGAAGTGGCCCCTATATTGAATGTCAAACAAGGCCCCTGGTGATAGGTATCATGCATGACGATGGTGTCGTTAAGCCTCATCCACCTGTAGCTCGAGTTTTGGATGAAGTGGTAGCAAAGCTTGAGGCTGCTGGACATGAGATCGTACCCTGGAACCCAGGAAACCTACATCAAGAGTGCATTGATATCATGGTATGTTCATTCTCCCGTCTTGCATTCGTGCATTGCTTACTGATGTAGGATAAATTCTACACTGTCGATGGTGGCGAAGACATTCGAAAGGATGTGGAGGCCGGGGGTGAACCGTTCGTACCACATGTGGAGGCGCTTGTTAACCGGGGAGAGGCCATCTCGGTCTATTCGTACTGGCAATTGAACAAAGAGAAGATCGCAGCACAGAAGAAATTCCTTGATTTGTGGAATTCAACCGTTTCTCCGAAGACGGGAAATAGGATCGACGTACTCTTGACACCGGTCATGCCGCACGCAGCAGTTCCTCACCGCAAGTGTCGGTGGGTCGGATATACTAAGGTTTTCAATCTTGTCGACTACCCAGCGGTTGTAATTCCAGCCGGCAAGGTGTCGAAAGACCTTGATAGCACCAGTAGCGCTTCTTGGGGCTCGTACGAGCCGCGCAACGCGAAAGACGAATTTAACCATGGGCTTTACGACTTGGACAGCATGGACGGCATGCCTATAGGCGTGCAGGTAGTCGCTCGGAGGCTAGAGGAGGAAAAGGTTTTGGGCGCTGCCAAACTTATCGATGCATTGCTGCACGATGCCTAGAATTACACGTAGTTGTCGGTCATGATTCTTAATTGTCACGCTTTGCACTTTAGTACACACACCTTTTCATTTGAACTTTCTCGTTGCTAGGCTCCAATGTTCTTGCCTAAGGCATACGTTTGAACTCTGTGGAAACAAACACTTGCATGGGATCTACACGATACACGTGCAAAAGATCCTTCTGCTCCACACCGCAAACACCAGGACCAGGAGGATCTGGACTCATCATATCCCACATTTACAATCCCGAAGCCTGGGGGGTTTCCACGTGTGGATGAGCTTCATCCAACGAAGGACGGCCATGGAAACCGACGGGCTGGATCTATGGCAATGAACGAGTAATGGCCCCGCCAATAACCGGCCTTCCCGCGCTTCGGGATGCTACACCCCAGATGGAGTCTGGCGCTTTTCAACCTCTAATGCAACGACGTCACTGTTTTATGTGTAGATTTATTGAGTGCTGGTTTACCGACTGTGTCTTTGGTAGTTGGTAGATAATAGATCATCAGATTACTGATCTCGTCTGCACTTGAGAATATTCCACCCTTGAGAGTATTTGTGCCACTATCTGCAATTGTACAAAGAGCCTTGCGGTTTACTAATTTTCCATTACTCGTATACCTTACTACAAAAGGGTTCTAGGCAACTGAATTTCATAAAATAAAATTGGGCAAGAACGGCTTTTCGTGTCAGTCACCATATCGATAATGACGCCATTGCTTGTTGGTTTGATCATACGATGTAGAATACTCGACTAGCGATTATAACAGAGCAGAGGACAATTACGGTCAGGAAATGTGCTTGATGCATGAGAGGCATATTCATTCCGTAACCTTTTACATTAAGACTGCCATAGAATCTGCCAGGGTCATAAAGTACATCATTGCGAGCAACGATGTTGAATGCGTCACGAATGCGAAGTTGGGTGATGAGTTCACGGCGAGGAACAAATCACCTACAAATTTAGAGATAGCAGTCAGCTCTGATAGGAGATATTCTCAGGTAGAAGCAGGGTATGAGATAATCTCGCAGTTATTATAATTTTTTCTCCTCAATCATCAAGAATATTGATTTTTACCGTCGAGCGTACATTTATAGAAACACTGAATCTTGAATCGTTTGAAATTTCCTGTTTCTTAATACCGTGGAGAATGGCTATTCCATCATCCGATTTGTGTATCAAATGTACCGAGAACGACAAAGATGTATCTAGGAAATAAATGTATAGAAGAAAATACAAAGAATAAACGGTCCTTGGCCACCGTTCCCACCACCAAGTCTTCAAAATCTCTATTAGCCCCTATCAACTGCCTCTACAACATCTTGGAAGATGGGGCTAAAACTGTGGTAATATTCGTCTTTCTGGCTAATGTCTGTTAAGAACAACCAATCCGCGCTGTCTTCCACTTGCTCGACCACGAAGTCCAACACTGTGTTACTCAAGTTAGGTATCGAATGCAGTATCACGGCGAGTTTGTCGCGCTTGATTTTGTGTGATCGGAGCGAGTCGAAAGTGGTCGCATCAAGCCATTTGGTAAATGTTTCCTCAAAAAGCACGGTTATGTCGGTCAAATTCAAGTACGATGTTTGAAAAGGCGTTGGAGTTGTCAATAAGGTCTTGGGGAGAAGGCCGGGATTGTGAACTGTGCAATTGATATTATTATCTATTTTCCGAAGACCACGGCATACCAACTTACCTACGAATCGATCTCTAAATGCCGTTCCATTCTTGACTTTCTGGCTCGCAACTTTCAAATATTCGTACTTCTCTCGCACAAATTCGCTGGGCGTCTCGTCGAAAAAGATGCCATCAACCTTTAGCTTGGTATTATTCGCTGTTTTCGGCCAATTCGCATATGTATCAATCTCTGAGAGAACCTGGCTGAGGTCTTTTGTCGTGTAGTTGGTCGCGACGTAACCTAAAGTGCGGATGTTTTCGAAGGTACGAAGCTTCGGAATTTCAGAGAGATATGTAGCATCTGGGAGGGAGCCATTGCAAGGGCCAGAGCAAGGATTCACGACAACCGTAAACTCGACATCGGGATGAGCCTTTGCACTGAAGGATCTGTCAGCTGAAGCACGATAGGTTCGGGCAACAAGATCGAAAAAATTGAAGTGGATCTTCAACTCACGCTATGTAAAGCGGGTTCCATGCGCCTGCCTGTGGATAAACGTAAAGCGGTAGAAGGATGGACATAATTCACATAAGATCACAGCTTGCGTTTAGAATGTAGGCAACGTTTGTATGTATGTAAAAGTATTCTGGAATTCACAAATAGTAGTCCCACACAAGTTGTGGTCGAAATGACGTTGATCCCCACGACCTGGAGTTAGCTGCCGAGTCCGACTTGTTTAATCTGGGTCTCATATCGCAATTGATGAATTTGCGTGTTGTGCTTGCGCGGCACAATCCGATTCGGGCCCAATGGGTTTCTATAGCCGGGTCAATGGACATTCTGATAATATAACTGCCGGGAGCAGGATTAGAGAAGCAAGGATCCTACAAATAACCGAAAGATTGTTGAGCGAAGATGGTTTCACATGAGAACCGACACTATCGGGCGGTACAATCGTCCCGGCTTTTTCTCCACAACGATGTGAGATGTTTTCCAAGGCGAATGTGTACTAGACTCAGTAGGGCAGAATCGAGAGTATAAATGTCAAGCTCCCAGGCTTACCAATCCAACAAAAAGCGATCTGTTACGTCCAAATTAAGGTCATTTAGTATTTATGTTATCGATTTCGTTGCCATGTAAACTCTCTCCGTCCTCAATGTACATTATTCTCGCGATGAATTCGAGATATCACGAGGTTTGAGTTGCGCTGGTTTTACAACGAAATGTTCCAGACTCTGCTGCTAGATAATGATTGGTGAGATTTCTTTCTAGCACATTGGCCTTTTGTCGTTGTCATGCATTTTCATCACAGAAGCAAGTAGGTTTCGAAGAACAGGAAGAAATTCGGAACGCACAGACCATCTTTAAATGGATGTCATGACACCCACAATACAGCTCTTTCTGCTCACCCTTTACTTACACATGGATTGAACAACTAGTGCGTACCGAGTACATAACAATTATCCATGCATCCAAGGATCTATCTGCAAAGATCAATACTCCATACACGAACAAATACTCCATCTTTGCACGAGTCGAGGTCATACCGACGCAATTGGAACCACCCAGGCGAACCCGGTCCTTACCAAATATTTTTAAATAGCCTAGCTAGGACTCAAAGAAAAAGATATGTATCTTCAGGGCCAATCATTGACATATGGACACGAGATGTGGAATCGCCAGAAATCGGCGATCATGATGGGGAGATGAAATCCACGGGCGCGCATCCGGTGACACCGCCAAAACACAGCAGCGAAAAAGATGAAGTGGCCGTTCAGGATAAGGAACCTATTCCTGCTACTGGGCTCAACGTTTCAAAGGCTTCTCCCGCAAAGCCATCGGCCTCAAATCCGAAAAGCAACGAAAGATCAGCGAGAGAACTTGCACGTGCCAGACGCGTGAAATCTACATCCACTCAATCCGACACCGAGCATCCTCCTGGGAATAGTTTCGATTGGAATTTTGACAAGATCGTCGTGTCACAACTTGGAGAAGTAGTAAAGCTACGTCGCGTAATGTTTTCGGTGCTTGCGTCTTCCTTGTTGTCCAAGGAAGAGATCAAAAGGAGAAGAGAAATCAATAATGCAGCACTGAATAATGCGCAAACTTGGGCCAGGCTGTTGTGCTTTCGAAATAACATCGATCCCTCATCTTTGTCAGAATCTTCCTCCCTCCGAGAGATTCCGAATCGTGCCAATTACTTCAGATCCGGTAAAAGCTACGAGGGAGCCCTCCTCGATTTCTATCGCTTCTACATCAGGATGAGATTAAAATGGCATGCCGACACTGAAATATGGAAAACCAAGCGCCCCAAAGCTATGGGAAAGGTCCAATCGAAATTAGTAGAGCTAGAGGGAATGATGTTACTGGACCAGATTGTGGATTCTGCAAAGGAACTAATCAAAAGATCTGGCCTAGTCGAAAGCATGGTTGAAGCAGCTCTTGACTCAGAGCCTCCTCCCAATGAGGTGAATATCGATGGGGAAAGATCTTTGAGAGACAGTGTCAAAATCCTTGTCAAAAACGAACTGGGAGTGACTGAATCCGCCCGATCCACGAAGCCTCAAATCAGAGCATCTCCTTACGGCTCGGCAGTGGTTCAAGAACTCCCGGAACTCATCCAGAAAACCGCCACAAATGACCAGGGCCCACCAATTTCCCCAATTGAGATGGACTTTCCATCGCGACACTACATGTTCCGTAATATAGTGGACAACTTCAAAATTCTCTTCTACGAGTTCGGCATAGATCACCTCCCCACGATCATGAAAGAGCTTAGGTGGGACTCGCCAGAGGCAGTCAGCATAGGTGAATTCACTGCAATTCTAGACATCAGGTTGGTCAGAGTGCATAGGCTTTCAAATCGCTCAAAGCGCATTCTGTGGGATCACTTTCGCCCGTATAACGACGACATTAAGGCTTTGCTACAGATACGCAATCTCTACGCTCATGAGGAGACAAGCAGCGGGATAGATGAAGTAGAGAATTACCTGAAGAAAATAGAGCACCTAGCCCGACATGCATTCCGAGATGAAAATCTTCCTCTTGGTAAAAGATCTCCGACTCTTCCACTCCTCAGCGAAAGAGTGGCCGGGCATATTAACATGTTCCGTGTGGAGCTGAAGAATTTTAAAGAGGAGTATGTTCGTCGGAAGGAGCAGCTTACGGCGTCGCTTGAAACGGACCTCGCATCGATACAGAAGCAAAGAGAAAAGTTAGATCTACAGGAAAGGGTCATTCGAGATCAATATTTGCAGAAGGAACAGGCCATCCGCAAAAGAAACCCGAGTAATGAGAGGATTCTAGCGTTGTCGAGAAAGAGGATTCAAAATACGGTACCAAGATCTTTGCGGCAATCAAGGTTGCTCTCGGCCCAGCAGGGTGACAAAAAGGCTGTACAGGTCGAGGAAGAGAATATCGTACGAAAGCAGGATGCAGAGGATTCTCTCAAAGAGCAGAAAACCAAGGATTCCTCAAGCATGCAGATAGCCAATGAGCTCAAAGATAAACTTGAAGTACCTCAAGAAAAAGGAAAGGAAGAAGGCGACGCTTCACAGAACCACGACATTGATCCAGATCCGGGATCATCAGGGAAAGGATAGCATGTCCCTCGTCAGTTGCCCTTGAATCGACAGCGAAACCCGTCGAAATAACTACGTTTCCGGCTCCGGGGGCTTCTTGTCCAGCGTGCGGGAGTCACCATTGAAATAGGTGACTGGATCTTATTGTAGGATCATCTCATAATGTACCATCGCACCGTTTTAGAGCGACTTATTTAACATCATTCATTCAAGGTACAGCCATCGTGTTGTAGTAATCGTATTACTGGCAGACGTATTCTTGATAACATTTTACTTTCTCCAAACACTTACATTCGAACTACTGAGGCAACCCTGCCACAAAATGCAGTCCACTTAGACTGTAGCCACCACCTTCTCATCCTCCTTTTTCCTAACTCCCTCATAAAACTCCCTCTCTTCATAAACCTTAATATCATCACCAGCGAACACCTTGCCCTCTCTCTCCGCCTTCCTCCTCAGCCTCCTAATCCGTCGGACATCCCACTCCAGATTCCTCGTCAGCCACCACGTCCACACATTCGCAAGGAGACCGAGACCCATGGCGGCCGCACTGATCGCAAAACTCGTCTTGTACCCATTGTAAGCGTACTTTGCCTGGAACAGCTGCGGCGCGATGACACCGCCGACCTGGCCAATGCAGCTCTGGAATGCGAGGGAGAACGCTGTGCCGGTCGTGCCTTTCAGGCTTGAAGACCGCCAGGCCCAGAAGGGAATGAAGTATACGGAGTAGAATGTCGTGCCGAGAACGACTGCGACGTAGGTTACGGCATTGGAGACAGTGCAGGCGAGGAGGATGAAGAATGTCAGCGCGGCGATCATGATTAAGATGATGAAGAAGGGCCGCGTGATGTAAGCCTGCTTCAGAAACCAACCGGCAAATATGATGGACAGGACGGTGGCGGCTGCAGGAGGGATGTTGAGGAGCTGGTTACGAGGGAGACCAGCGTAACCCAGGGAGGTCGTAACGGTCGGTAGTTGCCAGCCGAGAGCGTAGCCGCCGAAATTGACGAGGAACTGGGAGAGCATAAAGGAGTAGTTGCGGATGTCCTTGAGACCTGCAATGACTTCTGACTTGTCGAAGTTTTTGTCCGAGGTCACGGGTGCGTTCTCAGACAGGCGGGCTTCGAGATACTCCTGTTCACGGGGCGTGAGCCACTTCTCAGACCTAGGCGATTTAGGCCAGTCTGGGAGCCAGATGAATACAACGATAGAGAATAGCATGGTGAAAATCCCTTCTAGAAGGTAGAGCCAGCGCCAGGCGGACAGTCCACCTAAGCCGTCCATGTAGCTCACTCCATAGGCAATTAGGCTTCCCCAGATACCACTCGTGTTTTGGAAAGCGAACAGCCACATCACCGGCTTTCCGATTTCATCTGAGCGATACCAGCCAGATAGTTGAGCCATGAGACCAGGGAACATTCCAGCTTCCATTGCTCCGAGGAAGAATCTTGCGGCATAATAACCTCCCGCGTTCTGGACTGCGGCATGGCAGGCAAGCACGATGCCCCACGAGAGCATGATGCGCGATTGCCATATCCGAGGCGTCATCCTTTTCAGTAGTAGGTTGGATGGAACTTCAAATATAATATATGCGATCTAAATTCGGGCAACGTTAGCATACATAATTGGTAGTACTGGAAGATGGAACATACAAAATAGATCGACTGCACCCAATTATACTGATTGGGGGTCATCTTGAGCTCAACCATGATGTTGCTCTTCTGGCCAACGTGAAGCACCTTCGCCGAGGCGGCATTTTGATAATCGATCTAGGAAATGTAAGTTTTCATGGACAACGAACGAAGAGCAGAGCTGAGCAACAACGGCCCACGTACATTCTTAATAACATACATCATACCAATGATGAACAGAAATCGACGATCAACCTTCCTCATGATGGCCTTATTCTCTGCCTGCGTGAACGAAGACAGAAACTCGGCTTTGGACTGGCTGATTCCAGATGCCGTCTCCGATGTCGTAGCATCACGGACACCAGCGTCCACTTCCTTAGGAGCGATCTCTGCAGCCATGATGAGAGGGACGAGAAACTCAAAGCTATGACTGGCTCGGCTGCAGAGGGAAGTAACTTGTGAGGAGCGATTCTCCTGTTTATATACTCGTACCAATCTCTCTACGGAAATAATCGACCTGGCAGTCTAAGGGGCGATACCGGGAATGTCCCCA
Source organism: Aaosphaeria arxii CBS 175.79 (assembly GCF_010015735.1). NCBI lineage: Eukaryota > Fungi > Ascomycota > Dothideomycetes > Pleosporales > Aaosphaeria > Aaosphaeria arxii. Next base: position 288,112 of record NW_022983485.1, read on the forward strand.
GTCGCAAAAGGCAAAATCACCATGCCCTTTGCATAATTCGAATCGCATGTACTTGTAATCAGTGGGCCTTAAACAAGCTCTAGCGAAGAGGATTGGAAGATTCCTTGCCCGTTACATTGGCGTTCAACGTATTTTCCGACTACCTGACTCTGCGTTTGTCTGCACTTTCTCTCGGTTTTGGGTATCCTGATGGAATTGCGTGCCAGTTGCCATGCTTGACGTTTACTTTGCCCAATAAGATGCATTCCTTTGGGCTTGGTTCGTGCTGATAAGAGTCGCGCTTGTTAGGGCTTGGGGTAGGTGGTGGACGGCCGTGGTGATCTCGTCACGTCAGTCTGGCCCTGCAGCACGACACTGCGTCCAGCCGAGACGTTGATAATTGTGGAGAAGAGCGCGTTCGCGGCGGAAATAGCCACAGTTAAGAAATGACCATATGTTGATTGATGCGATTTTGAATTACCATTGCCTGGAATTGTGTCTACGAATAGAGATGGTGATGTTGAAAAGGTTGGATTGGATATACAGGAGTCGGTATTACCCAATTGGGACACATGTCTCCAGCGATGAACTTGTCACCTTCTTTTTGATTTTCTTGTATTAACAACTCCTGCGGAACCATACACCATGCTGCCTCATTGGCTCGGGTTCAAGGACTCCATCCGCCGGATCGTGCCTAGCCTATGGAAATTCATTGGCTGACAATTCGGAAGCAATGTGCCGCGCTCACAATTGGAAGCATAAGTCGAGTAGGAATTTTAAGGCAGGAAAAACATAAGGTGTAAACAGAATTAGTCTTAAGCGGTATAGTCTGATGTATATATCCATGTCAATATAGTACTATTGTCAATCCGAAGCAGGAGATAAGCTGTTTCACCATTTGGCTACGAATAATTGGCTGTACTTTGTCGTGAAGGCATTACTACGTATACAGACGAAGGAAAGCTCTTCCGGTTAGTGCAATTTCAGACTTGGTATTGTAATCGAGTGCGCGCACTTGTGAAATGCGTCGTGAGGGTTATGGTCACTTTCTATGATAGATGTGTTGGTAAGGCGTACTTGATGCAGGGAAATAAACCTTGATGCAAATGGAACAGGCACAATGATGTTTTGAAGATGTTTTGGACATTCAGATCTATTGTCATATATAGAATACAGAAATTGGTATAGTGTGGCTACAAAAATGGACTCGCTAACCTCGTAAATGCGTGCTTTTTATATACAAAAGGAAATAGGAAAGATACTGGATACTACATCTAGTGTACCATTGTCTTTCCGATCTCGCTCTCCCAGTTCTCTGCTCGTTCGAATCCGTTGGAGAATGATTGATAGTCCATCATTGCTTGGACGACCTGGTCCCTAGTGTTCAAAACGAAGGGTCCGTACTGGACCACAGGCTGATCTAGTGGGAGACCAGCGACAAGGATGAATCTCGACTCTTTTTCGGCTCCTGCCTCGACGGTAGCTTCAATGCTGTCGCCCTCCTTCTCGAAAACCACATTGTGGTATTGCTCGACGGGGCGCGACACTCCGTCAGAGGAGAAGATTGTGGAACCGCTCAGGGTGTAGGCGAATGCATTCCAGCCCTTTGGTAACGATTGCTTGACAACACCACCTGGCTGAACTGTGAAATCGAGAAGCCAGACGGGAGTGTAGGCAAGCTCTTGAACGGAGTCGGTGTCGTAGGCGCGGCCGCTGATGATCTTGACCTTAACCTTGCCGTTGTCAGTCACCACTTCGGGAATTTCCTTCGCCCTCAAATCGCGGTAACGGGGCTCGCAGAACTTCAATTCTTTTGGCAGATCGACCCAAAGCTGCATTCCGACGTTTGGTGTTCCGTCCTCGTTCTGCCTCGGCATCTCGGCGTGGACAATTCCCCGGCCGGCTGTCATGAACTGCAAATCGCCGGCTTCGATCGAACCCTTGTGGCCTGCGAAATCTTCATGATCCACAGCACCAGAAAGAAGATAAGTCACGGTCTCTTGTCCGCGGTGGGGGTGGTCAGGAAAGCCTGCACCTGGAGGAATGCTGAAGTGGTCGAGCATGAGGAAGGGAGAGAAGTTGCGAAGTTGTGGGGTGCCGATGGAGCGTCTGACGCGTGCGCCAGCGCCCTCGGACTGCTCAATAGCAAGGAACGACTTCTGAATCTTGCGCGGCGATTGAACAGTCAGTGTCTCATTTGGTGGGATCACTGGTAGTCCCCGGAAGGTGGTTGGTGTTGCTGCGTTGCTGGACATTGTTTGTGTGATGTTGTTTTGGTTGTTGTGAAGGATGGTGTTGGGGGATGTTGCGAGTTTAATTGTTTGAGATAGTTGGTTGATAGTCGAAAGTAGGTGTTCTTGATTGTAGATTGCAATTGCTATGATGCAAAAGAAGATGGATAGAATTGTCTTCATGGGGGGTGGCGTTGATACTTATAGTTGGAGATGGGATGGGCTACAATCGAGAATGTTCGAAGACTAGCGTGGGATGATTGGAATCAAGCAGGATATAGACATTACAATGATGTTTGTAGCGCGTGGTAATACTAATACTCGTTACAGATGATAGGGCCGTTTGGAGATTTGTCGATCCTGACCAAGCATGCGAAATCCATTTCAAGCCAGAGTTCTTACACGTTTCGGTAATCGTCTTCGGCTAGGACCCTGAACCGGACCCGGATGGACCCACTTCCCTACGCCAAGCCTCACAGCTTCTGTAAGCAATTAGCAACCAACGCCTTCCCCCTTTTGGCATCCCTTATTGCAGGTTCAAGCCAAAATGACATCATTCTCATCCCTCAACAACGAGCTTACACAACATGCCAGCGTCCTACTAGACAAGGCTGAAGCACTACTGTGTACTGCGGACGATACTATTCGTAAAAGGTACGAGTGTAGTAGAGCTGTCCTTTAAGATTTTATCAGTGATGTCAGAGGGTCACAGTAAGCGCCAGCCACCCTCACAACTCGTCTTTCTTCTTTAGCTGTAAAGGTTTGCTTCGTACCGCTACGTTATAACGATCGCGATTACAACGTCAAGAAGCTACGAGTAGCAACAGAAGATTAACTAAATTCAGAGCGTTCAAACTTGTACAAAACTACTAAATCCGTACTACTTGACCAAACCTGGAAACGGAAAGCAATACAAGATTAACATATTGCAGCACACGAAGTGCCGGCTTCTTATGAACAACTTTAGTAACAAGACAGGCGCTTCAAAATAGTCGCAGGAGTACTTCGCCCAAGGAACTTTCGAAACGAAGGCTAGGCAGTAATAGGAAAGGCAAGGAAGCACTTGTGGATCCCAAGTGAGCTGCTGCAGGTGTTCGTGTCGATATTTGCGAGTTCGGATTAGTGTTTTGCGGGGAGCGCAACATATGCAGTTGACTGGCCCTGCTGCCTGAACGAGTATATAAACAACTACCAAAATGGGTAAATACATATAGAGAGAGAACCAGTGCCTAAATACGAGGTAGGTTGGGGCCAGGCTGGGGTACTAGATACGGTTACAATAGTACGTCTGATAGGGTGGCTAGTATAGATGAGGAAGGCGAAACTGCTCTAAGAAAAGCATCAATCTGATCTGGCATATACGAGTATGATTCCCACGATCCATCTTTAAGTATCATTACATACATGAGAGAAAACGGACGATGCTCAAACACTTTATTGGTTGCATGTGATTTGCTGACATCAACAAGCGGGGCACATCACAACCACGGTTTGGATCCCAACATACTCATGTCTGACGACGAGTACACACATCATTGCCTAATATTAGCCAAACCTCTCGATACTCCCATGAATAGCATCCATGTTCAAAATGCAAACAGAAAAGTCGATGTTTTCAGTCCTGCCCACTGAGCTTTTCCTCAGCGTCCTAGACGAGCTGATTCGAACGCGGTCAGGCAAACATCCAGTGGCCTTTCCCCCCTCCGATCAAGTCACGAAGACTCTACGCGCATTGACACTCACATCAAAGGACATATATCCCATTGCTTCGGAATACTTATATACACATTGTGTCTGGCTGGGAAACAATAAAACGTTGGAACTATTCGCGAGGACTCTCGGCATAGATCTCCCCGCATCCTCAACCGGTCGACTCTGTTATGGCAGCTTGGGACACAGTTCATTCTTTCGAGAGACCAAGGTCTTCAGCCATATCACATCGATGTACCTATCCCCATTTAGGCCTCATTTGAAAAACATAGGCGTGCGCATTAGCCATTTCTCTACTATCGTCGACCTACTCAGAGCAGTCAGCTCCACCATAAAGACGCTATACATTGATTTCCAGCCTGATTCTGCATCTTATGGGGGGCTAGGGCCGGCCAAAACATATCCAAAAAGTAGTGTACTCCGGGAGATGCATAATCTGGAAGAACTAGTCATCTCATGGGACTACGAGGAGTGGTTCTCCTGCCCTCCACCGAACGTCAAGCGCCTGGCAATATCAACCAGAAACCTTGTAGATGGCTGGGTTGACTGGTTAGATTCAACACCCCGTCTAGAGATCCTCGTTGGGCTGTCCGCACCGGGACTGTCTGACGATGCAGTCAAGAATGCGTTCGCAAAATGTTCGTCCGACCGGCGAGCGCCACTCGACATCGTTTTTGCCGGCATCTCGTGGTTCCACTCACCCGTGAAAGGTGATATTGACTGGAAAGACACCGACCCAATAAGGTATTGGGAGGTTGACATTCCTGTAAGCTACTACGGTGATGAAAAAACATCAGCTATGTGTGAACGATGGATCTGGGAGAATGGCCTTCGAGGTTCTCTATTCAATAGTGACAAATCACTTATGATGACCGAAAATCAAGAGAGGAGAGTTGATGATGCGATATACTCTGCTGGTTTCGTATAGTACGGAGTTGTTGGCCGATGTCTAGGTTCAGGTTTTCGAGCGATTCACGTTGACGGGATAGGAGTAATCGACTGGTCTGCAAGGCGACATTATACACCCTTTCGCCTGTTAGGTAGAATGAGATGCATGAGTTCGATTTTTCATCTAGTGGATTAGCTCATATCATTCGCATATAATTAGCTATATCTAGAGGTATTTGTATTAATTTGCCAGCCTTTTGTCGCGCTTCCCAATAATTGAACTCCAAACCATCACATCACACCAAATGCCTGCTAAAGGTCATTCCATATTATTCCTTGCCTCCTCGGAAATCATTTGCTTAACAGGGCATCGTTGGCCGAAGTGAGCCTCTTATCGCGCACCTCAGTCTTTTATATCATCCTTGTCCTGGTCTGCTTCATCTTCGCTATACAATTCATTAGCTCTGTGAGAATAATATCCACTAATCGAACCATACCTATCGCACGTTATCATTCGCTTTGAAAAGCGAAGATTTGACTTTCGAAGATCGCTCGCCCTAGCTTCACCAGATACCTTTCGAGATCGAGCAATATGAGAATGGCTTGGATCCTCTGGTAATCTCGCCATACTCAGCATTGGATTTCGGATGGGAAACTTGTGGTTGGCGGAGGAAGCGTTTGAACCACTAGTGGGTTTGGTGACTCGGCCGTCCTTCACGTAAGTGGCGGGCGCCCGTAGTTCATTTTTCCGTTGAAGTATGGATCTCAATGTTGACAGTACAGGCCGTTGACCGTTTATGGTGCCAGGGATGGTTTCTCTTCGAGGCGGAACCTGAGTGGTGACTATGACTTGATGTAAGTTGTTAGAATTGCATGCATGAGTGGAATCAATACTTGAGCCATCTTTCATTCCAGAACCTTCAGGTGGACCAGACTTCATCTTCAACTTCAGCTTCAGATCCTCAATCTCACCCTCGAGAGCTTTATTCCTCTTCTGCAGTACCGCCTCGCTCTGGCGTGTGATCGCAAGTTGGCGATCCAACTTCTTCACCATGATTTCGTATCCGGTGATTGCCTGTCGCTGTCTAGTCTCCCTAACGAGCAGCTCAGATAATTCTTTTGGCGCATGCTCGTCCGGCTCGCCAGGTTCGACTCCAAGAGGATCGACGAAAAATCCATCTTCATCCAGGTACGAGCAGCGCCATCCTTTCCGGGACTTGTGTCGTCCATCGATATCTTCATCTCCGCCACCTCGCCGTCGGGCGCGGGCCATGAAGTCACGGTTGAGGATGCTGACATCCTCGGGCGCGGGACGGACGGGGAAAGAATCAGAATCACTGTCGGAGTCGGACTCGCGACCGTTATGAAAGTGGGTATTTTGACCTGATTGGGCCATTTTGAGTGAGGGGTACTAGAGGTTTTGGTAAAGCTGTTGACGTTTTGAGGTGAGATGAGGTTAGGGTTTTGTGGTGGGGGTATGCGTATCAGTGACTGTAATGTTGAGGTGAGGGCGCTCAAAGAGAAACCAAGAGCTGGCGTGAATATCACTAATGGATCGGAAGCTAAGTAAGCTGAAGCTATTAGCCAGGAGCGCTGCCTACGTTGGCTTCAAGCTGGTTGAAGTGAAAGCTTGGTTTGTTTGCTTATCTCCTTGATTCAGTCAAACAATGATGTGCAGCCAACAATTGACAAATCCTCGGAAGAGTGAGTTGGGGTAAAGAACAACAAGAAAGAGAAAGCGAGGGTTCGTCGATGGAAGAGACTATTTATGTTATGACGAACATTCTACATGGACTATTTGATCAGGTCCCACCTGGACTTAAATTCTTGCTGTCTTGAGCTCTATAGCGAGAATTCTCTATCGCTGATGGGAACGAAGGCTCATGTTCACTGAAACCGTTGGTAGTTTCCATCTTCATTTGCCCTGAAGTTCCCCCGTTCACAGCCATCATTGTGAACAGAGTCGCAGATTGAATACTCCATTCACCTCATCACTTACCGATCGTACCTTCGATACCATGCAATAGATTCACCGTTTGAACTGCCGAAGAGAATAGCTATGTATAAAATTCCCATCTACCAACTAACCAACAAATGTTCACGTACAAGCTGAAGTTAACGATGATCTTGCACCTCGTATGCTAAGCAGAGCCTTGCCATATTGATGCTATGTGTTATAGACTTAGGTAACCTTTCCAACTCGATCAAATGAGTGGAGAGGGGAGTACACGACCTAAAAGAATCGAAAAGTATAGTAAACTTGGTAAAAATTTTGTGAAGTTTGCATGCGGTTTGGATATTAGTCTTTTAACCTACATAGATAGACGTGAGATATTATGGTTGGTTACCCAGGTACGTAATATTCCGTGCTACTACTAAACATGGGTGTTGACTTCGTAATGACTTGAGAACAGAAGCACCAGTTATCGACAGATGGGTCAAACCCTTTTCAAAACACACTCAGATACAGCGACTCGGCTAACAAGAGACTCGGTCTCATAAATTTCCCCGTCATAACGTCTTTTTCTATATATTAGTTGCTTTTTGGATGCTATTTGGATGCCTAATACTTCAGGTCATGAATGGGGTTGACTATCATGCCCATTTAGGCTAGCGCCGACCGGATTGCCATGTGTCGCCGCGCCGCATAATCATCGCAAAAGTATTTTGAGGTTTCTATCAGTAACACCTCAGACGATTTTTTCGAAACTGTTTGGTTCGGGAACCCTATCAAAGGAAGATTGAGGACTTTTGCTTGTCGCACTGTAGTCAACACAATGGCGAGAATGCTTGACAGCCTTGTGAAGAAACAACTCGAGCGAGTTATGATACCACAACCACTACATGTCTTTTCCCAAGGCAAGTGGTTATCTAAAACTGGCCCATGGCCATCCACAACGACCCAGAGCTTGAAGACGGAATACCTGGATCAGCTACACCTCATATCTTGGAACATCGACTTCCAAACTCCATATCCCCGAGCTCGGATGGCCTCAGCCTTGAAATACATCGAAGGCCTTGTAGCCCAGGTGCCATCTTCGTCTGCTATTTGTATATTCTTTCAAGAGATGAGGGAGGTGACTGGGAACCGAGAACCGGACATCGAACAGCAGGCAAATGATTTAAGCCAGATCGCCAACGCGTCCTGGGTCCAAGAGAGATTCCACATGACGGATCTGGACCTCTCTAACTGGGCCTCTCACTACGGTCAAGTGACCTTGATTGACCGAAGGCTCAGCGTGGCTCAGGTATCACGTGTAGAGCTTGTCAGCGAGTTCCGACGAGATGCTTTGCTCGTTGATATCCGGCTCGGCGAAGGAGAAGACGTTCTCCGCCTTTGTAATGTTCACTTGGATTCTCTTACTGGGAATTTAAGACCTGTTCAGTGGAAAGGGCTGGCGAAATTACTTCAAGATAAGGAAGGAGGAGTTGCTGGAAGTCTGTTGGCAGGAGACTGTAATGCAACCCAAACACGTGATAGGACCGAACCGCAGCAAAACGGCTTCAAAGACGCTTACCTCGAATTAGGCGGCGAAGAAGGTGACGAGAACGGTGCAACTTGGGGGTTTCAAAGTCGTTCCGGGAAGCGGTTCGGACGCCAACGCCTCGACAAAGTCGCTACATGGGGCGTTGTACAAGCAAGAGGGTTAGAAAGAATTGGTGCAGGCGTATGTGTGGAAGATGAGGTTTTCGCAAAGGCTCTTATAGAAGATACTGGCTTCCCCTTCGTCACAGATCACTATGGGTTGATGTGTACTGTTGACGTGCACGGTGGAATGAAGTCGACGGGGAGCTTGCCTTGAATGGAAAATATCCTGTGGATGATTAGGACACTGCAGATCTAATTCCAAGAGATAAAGTCCAGAACCATTCGGTACAATTGAAGTCGCAGTTTAACAGCTGTATTATAATGAGTCTGACGTTGATCAAAGTGCATCAAGGCCTGACTCGGCAAAAGCTAATCTATCAGACCATTTGTCAAGCATACACACTGCCTACAATGATGCTCGAAATACCTCACCAGTGGCTTGATTGACCTATATAGTCGTATCAAGAGCAGTTAGGTGCTTCTTATCCTTTGCTGGGGGAATAGCCTGAGTAAAATGGAATTGGATTGCAGAGCCCCCTTACTGCATCAAGTGTCTCCTAGCTAGATAGTATTTTCTTCATAGACTTGGTTTCTCTATTGTTCATGTTTCTACGCTTTTGGTACGGAGCGTGATCATGCAATAATGCGACTTGAATAAGGGACAACAAGGAACTCGATGGCAGCATTGTCTGCCCATGGGCATTGCTCGTCGATCTCACCCGTTGAACTTCATGGAATCAATGCACAGGCGGAAAGTTTCTTAAGACCATCCTTTCTCTATTATGGTTCGAACATTTCAAAAGATGATACGTCAAGCCTTGTCCCTGGCAGTTTCACGACGTAGTCTGTAGCGAGAAGAGAGCGGGAGCCCTTTACGGTTTGCGAATGCATCCCTACCATTGCTCCAGGCCTAGACGAAGACAAGACGGCCTAGGGGGCTTATGTTCAAATTCCATTATATTAACTGACAGTTCCTGGTCCCGCACTCATGTTTCCTTATTTTTGTAATACCAGGTCGAGAACTGTGAGTTCTTCCGGTAACCCGGGGTAATGCTGGTAGCTGAGCAGAAAATTAAATGATGGCATCAACGCACGAACCAGATGTATGCCTAATGCAGGCATATATGTCGACGAGTTGAGAATAAGGGGTTAGCATTTCAGTCATAACAATCAAGACATCTGCCCGATAACCGAGCTTTTCGTCATGTTTTGGCGATGCAGATGCCTGCTACCTTGCTGAAGGATTGAAATTTGTGTCTGCATTGGGCGAATAGCAGTCATCTTTTTGGGTAGGACAGGGCTGACGCATTGACAACCGAGATGATCCGCAGGAAAAGGTGGGAAACCCTTGTCGATATGTCCAGACGACCAGACAAATCTCATCAACCTCCTTGCGTTGTGGTACAGTCGCACATCCGAAGTCTAATGTTGTGTGATTGTCAATTAAAGCCTTGTGCAGTTGTTGTTGGGTTGTCGTCGCGATCAACATTCGACATATCTTTGCGAGCCATGTTTTTGCACTGGTGAAGATCAGCAACGTATCCTCTCTCTCATTATTGCAGAGAAATAGAGTTAAAGTCCGTCCGGCTCTGTCTTACTTCTAACTTGCCCAGACTGGCTGAAGTGCGCCATGACGTCTCAGTTGAATTAGTGCTCAAGTTGTTGATCTGCTAGAGGGCCGTAGATGCGTACTGTATAGGGCTGTTGGCGCGCGGCCACCCCTGACTCGGACAAATCAGATTGTCGTGTCGGTCACCCACCACTCTGACCTCAAACAGACGACCCTCATGCCTTCGATAACTCATAACATGATCTCAATACATACACGCACACTTGAGTTAACGGCTGCTCAATTGTCAGCTCTGCTTATCTTCAACACAATGCGGCTAAAATCTGCTAAAATCTGCATTTTGGTGGCATAAATGAAGTCTTTAATTGAAGCCAGCATATGGTAGACATAATGAGAGCTGAACCCTCCCCTGTCGGACTTCGTCTGGTGAAGCACCCAAAAGTCCGCAGGGCCCTCCATGCGCAATACCCTGAGACCGTGACAAGATTATTGATCAAGCTGGGATACCGCAGCCCCGTTTTACGTCTATGTTTCAGATGGAGCGGGTATGCACGTCTTTTGTGGCGCCCAAAGTACAAGACAGTCGCACAGAAAGCTTTGGAGCCCACACCACCGCGTCTGAGCTCTCGAGGATGAGGGGACAAGTCGAGGTCCGCGTTCCCCACGCCTCATTACACAGTAAATAGAAACGCGAGGAACTATTATTATGCGGCGTAGGCGCCGGATCTTTTTGCATGTTGTACATCTTTCCATTTCCAACTCTCTCTCCTTCACTTTTGCTATATCGCTCCCTTTTAGCGCTTACGACACGGCCTCTATATTCGATCCTACTTCCTTCTTTATATCGGTTTACTGTTTAATTTCTTATTAATTCCTCCAAAAATGGCCAGACTTTCACACCTCCTATCTCTTCTACTATTCTCTTCTAGAATTGTATCAGCAGCAGAGCAGAAATGCTATGGCCTCAACGGTCAACCGCAAGAGGAGGGATTCGGACCATGCAAGACCGGTACGCGTCACAGTGGCTGTTGTGCGATCAACAGACCAGCGGGCTCTGTTGATATTTGCCTCGACAATGGACTGTGCATGGCCACAGGCGAAGGCTATATGGGTACGATATGGCAGTCTGGATGTACAGATCCGACTGGCCAAGATCCTGCCTGTCCAAAACTATGTCCCGATGGTGAGCCCAAATCAATTGATATCAATCAGATCTTTCTTCAGTCCTAATACTGATCGTGTAACAGTGAGAGACAACTTCGGAGGCCTTAAGAAAGTCTTTGCCTGGAATATCCAAACCTGCGATTTCGGCAAATACTGCTGCCGCGAAGTGGGCGACTCCAGGAATTGTTGCAACAATGCAACTGCACCACAGATCGAAACAAACTTCATCGGCGCCTTCCAATTTCCTACTTCTACCGCTGGTATCCCTTCTTCATCATCGATATCATTAGCTACAACGACTTCAGCTAAACTGTCTGCGACGCCAACGCCGGACGCAACACGGACCTCCGAGATTGTCGGAGAAGCCGTATCAACAGGCACGCCATTCGCCCAGGAAAGCACTACCTCTCAGCCACAAACGACCTGCAAGCCTGACAAAAGCGCGGTTGTTGGGGGCGCAGTGGGTGGCATACTAGGTGCCGCTCTTCTCGGCATGATGGGAGTCATCATGTGGATGCACAGGAAGGAGAAGAGACAGCGAAGGCTTAAAGAGCATTACGAAGAGCAGTTCGGCCAAAACTTTGCGTACAAGAGGACGGTCGTTGTGGATACAGAGTCGAGCGAGCTCTTGCAGCTTCCTACAAGTCCAACGAGCGAGAAGCCAATCATCATAGAACAACAGGGTAGGGCTGGGTAACGTCCATAGCTATGGGGTATTTTTATGTGTACTTTTACTTTTGTCTGTCGATTTAGCGTAAAAATATTATTAGCGGGATAAAGGGGGGATGGATGGTAATTGTTGCCAGGAGTTAAAGGATGATATCGCATGCTTGAATTTATGTTTTGCTATGCGGTAACTCGACGACCTTTGCCCGCCTTTGCTTCTATGACGAGACTAATTGCTCACATAGACCTTCGTCATGAACGGTTTATTGCTGCACTGTGATTGGCACACGTCTCTTTGCTCAAACTCGCCCTAGTTCTCCAAGCTTACCCATCAACAGTGCTTCAACTTTGTCGCCCTTCTTTGCACTCTGTTCTCCAGCGGGCATGCACAGCAATGCATTTGCCCCTTTGAAAGACCCAATGCGTGAGCTGCGCTGACCACCCGTGCTACTGGCATACAAGATCCCATCGTTCTTGATAGCCACGATAGCACGGTGATACTCTGGCCTCTGTCGATCGAGACGTATATCCTCCTCGAGGACAGCCTTGACCCTTGTCAAACCAGCGGGGGATATTCCACTCGCCTGGTGTAAACTTGGCAGGACGAACAGATGGAACGTCACCACTGCGGATGCGGGGTTACCTGGGAGGGAAAAGATGACTTTGTCGGTGCGAGCTCCGGATGCATCTTTGATGGGCACTGTGGCAAACGTAGCGGGTTTTCCAGGTTTCATATTTACTCGTCCGAAGTGGATTGTGCCACCCAGGGAACGCTCGATCGTCGGTTTTAGTAGATCGAGCTCGCCCATGGAAACACCACCAGAGGTTATAATGACATCAACCTTCCGCATAGCTTCGCGAAGGGTTTGCTCCAGAGAACCGGGCCTGTGTTACTGTTAGTGTTGCAATTGTGGTTGGCACAGAATACTGACTTGTCTGATGCTATGCCGAGGTCAATTGCCTCGAAACCATGGCTTTTCACAGCCGTGAGCAATGTTGGCCTGTTTGTATCGCGAACTTCGCCCAGCTTTAGAGCACCAGGTCTATCATGCGGGATGATCTCGTCGCCTGTGCTCAAAACACCGACAATGGGTTTCTTGTACACAGACACCTCAGAAGTGCCCACAGATGCGAGTAAACCGAATTCACCACCGAAGATGGTGATTCCTTCGCCCTTCTTCATGATAATGTCATCCACTTTGACATCACTGCCAACTTCACGGACGTTCTCGCTGGACTTGATGTCATCAGTCAGAATCTCAATCTCTTTCTCTTCCTTCCCATCTTCCGTCTGGGATTTCAGGGCGGTGTCTTCAACCATGATGACAGCATCCGCGCCGGGAGGGAGTGGAGCGCCCGTGGTGATTCGAGCAATTTCCCCTTCCTTTAGTTCCGGAACCTCTCCAGCTTGGGCGTGGGAGATAAGCGCGACAGGATAAACGCCTTTAACAAACTTCCCAGATGGGGGGATCTTCACTGCGTAGCCATCTACAATACTTGCTCTGAAGGCTGGAACAGATTCCTCTGCTTTGACATCCTCAGCTAGGACGTGCCCACCTATATCCAGGTTGACAGGAACCTTGTGGACAATTGGGGCAGGAGTATGCTGTGCAATCAGCTTGAGCGCATCGTCTACTGGGATCATCGGGTAAGGTGAGCTTCGATATCGACGTGTGGGTCCTGCATTTGGGTCGTTGGATTGTGGTCGTTCATCTGGATGAGTATGAGCCCTTGGAACGGCGTGCCCGCCGTGGCCGTGTGAATGGCCATGGCCATGATGATGGTGGTGGTTATGGCCGCAGCCTCCAGTATGAGATGCTATAACATCTTAGTGCATTCCTGATTGAATGTGCAATTTCACCCATGAGTACCTTGAGCTGAAGATTTAGAGCTAACCCCCGCGTCCTTTTCGAGCTTCTCAACACCTCCAGTGTGCAAGGGACGTGACTCTGCCCCAGCTACCTGGATACAGGCATGAGGTAGAAGCTTGAGAACAGCCTCTAAATTCTCTTTGGCACCCTTTAGGGATCCCGGAAGTGTCAAAATGAGCGATGACTTCCGAGTGCCAGCCACCGGCCTCGCCATTAATGCAACTGCTTAGTGTGAGTACCCCGCTAGAACGATGTGAAGGAATACATACAAGGCGTCACAGACAGCGAAGATGCGAGCATGCCATGCCTGACCCTTTTTAGTATCATTTGTTTGTATAATGAGAACTAGGAACATACACTAATCCGGGGGCTTGTTTATCCAGGAGCATTGAGACAGCCTGAACCAACACGTCAGATCTTGTAACACATAACATGGACTCGGCGCTAACCTCTGGGGTGACATCTTTCACTGCGAAACCGGTACCACCACTGGTAACGATGAGGTTAATAGGGTTTTCACTGTCTGACCAAGCTTTAATTGTCTTCTGGATGTCTATGATGCTGTCTGGCACAATTGCAGTGCTAGCAACATTCCATTGATCGTTACCAAGATTTTGAAATACCTCCTTCAGGATAGGAATACATTTGTCGGTGGAGGAATCCTTGGACGCTGTCTCTGAGACGATGAGAATAGCAGCCTTCAATTTGGAGTCGGTCATGTTGCGAGTGGTTGACAATGTTGTGTTCCGGAGCATGCGGGACGGCACGTCTGAGATACATATGCTATCTTGATCGGTCATAGTTCGGCCTAGCTAGAGCTTCGGATTTGGTACGGATTGTGGTTGTCTGTCATCATAAAAGGCAATGTTTAAATGTTCTATTTTCCCTATGCGCCGCTGCTGAATGATGAACCCTACTATCCCGCTCATGATACATGGATATTACAAAAATCCCTATGTACATCGTACAATCTCCACACGAACTCTTTGCGACCGCGATCAAATCTGCGTCTGAGCGCGTTTTCTCCCTTCGTACACCTTATTGACCAGCCCATCATACCTGGGCGTCTGGGGCGACATTGTATTGCTAGATATTTCAGTCGCATTTGGCCACCTATTCGAAATCTGGTGCATTGCTTTGAACCAGCAGACCAATGATCAATCCGAACAAGCCAAGAATAGAGCTAAAGATTTCGATAACCAAGATTTTCACGAATCTAAAGCGCGTTAGCATAGACAACACTGACGAATTGATCCAGTCCTTACAGAGCAGGGTCTGCGGCGTCAGCCAAAGCCGCGCTGCTTCCGTTGATTCCTACAGATACACCGCAAATCAAGTTGCACATGCCCACCGTTATTCCGGCCCAGAACAGAGCGTAACCAGTGTAGTAGTTTCGGGGCGAGTACAACTGCTCGGGATCGGCGATGTTGTTGAGCTTCGAAGAGAAGATGATGGCCATGATGACACCGTAGATGGCGACGACCTCGCAAAAGATAATGGAAATAAGGTTCTTCGTCCGAATCCTAGGGGCCTTGACACCACCACCGACGATAGAGACTCCAGTCGTGAAGATTCCCCTGCTGATCGTTAGTTCCGAAGCTTGACGCCATCGTACAATAGGCATACCATGCTGAACCAACAACTGAAAGGCCGATGCAAAGGCCTATGCCCAAACTCGCCCAGGTATAAGGTGAAACGGACTCCAGAAATTGGCCGACCTATTTCAGTCAGTACTAGACAATCGTTACGGGCGCGTGATGAGGTTATGTACGTTGAAAGCTTCGCCCTCGCCATTGAACAGCATGTCTGTTGTCAGGGTCAGTAACTGCTTGCACCGTGAATTAGTGCCTACTCACACAAGCCGACAACTCCCAGCGCAGCAGCCGCACCACCAGTACCATATGTGAGAGACATGATCAACGAAAAAGCTTGGGAAGCAGATGGACGGCGAAAGTGGCGTTTCGGGAGCTCTACTTGGGAGATGGAAGCATGGGAAGCTGATGATGACTTCGCCAAGCAATTGAGCCGCTAGCGCGATTCCCTCTTAGTCACCTCCCCGCCGCGACCTCGTAACACCGAACGCCTCCATTGCGTATCGCACGTACACCAACATCGGATCTGTTCACATCAAACACTTCGACGACCTTCACCATGGCTGACGCAAAGTACTATGAGCTCTACCGCCGAAGCAGGTACTATTTTACCTCGCCCCAGATCAGAGTATAATGAGCTTCGGCTAACTCCAACAGCTTGGGCGGTGCTCTTACGGATACCCTGGACAACTTGATCACTGAACGTCGCATAGAGCCGCAACTTGCTATGAAGATTCTAGCAAACTTCGATAAGGCTGTGGCAGAGGTTTTGGCAGACAAGGTCAAGAGCCGGTTGACTTTCAAGGTTGGTCCTTCCATTTCTTTGATCACTGTTGCCTTCCGACGCCGCCATTGCTAATACCAGTATTAAGGGTCACCTCGATACTTACCGATTCTGCGACGATGTCTGGACTTTCATTATTAAGGATATCAACTTCAAGCTTGACAACACCAACACTATTCATGCCGACAGAGTCAAGATCGTCAGTTGTAGCTCGAAGGAACAGCAAGCGCGGATGTAAGCACAGCGGCTGGTGGACAGAATGTTTGAGGGAGAGAAAGAGATTGGTGGAAAGTCTTGCAATTACCCAGAGTTGGCACTGTGCCCCGATGGCTTTTGAAGCGCCAAAAGAACAACGGACCGTCTACAAGCGCGATAGTACGGAGCGATACGAAGGATACCTTTTGGAAAGGCCTCCAATGGAATCAAATGGGAAAACGGCTGTGCAAGTGGAAGACCCGTCCGAATTTTTATGGTTGGCGTAAGGAGTATGTTATTCAGGTTCATGGATACCTCAGGCATGGCAAAGGCGTTCAGGGCTTGACTTGATGGACTTTCAATCTTTGAATTAGAATTTCCATATTCAGACCAGCATTCATGATTTGATCATGATTTTTGATAAGCTGTGGATGCGTATCTCAGGAATTATACTGTCTGTTGAACGTAGATGCACCCGCATTCGAACACGCGATTCACTAGTACCGTGTTTTCATATGAAAAAATGAAATAGTGCATTCATATACTTTGAGATCGTTGTATCGCTCCTTGGGAAGTCACTATTCAATGTCAAAAGAACTCCGCATGTACGAGTAGAACTGAGTGTTCCAATGACATCCTCGTACATGCTTTCTAACTAGTGGACGGCGGAGTTGGGAGATCCGACCAGGTACCCGTTGCACGTCGAGCGGCAAGAGCCGAGAGCTGCAGGGTAACCTCACACCTCACATGTCGATTGACATCCTTTTGTCCTTGCAAGCTCCAACTTCACAACAGATATTCAGACCTGTTATGTCTACCACAAGGTCACAGCCTACGTGGCTGATTCTAGCAGTGGCTAGTGGAGGGTGTGCGGCGTTCAATGGCGTCTTTGCGAAACTGTAAGAACATTCTCCTGAACTTCCCCTTGAGCCCGCTGACGACATGGCAGAACAACAACTGAGCTCACGGCTTCGTGGGCGGGCGCCATAGCGAAGGCATTCTCCCTCGATGCAGATAACAAAGTCGTTGAATACGCCATCCGTGCTGTAAGTCAACGCTCAGGCTCGCTCATACCCTGGCATTGCCATTGACATCGCCCAGCTGTTCTTCGCCCTGAACCTCGTCTTCAACGCAGTGATGTGGGGATTATTTACACGGGCTCTTACCCTAGCATCTTCCACTGTGCGTGTGAGTGTGATAAATACCTCAGCGAACTTCATGATTACCGCGGTCCTTGGAGCCCTCATCTTTTCCGAGACGTTACCAGGCTTATGGTGGGTTGGCGCCTCACTCCTGGTTGCTGGCAGTGTTATCATCGGAAGAAGAGAGGAGGGTAACAAAGCTGGTGGGGAAGCTACTACAGTGACCGAGCCGTTGATTGAGGGGACCAACGATGCAGATTCTAGGTTCAAAGACGAGGATGAGCCGGACAATCATAATGGACTGGAGCTCAACACTGTCAATGATCCCGACGGCGAAAGATCAACGGATGACGAGGATGCCACCTTGAAATAATCAATCGAATCGTCTTGCGACCGACAGATGTTTTGTGTATGACTGGACCAAACCTTGCACTATGTGATCATGCTGAAATTGGTTGTGATGACGATTGCTCATCCTAGTCGAAACTGATCTTGCGTGACAGTGAGTAGACTTGCTCTTGGAAAGAATATTCGAAATGCTTAATGAAGCTCTTGCAATGCCAGAGATTGTGTTGGGCTTTTCAATTGTCAAGAGGTGTGGCAAGCACCGTCCCAACGCCTGGAGAGGATTTACCACCTACGTTTGAAATACCATCACTTCATTTCCATCTTTGCTCCTCTGCTGCAGTTTCATCGGTTGCTATCGTCAATGTTGCGGCACCAACGGAGGGACTGAGTTATCTACAGAGCATCACCGTATCCTCATCGTCAATCCCACGAGAAGTGCAAATGCGGTTGCATGACTTCTTTGGTCATTTGAATAAACTCTGTAGTGAAGCGCAGTCAAGCTACCACCTTCGATTGTGTTCTACCACAACCTACTTTACCAGACTTTACCTCTCGCGCAATCTCTCGCGCCCGCTCTCTCCACCTTCACCTACCCTCGCTCCCTCGTCTCCCTCTATTTAAAGTCCCGCCCCCTCCCCTCCTACCTATCCTCTCTTCCTACACCTCCAACGCGCAACCTTTTCAACAACCCTTTCGTCTTTGCGACGTTGCCATTGAAACAGCCTTCCACGCTGATATTCGGTATCAAAAGCCGATACCACGGAAACCGCTTGTTGTAGGCGGCTTTCGCTCACTCACTTGAGTCTTCGCTCGCTTCAGAGTAGGTACAACTTCACTTCATTCTGCCATCCCCTTCCCAGTAACTAAACCCCGAGACATAGTTCTCATTCAAACATAACTTGTCCTACATTCACATAACAGCATCACCTGTAGCGTTGCGGACATAAGGTGGAGCTGCCTCGCCGCAATGTCTGTCGCGTCCGCACCTGAGTTGGGCCGCGGCAGGTCTCCAAGCAGCGTCCTCACTTCCGAGGCTTTCTACTCTGCTTCTAGTCCCGAATCCCAACACTCTGGGCTCAGTGACGGACGGCTCAGTGACGGACACGTCGAGCCTGATAATGTCACCGACGATATGGAAGAAGAGTTTGCTGCAGCTCTCACCACACTCAGCATCGCCAACGCGGGTGTGGACGCACGTAACACACATCGCATGATAGTGGCAGGCAATGTGAACTTCGACAAAGAGGTGTCTTATGACCCGCAAGAGAAAATCATCATTCTCAACTATGATACGAGAAAGACTCACGATTCTGCATTCGCGCACGAGCAGATCCAGCGTTTCAGCATTAGGCGTTCTCAATCTCTGAAAGTCCAGCTTAACATCTTCGCTGGACCGCGCCTCCCACTCTTGCTCATGGTGAAGGATTGGATTGCTGAGTCACTGGGAGATCACATGGGCACTGTTAAGCACTTGCAACTTGTGATTGTACGCTCCGGCGAATTCATCAATGGTCAGTGGCGAATCCCGGACATGGACCTTGAGCACTTCCCACCCCTGGTCCACTTCGTCCGTTCGATCCTAGAGGTCCTGCCAAACTACTTGAAAATCGAATGGGGTTGTACCTCCGCCTACGAGCGTGCTCTGCGCACATACTACCATTCCAGGGCTGATCTCAATGCCACCATTGCCTATGAAGTCAACTGGAACGACGGCATCCAGGCCTTTTCTAAGGTGGTGGATAGGGAAACCTTATGGAGAATTGAGAAAGAATGTCGTTCACAGAGAGAGGATGCCCTGGGCATGAACCCCACGGCCGTTTCCTTTCAGCCTCGTCCATACATGAGGCGTCTTGGCTATTATCAAGCTCACCCATCTGAGCCCTTGAACTCCTTCCATGGGCAGCTGCATGAGGTTGATCGGCGTCGCGGCAGCTGGAATGGACATGGGGGTGACTATGTGTATGTACCTTTCGTCAACCATTCAGCTTCAGCAATGGTTGAACCCCATGTCCCAGGCTTCGCGCCCCCCATCCCACCGCCCCAAACGCAGCACGGCTACGGCGTCCCTCTTCAATCGGTCCCTAATGATCGGTTCAACGTACAACATGTCGGCCAACCAGCCCCGCCTCATCGAGGTGCTTACCCGATTTATTACCTCAACCAAGAGCAACGTCCACATGGAATGAGGGGCAGAACTGCAGCATATCCGACTGGAGAACCAAGCAGCCATCCCCAGAACTACAGGAGAGCTACTAGGAACAGCCGTAGAGGCTCAACCCTTCTGGATGATACCCTCCAGGGCGGTCACCGGAATGGTCAAAACGGTCAACAGCATGGCCCTCGGAATGGTCGCCAGAATGGTCACCAAATCGGCTATCAGAGTAGCCGCCGCATGGGATATCAGAATGGTCGCAACAACATGTATCAGAATGGCCCACCGAACGTTTACCAGAGTGGCTATCAGAATGGCTATTGGCACGGGCCACAGAATGGCTATCAGAATGGCTATCAGAATGACAATCGTAACGGTCCACGAAATGGCTACGAGAATGGCCGCCGAAGTGATATGAGCGATGGCGGATTTCGAAACCCTGGATACCCAATCGACCATCACGGTCGCGAACCCTTCGCCAAGTCTCCCTTTGGAAATGTAAACATGATGCCCAGCAATGCCAGCTACACCCCCACCGAACTCTACAAGCTCGCGACTTTTAGCAATCCCCTCAGCCACGACAACCCCTTCTACGATGCCTACGCCGATTTCTACGCGATGGGACATGCTTATGCGACCGGCAATAATCTTCACCAGCGACGCACTGAAGCTCCATCTTTGTATGATGCACCAGCCCATTACCTTGATCCAGCCTTTCAACTAGGACAAACCCCCCGGCCCGGTTCTCATCGTGAAGGTCAGTCACTTGACGCTGGCGCACCTCACCCGCCAGATGACCTCTCCTTCCCAGGCTTAGGTGATGCTCCCGCCGGCCCCATGGAGACGGGCAGGCCTAAGAAATACAAGAACAGGAAGAGCAGGAAGGACCTGCACATTGATACTTCTGCAACGGTTCCCATTCGCGACCAGTCAGAGGATAGTTCTATTCAGAGTGGACCTCTCGGTAGTCCTTTCGTGACCCCGCCTGAATACAATTACAGCTCCGGATCCCAAGGCCCTTCTCGCTTTTATGACACCGAACCATCGCCTCGCACGCCGGAGTCAACGCAAGCGGACCCGAACGCCCTCGAGCAATTTCCCGACTTCGACCCCAACGTGCAGTTCTAGATTTGTCGATGTGTGTGTGTGGAGTGAGACACGACCTTCATGAGTGCCACGACCATCATCTTGCCGTCCCCAGGCTTTTTTCTCTTCGAATTCACTGTGCTTTCCGGAGTTCGTATTTGAGGTTTGTAGCATGAATTTTCTTTTCTTCTTTCTCCTTTTTCCCTTCTCCCTTTTTCTCCCTTTTCTCTTTTTCTCTCTCCCCTTTTCTGCCATCCCCTACTTGCATTACATACTTATACCCACAATCATGTTTTATGACCTGGAGGAGTTGAAGGGGTGACAGGGTGGGCTGGAGTTGAGGATTGGAGGTTGGAGGATATTGAATGGGGGGATACGGGGGGCTTGGTGGAGTTTGCAAGTTGGAAGTTGATGATTGGGGGTGGGGGACGACAATCGAGTGAGGATGGCAAGGTTTCTGGTGTGTTTTGATAAGTTGTGGAAGATAAAATCGCGAAAACCGAGAAAACCGAGAAAAAATGGAAAGGTCTTGTAAAATTCTATTCACTATGCACTCGTGATATGCCTATCAAACAGATCCGGCCGTTTTCACCTCAGTGTAATCTCCGTAAGCCTTCCACTATACCCCTCACCTCCTCCAGATCAACCCCCAAGCCGTCTATGGCTTGCTTCTGCACTTCCTCGCTCTCGTCCAGGAATCTTTCAATTAGCTCTCCATCGACAAAACGCTCCGGCTCCTCTGCCTCTCTGACTTGGTTCTTGTATGCGCGATATTTCATGAATTCGACTTGGCCCGGACCCTGTACAAGTTCCGCAAGCCGTGCTTGCAGTTGCATGAGAAGGTTCTGGTAGGAAGGTGAAATGAGGCCAAACAAGTATAAAGAACCCTCAACCTAGATAGGTGCGTTAGCAGTGCAAGCGAGAGCAGGGTAGAAACGTCGATCTTAACTTACAGTCGCCATGAAAGCTCTCGGAACGACGACAGCACCTGGCGGAGCTACTACGTCGATTCTCCGTATCCTGTTCACCATTTCACCGAGCAGCATCTCAGATGTCCTCATCAGTCGCCGCCTGTGGTCATCAATTTCTGCATTGGGATCTCTGCTGAGTACGAGAAGGTTGCCTTCAGCATCGCTTTCGAGATAGGTATCATCATCCACTTCAGCGACGGCAGTGGCCCATGTGGTTTGGAAGTGCCTAGCGACTTCTGTGATGCGATCGGAGAGTCCACTTTCACCGCGTTCGTATTGGACTACCACGATAGATTTCATGAGATCGGCGATTGTGATTAAAGTACCATTGACGATGAGGTCGATAGGGGCAGTAGAACAGCGGAAGGATGCAGCTTTTACGAGCTCTGGTCGGCCTTCACTACGATACTCGACATCATAGATAACGACCGTCTTGATGAGTGCTGCAACGATCTTGCCTTCACACATAGCCAGGCATCTGCAGCCCCCTTTGACCGCGAGCTCGGTGACCAGTTTGAGCACGCGATCTTCAGTGACTTCGAGGATAAGGATTCGCCCGCGTTCTGCAACGGCACTTTGATCATCCAAATACGCGGTTCCGACGACGAAACGCTCACTTGTCGATCCAGATCCATCTGGTAACTCGCAACGCATGACACTCTCGACAAGCTCCTGTTCTTTGAGCATGAATGTGTCCAGCTCCTTGAATTGAATCTCGTCAACAAGTTTGAAGTGGCTAATCAAGATCTCTTCGCCGCCCTTGAGAACTCTCTTGATTGTCCCGAGACCAAAAGCTTTCGATGTGCCGGAGTATGCAATTCTTCGGACAGTCTCGTCGACTTTGAGTGTCTGTACGTGGGTGGTTCTTTCGGTGTCAACGAGAGCAATACGCAGATCGCTAGTCGTAGCTATGGCGACAGAGCCGGGATAGGCTTCCGAATCAAATGGACAGACGGTCGTTGCCTTCTCAGCGGTTACGGCAGAGTACACCAAGCGTCCCTCTGAGCCGTATATGAGTGAGGGATGCTCACATGTAGCGAAAACATTAAACAAGCCATCGCCACGCGGTAGTGCCCGGAAATTCGCCTGTTGTGTTCCCAGAATGATGCTTTTGCGTCCAGAGAGCTGATTGTTCTTAGGATTGAAGGAGTATGTAACGACATTTCCATCGGCCATTGCGACAAACAACGTCGGGGATTGTAGATCAAAGATCTGAGCAAGAAGAATTGATCGGGGAACCGAATCTTCAGAGATATGAATATCTTTGACCGATTCTAGAGTATCTATCGCGGCAACTGATAATCTCGAATTGTGCCAGAACCCCAAGAAGCACACGGCGCTTGAGCCGGGAGCCAAAGCTACGCATGCTACCTGGCTATCAGCACCGAAAGCTTTTTCTTTGATCACAGTTAAGCCCCCCTCAATGTCAAGGACTACCACCGTAACACCGCCCAAAGAGATGAGCACATGGGTATCGTTCGAAGCGGCGGCGGTGATACTTTGGCCGTTCGGGGCAGGCCACTCCGCTACGACCATGCCACCGTCCAAGTCGGTTATTTGGACGCGGGAGCCTGTAACCTGTACAATGCGACCTTGGGAGACATTTGCTGCAGCAAGTGTGGTTTCCATCAACTGTAGCCCAGCGAATTCGTCTATCTCTTCAACATCCCCCTGTCCATCGAACCGGAAAACGCGTGTTTCTGTCACGAATGTGACCAACAGAACGTCGTCATGGCTGGACAATGAGCTTGACCTCAGATTGAACAGATTTGTGATGTGATCCATCTCTCCAAGCACCCCGAGGTCCTCAAGACCTACGCCGCTGCGAACACTTCTGAGGCTACCGTCTTGGTATGCTCCACTTCCTGTGACTATTCGAGCCTGCCCAGATGAATACTCATTGGCCTGGCCCTCTCCAGATCGATTACCCATGTCCATTATAGCAAAGTCGAGAATTGGTGCGATGTTTGAAATGGTTTGTACAACATCTACCGACTTGTCGCCGATTCTCAGCACTTGGGAATCGCCTTGGTGGGAACCGACGAAGACTAGCCCTGCGTCAAGGTAGATCAAAACCGATGCTCTTGATGTTTGACCAATTGCATCCAGCTTCCACGACTGAACTTGATCGCGGCTATCCAATAGCACCATGAAAAGATATAAACGCCCATAGTCGTCTGCGAAGAGGAAACGTTGGCTATCAATGCGTTCCCAGGCTACGAAAATTGTGGCATCCTCTAGAGGCTCTGTTATCATTTCGCCTGTCGTGTCATTGTAGTAACTGATCGATGTTTCACCAAGGATGATCAGGCCAGCTGTATGATATCAATGAGCTGTCAAGCTAGCTGGGGACTGGCGTAACTTACAAGCAGGAGCGTCAATGGGTATTACATGACTAGCACCAAGTTCCAGTTCCCCTTTGTAGTTTTCGCCTTCATCCAGCTCGATAGAGTCGGGCCCCGCAAATGAGAGCTCTCGAAGCTTCAATTGAACGCGAGAATGGGTGTCCTCGTATAACAATGCCAGCTTCGGCTTATCATCTTGACTTCTCGGCCGCACAAATCCGGATGACCGCACAAACATCTCAGACACTCTAGAGGGAACGGGCTCCCCCACATGTTCTGATTCCTGTTTCCTCTTTTTACCCCGCTGGACTAATGGAATAACGGTGATAATGCCCTCGTAAACTTCTAGCGTCAAGAATCGCCCCGAAGGATCGACATGGCACCTCTCTCCAGTCTGTGATTCTCGAGCCGCATTATCAGCTACGCTTCCAAAGGTCTTTTCCGTCTGAAGTTGCTTCTTATCTGCATTCCAGGAAAGGGTAAAGTACATAAATCGGTCGGTACCGACGAAGAGGTGATCGGTAGGGGATAGCGCCGGTCGAAGCTTCTGAAGCATAGTCACTCTGCCATATATAGACTTAGAGTGCTGAAGAGCCAGTCCATCGGGACTGTGGGTATAGAATTCGAGCCGGTTGGCCTTGCTTGGTAATGTCAGTATCCGCTTGAAATAATAGCACCCTAGCTAACTTACGCAACCACAAGACAGTCCTCATCTGGTGCTAGGAAATTTAATTTGAGAGCATTTCTGACGCTGCTAGGTCGATGGATCGGTGCTATATAAGCCATGATGCTGTCGTGAACTTGGTGGTTGAACGAAGCTCGGAGGAGGTACGAGAGCTCCGCAAGTTGGCGTGCTTTCGGTGTTAAGCGGAGTTTCAAGGAAGGTGTTCAACCTCTGGAAAGAAAGCTTGTCCAAAACTTGACAGAAAACAACTCAAAGTCTATTGCCAGGCTCGTTTAATAACCAATTCATGAAAGCACCCGTCTGGCATGCATACGTCAAGACCTCCGCCGGCGAGCAATGGCTTGCTAGCCGCTTCACGTGAGTTTCGCGTTACGCCAAGGCGCTAGATCTTCGACGTCAACGCGACCGCGGGGTAGCTCGAATAATTTTTGTTAACTTCATATCCGGCCAACTTCTTATTAAAGATAGTCTCGCATTCTTCCAGGACATCCGATTCTTCATTTCAATTTCTAGTTCCACAAAGTCAAGCGTGTTAGGATACATTTGAGACCTATCGGATGTTCTCTCTGACTGTCATTATCTGTGCAAATTCGTCGAAAACCTTTTCTCCCATTTCTTGAACAAAACTGTTCCTCACCATCTTTGGAGCAAAGAGAACTCACATTCGCACTACTTATTACTTAAAATTGTCTAATTCTCTACATGGCTGAATCTTCAAGTAAGGACACAACTGTGCAAATACATGCTTTCCTTCAGCTAACACCATCCAAAATAGCCCATCCCAACCGCACCGGCGGTGAAGATCTCCTGCCCGATGTCCACGAACAGACCGCCAGTGCTTCCACTAGCCAAACTATTGATGTAGACAGCATTGTTGGTCATAATGATGAGGCCCATGAGAAGGAGATAAAAGATGACGACAATAGCGACACGGAGGACCCTTACCAGGACGACCCTATCGTGGCCGAGTACAAGATGTTCTTGGTCCAGCCGAAGTACCCAACGTATGTTCTTCAATATATCGACCGCCCTGCGGATCAGCCTGTCGGTGAAAAATATGGCGCCAAGGTTATCGAGATGCGCGTCAAACCAACTACTGGGTTCTTCGAGGTTGATGTTGCCCTGGACATCCATCATAAATTTGATCGTGTGAAGGCGGTCAGATTTGGCGAGGCTTTGAGGAAGACAAAGGCGTTAGGGCAGCAAGGTTATGGAATGGCTGTTGGATTTGGGCGCGTTATGCCTCGACCTAAACGTCGTGGAGCCGCCGCCGCCGAGGACGAGGAGGACGAAGACGAAGAAGGGGAGGATGGTGCTGCCAGCGCTGGCGCTACAATCGTTGATGACGCAGACATGGATAAGTACGTTAACGATTTCGAGGACGCCAACGACAAGGGCCATGTCCTTAACTACATCACCTACGGCGGTCGCGCTCAAACTCAAGAGGCTGGAAAGCCCGTCTACATGTGTGGTGTTTTCCGCGGCGACGAGTGCCACCTACACAAGATCACGGGCTTCGTCCGGCTCTCAACCGAATACCATCACTTTGATGCGATCGACCACCTAGACATCGTCGATAAGCGCAAGCAAGCAGGCGGGACCACTGCGCAAGCTCAAGAGCCCAAGGCTGTTGTCGAACAACCCCTAACTGGCGGACCCATTCTTGATGAGGAGGAGTCTTTCACTCAGTTTATGAAGAGGGCGACTGCCGAACCATGGGAGCGTCTCCAATACAACGACCAAGACTCGCCAGAGGCATGGCACGCTTTCAGCGAGCGAATGTTTTTGCACGACACCGAAAACGCCGTGAAGCTGGTCTCGCCCATGACCAACGAACAGTACGTGGAATCCCTCAGCGCCGTCAAAGGTACCCGGCAACACACTTTGGAAGAAGACGAGCAAGATTTCGGTCCCGAAGAGGAGGAGGATGAATCGAACAAGAAGAAGAAACATGTGCCTAGCCATGGTGATCTGGAACACCCAATCGTGGGTCCATTCTAAGCCCCAGAAATCCCATTTCGAACTGCAAAAATCTTAGAAACGATGATATGTAAATAGGGCAAAGTAGGTAGAAAAGTTAGTAGGTGGTGTTTGCATACCCCGGAGTTTAGGTTTGGTAGATACCCTTCATGAATACTAGATATCAGGATTCTTTATATTCGTTACATTCTGGCACGACGGTATGTATTTACGTGTATCAGTTAGTCCGACAACGACCTACAATCGGGCCTGCCCCGCAAGATTCGTGCGACGACGCCTCCCCTTCGCCTTTGCCACCTGCACTGCGGTCTCCTCCTCCCCACCGCCCATATCCGCAACAGCATCCTCCCAAAGCGGTGCACCAACAACATCCGCCAAGTGCAGCACCCTATGAATCACCGTAGCTCCATCTCTCCGATTCTTGCCCTCCCTCCGACTAAGACTGATTTTCTCAGCGAACGCCCAGAGAGGACCAGACCCTATGATCCCAGCCGTCCTCGAACTACGCTCGGGGATCCATTCATCCGCCAATTTGATCGTAGGCGGAGCCTTCGCATCTTTCGAGACGGGCTTCGTGACGAGCACAACGCCGTCCTCTTCGAATCGAGTGTATGCGTTCTTCAACGTCTCCTTGTTCACGGCTTCGAAGTAGCTCAAGTCACCTTGGTGGTATAGCGTCTTGCCGAATAGTTGCGCCTTATCTTGCACCTTCTTCATTTCCAACCACTTCTCCTTGTCTCCGGATCCCAGTGGGGGCGTGAGCATTAGTAGAGAGACAGCGCCTAGCCATGCGGATTCGATGAACGGCCAGATGAGGAAGCAGTAGAAGTCGAAGTTCTCGCGGCCGCTTTCTCGCTCGGCGTCGCTGAGCTCGACGAAGGTTACTTGGTCTTTGTCGCGGCTCACTTTGATCACGTTGTCGTTTTCGAGGATGGCGATGGTGCGGGACAGGTTCGTGTCGAGGCCTTCGGTTGGGAAGATGAATTCGCCGCGGAAGAGCTGGGGCTTTGTCAGTACGAGGACGTAAAGGATCTGGATGGGTATTCTGGGGCTTCATACCTGAGAAAGGAAATGTGTCTGATCGCGCAGATCGTCGTATGATATCCTCTGAACCTCAGGTCCGCCGCCAAGTTTGACTTTGGTGTACATGGCGGCTGAAACCAGAGCTTGTAGGATGAACAAGTGAATGGTCATGTTCCGATAGAACGATAGCTGGAATCTGTACAATGTTAGCAAAGACCTTGCCTTGTTGATCCGGGCTCAAAGCAACATACCTATCCACGGCGTAGTATGTATCCTCTGGTAAACCAGGCACAAGTCCTACGAGCTCTGAACCCAAGACTTCGAGTGCACGCTCTACGACGACGCTTGTCGGCAATCCAGCGAAATGGGCTACGCGACCACCTTGAGCCCTCACCCTTTCACTGAGCCATTCCACCCTCCGAACTAGCTCAGTCTTTCCAACTCCTCTTCCTCTGAGCGTTAGCAAAATCGTTCCGACAAGCGCTGTAGGCATGACCACTGAAACGTCATTGATCTCCGAAAGAACCTTGTATCCCATGGTCCGGAGGATCCTCAGCCGCTCATCCTTGAGGTCAAGCTTCTGTGGAAGCTGGTTGAAGCGATCACGTTGGTCGGTGATGAAGGAACGGAGACTCCATGGCTCGTGGAACCGAACGTCGACTCTACCAAGCTTCAAAGAAAGTACGGAAGAGGCAGATAGGAAGTCCATGAGATTCTCTTTCGGCTTCGGCTGGCCCAAAAGTTCGCTAATGTACGAGCTATATTCTGTTAGCAGTTGTGAGGATTTCGAGGTGGGAGACATGCTCGACTTCAATGACCTTGTCATACTGGGTTGACACAGGGCATATGATAGCATCATCAACTCTCCCCGATGCTACGCTATCTAGCATGTAAGAAAGAATACCGAACTTCGGGGGCAGAAGCTTCCCAGTTCTGCTTCGGCCTCCCTCTATGAAGCATTCTAGATTGTAACCTTGTTGGAGCAGCGTGTCAATATAGGCTTGCACAAGCGTAGTGTACAACTGATCATCTCCAAAGCTCCTCCGAATCCACATTGCACCACAATGCTGTAGGAATGATCCGACCACAGGGAAGTTGAGGTTGTCACCTGCCACCACTGTCGGCAGAGCCAGTCCGAGTCTGTAGCATATGATTTGTAGTGACACGTAGTCTACATGAGACCTATGACAGGGCAAGAATATGATAGATTGGTTCTTCCTCGCCGCTTGCTCGGCGACAGAACGGAGTCGCAAGACCTCCTCACTCGATACGTGCACGCCTATACCCTTCTGTAAGCTGTCGGGGCCACAATATCTGGTCCCACGATTCACTACTCACCTTGATGGTATGCCCGCGTCAAAAGTTGTGTGGCTAGATAGTATGCGCCGCGCAGATACCTCTTGCTCTCCATCTTGCAGATCATCTGGTCGGTCAAAGTATCCGCGACCTCCATGAGACTCTCTTCAATCTGCACTCTCCTCTTCGCCTTGCGATCCTTCTCGCCAACCTGATTCCCATCTCTTGCCGCACCGCCCAGCAACCCTTCCTGCGCCTCCACTTCCACCCGTTTCGCCGCAAGGTCCCTAACTTTCGCGACCAGCATCTTGTTGCTCAACACGCGGTTCTTCATCTGCTCCGAGAAGCCGGAGTAGAACACGGGCTGGCCAACCACGTCGTCATAGGAGCGCCATCCCGTGCCAGAGACGTGCATCGAGACCTCTCGGATGAAGTCCAGCGGCGACGAGCGAAAGCGCGCCATGCTGTGGACCAGGCTGCGCTCAGGGGATTCATTGTATCCGGAGGCGTGGAGGTGTACTTCGTCGTCCGCGGTTATGCTGAGGTCTGGGGCTTGCTCCGATGGCTGCGGGCGCGCTGCGTTGCGCTTGGGCGGCGCGTTCGAGGACGGCATGGTGGAGTTGCGCTCGGGGTGGTGTGTGGTCGGGAGGGGGTCAGGATAGGTCGTGAGCCATGAGATGGGTGGATTTTTCGATCAATTCCGTGGGATAGATGGTGGTATACAAAGGCTGTTGTTTGAGTCGCTCACATTGTATAGCCAAGGTGTGTATGCTCGACGTTGATGCGCCGGATTGTGCTCCGACGACTGGGGAAGCTCCCCTGTTTGGGGTGATGCATGTGCATCTATCTGATCCGAGGCACATTTTGCGGGGAGGTGGCGTCCGATCTCCGATGTTGCCAATTGCGAGGCGCGATCAGCCTTTTGTACCCCTGAACTCGAATCCATCTTGAAAATAATCATTAGTAGGAAGATGGTATCAATTGGCAAGATCTGGAGGTCCTAGAAGGTTCGACACTGAAAACATTGACCGGTATGGAGATCTCTACATTACTTCTTCGTCTTGATCTCTTCTCCGTCCCAAATCCATGTGGTACTGCCAAACATGAAATAACATAACTGTACGTATCATCCAGATTCCAGACATCCCCAAAAGTATACTATCTGGCCAATTTCAATCCACGAATATCAATGCACCCCGTAATACTTTCGAGAAAAGATAAAGCAGGAGAAATGCTCCAATACGCCAAATCTATACACTCACAACTTTAACCTCACTAGCCAATCAACATACATCATGCATTGTATATGATATATGAATACCCTTTGTAAAATGCTATCAAAACCTACCTCAACCTCATCTCCTCTTCCACTTTACGTACAATATTTCGCCTTATCTACCAGAATACTACACGTGATCCAATTGCTTTTCCTACCAACTGCCATACCAACATCAATTCAAAAAGCCACTCAAATTGACCTCAAGAACACCGAAAAGGAAACCCATACTCCAAAACAAAACCCATCCTAATCCATTCCATACCTTTACTAACCTCCCCCCTCACCCTCGTCCTAACTCCCTAGGTAATAGAAATTTACTACACACCCCATACTTTATATAACGCACTTTCCATACCATCCTTCTAAACCACTCCACACTTCACAACACTACCTACCTCCTACTATTCTATACCTCACTTACAATGAGAAATACATCATTGGATTACACCATATCCGGACCTCTACCATACCAGACTAAACAATACCCCCTGCACCCGTCCCCACGCCGACGAAATCGCAATGCCGATACGCATGCCGACGCGCTCGTCATATCGGCATTGCGCCATCGCTGGGGATGCCGACGCCTAGGACGGAATGAGCGCCTGTAATGTAAGATGGATAGTCTGGTTTGTGGATTAGAGGGACTGGGGTGTATTTTATTTCGGGGTGGGAGGCTGGTGGGTACGTTGGTGTGGGTGGAGTGGCTGTTTGGTACGGGGTGGCGATGGTGGGTTGGTTGAGGCTCTTTCGGCGGGTCGTGTTATTGTGGGGTTGGAATGGTTGTAGATATGTGATTTGTGTTGTGAGGATTATGATTGTATAAGTTTTTGGATGTTGATGTTGATATTGGTTGGAAAGTTTGTTCTCTTGCTTGGGGTTTCAAGTGTTGATATTGTATCTATATGTCATCTAGTTATGCTTTTTGATGCTCTAAACAGCCCATCATTCAAATCTACTTCTGCTCCGGCCAGTTCCAAATCTCATTCCACCTCTTATAGCTCAACTCGACCGGCCCATCGAACCTCCCAAACCTAGGTTCCCCACTCCCCGGCTCAGGCAGACATATCCACTCCCTAACGCAGCCAGGCACTTCCTGTCTACTATGGCTAACACATAATAGTGCCTGGTGGTCCTGCAAGCCGGGCACGACGGGGCTCTCGACGTCACTCTTTACCGGCTTGGGACCAGTTGGAGAGTAGTGCAGGGCCATGGACTCGCCTTTGCTGAGGAAGAGGAGGCATTTGTCGCGGACGAGGTCGTCCATGCCGCTGAAGGCTTCGTCAAGGATGACGATTTCGGGGTTCCGGATCGTGGCGCGGAGGAAGAGGAGGACGCGCTGCGCGGAGAAGGAGACTTCGCCGAACGTGGAGTTGGATGCCCAGTCGAGGGAGGACGAGGGGTGGGAGTCATCGTGGTTGGGGTTGAGTTCGCTGGCGAACCAGCGGAGGCTGGCTTCTATGCGGGCTGAGGCTTCGGGGGTGAGCTTGGGGTTCGTGATGGGTGTGTCGCTCCATGCGGATTCGAGGGTGCTTTTGATGGTGAGGCGTTTGGGGAAGAGGGCGTGGACTTCCGGGGAGGCATGGCCCATGCGGGACTGGATGTCGAAGATCGTGATGCCGGGTACACCGGGGGAGGGAAGGCGTGAGCGCTGGAAGATCCTGATGGGCACGGAATAGGTCTGTGGATGGTCTGATGTCACCAAGCTGAGGAGCGTGGTCTTTCCGGATCCGTTCGCTCCAAAGACACCCCATCGTTGTCCACGATGGACGTTCCACCAGAGTCCGTCCTTTGGCGATCCGTCTACGGTTTGTTGCCAGTCTCCGAGGACAGAGTTGCTGCCATACTTGACGCGGGCGCCGTCTATCTGGACGACGGGCTCGCCAAT
This sequence comes from Aaosphaeria arxii CBS 175.79, assembly GCF_010015735.1. Classification (NCBI taxonomy): domain Eukaryota; kingdom Fungi; phylum Ascomycota; class Dothideomycetes; order Pleosporales; genus Aaosphaeria; species Aaosphaeria arxii. The sequence goes on from NW_022983485.1 coordinate 320,543, forward strand.
CGTAGCGGGTGTAGTATCGAACTTCTCATATCCGTCTCTGCTCAACGCCGTCCCATTTGACGATTCCCCATCCTCCTCGATTCCATTTGCTTCGAAGTCGCCCCGTTCAGAAAGGTGTCGTCCGACTTCTCGGATCTCCACTAACTTAGGGTCCAGGTCTCCATCATTGGCTGGGACAGAGCGTTCAGCAGTCTGATACTGCTCTTGCAGGTACCTGAATACTTCATCCTTGGGACCGAGCGCATCGACTTTGCCATCTTCTCCCGCGTAGACGATATGCGTGATCCACTCTGGAATCACGTCCTGCGGCCTCAGCGAAAGCACTATCCTGGGGGAATTCGCCTCTGCAAGGCGATGCAGCACCTTCGAGATATGCTGAGACACGAAAGGATCCAAACCGACTGCAAACCCAACATTAGCATAATCCCAGGTAAACAGATATCACACCAAGCAACACAACATCAAAAGGAGAAAACTCACTAAACGGCGCATCCAAGCACAGCACCTCCGGCCTCGTCAACAACGCCTTCCCGATCCTCGCCCTCCTACTCTGCCCATTACTCAACGTACTAACAGGCTTCTCGAAGAACCTCTCCAGCTCCAGATCCTTAACCACTCTTTGCATGACCTCATGGTCCGGCGTCTTCTCCCTGATAACCTCCTCGCCCGGGTTCAACCCCACGATACCCGTGAGATACCTCTCGAGCGTGAAGTCGGTCTCCTCGACGCGGCTCTCGTACCTCGCGCTTAGGTACGCGCCGCCGAAGTCCTTGCGCTCGACGTCGAAGCCCACATACTCGATCGCCCGCTCGGGGAACCGGAGGTCCGGGTTCTTTGAAGTAATCTCCTCGGAGAGCAGGTGCGGGAAGGAGCGGGAGGTTGGCGGGATGCAGATCAACTGGCCTCTGAGGACTTGGAGGAAGGCGGTGCGGATGGTGGATGAGGGACTCAGGATGGCCCAATGCTGATTGGGGGTTGCGTGGGATGGAAGGGAGAGGGTGAGGTCGGGGAAGAGGGGTGGGTTGGTTTGTGATGACGCTGTATCGTGGGTTTGACTCAATGGAGTGCTGGATGGTGATGACGATAATGTGGCTGGGTGTTGGCGGTAGAAGGTGCCATTTGTTATTCTTATTATAGGCGCCGCTGTTGTTGTCGAGGAAAGTCTACGTGAAGGGTATAATCGTGCACATCTCGCCGCAGCGAAGGACCGCCTGGCCACTACTCTCTGCATGTCGAGAAGAATAGGAAAACCCTCAATTGCCCAAAACTATCTCTTAAGGATGACGTGACGTTGAATTGGACATATCTGAAGTTAGGTTTGACAGTCCGAACTGCGGAGATGGCTCGTCTCGCTCACCGTACGCGAGACAGCAGAAGAGTCACTACCAATGGCACTCGTATGTAATTGGATAAAATGGGGTCTCGCTATGAAATTGTCTTGCGGAAAGAATGCCGTCTCCGCAGTCACGTTTTGGTGCGTTTGCGTTTCTCGAGTCGCCGCACAGACACAAGGCCATGGTCTCCTCTCCACTCTCTCTCTCTCCGCGATGGGAAACCAGACATGACGTCGGCCGTCTGAGCCGAGGTTCCACTCTTATTATTCTTATTAAATGATAGGTAGACGACTACTCGTAGTTACTTTGACTTGAGCATTATTGCATGTGTTGTTCATTATATCAAGCTTCCCTCCGCATATTCATACCCATATACCTACATGAAATACTAGACTACCTCCCCTTCGCAACCATTCTGCGCATCCAACCTCTCTTCTAACAGAGAGAAAAGAGAATCAAACAGCTATCCATCAAGCATGCTCCCCGCGCTCCAACCCTCGCGCCCAAAGGTATCGTAGCTCCCCCATTCATTCACATCCACATCCACATTCCCATCTCCCTCCCCACCCCATCCCTTCTCCGTAAGTCCTACATACCTACGTATAAACCCTCCACCTCCACACTCCTCTAACACCAAACCCACAGATCCAACCCCCCTCCCGCCCCATCACCCTCCCGCACCAACAAATCCGCAACACACACGACCTCCCCCTCCCCCTCCCCACACCCCCCAAACAAAACAGCCCTCCTCCCCAGCAAAACCCTACCACGAGACCGCGCAACCAAATCGAAGCAATGCCCCCCTACGCCCACCACCACACATCACACCAGCAGCAGCGACAAGCGCAGGCGCAAGCGTACGACCCTGCGAAACGGCACCCGGTGTTCTTCACAGAGCGGCTGCGGAAGCCGCCGTTCAGGGTGCCGGACGTCGTGGGGAGCGGGTATAGTCCTGTCGCGAGTGGGTATATCGTGGAGAGGGTTTTGGGGGTGAAGGGGGAGGGCGGGGGGAGGACGAAGCTGTGAGGGTTGCGTTTGTTTGAGGGGGGTGTTTTGATATCCAGTGAGATTTTTTTGAGAGCGATGAGAGCTATAAGAGGCTACCGGTAGCTGCATGTGAGGATATCTTTTGTCAGGGGTTTTTCCTGGAAAAGACCCATAATGAATGGGTGATTAATGATCTTGAATGAATCTTTATATTATTTTCTTTACTATCTTTTCTTGTCTTTTTCTTGGTTTGTGTAGGGCTGGGTAAAAAATATGAGGATGATGATGTGGTCTATCGATGATGGTATGTGCTAAGAACGAGTATGAATGTTCGCAATTATCCACATGTTGATCCAAACGCCCTTCGATGCTGCCGCTGCTGCTAGTACTGCCTCAAGATATACAAATCGCCTCTCCCCCCAAAATCCATCCTCTAAATCTGCGTCGTTAAATGTACAGTAAATCGCGTCGTGACCGGACTTCTGCGTGTCTGGCCGTCTACCTGTCTCTCCCCAGGCGCTCCTCGTAGTCGTCAACGAGCTCGTATGCAGGGCGGAATTTGACGGGTCGCGAGCCGTTGACCGCGCCGCCGTTGGAGGAGTCGAGCGTCGGGACTTCCGAGGTGGAGATCTGGCGGGCGAGCGCGGGGTTCGGATGCGTGTCCGTCGTGCCGCCGAGGGAGGTGTAGCCTCGGTCGTAGAGGACGCAGTAGGGGATGTTGATGTGTCGTATGAACTGCGGTTTTGTAAGTAATGTGTATAGATTGAGGGGGCGAGGTAGTTGTTGGGGGCCGGACTTACGGTCCAAATGTCGACGTAATGCCAGTCTATCACGGGATGGATGCGCACGAACGTCGGCCAGCCGTGGTCGGTCGGATCGAAGTGTTTGAGGTGCTCGCCGTGGGGATCGGTCCGGCGAGTGCCAACGAAGATGGCCTTGACTTGCGGTTGGTCGTGGAGGTAGTTCGCGAAGGCGGCTTTCATGGGCGGCGGGTATTTCAGTAAGGACAGCGAGTATTGTTTGACGCTCAGGGCGACGAATTCCTCCACCTCTTCGAAGGGGTGCTCCGACTGGATGTATACGCTCTGGATGGGCTCATGAGTATCGGTGGATGTGGATTTGGTGGTGAGACCTTTTCGGTGTAGGGCGCAATGGTAGAGGACGAGGAGAACGAGGCAGTCTTTGCCTCCATTGTATGCTAATGACACTTCTTTGAGACTACGATACTGTCAGTCGTTGTTGCGATTTCCAAAGGTGGTGCGCGCCACTTGTATCATTATTGGTCAAGAGCTTGTTGAAGTAGCACCTTGATGGATAGGTACGTGACAAGCGATACAAGATGTATCATAGCAATGTTGATGGGATATATGGTACCTACCTATATCGATCCAATGCATCGGAAATGACTCCCAGCGCAATGCGTGTCTGCTCCTGTACAGCCTTTATCCTGGGCGAAGGGTCCGGTAGCTCTAGGAAGGTCGTCACCCGGTCATTGATGCTTGCGCATAGCTCGGACAACGGTAGCGGGGTATCGGTAACGAGGGGCGAGGTACGATCAATGGCGTTGACTAGGTCGCCTGCAGCTGGAGCGGTCATTGCGGTGTGATGATAGGAGGAACAACGTCGACATGGGATGGAGACGATGGCGGGGTGGGGAGGACTGGCTGGTGTTGGTGGTGGTGGTGGTATAGGTCAGCAAACCGTAGCAGCAGCAACAGCGACAGCAGCGGGCCAAGTCAGGACGATGGTTCTCGAAGTGTCTCCACCCTGGAGGGAGCGGGAGCGAAGCACCCGTCACGGCGGGAAACCAGCGTGACAGTGCAGATGGGAGGCTGCGAATGCGGAGGGTGTGGGTGGAGAGTAGGTAGAGAGTGGAGGGTAATGTATGAGTAGAATGTGGGTAGGAATGCAATAAGGTAATGGCAGTATCAAATAATGAAAAGAGTGTAGGTAAGTAATGGCAAGGCAAGGCAAGGCAAGGCAAGGCAGTGGAGGTGACAGGTATGGTGGGATAACTCGTATAGCCGGATGGAGGAGGGAGGGTGTCTGGTGTCTGGTGTGGTTATCGATATCGGCGGATGCGGCCCTCGGTCGAAACAGTCACTGACCCCGCTAGATTGGTCGAGGACGGACTCGCTGATGTCTACACGGTATTACATGGTTGAATGTATCCATGTATAGCTTCTGTCAGTATTTAGCAAGATGTCGTAGGGACACACATCTAGTTGTATAGCAATTGAATGGTCCATACAATCTACGTTGTCCTCATACAGTAGATGCTTTCTGGTAGAATTTCCTATCCTCCGTTGTTCGCAGGCCAGTACTCCGTAGTTCATTCGGTAGTCCGGTCTAGCTCGTGGACCCCAAGTTCTTGCTCGTGCTCGTGCTCGTGCTCGTGCTCGTGTCCGTGCCTGCCACTGCCCACGCGGGATGGATGAGACTCACGAGGAGAGCCATTGACTGAACTGGCAGTGACTGGGTGACTACCTAGGTAGAACTGGACTGACTGGACCCTCGCCGAGCAAAGTGCGAGTAGGAAGCGAGCAAAAGATTAATAAAGGGAGATGAAGTGAACCGCATCACATGATCTGCACATCTTCACCATCGTTGTTTCTCAGCCAATCAGGAGCTTCAGGTATCATTCTCGAAAGTATGCTGTGCTCAAATCTGTATTTTATTAGACAACGAACCACCACAGAATGACAGCCCCACAAAGTCAGGGTCCTATCCTGTTTTACCTCGTACAGAACACAGCAGGCAAGCAAAGAGTGAAGAGTATGAGTATGGCAAGTCCCTGTACTGTATTGTGCCCTCGAGACGAAGGTACTGGGTAAGTATAGAAACGAAAGCGGCATGGTGGGGGGAAAGGGTCTGCAGACAAGGCGAGGCGAGACGCATCTGGGCTGGCAGGTAATGTAATCATAAAGAGCATTAGTTGGCTAGAGGACGGAAAAGAAACATACCATCAGATAAAGTATAGTATAGTACAGAAAGACCAAGGTATCTCGCAGAGATTCATGGAATGATTTGCCAACTACCTATGCCGAGCACCACCATGCCGATCATCTGAAGCCATAGAGAGAGAGAAGAGAGTGCCACCTCAATCTACTTATTCCACCATTCTCAGAACATGTCATGAATAATAGGATCAGGCGCCCACCTTTTCTCAGCGGCATCTGCGTGCGCGTGAAATCAATGAGTAACCGCCGAAACCTGTTGACATAGAGATGAGGAATAAATAGTACTTGTTGTAAGGTACAATTGTACTCGATTACTAGGAGTCGTAGCCCTGACTAAACTGAGGGATTTGACTGGACGGTGAAGTGGCCGATGCCCCAGCATTTTCACGCCCCATGTCACGCTAGTCGATGATGTGATTTTCGGTCTATGAAATTCCAGCGTCGGCAGCATATCGGAGCTGCATCTCTTGCTTGTATCTTGTACCTACCTATCTACTGTATGGCTGAATGACCTTTAAGAAAAAAAGTCTCCCTCTTGCCGATACATTTTACTTATTCTAAACTACGGAGTACTACTACTACTTCCACTACTACTAACCTATGTAATATATCTTTCTTTATTTCCATCTAGATTACTCCTCCTCCTCCTCCTCCTCCTCCTCCTCTCCTTCTTCTTCCTCTCCATCCTCTTTCTACCACCTCTCTCCTTCCTCTTCCCCTCCCTCTCACAACTTCCGCCGTGGGCTCTTCTTCTCCCCAAAAGCCCTCTGCTCCATTGTTGCAGCTCTCCATACCCCTCGAGTCTGCAACTATGGCTTCCATCTCAAATGCTGGAGAGGCCGGTTAGTTCCCCTCCCCCAATTGCTCCTTCCTCCGCACATCGCGTGCCATTTGCCTCAATACAATCTTCCTCCAGATTGCGCCTAGCAATTTATCCCCTCCGTCCTTCCCTGCCCTGCAATGACAATAGCAATTCACTAACTCGCCATCCTCAGTTGCCCGCATCGCATATCTCTCCAGCGATGTAGTGGTATCCGTCCAACCCACTCTTGCCTCCGACTCCGAATTCTCGGCCGCTCTCCGCTCCCTCAGCCAGGGCAAGGCCTCAGGAGTTGTTTCCAAGCAGCAACCAGAGGTAATTGCACCCCAGGTCTACTCCTCTTTCTTTTGTAACATTCAACTAATTCTCTTCCATAGATCCTCACCGTTCGCGAGAATGCGGATCCGCTTCTCTCCGTCTTCCAGCCCATTCGCGCAGGAAAGCTCACCTCCGTCACATCTACTTCCTCGATTCTCGTTAAATCGATACCCCATCTTTACAAGCTCGCCCAATACCCCGTGGTCCTCCATGTTGCCGTTCACCCCAATGGATTCCCAGATTTCTCCGACATCACCTCCATCAGGCAGTCTGGATTCACATTCCTCCAGTCCGAGACTCTGCAGCAGACGCAGGATATCGCATTGACTGCCCATGCATTGGCAATCAAGTCTGGCAAGGGTGTCATCCATTTCTTCGACTCTGGCTCTGTTGCCATGAGCAAGCAGATTCCCGTTGAGGACCAAGACCTCGTCAGGCGCGTCATTGACTTGGATGCCGCCGCTGCATACCAGCGCTCGACCGCGAGCGAGACTGGTCTCTACGCAGACGATGGCAGAACCGCCACCCTTTCGGTGGCACGCAGCCAAGCTAGCGCTTCCAACGAAGCAACTACAGGTCCCACAAATCCAATTTCCGAGAATGGAAAGTCTCTCCCTATATCTAGCCGGACTAGCGCAAGAGCTTCCTCTACCTCTGGTTCGTCACAGCGAGAGTCTAGCACCAGCGGCGCATCCGTCTCCTCTGCCACTACCGTAGAGTCTCTCCTCTCCAAGACTGTCTCGTCGGAGGATATCTACCGCTTCGCTGCTCAGATCTGGGCTGACATCAAGGAAGCCACCGGGCGTTCCTATGATGCTTTCGAGTACACGGGTGGTGACAACACTGAGACTGCCCTCTTCTTGTTCGGCGCAGACACTGCCCTTTTCGCTGGCGCCATCGACGAGGCCAGCGACTCAGAGCTATATGCAGATATCGGTCTCATCACCGTCAGGTTGTACCGACCTTGGCTGGGCGCATCGTTGGCTCCTCTGCTCCCCAAATCCATCAAGAAGATCGCAGTCCTCGAACAAGTCCGCCGGAAGACCACAAAATGGGGTCCTCTCCTTCTGGACATTCTTATGTCATTGAAGTCAGCAGGTGGAAGCTCGCCCACCATTGTCGGCTACCAATTGGGTTACATCAACGAACAGACCGTTCACCAAGCTCTGAGGGGCGTTTTCCAGAACCTCACCAGCGAGTCCCCCGTGCAGAACTTGCAGATTGGCAGCCTCGACGGCCCGACAACGGACAGTCAGACGGTAAAGCTTGAGCAGCCTGGTTTGGAGAATGCGTACACAAAGATTCTGAACCAGGTATTTGGCGAGAGACTGCATATTGCCAACCAGTTGGGTTCCCAGAACGCCGGTGTTGCTAACAATATCGCCTCTAGTCCTGAGTACGGCTTTGGCTCCCTGGTCGCTCGCAAGGAGCACCGTGGCCGTTTCATCGACGAGGTCGCTACTGCTTCCAAGAGCAACGATTTCATCACCAAGGCACCCCTCGAGTGGCTGTCCAAGTGGGCATTGGATGCAGGCAACGGAGACAAGGCCAATTCAATCGCTCCGGAGGTCATCTCTCGACTCAGCACCGATGGCTCACCGGCCGCTCAGCGACTTCTCTCCTCCAAGGGCTTGTTCTTCCGCGAGTCACCCTGGTTGGTCGGCTCCGATGCATGGGCCTATGATCTCGGCAACTCTGGTGTTCACCATGTTCTTGCCTCTGGTGAGAACGTTAACATGCTCATCATCGACTCTCAGCCCTACTCCGAGCGCGCTGCCGCCGATGCAGCAAGGAGAAAGAAGGACATTGGTCTTTACGCCATGAACTTTGGCAATGCCTATGTCGCATCCGTTGCTGTTTACAGCTCGTACACCCAAGTTTTGGAGGCAATGATCGAGGCCGACAAGTTTGACGGTCCCTCAGTCGTGCTTGCCTATTTGCCTTATGAAAAGGAGAATGACTCGCCTTTGACTGTCCTGCAAGAGACCAAGAAGGCCGTTGACCTTGGTTACTGGCCCCTGTACAGATGGGATCCTCGAGGCGAAGAGAAGGGTGAGCCCAACTTCCAACTTGACTCCGAGCGCATCAAGAAGGAGTTGGAGGACTTCCTTAGCCGCGACAACTACATCTCCCAAGTCATGAAGAGGCACCCCGAGTTCTCCGCCAATCTTTCTTCGTCCTACGGCACCGAGGTCAGGCAATTGCAGAAGAGGAAGGCCAAGGACGCCTACAGCTCTCTGCTCGATGGCCTTGCTGGCGATCCCCTGACTGTCCTGTTCGCTTCCGACAATGGTAACGCTGAGAACCTTGCTAAGCGTCTGGCCAACCGTGGCAAGGCCAGAGGATTGAAGACCATGCTCATGGCAATGGACGATTTCCCTATCGAGGATCTCCCTAACGAGCAGAATGTTGTTCTCATTCCTAGTACCGCCGGTCAGGGAGAATTCCCCCAGAACGGAAGGCAATTCTGGGATGCTGTCAGGGACTCTACCGATCTCGACCTTGCTACTGTCAATTTCTCCACTTTCGCTTTGGGTGACAGCCATTACTGGCCTCGCAAGGAAGACAAGATCTACTACAACAAGCCTGGTAAAGACATCCACGCACGCTTCCTTGCCCTCGGAGCCAAGCCCTTGGTTGACATCGGTCTGGGAGACGACCAAGATCCCGACGCATACCAGACCGGTTATGCTGAGTGGGAGCCCAAGCTCTGGCAAGCTCTTGGTGTCGACAATGTCGAAGGCCTTCCTGACGAGCCCCCGCCATTGACCAACGAAGACATGAAGATCCAGTCCAACTTCCTCCGTGGTACCATTGAGCAAGGGCTCAACGACACTAGCACCGGCGCTATCTCTGCCAGTGACCAGCAGCTCACCAAGTTCCACGGCACCTACATGCAGGACGATCGTGATTTGCGTGACGAGCGCAAGGCACAAGGACTCGAGCCCGCTTACTCCTTCATGATTCGATGCCGCCTCCCAGGTGGTGTCGCTACGCCCAAGCAGTGGCTCCAAATGGATGAGATCAGCTCCACGCTCGGAAACGAGACCATGAAGCTCACCACTCGACAAACCTTCCAGTTCCATGGCATCGTGAAGGGTAAGCTCAAGCCCGCCATGCAGGCTATCAACAAGTCACTTATGACCACAATCGCCGCCTGCGGAGATGTCAACCGTAACGTCATGTGCAGCTCGCTGCCCCAGCAATCACGATACCACCGCGAGGTATACGCAGTTTCGCAGAAGATCAGTGACCACTTGCTGCCCTCCACCACTGCTTATCACGAGATTTGGCTTGAGGACGATGAGACGAAGCAGAAGAGGAAGGTTGCAGGCGACGCTATTGTCGACCACGAGCCTCTCTATGGACCCACCTATCTTCCTCGAAAGTTCAAGATAACCATCGCCATTCCTCCTTACAACGACACCGACGTCTACGCGCACGATATCGGTCTCATTGCCATCAAGGGTGCTGACGGCTCCCTGGAGGGCTTCAATCTTCTTGCTGGTGGTGGTATGGGTGTCACTCACAACAACAAGAAGACTTATCCCCGAACTGGTAGCATGTTTGGTTACGTTTCCGCTGCTGAGGCCCACATCGCTTGCGAGAAGATCATGCTTGTCCAGCGCGATCACGGCGACCGCAAGAACAGGAAGCATGCTCGTCTAAAGTACACCATCGATGACATGGGTGTCGACGTCTTCCGAGGCAAGGTCGAGGAGCTCTGGGGCCAGAAATTCGCCGAACCCAGGCCATTCAAGTTTGATAGCAATGTCGACACCTTTGGCTGGCAGAAGGATGAGAATGGCCTCAATCACTTCACTTTCTTCATTGAGAACGGTCGTATCGAGGATACCGCCGAGTTCCCGATGAAGACAGGTCTCATCGAGGTTGCCAAGGTCCACAAGGGCGAGTTCAGGTTGACTGGTAACCAGCATCTGATCTTGTCAAACGTTGCCGATGAGGACCTTCCGGCGATGAAGGAATTGATGAAGAAGTGGAAGCTCGATAACACAAACTTCTCCGCTTTGAGACTTTCCAGCTCCGCCTGCGTTGCCTTCCCCACTTGCGGTCTCGCCATGGCAGAGTCTGAGCGTTACCTTCCCGTACTCATCTCCAAGCTTGAGTCTACCATCGAGGAAGCCGGTCTTCGACAAGATTCAATTGTTATGCGTATGACTGGTTGCCCCAACGGTTGCGCTCGTCCCTGGTTGGCTGAAGTGGCTTTTGTCGGAAAGGCCTATGGTGCATACAACATGTATCTCGGTGGCGGATACCACGGCAACCGTTTGAACAAGTTGTACAGGAGCTCTATCAAGGAGGAGGAGATCTTGGACATCCTCAAGCCCATGATCAAGCAGTATGCTGTCGAGAGGAACGAGGGTGAGAGGTTTGGTGACTTCGTCATCCGCAAGGGTTACATCACCGAGACCACTCACGGCACCAACTTCCACGATAACGTAAGTTGATCCAAATCCACATTGCCCGGTATCAAAGCTAACATTGTAACCAGACTGCCGAAGACGAATCAGACGGAGAGTAGAATTTTGTTCGATATAGGGGGTATTACGAGTAGTAGATGGCTGTAAATATGTTGTAACTGGAGGCTCTCTTGTGCCTTTTGTGTCGGTACACGGAATTTTTGTTTTTCGTTTCTGCATGTGAGACGTTACGACTCTCATTGGCGTTCAAAAGAGATAAATGAAGTAAAATTGAATGTTGAAAATGTCATATCAATGTTAAATCTACTTGGTCTTGTCCACCTACTCTGTCCCCAAAGTCACTAATTTAGATCTGATTCCTCACGCATGCAGATGTGATGTCTCCACGAGATGATCTCCCGCCCTTCCATGCTATAATATTACTTTCGATTAACTGCCCAATCGTATTACTCAGGTGCCTTCAATAGATGCGATTATCTTCTTCGCTCCCTGTTTCCCTTTTTTTCCCTTTTGGTCGTTATGTAAAATATGTCAGACCATTGATTGGAATGTTTAGATGATTTATATTCGCATACATGTATATACGCAGCTTAGTATTTCAAATTTAGATATACTCCGTACATATCCAAATGTTGCTTTTAGCAGACAGGCCGAGTTGGAAATCCCCGACATCGGGTCAAATCATATATAGATCTCATATCTCCACAATAGCACGAGGAGTATGAGCATCAGCATCAGCATCAGTAGCAGGGGCAGTCTCATCCTTCTTCGGGCCCTTGCCCTTCCTCCACACGCGGACGTCCCTAGGATCAAAGCCGCCATTACCCCAAAGCGCCCACTCAGGCGTCTCGTCGCCGATATAATCCTCCGGCCTCCACCCGACGACCTTCTCCTCGCCCGTGACCTCGTCCTTCTCCACTCTCGTACCCTGTGTCTTCCCCTCGCACAGATCGAAGAACTTGTCGTACCCGATGCGCGTATGCCACCTCCCGTCACGCATGAACCGCGTACGGTCAGCCAGCAACACGCAGCAGGAGTGCGCATGCTCAGCCGCGATACCGTACGCAAGACCCCTACGCGCCAACTCGGCGTCAAGCTCGCGCACGAAGTCGGCAACCTCGTCGTAGAACGGGACGTTCTGCATCGTGAGGCCGGCAGACCCCGCCGCGCTGGTACCGCAGTACGTCACGCCCTTGACCTCCACGAAGGACGGCAGCGCGCGCTCGACGAGGTCGGCGTACCCCCGGACCTCCTCGGCCATGTTGAACCCTTTCACGAGGGTGAGGCGGAAGACGGTGCGCTGCTCGAAGCGGCGGTTGCGCAGGATGTCGAGGCACGCGCAGAAGCGCTCCCAGAAGTCGCGGTGCAGCGGGCGGTCGATCTTGCGGAGCGAGTCCTTGTTCGACGCGTCGATGGAGACGTAGAGCTGGGTGACGGGCACGAGGGAGGCGAGCTGCGCCGGGTGCTGCGCGTTGCAGACGAGGAAGGTGGAGATGCGGTGCGAGTGCATGATGGTGAGGAGGTCGTTGATGTGCGGGTAGAAGATGGGTTCGCCGACGAGGGAGAGCGCGCAGTGTCGAATGCGCATCGCTTCGGCGAAGCGCTCCGCGCGCACGCCGGGTACGCCTTTCATCATGCGGATCTTTTTGTAGTGTGCGGTCGTGATGCCGTCGAAGATTGTGTCGGGTGCGTCGGTGATCCAGCGCCAGGTTGTGCCGACGGGGTTGGTGCCGTGGCGCCAGCAGAAGACGCATTTGTTGCTGCAGGAGAGGGACGGGGTCGCCTCCATGCACAGGTGCGACTGGATGCCGTAGAAGGAGTACTTGTAGCAGGAGCCGCGGCCGCGAAGGGCGGATTTGGTCCATCGGCAGATCTTGACGCCAGAGTGCGAACCGATGATCGAGTAGCCCTGCTTCGTGAGGGCGGCGTAGGTGGGTGATGTCGTGGGTACCATTTCCTTTGGCGTCGGTGCAGGGGCGGGTTTCGATTTCGACTTGTAGGTTGTGAAGTCGATGGCGAGGGGCGTTTCGGAGGAAGATGGGGAGGAGGTGTTGTTGTTGTTGCTGCTGTTGACCATGGATCCGAGGTCTTCGACATCGTCGATTCTTGAGGATTTCTTGCTCTTTGGCTTCAGCTTTTGTGTCTCTACCTCGACATCGCTGTCCTCTGCGACGTCGATATCTTCCTCTTCGTCACTCTCTGCGGCATCTCCACTGCCAGGAACTCCCTCGCCCAGGCCCTTGCCTTGCGCAATGTCACCCAATGCTTCCTGAACACCAAGCCGCCACTCTTCCAATCGCATATCTACGTCGTCCTTCACATCACCCATGCCTAGCGGATATGCTCGTTTCCTGCCCGTCAAGCGTGCCATCCACTTGTCCACCTCTTTCGCCTGGCTGCAGAATCCCTCCTCTTCAGTGGGCCAACCTTCCTTGTCTCCGAATCCGAACACTGAGTAACCCAGGAGTCCACTCAGAGGCGCAGTGTCGATCCTGAAGTCGTTATGGGTCTCGCGAAGGCTTTCTAGGAAGATATCAAGGACGGTGTCGATATTGTACGTCGGCATTAGGATGATGTAGAAGTATTTTGTGTTGTCAGCGGACTTTGGAGGAGTGATGAAGTAGTCGTCATATTCGATGTAAGAGATGTCGTGCACCTGGGGTGGAAGAATCGTCGCCGCGGAGTCCTGGCCACTGATCCAGGTGGAGAATATCTTCTCGAAGCTTGATGCATGGCGCTCGGTGGTTCCGGACAGTGATTGGAAGAATATCAAAGGTTGTATCTTATCTGTCGCATGGTTGAAAACAGCCTCCGGAACAGGTTTTTTGCTCGGAGTCTTGCGTCCTTTCACAGTCTTGGGGCCCTTTCTGGCCTTAACCAGCGGTGCAACTGCGGCGACCGAATCCTCCGCATGGTCATCTACAGTCAAAGCGGACACGTCCAGTGTTGTGTTCTCAGGAAGCCATTCGGGCTTGATCTCCACGACCTTCTTCTCTGTAGGTGATCCGGGAACAGGCGAGGCGGACACCTTCTCGCGCTTGGTGCGCAAGTGTACCGTGAGGCGGACGAGCACAAGAATCGTCAGTGCAGAGAGGAGGATGGCGATGCGGTGTTGGTGCCAGAGGAAAATCAATTCTGCGATTCCATTAGAATTCATGATCAAGTTGATAGATTCGATGTCAAAGATGTCTTACCCTCTGGCAACTGCTCGAGCAATTCTGGCGCGGACATGGTCAGGTTCGCGATGCTGCAATTGACGATGTCGCGGAAACTTTTTGAAAGTTTGACGAGCACGCAAGTTGTCGACTTGAGTCGCTTGTGTGGGGTTGGTTCATCGGCGGGCGGACAGTGGCGGGGAGCAGGATGCCAAGCACGAATCAGATGCAAGCTGATTGTGATAGTAGTGCCTATAGCCCTACATGGCGGACGTCCTTCTTGCACAATGCTCAAAGATACGGAGAAACTATTTCCATTGTTATAGGGGTTCTTTGATCCTTTGATATATGTCTTTAATGGTGCATATATAAAACCGTCTGTCTTGAATGATCAATCTCTTCCTAGACAAATATCGTTATAGAACTTGACTAGGGTTTATTCCTGACACATTGTCACAATATTTACCATAGTCGCTCAACAAACTCTGGATCGTTCTCATCTGGATCGGATGCAAGATGTTTGCTCTGTGGCGAATCAATGATTCTTCAAGGCTAATAATAATCTATGGACTTTGTCGATGCTCATATTTGACTACCTAGGTAGTCAAAGACACTATAAAAATACCCGAGAACTAACTGACCCATGCAAGAACGGATTCCTTATGAATACGACTTACTGTATCTGAAATATGTTTCTATCCGGTTTTTGGCAAGTGGAGATTTATAGAAAGTCCGTCAGATCTTTTACAATTCGGCTTCAAGCAGGAGACTAGCTGGTTGGATAACGAAGCGCAATGCCCACGATCGATTCCCACACCATCTGAACATCACACTTGCCGATGTTGAAACACGTTGAACAGTTGGTTCTCTAATGAGTATGTGTCGAATGGAAGCTATTTTTGCCTGGCCTGATATTTGCATGCTATCGAAATCAACAATTCAGCTCATATTTCACACCCGAACATTGGTCATAGAAAACTCCTTTTCCTGCTCAACTGACCACCTGGCCTTGCACCTTCCACAGTCATAGCAGAAAGAGAAGTATTTAAGTAGGAATCTTCAAGTTGTTCAAAAGATAAGGAAGCAGCCGTCCACTCGAATCTAATGAATAATCTGGATCACTGCTAGGAGCACCGCACTCAGAGTTTGATAACGCAAGCGCGAACTTGATGTTGGTGGTTACTCAGATGACGGGGAAGGTATAAGTGAGTTTTTGGTACGGACGATATTAAAGTAGAGCGTTGCGTCTCTCACACTGCTTGTACATCCAACCTCGTGCCTGCTTTCCACTTCCCCGCCACCATTCCACGCGGTAGCCACCACCACTATTGCCAGCCTTACCTACGACTCTGCCAAGTCTTGTGCACCTCATGAATCCGTTCACAAGTTTGCAGCACCAGTAGCAAATTGATCAACAGCAGGATCAACGCTGCGGTAATTTATGTATCAGAAGTCACTTCCTAGAAGATGAATAGCTAAACAATCAATATTGTTAAACTCTATTTCGAGCGTCTTGTGGCTCCTACCGTACGTACACAAATGGATCAGTTGATTCTCTTATCTCACACCTTCCATAACTGCACTGTATAACTCGGCAAGTAATTACCTTGACACCATTCTAGCCGCTGCTTTAGCCTACCTGTATGATTTGGTCTCCAACTGTTTGCATCGGATCTAGTCTGGAGGAGATAATGCTAAGCAAGCATGGCGCGCGTCTCGAGAGGTCTCGGGACACCGCCAAAGCCCGAGACTTGCCGCTCATATCGCCTCGAAGACATTAAACCAAGAACAGGGCGAATATTGCTGCCTCATTCAGACGAAATAGTAGTTGTCCTTCCGTCAAATCTCATACGTTCCTGGAGTTGATGATCGTAAAGTGCAGATGAGGTCCGTGGCAGTCATTGATTCGATGCTAGATCTTCAAATACAGCCCGCAGGCTGCATGTCGACGAGAAAAAAACCCAGAACAAGAGATTACAAAGTCAGATCACTCGCATCAGTAGTTCCAACTGGCTTCGCGATACGAAGAGATTGACGAGGGGGGGATATCTACGTGCTGCTCATTGACTGGCTGATTAAGATTGATAATGTAACACAGCATTATCACCTTGCGTAACCATAGCAGGCACTACCTATCATATTGTGTTACTGCTTCTACCTTGTAGAAGAGGCTTTTCTTTAGCAGCTGCATCGTGTGTTTTGTTGCGCAGTGTCCACTTTCGTTAAAGATATCACAACAGATCTGTACGCACTCTTCACGTTGCTCCTTAACGTCCACTACCTACCTCTTGCATCAGTATCTATCTAGTGATTATCCTGCACTAGGTCATTGAGAACAAACTGCACGGTAAGAGCTCAGGGCTCCGAACACTTAATTTAACAGAACAATCAGTGACACAAACAATAGATCAACTTAAAACCTTCAATATCTCAAGGAGATGTTCGTAAAGTCATTCCATTCATGTTACAGTCCACCAAACTAACCTTAAAAGCTCCAAAACGTCAAGATGGATCCTGTGGCGTATGTGGAATGGGTCGAACTGCAACACTTGATAAGGGAGCGTTATCCGGACCTACCCTTAGATGAGGCGTACCTCAACGTTCTCCATGACGCGTTCGTCAAGTTGCCCAAAGACTGCATGGAGAGAATGAAACCGATGTTACCACACCTTGTGCAACAGTCGCCTGAAATTTTGGAGTCGATCAGTATTTACGGTGGCCATCCGCTGATGAGGTTCTTCTCCCAGTTGGCTGGTATAACCAGAAACGCAAGATCAAAATCAATAGCAAGCAACACCGACACAAGATCCTCAGTATTGGCTGAGGCTGCTTCTAATTCAGTGCCTGTTAGCGCCGAGGCAGTGTCAGCAAGTGCCAAGCTTGCAGCTGATAACATGAAAGGGGCTACCGATTCAGCAGACTGTGCGGTCCGGCAAGTCTGCGACATCCACGTGATTGGAAAGTCGCTCGTCGATCGGATCGACTATTACAGACGTTGGATGCAAATCGCCTCAGCAATTCAAATTGCTCAGGGGCACAAGGCAATCCAGGCGCTGACCGAAATAAGAGATCATCTTGGTGAGAGCAACAGCATCACCGTATCAGGTAGCGGAGGCCCTGACGGTTTTGCTCAGCATGTCTACGATTTTGTCAAAGAAGGAACTGATAACATCGATGAGGCTGAGGGGAACAAGCATCGTTTCTTTGTGTATAATCCTGACACAGACTGGTACGGAGCATTCCGTCGACTGATTGGGCAAAATCCTCTTCCACCCACGTTTTGTGCCAAGTCAGATAACTTGGATACTTTATGTCAGTACATGCAATGCGTCAGGGCACAATGTGGACAAGGTATTATCTTCCACCTATTAATCCCCACCTGGTACTCCATCTCCATCAAGGAGCCCTTACATTTCCCGGACTGCCTTCAGCCATTTCAGGTGGAAGGAAGGAAGCACAAGGGCAAGCCGTTAGTTGAGTTTAATCTTCCAGCAGCGCATACTGGACTTTTGCACGGTGTTGCGAATATTATCGACCCTAACTGCTCGAACGCAATCGCAGAGGGAGTTTCGGTCGCCGTAACCGGGCCAACAGTGGGCTGGGGTATCAATGGTATTTGTCTTGCTCTTGGAACGGGCTTAGGTGTCGTCACAGGATTGGGGCCATTGATCGCCATTCCGGTCTGGGTCGGAACTGGAATACCGGCTATGAGTTACATAGGACCAGCTATGAAAGATGCTATCTATGATAGTCTTTGTGAAGTAGCACCGAGGATTTTGGGGTCTCATCAACGCTTAGGAATGACTCCATAACTGGTGCTTGATGGAAGTTTGGTGTTCTTAGGTGAAGGCAACATTGGGAAACCGTACGCATCGCGAATCTTTTATGTTCTAACAAGGCTTGACTAAACCATCGCAGGTCTAGAAGCAATCATTTGTAAGCAGGATACAGATGAAGCAGGTACTTCGGGGGTACGCAATCTTGCCATTCCTGCCCTGACCTTGCGCCGGAGGCGATGGGCTGATCATCTGGCACTTCAAGCAAGCGGACTTAGAAGCATGACAGCCTCTCGAGCCCAAGCACGGTACTCGGGATAAGATGATGATATAGTAGGCTGGAAGTTGACGGACTTTTGAAAAGATGTATGAGCTTTCAACGCACCTACTGCTACCCAAAGCGAGGCGGTCGCGTGACGCTCATACTAAATTGTCGTATTGCACGGTAAGCAGAGCTTATTTCTAGAAGATACTTGGAGAAAATAGACTTTATCGCTTAATAATGTTATTCCGAGAGTATCTATTTCTTCATCCTGCTGCTGAGTTTGTTATGTTATGGAGTGTCTGAAGCGTCTCGCTACTCAGGGATGCACGCTAATTTTACCTCCACTCGTATGTGTCGAGCAGCATTTGCCCAAAAGTCTGAACGATTAAATTCACTGACAAAGTCCTTTGAGATCCTCCCTGATATCGGGGTCAGTCATTCCTCGGAGAATCCAGTATTGAACTTGCCTTTCTATTCTGTAGCTCTTGGCCTCCTGTCTTCGCTACGACGTCCTTCCCTCAAGTCAAGCGGCCAGCCGTACCAGCTCTACGCTGTTCTTACTGCGATGGTAGATTGTTTCTCCTTCCCATCCTGGGTCTCTGCTTTCCCGTCCCAGACTCGCCCTTGCGAGAATCTCCTGAACTTAAGTCTATAAGAGGGTCCTCTCGACTCCTTTTCGACCCTCCTCCTTTCACTCCACAATCACAACACCTCGTCCGTCTTCCCACATCTTCTTTTTCCCATTTCCATCTCATCCTCATCTTGTCTATGAACACTTGCCCCTGCACACCATTCTGGATTCTTTGTTAGCTTTCTTTGGAACCTTTGTCACTCACCACTGCTCCGCTCCCCGACCGTTTCGTGTCCTTGTAGTGTTCGATGCAACCACCTGTCAACCCGTCTTCCGCGAATCGGCCTCAGAAATATTATCATCACTGGCCGATTTCGATTCCCATTTGGATCATTTCCCCTTTCTTTTTCAAAGGCAGGTGGAGTGATATCCAAGTTACGACTTCTGAGGCATTTGCCCTGAGCATTTTCCGATGATGAAGACAACGTATTGACCATAAAAGACCCTTTTATAGGTTTCGTTGCCATCCATTCCCTCGGTCCATCTCTGAGTCACACTCATCCTCGATCGATCCGCCCTCTTCATGCCTTTCCCTCGGGGCTCGGACAAACGGTCGGAGAGATGGAAGGACAAGTTAATTGGGTACCAGGAAGTGGTTTAGGCGGAGACAGACTGTTGAAAAATGGAATAGAGCAGACCATAGGGTTATGGATTTTTTTCTTCCCGTCTATTGATTTTCTCTCTACATGACTTGCGCAAGTGATTTGATTTGTTACTTTGAAAACAATTGGCATTGACCCAAGTTTCAACGTCTTGGTGACTCAAGGGCTGAGATAGTGGTTGAGTTGTTGGGAACCAACAGCTAGCGACAAAGAAACGTATGCTCGGGTAGGCCCAGATTAATCGTTTGTTGAACCCCTAAGTAATGAGATATCGTTTTGTCTGGAAGATTGGTTTTGGATTTTGCGCGTAGTAGACACCCATTGTTGACTTGCCAATAATCGAATGTGATGACGATGGACAAGTAGGCTGGCAGAGAAGGCGCCCAAACACTCTAGCACCAACTAAGGTGGCATAGGAGTATTATTCCAGCGCAACTCTGATATAGCGCCATTGTTGTGAGAGGGACTACATATTGAAGAATAATGAGACACCTGTCAAGCATTCATGAGTCTTATCTCTAGAAGTGACGTGGTTCCATGGCTGTCTCAGAATATGGTCGCTCCATGATTTGGTGGTTCTATTGATCACACGGTGGTTTTATTTTTTTTCTTTCGAGATTGATCCGATGTTCAATATATTGCTTCACCCAGTTTGGACAATAGTTGAGGGAGTCAGGATGGTATAGTCATTGCACAATGCGGGCTTGGTCTTTTTTGTACTCTAAATCTCCGCCACCCTCTCATGACTACTGTACTCTCATCCCACAACTACTGCTTCCTCGTCCAACAACTACTACTCTCTTCCAACAACACAAATATCACGACTACAGTATTCGATCATTGTTCCCTTACCTGGAAAAACACATCTCGACGCCTCTTCTTGTAACCATGCGAGTTACAGAACGCAGTTCGCTTATGCGACTTATCCAAGACGTACCACTTTGGAGTTCCCGAATCGGGGACCTTGCAACCCTTCAACAGAATCATTCAGAGTCTTTCCTGGTAGCCCTGGATATTGAGAGATCGAGTCAACCCGCCGAAGCCGAGGGATCTCGAAAGCGTTGCGGAGACATTAGCGAAATTGGAATAGCAGTCCAACGTTTGAACGGTCCAATCACTCAACCATACACGGGCATCAAGCAGCTATATGATGAACGCGGTGCAGACGCATTCACTGTCCGGATCCGAGAAAGAACCAAGTTACCAAAAGAGAAGGCGATTGGAGAGGTTATTGAGAGTAACCCTAACAACGTTGCAACTGCAATCAAGGGCATTCTTTCGAAATATAATGGGGACCGAATACTTGTTGGATTCGACCTTCATCACGAGTTCAAATGGATAGTAGAAGACTGCCCGTCTATTATTCCCTACTTCACAGCGTGGTTAGACGTACAAGAAATGGCGTCTCAGCGATGCAAAGAATTCGAGCCAGCTAAGCTGCCCCCGTCTGTACCTGGACTTTCGAATGTCTTGAAGGCTATGAACATACAAGACGAACGCTGCCACATGCGCACTCATTATGCCGCAAATGATGCATTACGATCTCTGATAGTACTGTGTGGTCTGGCATCTGATCCTTCTCTGCTTTCCGACATGTATTCAAAACCAGACACTGGTAATGTCTCACGGTATTCACAACTCATATGCAGCACTAAAGGCACCTACCACCCATTTATGGCCAGCATTAGTTCTATCGATGGCGAAAAGCTTCCTCCATGGTCACCCAGAGCCGTTTCCCAGCATTTTGCAACGTACTCTGGACTAAAGGCCGTTGGGTTAAATTGGAGGAGGGAAGTAGATAAGATGTTAGGCGTGAGATTCTGGCAGCTGTCATTTCATAATATCGAATCTCTGAATGAGTTCATTGCTGAGGTTAACGGGTCAACCATCGATGGAACTAAGCTTTTGGTCACCCAAGTTCGAAGAGCGCGGAGAGCGGACAGGCAGATGCATAAAGGTTGACATATGAAATGAAGTTATGTGTTCTTCAATCTTTACCTAAGCCATAAGCACCTACTTCATCTAATGACCTTTTGTGCTCCTGAGTAAGCGACTTTTCATTGCCTCTCCCGTGGATCTTTAAGTGAGAAGTATGTGAAAGAATGGGATGTTGTGGCATTGATATACCTCCCAATGTCTTGCTTTCACAGTTTGCTGGAGGCACTAGGTATCAATAGAAAGGTGATTTATGTAGGTAGTTGCTATCTATAGTTATACCGTACACATTCTTGCTTGTAGGTA
Source organism: Aaosphaeria arxii CBS 175.79 (assembly GCF_010015735.1). NCBI lineage: Eukaryota > Fungi > Ascomycota > Dothideomycetes > Pleosporales > Aaosphaeria > Aaosphaeria arxii. The sequence continues at coordinate 342,074 of NW_022983485.1, forward strand.
TAGAGTCGGTGTTGGTAAGGCTGATCACATCCTAAAAGTACCACAGGTCTATGATGCGTTTAGGCATCAACCAAAGGTCTATGAGAGAACAAAAAAAAGTCTCGATGGAGAAACGAGAAAATAATGATCGCGATAAGAAATAGATTAATCGATCCTCCGCCTCCGACTCTTCAATATCGCGCGTCTACCACTCCGCCCTACCACCTCGTGAGACTTATTTGATGGCGATATCTATTCTTGAATCATATAGCGGTGTTTTGTGAACCTTTCGTACCTTCTCCAAACGACCACATACATTGTAGTCTCTGTAGCAGGGTCCACGATCGGTATGTATCGTGACTTTTCTTTTGGAGGGGGGGCATTGTGGCGGTGGGTGACCAGGAGTCTGTGGCCGGCGGAGGGAGATCCGACCATACCAAATCAAACCGGTACGCCTTCCAACGCTGCTACGGCCTTGGTAGCTTCATTGCGTATCGGATCCACATCCAGGACACTGGCGATCCCTTTATCGATATTGCTGCACGATAATCGTTGACTCAGTCCGGGTATTGGGGTAAACCTAATTTTTCCTCCGGTTGACGCAAGACAATTAGGTAGCGAGAATCGTCGTCCTGTGCGTGGCCTTCTGACAGGAAGACGTTACTGGAATAGAATACTTCAATATAAAGAGCATGCAACATGTAAGCAGCTAGAAAAAGATATCTAATCTGCTAATATAATTTTTGGCTTTCCACAAAAAGGATAGGTGGTACATGGGTCGGTCAGCCGGGCACTTGAGGCACATCAGTGAGATCCTTACACAACACGTGGAATCATTTTGTGACAACCCAGGACTTCCTTTGTGTCCCAAATTAATATCCGCCTCCTCGAAAGGCTAGAGGATCCCTGTGTTCTATCGTTACTACAATGTAAGTGAGCGTTTGTTGAGGAAGATCATCGGACAATTTCAAGCGGAAGGACGCAGGAGTAACCGGATGCTGGGGAGCACAACATAACATCCCCCCAGCTGATCTCCTTGCCTTTTGATGAAGGGACCCAGAAGGAGACACCAGCGCCGCAGTGGCAGGCTTTGGCCAAATGAGCCATGATCGGATGCACGCTATCGACGCCCCGGGGACCATCTAGATACATGCCAAGCGGGCGCTGTAATTTGCGAGAGCTAGCACTTCCGTCACGATGCAGCTCGAGCGTAGGAGACACCTAATCTTATCGAGAAGAGGCGTGCAAAAATACGGAAAGACGGATGGGTGCGGGGTCCGAAGCCACGAAGAGGAAATTACGAAAATCAGCAAGCCTGCGAGGTGGCGCCCGCGATGCGTACGTACAAACGCTCACATTCGAGTCAGCGAGGTGGATCCCTACGAAGTCTACGTGCGCTTGCTGAGGGGGATGCAGGGGGTGAAGAGCATCACCATCGCAAGAATGTCAAAGGAGGGGCAGACGATCACTGGAGAGTAGTCATTCCTGGGTGCTGCGAGACGCCCTGCGAATGTTTTAGGTGATGAGAAGGTGGATGTCGCTGATGGACGATGATGGACCAGACCAGGATGATGAGAGTTAGGAGAGTCAGGAGAGTAGGAAGAGTAGGAGGAGAGGAAGTAGGGAAGACGATAAGGGATAAATTAAGAGATGGCCCAGGACCCGTACCTGCATCTCACATGTTTGGGAACACGCCACAAGCGTCTAAACTTGGCCTAACCTGTTCCTACCTAGGCCTGAATCGGGACTAGCCCCTTCGTTAGACATCGCCAGCCATCGCCGCAATCGATTTCGTTTATGTTTCGTGTTTCCAACTGGTGACTGGGCAACATCAATGATTGGACTGGACCCGGTTAAGGCTGACTTCGGCCAACAAACATACTTCTGGACTCAATGATTTTGGCTGCCTGAGCGTTAATTATCCCGAGGATCAGTTGCAAGGAACATTGTGCACTGGCAGGGGGGTCCGGCCCTTTACCAGAAATCCACAATACACATTCATCTTTCACTATGCAGGGGTTACTCCCGGCCATTGTGCCTGTCAGCGGGTTCTGAATGACCAGTCAAAACCTCATCATCCCCCCATCGAACTCTGCTCTTGTTCTCTACCCTTCAGCTGGTGCTTTCTCGACCTGAATACCAACCTTTGTCTTTCCTTTCGGCCTTTGCCAAAGTCACTCCTTCACACGTCGCTAGTCGACCCATCCATTCATTTGCAAAAGTTATATTCACGGTCCCAGTGACTCTGTCCGTTCCTGTTCCATACTCAATCACCTTTCACCACACAACACAGCAAATCTTTCGAATCGCTACAAGAAAACCAATCCGACAAAATGAAGACCCAGTCTATGCTCGTTGCTTTAGCCGCTGCGCCTTCAGCCCTCGCCCATACCGTCTTCACCAACTTTTTCATCGACGGAGTCTCCCAGGTACGCTAGTACGGATAAACAAACATGAAGGTTGCGCTAACATAGTCGTAGGGTGATGGAGTCGCCATTCGCATGAACACCAATTTGGTGGAAGCCTCTAACCCCATCGCCAGCTTGGAGAGCAATGACTTGGCTTGCAGTAAGTCTTACCACTTTTTCAAGTGTACAGCACACTCGGAGATCTAACAATACAATTACAGACGTTGGCGGTAGCAAGGGTGTCTCTCGCGTTGCACCTATCCAGGACGGATCCACTTTGACATTTGAGATTCGTGCCTGGCCCGATGATGCTTCCAAGGAGCGCCTCGACCGTGGCCACAAGGGCCCATGTGCTGTTTACCTGAAGAAGGTAGACTCCGCAATCAACGACCAAGGTACGTGTAGTATGATTCAAGATTTTCCAAGATGGCCTTCTAACTATAGGAACAGGCCACGGTGATGGTTGGTTCAAGATTTTCGATCACGGATATGACAAGGATGCGGATGCCTGGTGTACCGACAAGATCATCGACAACGACGGAAAACTTTCAGTCGTTCTTCCCAAGGGTCTCGAGAGTGGATACTACTTGGCCCGACCTGAGATTCTCGCTCTTCACAAGGCTCTCGAAAACGATCCTCAGTTCTACACGGGCTGTGCTCAGCTCTTCCTCGAGGGCGGCGGTAACCTTGGTCCCGCAGAGACCGTCAGCATTCCCGGATACGTCAAGTATGGACAGGAGAGCACCAACTGGAACATCTACTATGGCACCAAGCCCGAGGACTACCCACTCCCAGGACCTCAGATCGCCAAGCTTGTGTCAAAGTCTGCATCTGCAAATGCTGGCGAGACTAGTCAGACCGAGGGTCTCAAGCCCGCTGGATGCATCGTCGAGAACGCCAACTGGTGTGGAAAGGAAGTCCCCGACTACTCTGACGAGAAGGGCTGCTGGGCATCTACCGAGAACTGCTGGGACCAGGCCGATGTCTGCTTCAAGTCTGCTGGTCCTACTGGCCACAAGGGCTGCACGACCATGCAGGAGAAGTGCCAGGCCCAGAGCGACCTCTGCAAATCCGGAGACTTCAACGGCCCTAAGAACAAGGGCAAGGTCCTCACCCCCAAGCCCGCCGCCGTCGACGTTGGTGAGCTTCTGGCGACTGAGGGTGGCGGTGCTCCCGTCGTCGACACCCCTAAGACAGAGGCCACCCAGCCCAAGCCTACTTCTGCTGCTGCTCCCGCTAAGACTTCAGCTTTCGAAACTGTCGCGGCACCTTCGAAGACCCCGGTTGCCGATGTTGAGAAGCCTGTGCCTGAGGCTGAGTACCCGACCGTCACCTCGAAGCCCACTGTCAAGGTCCCTGCCTCTGAGGCCGGCCCCGCCCCCACTGCTCCAGTTTGCCCTGAGGGATACAAGTGTGTCACCGTTTACGAGACTGTCGTCAAGACGGAGGTCGTGTACTCTACTGTCTACAACGACTACCGGAGGAGGAGCGTCCAGAACAGGCGTCGCGTTTGAGCTTGATTAGAGCTGGAACAAGGAAAAAACTACAGGGAAATTTCAATTCTGCAATGGCGTAACTGGATGTTAGCATTGCGAGTCCATGGACTCATTTACTCACAGATTCTTCCATCCCGAATGGGCACTTTGGCATTGGAATATGCATTATGAAAACAACAATTTCACATTTTGATGTCGCGCACATTTTGCTTTGGTCATTGTGACACTATGCGACAAATGAAAATATACTTTATGATGATTCAATCAAAGATCTCTTTACCAATCAAATGAAGTTCGATGTAATTGTGCGAGTTCCACATTGACTCTTCTGTTGATCTGTTTGACAGTCCCCACCATGCTCCCACAACTGACTCGTATCGATAGGAATATGTACGGCCGATGCATTCCTTCACCTAGCCCGTAAATCATCACCCGTTAATTAGCTGTTGCAACTTTCCGTCGTATGTAAATCTCGTGTTTGATGACAAACAAGGATTGTTTAGTTCTCCCGCAATTAGCCTCTACCAAACCTTGAAAGCGATCACCTGCACAGCATCTTGCGGATCACACGTGACGTCGCGAATCGAACTCGCACGTCCAACGTCTCTCGCCCACTCACTCAGCTGAAGCTGGACTCTTTCCCCGCTACACCACCACAGCAACTCAACACAGGCAATAGAGGATACGGGACCGTATGAAGTGCACTCTGTCACTGATGAGGGCAGTATCCAAACACTTCGAAGACGAAGGGTTACAGCCCAACGAGCACCCGTGGCACCCATGAGTCCGACTACCAGATCGTCGGCAGCTAAAGCTGAATTGCTCGCCGCGACCAATGACTATCCTTCCGGGCCATCGCTCTGCAACCTTCCAACTGAGATACGCCTGGAGATATTTAATCACCTTCTGAATGTCAGCCATGTCCCATCGTCGTATGGATACACGGGCCCCGCACGAGTTTCAACCCGCACCCTTGCGAGACCAAAACCAACAACCGTCAGACATGGAATGGTCTTCGTGTCCAAAACCCTAGGCGCAGAGTACCGCCAGGCGTACTACGAGCGAACGCGCTTCTTCCTCCGGATCGACAGCCAAAACTGCTTCACAGCCGTGCCCGCGCTCATCAACAGTAGCAGCAGCAGCGGCGGCACGACGTCCCCCACCGCGGTCGCACAACCATCCGGGCCGGGCGCTCACGAGCCACAGCAGCAGCCGCAGCAGCAGCAGCAGTACCAAGACGGGGTACCGAACTTCTGGAACGCGCCGCTCGCCCTGCTGTCAAGTCTCAGACACTGCACGCTGTACATCGAGCTGGGCGACATCGCATCGTCGCCGCGGTCGAGCCACTCGCTCTCGCAGGTCGTGCGCTCCCACCGCGACATCTTCGAGGCGCGCCGCGTGCGCGAGGAAATGAAGACGTTCTCGTCGTTCGACGACCTGAAGGCCGGGGACGCCGAGTTCGACTCCACGCTCATGGCCGCCGTGCAGAGGCTCCTGGACCAGATGGCGCAGCTTAGGAGCATCCAGCTCGTCTGGGAGACGTCGGTGCCCGTGCGGGCGAGGTTCACGACGGCGTGTGCGACGAATTGGATGTGGGTGAGCCTTGGGCAGCCGTTCGTCGAGGGGCTGCGGAGGAGAGCCAATCTCAGGGGATTGCAGGTCAAGTTGGGGGACTCGTTTGGCGACACGGTGTATGTTGCGCAAAGAGGGAAGGAGGGGAAGTGGGAGGGAGGGTTGAAGGATGATCATAGGAGGTAGACAGGTTGGTAGTACGGTGGTGGATCCGGAGGTAGAATTTCCTTGCTTGGGTTTCATGTTTGAGGGAGAGATATTGGTGGGAGATCTGTTACAAGTGGAAAAAAGGAGTTTTGTTTCTTGGGAATGGTTTGATATGATACCGCAAGCATGGTACAGCAGAATGCAGTGACGAATTTCTTCATGTTTCATGATTTGTTCAGTTTGCCAACAGGGAGGGCATATACTTTTCTTCTTCTTGGAATTGAGATCTAAAGTGGATACATGGTCGAACATACAACAAAATGGGCCAGAACAGCAGTACCTCTAGCTTACTACTGTGCCTTTAGCACCTCAACACTTCCGTCCTGCATACCGAAGTATACTGCGACAGGCTTCTGTCCACCAATGATGACCTTAACATTGTTGCTGCCACCCTTAGCTGCCGATGCCTCCGCCTCGACACCGTTAAGACCGGAGAAAATGCCGACCTCTAGCACGCCGGTGAGTTCCTTGATAGCCTGGCTGAGGTTGTTAACCTCCCATGATCCATCACTACCGTCGCCCTTGCCCTTTCCGGCCTTGACATCGTCAGATGTGAGGAGCGTTGGGAAAGGCGCGTCAACGATGAAAAAGTCCTGATCGGTCTTAAGGGGTCCGGACTTCTCGAGGAGGGTGGTTCGGAGCTTGGGCTCTGAGGATCCGAGAGAGCGGAGGGATTGGAGCACAGTGGGCACGGCAATGGGTGCGACCTCGATGGGGATGGTGGGCCAGTTCGTCAGGAGACGATTCTGCTTCTTGCGGTAGTCTGGTAAGGCTCTGTATTAGTATGCTATGTTTGACAAGAATTGATACTGCTGTGTTTACCTGCTACGCAAACGAACTTCCTGGCGCGCTCAGCGACCAACTTCTCCTGGAACAGGCAGGCGCCGCCACCCTTTATGCAGTTGAGCTGGTCGTCGACCTCGTCTGCGCCATCAAAGGCAATGTCTAACCTGACGTTGTCTGGTAGACTGTCGAATGCAATCGGGGTGAGGCCTGCCTTTACAATGACTTGTCTTGATTGGTATCCGGTAGGGACGAAGAGGATGTTGGGGTTCGTGCTCTTCTCTTTTATAGCCTCGACGACGTAGACGATGGTGGTTCCTGAGCCGATACCGACGTGGGTTGCAGCAGGGTCGAAGTTCTCCTCGACGGCCTGGATGGCAGCGGCGCGTTTGGCGGATTCGATGGTTGACTCTGCCATTGCGGTTGAATGTCTTCGAGGTCCAATTGGGTGAGGGCTGGTCCGCGAGGATGATATACGGCTCAGTTGACGGAGAGCGGATTCCGAGGATGTGATGCGTGTGTTGGAGGAGGACGAGAGGACGTTCGCAACTGGATTCAATTGGGATTTAAGGTGCAGACACTGGGGCTTTTGATGACGGAAAGAGCTAATATGCTTAGTGATGCTATGTAGCTTGCGCCGTGGGGTATTGTATAATAGGCGCATCAACTGTCTTGGGAGAGAGTACTGGAAGTAGTTGAGAAAAGATTACAGGAACACTAGTCACGGTCAATGTTCAATGATGACGGAATGTGAGACGAATCGGAATTGTGATCCCGTATGAGGAAGTATGTAACTGATGTAAGTCGTAAAACGCTCCGACCTTCCAGAGTCAGTGATGGATGAATGAGGGGCTGGAGGGGACCCCGTCCGATTCTTCGGAGGGAGGATGGACCAATCGCGTGCAACTTGTACCCCGCCATGTCCGCTCCAGCGCGTGGGTGTATAACAAAGGCGGTAATGGACGGCAGTATCAGCGTCACAACCATTACCGCCTGGAGCTCTAAACATTAACATCGCACGACCTTCATCGCCATATCTGTGGAATCATATTGGCTTCCGTTCGTTACCCTTTCACATCCAGCGACAAGCTCAATATGGCCGACCTGCCCCCTCCCGTCCAAGGACCTACCGCTAAAGAGAAGAAGTATGACATTGGTAGCTTCCGCAAGCTTACCTACTGCTACATACAACTACTAATACCGGTGCAATAGATATGACCGCCAGCTGCGGCTCTGGGGAGCAACGGGTCAACAAGCCCTCGAAAACTCCCACATCCTTCTCATGAACTCAGGACCAGGCGTTACAGGTCTCGAGACACTCAAGAACCTGGTGTTGCCGGGAATTGGCCAATTCACAATTCAAGACTCAGCTGTGGTGTCGGAGGCAGATTTGGGCGTAAGCTTCTTTCTGGAGGAGGAACACGTCGGAGGATTTCGAGCAGAACATTCGTGCAATCTACTGAAAGAGCTGAACCCGGACGTCGAAGGACATTATATCACAGAGGTGTGCGCTCATACTGACTAATTGATCGTCACGCTGACTCCTCGCCCCTAGCCTATCGAGACATTCGCAACCCAGCCAGATGCCTTCAAACCATACACACTCATTCTCGTGACCGCACCTGTCCGCCCCGAGATTCTTGCCAAACTCTCCGCACACGCAGATGCATCCCTCGTGCCGCTCTTCTACATCCACTCCGTCGGATTCTACTCACACTTCTCAATACATCTTCCTCCCGCATATCCTATTGTAGACACGCATCCTAGCCCCGAGACCACGACCGATCTTCGACTTTTGAAGCCATGGCCGGAGCTGCTGCAGTTTGCGGAAGAGAAGACGAGCAACCTTGACGCCATGGCTCATGACGACCATGGCCACATCCCATACATTGCTATCCTGCTATACTATCTCGAACAGTGGAAGAAAGAGCATGGCGGAAACCCACCACAGAACTACAAGGAGAAGACTGCATTCAGAGACATCGTGACAAAAGCTGCCCGGACCAATAATCCAGAAGGTGGAGAAGAGAACTTCGACGAGGCAGTGGGTGCAGTACTGAAATCATTAAATCCGCCGGAACCAAGCAGCTCAGTGAAAGACTTGTTCAAAGAGAAGGAATGCGTTGTGATAAAACAAGACTCGCCCAGCTTCTGGGTCATTGCGCATGCCATCGGTCTGTTCTACACCAAGTACGGAGTGCTGCCCGTTCCAGGGTCAGTTCCCGACATGAAAGCTCGCTCCGCAGATTATGTTCAGTTACAAAACGTCTATAAGAGCAAGGCCCGGAAAGATTTCGCAGAAGTGCTGGAGAGCGTGCGATTCGTAGAGCGAACTGCGAATAGAAGTACCCAAATCGAGGAGAAGGACGTGGAGGCATTTTGCAAGAATGCTGCACACATCAAGTTGGTGCGTGGTCGACCGTTCCACGTTGTTCAACCAAACGAGTCGATCAAATGGGCGGACAGGGCAAAGGCTATTGGTAAGATGATACAATCTTTGGCGCATTCTAGCAGCCTCTGACAAACAGACAGTCCAGAACTTGACGTTCCCGGACTCGCTTGTCCCACTATATATCGCGTTCCTTGCCTGGGACAAGTTCGCAGCAACTCACGACCAGGACGGACTTGTAGGCGCTCAGCAGGTACCTGGAGAAACCGACGCAGAAACCGACGCAGGAAAGGTGACGGGCATCGCTCTCAAGATCACCGACGACCTCATCAAAGAAGCTGTTGCCACGCTTGAAGAAGACGAACTAGAAACCATCAAGTCGCAGGTCAGAGAATTTGTAGAGGAGCTGTAAGTTACCTACTGTATTCTGCGAAGATTGAGGCAAGTACTAATTGCAGTATCAGTGTCCGAGCCGGTGGCGGTGAGCTACACAATATTGCTGCTTTGACCGGCGGTTTGGTCTCACAGGAGGTTATCAAGGTCATTACGGAGCAGTATGTACCAGTTGACAACACCTGCATATTCGACGGCGTGAAGAGCAAAACGGCTGTCATTCGTGTCTGAGAGTATGAAAGAACCAATCAGGCTTGATTCACCTCACCGCCAGTAGTAGATCCATTTGGCGGAGAACCATTGGCCTCATCCCTACGAGCATTATATCCAAAAGTCATGCATGTAAAGACACAGCTAGAACAATTTCATGAAAGCAACCACGTAGCACCTGCATGCAGTGGGTCAGATTCACTTTCTCGTGCACTTTGCACTCCAAAACGAAATGCAGCTGCAACACTAGATAGAGGAAATGATTTCCAAGTAGTTGTGAGAATCATCGACAACCTCACACACTAAACTCAGACTCTTACTAGTAGTTTGAACTTCCGATATATGATGTGAATTCATAAAAGTTCTTAAAATATGCCACGCCAAAGCAAGCTTACTTTCCATCCCCTTTCTGCTGACAAAGGACCGGATTTAGCAAGACCATCTTCATCACGTGATCACGTCTACGCGACGATCGCGTCAGGCGTCTCGACCGCGCCTTTCACGCCTCCAGCATCGCAGCAGAGGTCAGCGACGTCGAAACCGCCCGCCGCGCCCACGATGGACCCGTCATTCACCCTTCCAGACTCCACCGACTGGATAAGCACGTCGCTCCCCGCCTTCGAGCCGCTCGAAGCTGCCTTGCGCTGTGAGGTCTGCAAAGAATTCTACGAGAATCCCGTCATTACATCATGCTCGCATACTTTCTGCTCGCTGTGCATACGGCGGTGCATCACTAGCGACGGAAAGTGCCCTACGTGTCGGGCGGCGAACCAGGCGGACAAATTGGTGCCGAATAATGCGCTGCGCGAAGTCGTGCAGAGATTCCAGGATGCTCGTCCGAAGGCATTGGAGCTGGCACGAATAGACACACCCAGCAGTACTGCTGTCAATGACCCGGGGAAGAAGAGGAAACTGGATGATACCGATATCGAAGAGCCGGAAAATGTCAGGCAGACACGGTCGCGGCAAGCCAGGAGCAAAACCAAGCCACAGTATGGTTTCGCAGATGCACCTATCGAGGTTCCGGATAGCGAAGATGAGGAAGAGTATATACCAGACGGAATGGTCAAGTGTCCGGTTTGCGGGAAGCCTATGAAGGAGGCGTTGGTCTTTTCGCATTTGGATACCTGCACTGGGTCAGAGGAGCCTGCGGGAGCACGGAGCACGCGATCAAGGTTCGTTCTACATGAGGTATGCCTCCTAAGTCCTTTACTTACTCCGAAGCTTTAGAAACAATACTGCGTTCCATAAAGTTCAGAGACCACAAAGGGATCCCTCGCCTGCTCCGACCCGATTACCAGGCCTAAACTACGCTATGATGAACGAGAAGAACCTAAAGAAAAAGTTTCAAGAGTTAGGGATACCTACATGGGGGAACAAAACGCTTCTGATCAAAAGGCACACAGAGTGGTTACACCTGTGGAATTCTAATTGTGATGCCTCGGAAAATCGAAGAAAATCAAAACGGGACCTACTCAAAGAGTTGGACACATGGGAGAGGACTCAAGGCGGGCATGCGCATGTGAAAGAGTCTGAGTTTATGAAGAAGGATTTCGATGGTTTCGGCCATGCGAACACGCACAAAAACCAGTTTGACGATCTGATTCGAAATGCAAGGCGTAAGGCAAAGGCACCAAAGGCTGCGGACGAGCAAAACGATGCGGAAGGCGATAGTACGACACAGGCTATTAGCTCTCCAATACCGCCACCCCCAGATGCTTTGCCTAGCCATGGAACGCAATCCAGCGTTGACCCACTTCGCCCATACGAGGACAATGAGGCTGCACTTGCTAGCATCCGAGCGGAAGTTGAAACGGCAAATCGCCCACAGGAACAACAGTTACCATACGTCAATGGTGAACACGGAGGGACGAGCGAGCAGGCACACCTGTCAGAGGTGGGAATACGTAATCCCTTCGGATCGCCCACAAGAAAGCTTCCCATGTTCGAAGTACCAAAGAGTCCCGTTGTCGATGTTGAACATTCGACAAATTCCTGCTGACGACCATGGCATTGCCTTGGCCGATACCTAGACCTCTTCGCACAGGCATTGAGCGAAAACTTGCGGGTTGGCATCTTTATATCCCCTAATAGCGGCATTATGTTACTGATGAATCACATCCTGGATAGCAACAGAACATATCAGGAATATATGAATGGTGAAAATGAATAATCTCGCCTACTCTATCATCGCCTTCTCTGATTGCAATGCCCCCCTTCGAACATTGAATGCCTTAGGATGGTGCAGACGACTTATCCGAGCTCATCACCTCTTGCACGGTTAAGGTTACATCCCATATTCAACCTTTTCAATCAATATTGCTCAACCAAAGCCCATTCGAGCAATCTTTTGCTAGTGTGATCTTTCACTATAGGTATCGACTATATTAGTGATTCTCATTTCAATCATCATCAACCAGGTCTCATCGACCTTGGTAGCCAGTGATATGTTTCTCTCAACAAGTTTCCCTGGTATTGGGGTATTGAGTACCATACTATGGGTGCAGAGTGCAACATTATTCTCGACCGCATTGTGTATAAAATCACCACAATCCGGCCCTTCACTCTCACTCCTCACCTTCAGACTTCCCTCCCATCATCAGTAATCACTACGTGTGAGCTGAAGATATCCCTCTGGGAAAAGAAAAACCAACATCGCAACCCCAACACCACCATCAAGCATCAAACCACCACCACCAACAAAAACATCAAAACACCATCAGGCATATCATCACCCCATCACAACCCCAAACCCTCGCCTCAAACACCACAAATACAACAATGGCGGACAACACGTCGAACAATGCTGCCTCATCCCTCCGCATCCCCCACAAGGACTTTCTCTACCCCCTCACAACGACGCGCACTCCCGTTCCCACCAGAGCCAACTCCCGGGCGGCGCGGAAAGAGAGAGAACGATACAACTTCTTCGAGAAGCGATCAGCCATGGACAGGGACGAATACTGGCCTCTGAACGGAGTCTTCGAGCAGGGACCGCGGGTCCACAAGGAGTGGAAGTTCGGGATGTCGGACACCAACTTCCTCTCCTCATCTTCTCAAGGCCCTCAACAACAACAACGACCATCCAATACCCAACAACCACAAACCGCCGCCGCCGCCGACGACAACCATGTTGCCGGAGACGGTGGGAACGGCGACGACGACAACGACGACGACGCGGCCCTCGCCCGCGCCATCAACGCCGCCGCTCTCGTCAAGGCCTTCAGGAAAACCACCGTGCCCATCACTGGCACCGTCCCCGTCCCCGTCACTGACACCCCCCTCATCCCCTCCTGGCGCCAATGCGGTCCCCAATATCCCATCTTCTCACCACCACAACCACCACAACCACCACAGCCCACGAGGCCCCGACCCACGGACCCTCCTCTCATCACCGAAGCTCACTTCTGGCGCATGCCCTTGACGCCTGTGCCCCGCGTGTCCCGCATCCCAAGCGTGCACTGCTGGACGTTCTCGGCACCTCCCGCAGCCGACACGGGGGTCTCGCCGTCCCCGCGGGCGTCGTCGTCGTCGGAGACTGTGGTCGCGACGGGGGGTGAGGGGAGCGTGGAGGAGGTGGTGTCGCGAGGGCAGCAGCCAGCGCAGCCAGCGCGGCGGACGCATCCGGTCTTTCGGGAGAGGTTTGATTTGGATGGGGAGGGGTTGTATGCTGCTGCGGCGAGGGAGCAGGAGCAGGAGCAGGAGGAGGGGGTGAGGGAGAGGGGGAGGACCGACTCGGGGGCTGCGGGAGTTGGTGAGGCTGGGGAGTGGGTCGTCGCTGAGGGCGAGGGCCAGGGAGGTGAGGCGAAGGTGAAGCTCGGAAGGAGGGCGGCGGTCGCGCGGTGGGTTATGGGGTTGTTGGGGTTCAGGAAGTAGGGTGTCGGTAGGATTGGGGGATACTGTGATTTTGGAATACTGGTTCCGCGGGTGCGTTTTGGATTATTGATGGATTGAGAATCTGGTATCTGTCTGTCCATCGACCTGTGGTTGAATCTATTGATATACGGCGTCAATCGTGGAACATATCAGTTTTGGTCTATGGCATTTGTGGAATTTTAGGAGTAAGGACTGGTTGGGCGTTTGGTTGGGATCTTGGTTTTGTTAAGTCATCGTTACTGTATAGTTCTGTGGATGTGTTGACTATTTTCATCCATCTATCGAACAGTATATCAATCAGTCTGTCTTTTAATCAGTTTGGTAATCAATTTGTCATTCAATCTAGATTCGCGGAGGAAAGTTCAAGTGAATAAATCGGGCATATATACTTACTTGGAAAGAACTTCCCATCCCACAGTGACATGTCGTGCATGTATCATCATCTCCAAATCAACACACGTACACACGCTCCATCTCGTCTCCTCAACCAAACGAACAAGACATACATCGTTCACTTGTCATCCAACATCCGTGCCTCATCTCCCTCGCCCATCCCACGAGAAAAGAATCACTTATCAGTGCGATCAAAAAGCAAGCAAGAAATTCGAACAGAGTGCCGAGGAAAACGCCAAACTTTGGCAAGTATAAGAATACCATTTCCCATCCTCGACCATCACCTCTAACTCTCTTGGTTCGTCGCGAGTAGGCGTTAAGTGGTAAGTAGTTACACGAAATCGTCATCCTATGTAAGAAAAATGGACACGACGAGAAAAGGTGGCTCAAAATAGACAGAAAGAACGCCAGGATGCTCATACACATTCAAGGTATGATATGGTATAAAAGGTGTAACGAGTCGCGGTCCCCACCCTCTCCCTTTTTTTGTTTTCACAGTCATCATCATTATCATTGTCGTCATCCCCTGCCAACGTTTCTATGGCAGGGTATCAGGTAACGATAAGCCCTCAACATGTTGACGCCATCAATGATACATATATGGAGTAGATGATCATTCATACTCTTCAATCCATTCGCAAGTGTACGAGGGTAGCAGAGATCATTGATACCACTCATTCTCATTGTAGGTGTTCATCACGCCGCCATAGCCGTTGAACCCATTCATGTTGTTCGGTTGGGGGTTACTATTGCCATTGGCGACAGGTCCACCGTTCATCATGTCGCCATTGCCCACCACAGAATTGGCGGTGAAACTACCCGGGCTGCCGACGGCGCCTGTGTTGCTCGTGAGCCAGGCAATCTCGTCAGGGTTTAGGTTCCAGTTGTCGAAACCAACGGCGAGCTGGGACTGGTCTCTCAACCACCAGTCTTGGCCCTCGCGGACGAGTTGTTCGACACCACCAAAGAGTTGCGAGGGCGAGTTGTGTGTGGAATTTACACTATTGTCAATTCCGGCAGTACTGGCAGGGGTCGAGGGGTTGATATCACGCTGTCCACGAGGGTAAGCGAATGCAGAAGCGTCGTTGGGGGGAAGGGAACGTGCCTCGGAAGCGTGACGCAGTGCTTCGGATGTGAGAGACTGCATGGGTTGTCCATGTTTCTCGAAGAATGTGGTTGTGCTGGTTGTTGTCGCTAGGGGTATGCTGTATGGTTGTAAAGCCGGTGACGTCTCTGGCTGCTGCTGTTGCTGCTGCTGCTGATGGACGGCAGGGGTGCCTACATCCTGCGCAGTAGTACTAGACCTGGGTGAGAGGACTTCGCCATAGGGACCGAACTTAGCATCAGTACGAGCGAGGACCGTTGCGGCTTCTTCGGGAAGCTCGACCTTCCAGTTCTTAGCAAGCACGCTAAGAATGCCCAGTGTTCGGCGGGCGCATAGCCAACTCTCGGCAATTTCCTCGAGATGCTTGACACCGTGGATGATGTCTCTCTTCGCATTCTTCTCAGGCAGATTCAATAGATGAATCGTGCAGGCCGAATGTGCAATGTAGACAGCAATGTTACAGATCTGTCGGAGGCCGTGTGATCGCTTGTAAAGGCGGAGAAGCTTGGAAATCATCTGTGCCGCCTGAGTGCACAACTTCCGCGGAGATACATGAGACGGGAGTGGCGAGTTGTTGGGATTGTATTTCAAGAAGGGCCGGAAAAGATGGATGAAAAGGAGCTGGAAGAACATGCTACGCCGGGATTAGGATACCTGAATGGTCAAAATAATTGGGGAACTTACTGCATGACAAGCATACTAGGGAGGCCGCCCTCCTTTGGCTCGAGTTCCTTTGGCAATTCCCGTCGCCATGTCTCAAGCCGCTGGTGTATCTCGCTGAGCTTCTTGAGTTCGGCCTGTTTGCCTTTGGTCTTGTCCATATCGATGGGGTTGTAGAAGAAGTTTATGAGGTCGCTAGAGATCTCGCATAATTTGGATATCTGCAGGGCAACCGCGCGTGTGCGCGAGGGTTGCGCATGGGCCTGGCTGAAGCCGGAATCGGTGTAGGCAGACCAAGTGTCTGAGTCTTCGACGGGAAAGACTTCGAACTTCTGGGCAGTAATGGAGGCGTTCGGTAGCTGCGGTAGTCGGCCCAGATAGTTGGACCAGCACTTGTCGAACAGGAAGCAACCCCAGAACGTTATTCGGCGCGCGTCTTCCTCCGTCTCGTCGATGGCACCTCTATTCCCTTGCATGCCTCCCGAGTTGAGGTTGAGTCCCAGATCGCAAGCCATGCGGAAGCTCATGCCACTATAGACCCAGCCCTTTGCTTCTCTCCCACAACCAGCCTCTCGTACAGACATCAGCGCCAGCGCTTGCACAGTCGTCAGGGCGGGGACCTCGTGCAAGTCGCCCTCGAGGATCAACCGTTTCGCTTCCTTGAAGAAGTGGTCTCCGGCGGTGGCGGCATCGTCGCGCACCGCTCTCGCAGTAGGCCAGGACGTGAAGTGACATCCCAGGGCCAACATGGCGTTGACCAGCAGTGGTGTGCAGTATTCCATCTTCCGTCGCGATCCAGGTGGTGGCTTGCCCAAGAGAAAATCCCGGTAGAATAGGTTCTTAGATAGCGTCGTGAAGAAGGTATAATGCCAGCAAAAGTACATGTTGATCAAGTGCAAGACGAGCTCCGGGTCGGATGTGACGGTGGTCCATGAGGTCAAAGGGTTCTCCTGCTGCTGGTACTGGTCCGAGTTGGACAGAGCATTCGACTGGTCGGTATCCTCGGTGCCCGCGCCGAGATATATGAGATGTGATGTGCCTCCAATGTATCGCGTCGAGCCATCCTCCAGCCTCAGCTCTCCCATCTTGCCTGACAGTTGCGACTCGAATGTGAGCGGTGCGCCAGCGGAGGCAGGGGCCGGGACGGTGTAAGGCACCACCTGTTCCTCTTCCTCCTCTTCCTCTCCATTTTCCCTAGCTATGATACCTTCAGCGACGGCATCCAAGCTTTCGCAGGTGCGTATCTGCTGGACGAGGGCTGCGACATCTTCTTCCGGATAGTTGAGGATGGCCTGGATCAGGGTCTGCAGGGTGGAGTTGCGGGTCTTGAGGTTGTCGATGTCTTTTTTGTAGACGCCCTTGCGGCGGTGATCTGAATTGGGATCGTAGATGCACTCGGTGTTATATACGGCGGCGCAGGCAGAGCAGGCGGGTGTTGTGCCGTCGCACTGTGTGGTCATAGAAGAGGGCTGCTGTCAGCGGAGTTCTTCTCCGGAGATTGGAGGTTCTGGGAGGACTTGGGCTGCAGGGCAACGCGTCTACCTACCTTTGACTTCCTCTTCCGACAGGGCACACAGGCGCTGGAAATGCACCGTCTTTTTTTGGAGCCTTCGTCGTTTAAGACATCCTTCTTCCCTTTTCTGCGAGGTTTCGGGTTTTGGTCGGTGTGCGCAGCGTCCGGTGCGCTGATGGATGAAGAGTCCATGGCCGGAAGAGAGTGGTGTATGATAGGTGGGAGATGCGGAGGCGGGGAAAGAACATTTGATGGTGAACACACGGACGGACAGGGACGGCAAAGGTGACCTTGGAAGGTGACAACGGCGATGGCGGCGACGAGTTGTTGTATTGCACCTAGATGTACAGATAGGTGCAAAACCTGACGCAGCGACAGGAAGAATCGCAGTCGCAGTCGCAGTCAGGTCAGGAATTAATGGTAATGGTAGTGATGGAAGAGCTGCCGCAATCGCACTGGGAGTCGCACCAACACCCACGCAGGCACCCACTCCAGAGACAAAACCCTGAACCAATATTACTCAGTAGTGTGAACTGTGAACCAGGATGAGATTATTGGGAAGGAGAAAATAGAGGAGACTAGAGCCAAATAATAGCAGCTCCCGTACATGGAAAAGAGCGAAGAGGAGACTGGAGTAGGGTACGAGTACGAGGTAGTGATGATTAACGAGGAATGCTATTGGGCAGGGCGAGTCCGAGACCAATTCCCTTGAATCCCTACACAGTACTCGTACTAAGTAGAGCGGGGGGGTGGGAACTGGCGATGGGGGGGAGATGGGGGATGGTTCCACTTCTATGTACTTGTAGTTATGCGATCATCTCCCGTTATTAGCTTCATAGGTATACGATGTATACACATACTCACATTACAAGTTACAATCATCATAACTCCAACAACTAATCACAACCACAGTCATTCCCATATCAACAGCTATCCAAATCCATATCTCACATCCAACTACATCATAGCACATATATGCATACTCCTCATCACTTCTCACTCCCCTTCATCCTCCCTCTTATCTCCCACCAACGAAACCCCTCCCATTCCCAATCCTTATCAACCACCCCCTCTTTGGATATATCCCCATTCCCTCCTTTCCCTTTCCTTTCTTTTTCTTGTGGAACTAAAAGATAATGCAGCTCCAGATAACCGAACGTCCTAGAACGATGCAGAGATGATGGTGGTGGTGATGATCAAGAGAAATGACGCAATCTTCAGACTAGATCCAACACGTCTGTCCCTCGTTTGTTAAGTAAATCGCGTGCAGTTTTATCTGTGATGGAGAGAGGTAAGAGAAGAGAAGAGGAGAAAAGAAAAACGAGAGAGAACATAGAGCTGGAGACGACCTATCTCCTCGGGAGTGCACTAGAAATCCTGGGGGTGAATGGCTAGGAGACGGACCTCCCGACGAACACGACGCAGCTCCTGTTCTTTTGGACGAATAATATTACATGGATCAGAGTGGAACAGATCAGATCTCGATTCGATTTGTTCCTGGTTTCTTTTCTTTTTCTCTTTTCGTCGTCTTCTTATCTCTTTCCAGCTTGCAATGCATCCAGCCTTGTAGGTCTAAGCAAAGGACGACCAATAATTATAGTTATGCTACAGACGAAAGCAGCACAATGATGGTCCGGGGCGATTATACCAAGAGGATAACTGTATGGAAACAAAACATGCTTTGTGGTATTACTCTTCAATCATGCCTAACAAACCCCAAAATTTATATACTGATATCCCAACAAAACACACACCACACTCAACCCCTTCTCGAACCCTTTTTCAATGTTGTTCAAGTACCAATCTGCATCCATACACTCGCTCTCTAAACATTACCTACAAGTCTCCTACCTCTCAAACCTCACGATCCCAGGAAGAAACAACAAAATCCCCATATGAAATCCTTCCCGCCGGTACATGGCGGATAGCCACCCTTCCAAACAAACGTAATTAGTAGTGCCAACAATGGCACCACCCATCACATCATGCACTCAAATGCGTCTATTTTTCAAATTCCAGTCTCCAAAACAAGAAAGAGAGCGACGGGGAGACCATTCTGATGCCGGGATTGTGAAGTAGGCTTAGATACAAGCACCAGGATTGCTCACGATCTCATTTCAATGGTCAAGCAATATCGGTAGGTGCCGAACGTACCTAGTACTATGTAATATGGCCACCGGTAGTTGTTACTTAGATCAATACATGTCGAGTCAGACACTAAAGCACCCATATTTCCTTCAAGATGGCCCCCTGCAGATATTAATCGACTTGGATCGTCATTGTGCATTCACGCTCCACTCTAACGAGTATACGCTATGTACGATACAGCGCTCACTAAGGTATGACTGCACGCCTACAATAGATGTTACGTTTCTCGCTTGTCTAGTACTAGGAAATATTGCTTCATTTGGCCTGATAGATGCTTGTAACTAAATAATGCCTGAGAGCTATGGTATCGGGAGATACCGACCAGGCAAACCATTCCTCCATAAAACCATTCCTTTCTCGAGCCAATTTGGTGCAAGCTTTTCGGGCCGTAAATCCCCCAGCTAGAAAGATGTAAATCGCAAGATATGGCATCCGTAAAACTCCTAATGAAAGCATATGCAGTGATCAAGTCCCGTTCTTGCCACGGCTGACGATCTCCATCGTTGTGTTTCCAGAAGCGTGATGCATAGGCTGATCGTTAGCCCGGATCCTCCCACTCCACTTCACTCCATTCATCTGCCTCGCACTCCACATTTCGCAAGTACCTCCAGATGAGCAATGTCGCTAAAGATTGTGCCGAAGTAGGAATCTGAGCCATCAGAATCGCGCGAAGGAATGGAGCATACAAATTAGGCCTCCGAATTCCTTTTGCAGCTTAGATTCCCTCAAAGGTCATCCGCATATCCTTCATGGTCGTTGTCTGCCCTGAACCCTCCGCGAGAGTGAGGATTGTCCACCAAGATGAATGGTCTGCCATTGCTGTCCTCGGTCACAGTTCCAAAGAGACGCATGAGCGCAGCCAGGTCCAATCTATGATGCCGCATTAGATATCTGGCCAAATCTTGCGCTTTCGTTTCACTCACTTTTTCACTGTTCGTCCCCCATCCTCCATGACTGTGTCGATTTCCTTCTGCTTCCGTTCCTGCATGGCCAGGATCCGTTCGTCCACCGTATTTCTCACACAGAACCGGGTCATGAACGTTGTATCCTGTTGCCCGATTCGGTATATACGGCAGAATGCCTGCTGCTCGGCTGCATTGTTCCACCATGGATCTACTACGATGACTCTCGAAGCCATGGTTAGATTCAATCCCACTTCGCCCTTGATCAGCACGAGTCAAATATCAATCGTAGGCATGATCACTTACAGCCTCCACACCGAAGTGATGAAAGTAAAATGTTGGTATCTTCTTCCTCTGCGAAGCTATGGATAGCCTTGTCTCGGGACTGGAACGTCATCTCTCCGTGATACTGGCACAAACATTAGCTTTATCAAAGCATGCCGAAATTGCGAATGCCAAATGATGTCAATAATATCAAATCAACCTCCTGTAGAGCTCTCCCAAGGTTGAGCCTATCGAATCCATAATACTTACCTGTTCACATCCCCAATGCTCCTCCTCGCAGATCTTCTTCAGTATTCGAATCCTGGCAATGTTAGTGGATTGATACAATATGTTCCGCAGTGTCTTACATTGCTAGGAACTGCGTATATATAATGATTTTGACGCTTGGATTCTCTTTTCGCCAATTCAGTATTTGAGCCTTGATAGCGATGGTCTTCGCAGACGGCAGAACACCATCAGGACTGATTGTAAGCCAGTCCTTGTCAATATTCTCGCGCTCCAGCCGTACAGTATTATTTTTCGAGGCGTTTTTGCCCTTCGTCTTCGACCTGGTCGCTGGCGCGGCGTAGATAAACGGGTCCTCGGGCTCGCCATCCGCGTCACATGCATGCGCAAATTGGAAGGGATTCTTGCACTTATGGCATGCTACAATCCTCTCATGCCCTTGTTCTGCTGCCTGTATTGTTGCGCTCTCGTAGCAGGCTTGACAATAGATGTGATGGCACGATGTGATCCATGGAGCTACCGGTTTATCGTAACATACACAGCACCGGCTCTTCTTTCTGGCGTTTTCCCAGCCTTCACCTGACGTGAGGGTTTTGAGGTAAGGCTCAAATTTGTAGCTTTTTCCAAATGTCCCTCCAGATCCGGATCCAAGGGGCTCGTGGTCTTCGGATAGCGCATCGTCGTCGGCGGTGTGTAAATGTGGTTCTTCCACATCATGATCAACCAGTTTTGGTGGCTGCATATCGGGATCCACGCCCTTCTTCAGGGCCCTTGCTCTCTGCTGCTCTAATTTAGCAGTGCGTTTAATTTCCAGTTTCGCATGGTGATCGAGTTGCGCCCTAAGTGCAGTGATCGTCTTCGCCGATGAGCCGTCTTTAGCATGATTCTTGACCACATCGCGGATCTTTTCGATGTCTTCACGCTCAAGAAGATCCTTCATGACATATTGCAGCATTAGAACGTGCGCGGTTAGCTGGCGTAGACGGAGAAGCATGACTAGAATGTTGCTGTATGACTTCTCCAGTGTACCAGCCACAGCCATTGAGTTGATTCTCTCTGCGAAACGCTTGCTTACGATTGCGTAGATATTTCGCTCGACCATGTTGAATTCGCACCAGTGTGTCGTGTGATCAGCTTTTGGCAATTTAAGGATAGGCGCCCCGAACATGATACTGCAACTTGTTAAGCAAACTTGTTTTGAGTTTCCATGGTAAACTTACTCCTTATGGGTCCTCCTGATCATGAACTGGTTGAGTTGAACTAGAAGTCGTTGTGTATGTGTCGCATCCTTTGGGTCGCAATAGTTGGACTTGAATATGTGGAAGCTTCCGGTATGCGGGACGTTGAGAAATTTGAAGTAAGGATACAATTCCTTGAGATTGTTCTGAATTGGTGTCCCTGTGATACACCAACGCATATCTGCCATGATAGCACGACACGCAATTGAGGTTCTGGTGGCATGGTTTTTGATGGCCTGGGCTTCATCAAGTACGACACGGTAGAACTGCATCTTATGTAAGATCCCTCGATATCTTTCAAAGGTCTTTCGCCACCATAACTCCTTTTGTTCCACTGTCTGACAGCTAACGGGTGGGTCATGCTTCGGGTATGAATTCATGACCTCAGTGTACGTGGTGAGAACGATGTCAACTCCGCCCAAGATGCTCAAACTATCATTGGATTCGAGGCGATTGCCGGAACCGTATCTCATAACCTTCAAGTTGCAATTGCTGTGTGTTGCGATTTCATTGGCCCATTGCGTGAGTAGACTCGGGCTGGCAACAATGAGCGTTGTCTTGCGATGGCCTGAGGGTGGTCTGCCGTTGACAATATTGGCTGCTGCCGTTAGCTATTGAATCTTATTATCCGGACAACCCCTTACCAAGCATCATAAGAGTCTTGCCTAGACCCATTTGGTCTGCCATGAGTCCACCACGAGGATCCTGTGGCTCATGTTCACGCCGTCTCATGAAAGCAGTTCCCAAAATTTGATAAGGTTTGAGTGAGGTTTTCATCCCTTTCACAAGCCATAAACCGGTGCCGTCCGATTTCACACTTCCGTGACCATCAAAGTCTTTGGTTGCCGCCAAAAGAGTGTTCATGTCCCCTTTCGCTTCTTTCTGATTATCGATGGGGACACTCGCAATCAGCTCTTTCAAGGCATGGTTTTTGTTTCTTGATGTGAACGTAGGTTGATCCGCAGCGTCCTGAGCAGCTTGATCTCTGAAGACATCTCCAGAGAAGAGTGAACTCACTTGGCGTAGAGCGTCTTGATGGGCACGCTTCTGCTTTACCGTCATCCGCGGACCCTTGGGACCCTTCTTCTGGTTGGTCGCAGCTTTCGAATTTCTGGAAGTAGACTTCTGAACTCTGCTCTTGCCCTTTGTCTTGCCCGCGGTGCGTCCGTTTTTATCTGGTTGACCTTCCTCATTTTTCCTCTTTTTCTTCGGTAGGTCTCCGCTGGCCTCTAGGGCGACTCGCATACTCAGTATCTCAGCATCTTGCAAACTCTGCAACTTGTGATCCCTCTGAGACAGGCTTGGAGTTTGCCTTTGGCGCAGGGTACCGTCGTCACCATAGTTGAAGTCTTCTGCGTCGCTATTGGGACCTATCTCATCATCATCGCCCGGAAGACTTGAAGCTGTATGACCACCGTTCTCATCTTGATCCCTGAGTAGTTGCATTGCCAACCTATTCCTGCGAATTGTTTCATCCTTTTGCACCTTCGTCCATTCAAGATCCTGCACAAACGTGAGGGACCCTCCGTTCTTTCTCTTTAGGTTTTCAAAATGCCGCTTTTTTCTCTTATATTCGGCATCCTCTCCGTCACCGAGACTGTCATCACCATCATCATTTTGAGCAGTCCGTGGATGACTTGGAGGGTTCTCAGTCCGACTCAGGAGGCCTTCAACGTAGGTCGCATGACCCGACCGCACTTTAGTGTCATTAATAAGGGGCAGAGATCCATCGTTTCTTGTTTTGGACTTTCCAATTCGGCTTTGCAGGGAACGAATCTTCGCAAATGTCGACAAACCCTCTAGGGGCACGGCAGTGGACACGTGTTCCGAGTTAGTCGTTGAATTCGTAGGAAGAGCGGTGGAGGGTGGAATTCCTATTGCTGGTGCAGGTAAACTTGTTTGTACTAGTGAATCGTCCTGATCTTCCGTAGAAAACGGTTGTTGTGGAGGGCTGTTTGCTCTAACGAACAGAGGCAAATCGTCCCTATTTTTTCCACCGAGCCTTTCCAGACCCATCGTTTCTGTATTGTGGCCTGAATCGAGCCACGGAAGCGAACTCTGTGGGACCTCAGTGCTTTCTGCAATATCCTCTTGTAGTTCTGCAGCGGGCTCATGTGGCACCATTTCCGGGGGTCCAATTGTGGCCGCAGAGTCGTTTTCGTCCACAGAGTCTCTCACATTGAGAGATTCGAGCGGAGATTTGCTCGCGGAAGCACTCAATTTGGAAACCTCCCCGTTGTTCTGGCAGCCATCACCTTGTTCTTCCGCCGTAATCTCCATAGCGTCTTCGACTTCACCTCTGGACAGATGAGGCTCGTCTTCCTTGTCGCAAATTGGAGGGTTCACACGAGCATCATTCGTCTCTATCCCCTCCATAGCTTCGCCTGCTATGGGATCTTGGCAAGGCTCCTCCATCGTTGTGGGAACACTGATGGTGAAGACGTGAAAGTGTTGAGGAGATATGAGTCAACCAAGTTCGGAGATCTGCGAGCTGGGGCAGCAATGGAGCGGTAGAATGGAAATTGTAGAATCAGAAAATTGGACGACCAGAAATAGTGGAGGAGTAGAAAGAGTTCGGCTTTGAGCTATCGAAGTGAAGTAAAGCCCATGCGACTTGAAGGTAGAGAAGAATGGAGTTGATGATAAAGGTCCATAGGGTTGCGTTGGTAGGTGAGTCGGATGATTGTAAGAAGTGGAAGTGTGAGGCTTGGGGAGAACTTAGAACAAAAAGGTATGAGGTTGGTGGAGGAGTATAGAAGAGAAGGACTGACGATCTAACTTATATAGTGAGATCAATCAATGATGAGAGAGGCATGTGAAAGAGAGAGAGAGAGAGAGAGAGAGGAAGAGGAAATGGAAGGAAGGAAGCTTCGAAGTAGCATGAGGCGCTTAAATACCATGGGCCTCTTAGAGAGAAGAAAGTGGCGATTGTAAGATGAAGGAAGGACGAAGGTGACCGAGAAGGTTCAACTGAATACTCACCAAAGAGGCAGTCACGGACACATCCGAATAGGAAAGAACATCTGCTGTACGCCCACCTCTACGACACATATGACCACAATGACTCAATAGTTGCTGGACATCTCGACAATTCCTCACTGCTAGCCTCACCTCGACGAACAAGAAGAATCTCCTCTAAGAAATGTAATACGTATTGTTAGACAGTCTACTTGTACATGCAGTGGTGCAAAACCAACCAATTTCAAGGATTTCATCAAGGTGACCAATTTCAAAGCCGTCGTAAAGATTCCAGACCGCCCGAACATAAGAGATAGAGCAAACTATTTTAGACTTCGCCATCCCCGAGCGCGTGTACTTGATCTGGGAGGTGGGTATCGAGACATAAAGGAAACAGACAATATTAAAGGGAAGGAAAGCACGCATGTATGCGCCTGGTGTGGTCATTCAACAGCGGGAAATCAGGTATTACAAAAACAATAGCTGGATGGAAGGAAGTAACAGTGAAGAGAAGTTCATAGGAGAGTAGGAAGAGGTTTATGGTTTACGACAGGTATGCTTGCGGGGGAAGACACACAAGGCCTCGGGAGCAACGTCGGGTCTAGCACTCTGTCTCCTTGATGTTCGGGTAGAACCAAGCCGCAAGTGCAATGATAAGATATGAGGACATGAGAAGTACGCCTTCAAGCCAATCTGCGGGTATGTTAGTCGAGACTCATTTCACGTTACGGGCAGTACTTACGAGATTTGCCATCTTGGATGAGGTAATTGACCAGCAGAACTGATACAAAGAGCAAGGCGATCTGGAAAGTGTCGAAGTACAAGGTCATGCAGTCTTTGCCCAAGATCCAACCAAGGACGACGACAAATGGAAGCACGAGCAGTGCGATCTGCATGCTGGATCCTACGGCGACACCAATCGACAGGTCCATCTTGTCCTTGATGGCGACAGTGACGGCGGTAGCGTGCTCGGCAGCATTTCCGACGATGGGCAGGAGGATGAGACCGACGAAGGTAGTAGAGACCGTGCCGCTCTTCGTCACACCTTCGATACTAGACACCATGAATTCGGAGCAGAAAGCCACCAGCGTGGTAGAAATAGCAAGAGTTATGAGTGCGCCGATGACCGAAAGCGAAGGCTCTTCAAATTCGTCGTCTTCCTCGTCGTCCGAATCACTCTCTTTGAAGATGCGATCGCTGTGGATCATGCCTCCGGTTGCTGCTGCAGTGCCGGCTCCAATCGCCGCGATTCCACGCGAGGCGCTACCCTCTTCGACTTTAAACGATTTGTTCTTAGGCGTCTTCTGGCTAGGTGCGTTGTACATGGTGACGTGAGACTTCAACTGGAAGACCAGGTAGCAGCCATAAACAAACAGCAAGATGATCGCCGTTCCACGAGAGAGCGACTGGTTCTTGTTTCCGTCAGGGCCGGCATCCTCCAGAAGCATTTCGTGGAAAACAGTTGGGATGATCAAACTGGCGATGCAGAGAGCAAGCAAACTGGCTGCAGTTTGCGCCACGGTCACGTTGAAGTGCTGTTCGATTCTATTGACACCACCGCAGAAGAAAGCCATTCCCAGGACCAATAGCAAGTTCGACAGCATACTGCCGATAAGCGAGGTTTTGACGATGACGATTTCATCTTTGATGAGCGCCTGGATTGACACGATCAATTCGACTGCGTTTCCGAATGTCGCATTGAGAAGTCCACCGAACGTCTCCCCCACTCTAAGTGCCAGTTCTTCGGTCGCGTAACTCAGCATCGCAGCCAAGGGAATAATGGCAATGAAGTTAATGATGAAAACCGGGACATCGCCGTTCTTGATATGTGCATAGTAAAGCGCGAAGCCGACGGGAACGAACAGAAGCAGGACGTTGATCCAGGAAGAGAAAAGGACCGCTCGAATTTGGCTGCCAACGGGGATTTTCCTCTTAAGTGCTCGATGTTTCCTCTCTTCAACAGAGAGTCCAGGTGTTTCGGCACGTTCCAACTCATTCCCCTCGTCCTTGCCACCCTTCTTGAAAGCGTTCTTGAACCTCGCGCGTTTCTGGACAGCTGGTGCTCCATTTGTTTCGATATAAGTCTTGTCGCTGTTATTTGTCGAGAAGTTGCTTTCCTCTGGGTTACCCGCATTAACCTCTCGCTCCTCGACAGGTCCTGGTAAGTTATGTGACATGGCAGTCGAAGTAGGCGACGCGGTTGGTGCAGTGTCGGCGTGCCTGGGGGGACCAAACTCTTTCTCTGTCTGCCGGCTTTCAAGGCGTCGCTCCTCTTCCACGGTGGGCCGTATGTGGTTTTCCGAGCGTGTGTGATAAATCTGGTTCTCAGTGTCGCTCAGTGTTCTGGAGTGTGATCTTGCGAATGGATTGAAGTTGGACTCGCTACCACCACGAGAGGCGATCCTGTGGGCTTTTCTACGAACTTGATCTGTGTAGTTGAAAGAGTTATTGTTAGTCTCGAGTACAGAATGTGAGCTGTGAAAGAGAAGTATTACAACATAGAATGTTTGCAAGGAATACATGGACAAACTTACGCATTGTTATGAGTCGGTTGTTGTTCTAGTCACACTCTTTGAGGTGGGGTTGCCTGAATAGCTATCTCACCCAGTCCAGGACTTGAGATGTCCAACGAGCTGCGAGCCTTTGGTAGCTGATTCAATAAGTTTGAAAGTGTTTGCGACACGTTATGTTCGCTACAAAGGCACCTCGAGTATATGCCTCAACCGCAGTTCCACAGACGCGATTCCACAGCAACAAATACACAAGTAGATGGCTGAACGAACCCCAAAATACGATAGAAGAGGTTCTCGAAAGATTAGAAGAAAGAAAGGATGAATGAATAGGATCCAGGAGAAAGTGGGGAGACTGGAGATTAAAGAGCGCAGAGCAGGGGGTGGCCACGACAACAATGATCTAGGGCGGGCGTCGCCGTGTGCGTGTGCTGTATGGTCTGTTCTGGGGATAAACACACAAACGTAAAGGTACCTAGGCCGACTGTAGTAGCGGTCAGGTTTGGATTGCGTTGTCAGGGAGGCGGCGTAGGGCTATGTAAAAGCTAAGTGCAATTGCGATTCTTCTTCTCACGATGCAGCTTTTTTGTTTTTGCAAGTCTTTGACAGGAATATTTATCAGTCAAGTCTTGATGCAAGTACCCGACCATGCTTCTCCCTCGTACGTCACTATACTTAAGCTTAAGTTAAGATTAAGCGCAAATCTTGATTCTGCGCGCGTGGAACCCCAAGTTGCCCAAGCCTTTTTGGCGACGGCTTAACACCCCTTGGCTAGCATGCCGCGTCGTGCTCCCCGTTCATTGGCCTGCCCATACTCAAACCCCCCTAGCAGTCATTACGACCAACTCACCGTCAACCATGTTGCAACAGGCCGTTGTCTTCTAGAGTTTCTCCGGGGATATTTCATTGGCTGATCTTATTTCGATGAGGAGGGAAAAGGTTCCACAAGGAGGCGTAGCCTATTCGTCACCAGTTGGGCTTGTACCTTGACGGTGGAGCAAGGAAATCGCCGCCGGTCCAGGTCTGAAACGAAGGCTCTTTGGACGACATCATGCTACGCTTCTTAGCGACGGGAATAATAGGGTTAGAGCCTTTTTTCATCGATCGTAGGCATCCATTTCCCCATAGGAATAGATCGAACCAGCAGTTGTTGAAACTAGTAACAGTCAGGGAGACTGTTGAAAATGATCAACGAGCAAATTGGTCAAATAGAAACCCTTCCAGAGACCCTTTTAAAGCTTATGCCCCCTTTGGCGTACAACGCGAACGTTCAGGGCTTCCAATTCTTCTAAGGGATAGATGACAACCATGTGCGGACGACCGCAACGACATTGTACTGATGCGCTCACGCACTCCAATAAGCATCCATTTATTCAATCACAGCATCCCCCCTCATCATCTAACAAGAAGAATCTCACGCATCGAAACACGTACACTCTAAATCATAAAATGTCCATTTTCAGAAACGACAGTAGATATAATGCTTTCTCTGTTTGCCAGATGGGGGATAGAAGTACAAATACAAAACAAACGACCCAAGTAAAAACAACTAGAGCATAATCATTCACTCTCATGCTTTCACTACCTAGGATTCGAGAGTGACGATGATGAGAAGAAGGAAACAAAGAGGTATAGCGAAGAGGGGAAGAAAAACTCCTATCGGCACCGATGATAAAGTACTTGAAGACAACTTGTCCATAGCAAAAAGTGAGCACTGTAATTATTTGCACACTTTGAAAACTTCCCTCCTTTCCTGCTGCTGCATGTGTCGCCGTACAAAACGTGTAGTGTAGTTTAATGATGATGACTCCAACACCATACACCCACACGCCCAGTGTTCACTCCTTCACCCCGACACTTTCCTGTCCCTTTCCTGTCCCCTCTTCGCCTTCGCTCCCGGGACGACGATAGCTATGATTCCGTTCGAGAAAGTACTCTATGGATGTTGAATCTTGTTGTCCCCCTTGATGACATCCGCGTAAGTAGGCGGCGGCCCAGCAGGCTGCCCACTGCTTCCCTCTCCACCGAGCTCTGCGCCAGCGACGCCGTGCTGAGGCTGCGCGCTGCTCTGCTTGGTGGGGCCCGGGAACGCATTCGTCGTGCCGGTCTGCTGCTGGCCTGGGAACTGGCCGGCGGCGGGTTGGCTTCCCAGGGTGCCGTAGCTCTGGGGTAGCTGTTGCGGTTGCGGCTGTTGTTGTTGTTGTCCTCCCCGCGCGACGTAGTAGTATGTTACGGAGCCGTCGCCGGCGCGCTCGCCGTCTTGCAGGCCTTCGTAGTCGTAGGGGTCGGGGTTTTGCAGGATGATGTACCAGGCGTGGAGGAGGCCGGGGAGGAAACCGAGGCAGCAGAGGGCGATGTTGATGAGGGAGTCTGCGCTGCAGACGCCGCGCTTCACCCAGACTGTAGGTGATGGTTAGCTATGTTTCTTTTGTGGGATATCGGAAGAGTGGTGGAGGTTGCGCATTGTGCTGCCTGGCCGTCTGTCACTTGTGTGGGGGCAACGTACCTCCAATGGGTGGGAAGAGCACCGACAGGAGCATCAAAAAGCAGTCGGTTCCGCACATGTTGACGGTTGTTGTAGATTCAAGAAGATGGTAGAGGGTTTTCACAGTGCGAGAGAGTCGAGTGAAGAAGCATACGACTGGTATGGGCGGCGATGAGGACAGGATGAAGATGTCACTTGAGAGTTCGTCGTATGACGCGTGGTGTGGCGGGGTGGCTGTGCTAGCCCTTGATCAGGAACGACCCTTTTTGGACACGTTGGATCGGCAATGAGGACGAGGGAAACGTAACTGGATACATGGCAAATTGTAATCATCTAAATTCATTTGGTATTGATTGTAGAGCACTGTAAAGATTTGGCCAGCTATTCTTTACCGCCCAGGTGCCTATATACAACTGAAAAGTCCCGACCTTTGCAGTTTTCGGCTGCCTCAACCTCGTCATAGAATGCCTTCGCTTGGTCTCCCAGCGCAAGCTTAATTCCAGATTCCTTAGCTGACTTGATGGCGAGCTTGAGGTCCTTGTTGGCGAGGCTAACGCCAAAGCCACCCTCGTAGCCTCTTGAAGCAGGCGATCCTTCAACGACGCCTGGAACGGGATTGTTGACTTCACTCGGCCAGCACTTGCCAGTACTGATGTTGATCATTCCAGCAAGAGCTTTAGGATCCAGGCCCCACTGAATTCCCATATTCATGGCCTCTGCGGTAGCAATGTTGTTGAGGGCAAGCAGGTAATTGTTGGCAAGCTTTCCGTGCAAGCCAGAACCTTGTTCGCCCAGATGCAGCACTCTTCGGCCCATCATGGACAGAACAGCAGTGGCACGCTCAACTACTTCAGGAGCCGCTCCAATCATGAAGGTAAGGGTCCCGGCCTGAGCACCTACTACACCACCGGACATCGGTGCATCGATAAACCTGCCCTGCCCGGACGAGTGAGCGGCATCTGCCACAGACTTAGAGGTCATTGGATCAATTGTGGAGCAATCAATGAACAATCTCTCGGTGGTCACAAAGCCATCGGTCAAAAGACTTGGTGGCTCTAGCATCTGTTTATAGACACCAGCAACATGATGCGGCTCTGGCAAAGAAGTGATGATGGTTTCCTTTCGACTGGTCAGCGAACAATCTCCCTCAGATGTACGAATAACAATAGAAGATTGGAAGAAGCATCAGAGGATTGGCTATTGATTTGTGTAATCAGAATAAGGGTCACAAGTGACCCCCAACTTAGATCATAGAGAAAATTATATGTTCATCACGCAAGTACGGAGAAGAAGAAGATGTTGTAGACTTACCGCCTTTTCTGCAACCTCGCGGACATTGTCGGCCACTCGGACTCCTTCAGGGTGCTCTTCCAGGAATTTCGAAGTGGCCGCTGTGTTCACATCATGCACAAACAAGGTGTCTTCAGCGGGGAGTTTTGCCCTCAGGTTCTTAGCCATCGGGAATCCTAGAATGGGTCAGCCCGGCTTGGATATCATGTGAGGATGATGACTTACCCATACGTCCAAGCCCAATGAATCCCCATGTTGCTTGGAGATTCTTTGAGCTGGAGAAGCAGCGCCTGGATCCCTGACGCACCGTCATGGGTGCCATACGCCTCAAAGGCGACGCTATCGCCGAAACTGCCCGCATATTGTTCTTGAGGATTGTAGAGTCGTCAGAACTGAGCACGGGGAGAGTTAAAGAAGGCGAGCTGTGCTGCTAGGTGCGATTGGAGCGATCTCCGCATTCTTGGGGTTGGGTCAACCGAGGTCGGTCACGGAGCCATGGAAGAGCCGCTCGAAAGCGCTCATGGTCTGGCATGCACAGCCGCCAATCGATACCATGTTGGAAAACATGTCGGTAGGATGCGTAGCGCAGGCATCTGGAGGTTAGACCTGCCAATTGTCTTCCAGAGGAAGATGTGGATTGTGGAGAGAAGAAAACGAAGTGTGCGCTGCACCCGAGGGAAAAGAATTCCGACCTGGTACGTGCATGGGCTAACTAGCTAGATTTAGGAAGGCGCTGTTACTCCTGGAGATACGCATTCACGCATTCAGAGATGCCCCTCCTCTCGTATCAAGCAATTGCTTATTCCAGTTCTGGTTGACAGCTTGACACTTTGGAGAAATATTTTATTCAATAGAATGTGGGATCATTGTTTCTTAGAAGACCTCCCATAAGCTAACCTTCCCATCCTTCGCGCCCGCAACAACCCAATGCTTCGCCTGTATCTGCTCCTCTCGTTTGTTCTGCAAACGAGTCAATCCAGATGATTCTTGCTGGACATTGAGAAGCTCGTTAGAGGTGTCCGGGGAATCCGAAGGTCCGCCAGCTTTATGTGCATCAACTTGATGTTCTGGACTATTCTTGGGTTTGTGCTCTAAAAGGACACTAAAATGCGTTGCATAGATGCCTTCCTTATGCCATTTGAGTACAGCCATCTCTTTGAGTGTCTTGGTGCTGTATACTCGTACTCGACTGTCCCAACCCGCTGTGACTAGCAGACGGCCATCGGAGCGGACGTTCAATGACTGTTGGCCTGCATGTTTTGTCTGGACTGTCTTGTACGCAGGCTGGACGGTGATATTGGGCCTAAATGCAGGCTTGGGTTTAATGCCAGATTGAGGTCCTGCCGTTGCGAGGAGGGATGAGAGTCCTGAAGGCCTTTTGTCATGCGTCAAGGATGATTTGGCCGTGGGTTGGGTGGATGCATTCGCGAGATGTGTTGAAGTTATGGGTTTCTTGGAAAAGTCAAGAGGTCCAGTCGACTCTGCCTCCGGGGCCTTTACTGTTTCAACGTGTGCTTCGGATGACGTTGGAATGCCTTCAGTTGTTGGCTCTGTTGGATCTTGCTGCGCTGGATGTTGCATGGTGACTGATGCATCCCCTACAACATTGTTGAGATCTAAAACTGGCTGCACATCTGCTTGCGAACTCTCAACATAATTGTTGTGAGGAAGTCCGCCAATATTGCTATGGCTATTCGGTAGATCCGAGATGGTATGTTTTGCAATAATGGCGTCTGCTGAAGAAGTAAAATAAGAAGTACCGTCTGGTGGGCCGTCTAGAGATAGAACGGGCTGGGAATGTGGTTTACTGAGGTATACAAGCTGCGCACGCTCGAGAATCGACGAGGTCTCTGTTTCTGAAGAGGCATTGGGGCTGAATTTGAGAAGATGCACAGCGGTGTATCCGCCCTCATACCCAGCGAGAACGATGAGGTTGTTTGAAGGCTGATGGTGTGCAAGTTTCACAGCCATAACCATACCTATCAATCGTCAGTGGAAGTAGTTCTACGCTACATAGCACAAAGTGCAAAGATAATGCGGCCTTCGATGAACAATGGCGTTATGTTTCATTCAGCAAAAAAATGTACGAACCTGTATCAGGAGACTGGACTCTCGGCACGACATACGCCAGCTTTTCCTCTGGAAACTGGTAGATCTCGATCTTATGATCATCGCGTGCAGGCACCGCTACGAGTATGGACCCCTCGGCCCGTACTGATCGTGATGACGCTCGGTTTTCGAGTGTAGGCCAACGGGCAATCGCGGAGAATGCGCAGAAATTAAGAGTGTTTGCTGGGAGTTTGTGCAGCAACCAAGGCTTGGGACGATGCACAGAAGCATTGTCGATGGGCAGAACTGTAGAAAGGTCGGTTGTGGTGGTGGGCGATATTTGCCATATTCTAAGTGAATTGTCACGACCGTGGCTGGAATGAGACGAATATTAGCGGACGATGAATCACTAATGAAATTTCGAGGACGACTATCTGATTGTCGGAACAGCAACAAATTCTTAGTTTTAGAAGTTCGCTCAAAACACTCTCCTAATTATGGCAAGATCAGATACTCACGTTATGATTCTATCAGGACCCCATTCAGCTGTACCCAGGATTGCACCTTCGTGGGCTTTCCACACGGCTACAGGTCGTTTGGATTCTAACTTCCACAGCACTATCCAGCCATCGGCATCGCCCGTAAGTAATTGGCGATTGTCGCGTACGATCTGTACGCTGTGAATCTGCGCGGTATGGCCGCGGAAGATGTAACTAGGCTGAGCAGGTGGAAGGGCAGAGGTCTGGCGTTCGACGGCCATTGTGTGAAACGGCCGCCACAAGCAGCAGCAGGACAGGTTCGGGCTGATGTTGATGAACGAGGCAATCCGGAGCGAGAAGGATGATCGACGACATGGGAACCACGTCTTGGGGGCGGATGCACACAATCTGTTCTGTTGTGCTTGGGATGCAGTTCACGGTGCAGACACTGCCCTTTGCGCAGCACCCTTCGTGATCTTACACAGTAGAGAGGGCTGATCAGGACTGCTGTAGATGCGCAATTCTGTAGGTTAAGCTATGAATAGGGAGAGCTGATGCCACAAAAGGCATCGGAGATTATTGACTACAGTTGAAGCTGAGCAAACCGCTCGGCAGCTGCCCGTATTTGAGGGCGTTGATATTGCGAAGCCTCGTGATTATTGCACAGACAGAGTTGGGATTGAATTGAATCGTGTTGGTCGAATTGGTAAAACATGGGCTGGCACCTTTCCGTCGGATCAGGGACGCTGCGAATCAAGACCGACGGCCAGGGAAAGCAGTGAATGGCTTCGGGGATGCGACTAGGTATCCAGCATAATCAATACCCAGGAATCCAGATCAGTTGATTGCATGCGCCTGGGCAATGGACGCGGCGACGCGGGGGGTGGAAAGTGGATGAGTGGATGAGGTGCGGTCTAGAGATGGAGCAAAGATTGCCGAAGCTGCCAGCCCGTCTATTTTAGGGGCGCGAGCTTATTTGCCAAAACGGACAAGATTAGACGTCATCGTCAATAGATGATGGGCATCCGAATGCTAGTTACTCGAAGGACGCGGGAAAGGGCTGGAAGCCTGGACCAGTGACAGCCAGCCTCATGCATTGCTTCCTGTACGTGTTCCTTGATTTGGGTTGAAAGTGTTCGCTCAAGGCTGTCGTGTCTATTATGTTGTGACACTATATGGAGAACGCCACGCGCTGGGGAGGATCAAGGATCATCCAAATGCATTCAGCGATGGCGGGCGGAGACAGTTGAATGGCGGCATTGGATTGTGCCGCTTTGTACCCAGTAGGATTCAGATAACGACTATTACCTTGACCTGGTAATTACCTATGTACTTGTAGACGGAGTGGAGACCGAGAGAAGATACTGTTAGGGGGGAGGACTCTGTTCGTATACAGGATGGGGATCTGGATCTGTAACTGGTGGGTCTTCGTATGTACTATGTATACACTAGGTATGAATGGAATTATAGGTCAAGATGATACGATATCATACTTGCAATCGACAATCATATAATAACTGACTTGCCTCTCTCGATACGCCTAGAGTCTTTTTGTTTACTGCATTGTCAACTACGAGCATCACAGCTGAAGCGCTGTGGGGGGGTATATAATCCAGGCGCAGGTCCCGATCGACACGACGGCGCATTGAGGACGGCGACATCAGCGACAATCGTCTCAATACAGTATCTACACTACACTACACTACACATCTTGTCTGCTTGTGTATTTCATACAAGTACGTAGACCATCGTTGCACTTGGGCCTAGTGCGTCTGCTTGAACGCCGTTCAACGCGCGCCTTGAAGCCGTTCCCTTCCCCCTTCGTCTCCATCTCCGTCTCCGGCTCCGCCTTTGCTTCGCCTTCGCCTTCGCCTGTCTCCTTAAGAATTCCATCCCTATCAACTGTACTGTTGTATGCATGGAGAATACTACTTGCGAGCATGTTAACTACCCGCCATTTCAAACTCCACTACTGTCATAAAATTCCCTCTTCCTAACTCCCGCTGTCAGAAGTATTTCGCTCCCTACATTCCACCGTTATTCCCTCAGGAGTTCGGCATCGATAGTTGATACTAGCCAACTAGTCGCTTCTGTCGTCGCGAGTACCAGCCCAACCCAGGTCCAAATCTCGCTTCAAGACTTCGCGATCCCTCCACGTCCGGCTGGACTTGCCCTCCTTCCTCAACCTAGTGAACATCATCCATATCTACATTCCCATCTAACATCGTGAACTCCATACCTCCGTATAGGTCTCCGATCCTTTAGCAGAGCTGCCCGAAGGTACTCCTACCCACTGCGACACACATCGCCCTTTCTTACCCCGAAAGGACTCGACACGCCTCCCTCAGCCGCATCAGCCGCATCAGCAGAAACCCTCTGCATTCGACCCCCCCTCGGCGCATTTCGTACCTCGCACGTAATACCCTCACCCATGCAGTTTTTATCACTGCTTGCTATCATCTGAAGCGGCCGCTTCCAGCTATATCTGTCGCCTTCTTACTCCTCTCTACAAGCATATACGCACCAAGCGAATCGCTCTCTCTCTCTTGTAGGATCTCGCTGTGACTGTCATCGTGGCGGTCGATATCAACGCCTCAGTCGGTTCGAGTACTTTTTACCCCCCGAATACTGTCGATTCGTACGTTGGAGCGGCTGTCGGCGAGTTACCACGGAAGCGGAGGCGAATCGGTTCTATTCCAAGCCCGCGGCTGGCAGAGCTGCACGATTACGCCGGCCAAATCTTCCCGAACGCAGCTGGTGAACAACAGAAGGGAGGACAGAAACAACAGGCGCACGCCATGGACAGCAGCGATGGCGCTGCCGATACTCCAGGCTCGACGGGGAGGGCTGCCGCCCCAGAGACAAAGCCTAAGAGGACGCGCAGTGGGTGTTTGACATGCAGAGAGCGGCACTTGAAATGCGACGAGGGTAAACCTGTCTGCAACAACTGCAAAAGATCGAATCGCCAATGCAAGACCGGACTGAGGATCAATTGGATATACACCGAAAAGGCGACGCTGCCCTATGAACCTCCGCGACCGCGCGAATGGCAGGTCGCCTTTCAGGACGATTCGAGGGAGATTGCTAGCGAATACAAAGGTGGCCAACAGAAGTACGATGACTACGATGCGGCGCATGGAAATTTCGGAGCGATAGGCAACCAGGCATACATGAATGCGCATAATAACAACATGGGCCCCCCATCGTCGTCAATCGCACAGAAACCTCTTCCTTCTGTTTCCAGTATGCTGCCCGATCCGTATCAAACAGACGCCCACAATGCGGGATATGAGCCTCGCCACAACCGAGCGCCCTCCCACCATCATTCGAATTCATACCCTAATGGCGCGTTTCCAGAATCCACCGTTTCCGGTGCAAACACCACCTACTCTGCGTTGGAACGGTCAGTATCGCCATGTGAAAGTCGTCGCGACTATCTTAACAGCCAAGACGAAGTCCTCTTCATGCAAGTGTTCGTTGAAGAAGTAGGGTTATGGATGGACAGCATGGATCCACAGAAGCATGTGAGTCTTGCTGCCACTCGATCATAATGATCTCCCTTCTAATTATGGTAATAGTTCTCACGGCTACTTCCCTTTCAAAGTCTTAGCGAGCCAATGCTCCTGCACGCTTTCCTAGCTTGTGGTGCACGACATATGGCCTTGGTCAACCCCAAATACAGCGAGGATCAAGCGTTACATTACTACGATACGGCTACTCGCTACCTACTTGACTCTTTACAAAACCCCGATCGAAACACTGTGATATGTGCGACCACGGCGGTCATCCTCAACGTGTATGAGATCATGTGTGAGCGAGCACTCCAGCGAATGAACCATATCGCAGGCGCACGAGCGCTCATCAAGGAATGCGGCTGGAACGCAAAATCAACGGGCATCGGTGCTGCGTGCTTCTGGCTTAATGTCGGCATGGAACTCCTCAGCTGTCTCCACTTCAACTGGCAAGTCGCTTGGGATCCGGATGATTGGGGCCTCGACATGGACCTTCGTCGCAACGACGCCCGTGAAGATGAGCCTGGGAACGAAGAGCTCTGGACGTATCGCATAGTCTATGTCGTTGCGAAGGTGGCTAACTTCCGCGCCACTATTCCTCGAAACCATGACCCGAACAATGCGCAAGACCAAATGCGCGCCGCTGGGCGAGTCCAACAGTGGGAGACTCTAAAAGCCATGGCAGACAGATGGAACAAAAACACACCGCGGAAGATGCATCCTCTAGGGATATTACCGATCGGCCAAACCCTATCGGGATCCTCCTTCCCGGACGTATGGCTGGTGAAACGAGCCTCGATAGTAGCCCGACTCTTCTTCCATACATGCATGTGCCTCCTTGCCCAGATCCATCCTTTCAAATCCCCTCATGAAGGAGAGATGCGGAATATGCTTGAGAACAACTCACTTCTCATCTGTGGTATCGTCGCACACGTCAAAGACCGCGGGGTCGCAAGTGTAGCACTCCGCTCTCTCGCCATTGCCGCCGAATGTCTGACCAGCCGGCGCCAACAGGAAGAAGTCCTCCAGATCTTCACCAAGATCCGCCAGGAGACAGGGTGGCGAGTGGGCTTCCTCAACGACGAGCTCAAGCAGAAATGGGGTTGGAACGAACAACAGGACGACCAGAATGTCGCCGCAGCCGCAGCCGCCGCCGCACAACTCCAGCAACACCAGCAAAACGAGCAACTCAGCCATCAACAACAGATCCCCGCGCCCCAAGTCACCGTCCCACCGCCTGCGCCGCCAGGCCACGCGCCCCCGTTGTTCCCGCCCGGACTCATGAACCCCCTCCTCGCGACCGCAGACTTCAACCACTCGAACCACCCGTACCCGGCGCACTACGTTCCCCCGAATCCAGCATACCAACCAGCCGTCCAGCACGTCCAGGCTCCCAGCTATCCGAACCACCTTGATCAAGCGGCCGCGGCGGCGGGATTCGCGGCACAGAGCCAGGTTCAGCAGCACTTTGCGGCCCAGCAGAACGCGAGTGCCGCTGCGAACTACTACGCGCAGCAATGATGATGTTACGCTCGCGCCATGTTTACTTGTCTTCCTCCTCACATCTACACCGCAACGCATATGAAGTTTCCCGGGGACGCAGCCCTTCCCCGCCTCTTTCTAATTCTCCATCGATACCCCTACACCCACCGGACACACGAACGTACACGTAACGATTCCTCAAGCCACAACACACCTTCAAAGAACACACACTTAACCAGTACCCAACCTTCAAAACCATAATTCCCACACGTACATACCTTACACTAATAATACCACCCCCTTCATACGAAACGGGCGGGCGGGCGGGCGTGGGGACGGACGGACGGCAGCGATATCCTTTCCATCTTGTAACCATCCATTTCTTTCCCCATTTTGAAAATCTTCTTGTATTTTTTGGTTTTCTTGTTAAAGAGCAGATGGGCGGCGGGGAGCGGGGGATAAAAAGATACCATGGGTTTATGTATAGTTCAGATACACGCGCGCATATATATACATGTACGGTACGATACGATACGTACGAGTACAGAGTTAATTCGAGATATATGAGAGCCATTTGAAAGTGAAAAATGTGAGATGATATGCATGGATGCTACATCGTCCTTCGTCCTAGAGATTCGCAGGTTCCTAACCCAAGTCACATACGCACATGTCAAAGCTCGTGACCGATCTCACATCATTTAACTTGTTCAATTTTATTCAATTTATGTCGATTTCTTTGTTCTCTCATTCCTCTCCTCTTTTCACGTACTGGCTGACTGTATGTACTGTTACATACGTAATTTTGTATACATGCATTGATTGTCTGTTTCCGATCGTTCTCAACAACAACCACAAAAAAGGGGAGGTAGAAATATGGCAGAGTTCAACAAACACCAACAATTTCGGCAATGTCAGTGATGTTTTTAACAACAAAATGCGACGTATCAAATATGCATTTCGAT
Organism: Aaosphaeria arxii CBS 175.79; assembly: GCF_010015735.1. Lineage (NCBI taxonomy): Eukaryota > Fungi > Ascomycota > Dothideomycetes > Pleosporales > Aaosphaeria > Aaosphaeria arxii. The sequence continues at coordinate 381,583 of NW_022983485.1, forward strand.
CGGGAGGGGGCAAACAAAAACATAAACAAAAAACAATGATCCCACGTTAGGAACATGGATGCACTATCCAAGACCTAGTTTCCCATAACAAAGAAAAATGACCCAATGCAATGACATGACAAGACACCCTGGAGACACCCGAGCCTGAGTATGCGCCGATATACGCAAAAATAGATAAGAAGAGCAAAACAAGTGGTGTTCGGTAGGAATGACAGAGAGATCCGTGGACGGAATACTTTTGTTGACCCTGCACCGAGGTTTGCTCGAAACGACACTTCGTGAGGACGTTGGTGGATGATGCTCGCTTGCAACGCCGAATTGTAAAAGCAATGAAGAAAGGGGCGTCAGGCCTGGTGAATATGATGTATAGACAAGAAAAATGTGATCTTTGCGAAGACCTGATTCCGGGGAAATGGTAAATGTTGTGGGGGAAATGGTACCGATGTCGGCTTGACAAGACCATGGCCGTCATTCTTGCATGCTTCTGCATGCAATACCGAATGGAGATCGCTTGGCAGTAATCAAAGTCGTGCCTTCCAAGAAACGGGGTCCAAACTATAGAGATCCAATGTGGGGATTAGAAGTCAACGCTCCACCGCAATCTCGGATCTCTCCCCGCCGGCCCCAAAGAATCGAACGGCACGGGACCGTTCATATGCCCACTCCATTCCCGGTCGGATCCAAAGCGACTTCCCGCCCAATCCTCATCGTCATCCGAAGTCAAGGTTCGTTCTTCGTCTGCACTAGACGGGGGTAACTTGATCCGGGCTTCGATCAGTGGTGCGGAGACGAATCGGTTGTTGAGCAGGGCACGTGGAGGAACAAGGTCTTGTAAAGCGTTGAGAGAAGAGACGTCAGAGGAAGTAAGAGGGACCCGGTGCTTCATCAAGTACGGACTCGAGTCTGGTTGCTGTGTTGACGCCCATTTGATCCGCCGATTGCCAATCCGGTTTCCGGGGGCTGTAAGAAAGTCATTGTTAGAGGACCGTGCCTCTCCGCTGGAGAAGACGGTAGAGAGACGTTGTCTGCTACTACGGATCTGGACGATGTCCATGTTGGACACCTCATTTTCTTTCGGTGAAAAGATGTGGCTCGGGTGATGTTTCGTACTAACATCTTTCGTGGTCTGCGCCCTTTTTGGTCGGGCGATTGTATCAGATGAGGAGTTGCCTGCCGATGACATCCCGTGGTCTGGACGAACAGACCATGCAGTGTCTCGTCGTTGCTTTCTCCGTGAACTGGTTGCCGACGGTGGTCGCGCATTAGGTGACAATAACGCCGCAGACCTATTGTTGTACGAGTTTGTCCTTGATATAGGGGAGATCTCTGCAGCCGCACCGTATTCCAACCTGTGTCTTGCGTTGCGCGCGCTTGCCTGCCGTTGTAGGCTCAATTCAACTCTACTGCTCGCACTGCTTCCACTGCGACTCCGTGTTGCCCTCTCTTTGCCACTCATGACACTAGCTTTGGGTGGAGGTTGGAGCATCCATTGATTGCCTTCAGGATTCGGAGAGGGCAAGCTGACAACGGGAGGGTGAAGATCGTTCACTGGGGGGACACGGGCGGTATAATAGCTCTTGGTAGAACCCAAGGAGCTGCTCGGCCGACTGACGCCAGAAATACCGATGGATGAGGCCCGGGTCGTGGCAGAACGAATAGCAAGGATCGGCCCGTCCAGGCCCCAGAGATATTCATCTTCCCTTTGGTAGCGCTTGCGGTTCCAATTGTCGTCGTCCAGTGTATCCTCGCTTAGCCTCACATGGTCGTTGACATCGGTGCTGCTCGACCCTTGGCTGGCTATGGTGCTGTGAGTTCCAGCTCTTACTATGCCCCTCTGGCTGCTGGATTTCTTCCCCCGGCGAGGCGGAGGACCTGGCCCCAGAGTTATCTCTTCCTGCCAGAATGGATTGGTACCCGTGGGTTCTGGATGTGAGTATACGCCTGGCTGTTCCTTTTCTAATTGCATCCTTGCCTCTCTATCCACTTTTGCCTGTTTCCGCCTCTTCTTCTGACTTGCATATTGTATGCAAGGGGCGCACGAGACGTAGTGGAAGACGGCCGACTGGACTCCTCTCAGGAACCACGCCATGGCGACGGAGCGGTATGGGAGAGCGTAGGACTAGGGTTTGTATGTGTGTTGAAGTGTTGAAATATCTGCCCGTTCAAGTTCGGCGATTTCGATTCGGAGGAGTTGGACGGGGGTATCTGGGTGCAGCGACGTGCTCGTCATAAACTTATAGGGACGTGAGAGACGTCTTGTCATTGTACGAGTCACGCCTGCTGTGGTTCTGGATCCATTGCCTTCCCTTGGGTCTGTAACGGAAGGGAGGTAACGAGCGAGGAGGGAATCGCGGTGGTTGAGAGCAGGTAACGGCGGACCCGGGCAGACCCGCTTACTTGTTGGTAGTCGACTGTGATGGTGGTGCGGAGCAAAGGCGGAGAAAAGTGTGGGTTGGCAATGACGACTGGCGAAGAGGCGAAGACACCGACCGCCCGGCGAATGGCTTGGGGCCTTGTTAGCGGAGGGGCGGGCCTCTTAGACTTGGGAAACCAAAATGTGCTCAAGAACGTTCGCGGGCCTGTTTTCCTGGGTAATCCTCTGGAATGCGCTGGCGCTCTTGGTGTTTACAATCGGCGTCGGCGTGGTTGTAGTATGGTAGACAAGCAATTGGGTCCTCGGGGGGATTGGGATGTTTGCGACCGGGTGGAAGGCGGAGATATGGAGGAGGAAACGGAAGCGGCGAACGAGGGGAGGTGCAACAGGAATGCAAATTGGGTCGTAAAGAGAAGAGGAAGAGTGAAGAAGAAGTCGAAGAAGAAGACAGGAGAGTGGGAGGGAAATGAAGAGTGGTCTCGGAGACGGAGGAGAGGGTGGAGAGTACGAGTAGGGAGTCGACGATTAGAATGGGACCAGAAGATACGACGAGACGAGACGAAACAGACAGAGAGGGACTAGTGGATACCCTACTAGCATGTTCGGTAACTAGAGACACAACGACGACGACAACGACGACGACGATGGAGGAAGAGGACAGGATAGGTTAGGTATTAGGTAGTATCCTACTCGTAACCTAGAGGAAGGGTTGAAGAGTGAAGAGGAGCGAGAGGGACCGGCCCAGACTCTCTACAAGTCCACGACAGACGAATGATAATCCCTCATCTATCGTATCCTTCACCCTTCACCTCTTCACCCTCCATTCATCCTTCTCGTCCGTCTTCCTCTAGTCATCTCTGTCTCTTGTCTATGTCTCTTAAACTGCGTTAACTGTCACTGTCACTGTCACTGTCGATGTTATCCTGACCATTACCCTTGATCTTACTCTTACTGTACTGTTACTAGACTGATACACCTTTCTTCCCCACTACAAACTGCCGGGCTCACCCATCGATCTATGCTATCTACGGGCCCTTCGCTATTGTTAGCATCACCTTTAATCTCTGGCAAAGAATTGAATTGACGACGACGATCTCCATGTACCTGTTGCATGTGTTTGTGCGGGTGTTTAGTGTTTACTATGCGTTTACTCTGCCCGCGCTTGGCTCTCAATGCTGTCTCGAAACGACTGTTGCCTTTTTGTCATGCTGATATTGCGAGACACCACCCGGCGACGAATCAGTCATCAATCCTCTTTCTCTTTCAATCTACGAGGCATTATATCCGTACGGAAGAGTAGATACAGCGCATCGACCTCCGTGCGTACAAGAGTGCTGTATGTAATGTACGACAGAACAACATACAGCAGACACCGCCTGATTATCGATTCGCAAAGCACTATCGCGCTTTCGAGAGAATATAACGCATCAATTCGTGCATCGCGTCTCTCCTCTACGGAGTTATACAGTACATACACAGTGCAATTCATACTCTGTTCTGCCTCACCCCATACAATACGAAGTCCAGCAACGCGGCCGCGGCACACACGCACACCCCGGCCTTCTCTTCTTCCTTCTGTACAACTTGTACCTGTCGTCCCTCTCTCTTTTCCTCCAATGATGATTCAAGGCTGACTAGCCCTGCATGCGTGGATGTTGGTGGTTGCTGGGTGGTGCTGCATACTTGGCTCGTACTTGCAGACGTTCCACTTCGAGTTAACTGGCGAGCGTCCTCCACCCACAATCCCCCCATCGCTTACCACGTCGACCTTCCAGACATGGGCAAGCCAGCCCTGCCTGGGGCCTTGCACCGATTCCACATCTGCATTCCCAACCTCTCCGCTTCTCGACGACCTCGAAGGAGCAGTTTCGCTTATGGGCCTCGCGACTAACAAGGACAAGTGCGAGTGCGAGTGCGAGTTTGTCCGGGCATGAGGACGGAAACCACAGCACGACACGAAGTCCAGCTCACTCCCGTATACAGAGAATGCGATTCACCACCAAGCCCGGATATGAAGAAAAGAGAAAAAGTCCGCCGCACGCATATTAACTAACCAACCAACCAACTCTACCCTCCGAAACGCAAACCCAGATGCGCAAATCGCAATACGCGGTGCCTAACACACGCACATACGCCTGGTCCGGGGAGGTGGGCTGAATTACTCCCTTCCCGTCCAGCGCCCATCCATTGGCATCACCCGCAGACTTGGACGACAGACCGGGGGCGATTAATGGTTCGATTGCGATGCCTGCCTGCCTAGCCAAGGTTACTCTCAATATGCAGCTCATCGTGTTGGGGCGGCGGGGGCCTACATAGTGCACTGTAGGTACAGCACAGAGCAGAGCAGTACAGTAGTCATGGTAGGTAAACGGTACTTTATCCCCGATCGGATCAAGGAGCCGCAACGGGGCAACGCAACCGCAACGTGTCTGACCTCCACACAGTGGCACACACCTCTCACCTCATGCCATGCCATGCATCTCACGAGTTTCTTACCTCACTTCCTTCTGTCCATTCAGCTGTAGATGCTCACCCGGCCGAGAATTCAGCTTCTAAACCAATCGGAATCCTGCATTGAAAAGAAACTGAGTTTCCGACCATGCTCTTCAGTGCCAAGCATTGGCGGAAAAGGGTTTAGCCCTCAGACTGTAGTACGGTAGATGGAGAAGTGGATGTGAGATATCATATTATGTCGAAACCACATTATTGGTAAACGCTTACGGAGCATGAAAGACTACGGAGTACTATTTGCAAAACGTGATTGAGAAGACTGCAATTTTCTGAATAGGGTAAGCCTTCTAAAGTCGGTCTAGGTAGTTGGGTAGGTAGGTATAGGTATTGAGTCTATAGAACTCGTTATTTCGATTATTGTGGTTGACTGGCTTTCCTTTTCCTCCTCACTTTTTCTTACAAATAACTACGGCTTCTCTCTTAATCTCGAGGGTGAGAGAAGAAGAGAGAAGATGCCTCAAACCAGGCCAGCCAAAGCAGACAGCCGGACTCAAACGCCAAACATAATGCCCGATAAGCTAGAATACAAATCCTCGCGGCTCCCCCTTTACCACAACCATCTGCTCCTCCTCGCCATCGACGATCTCAATAATCTAATCCTCCCATAATAGAGTACGGGATCATGCCATTGCGCGTGCAGATGTGACGAATCCTAATTCCTCACGTTGAGATCCCAGAGCTTGAGCGTCTCGCCCCTGTTGCCCCTCTTCTTCGTGACCGTCTTCTTCTTCTTCGAGTCTTCGTGCTCGCCGAGCGTCAACATCGCGCGGCTGACCAGCGCCAAAGTTTCCACGAGCTCCGACATCCTGCCCGTCTTCATCAGTACATCCTGTAGCCAGTACTGGTCTGCGTCCGCAACGACAGTGGCGACGTCCATGGCCTTGACGACAAACTCGCGCGAGGTGAAGAAGGCGGCGGCTTGGATGGTGCTGAGGTAGGCAATGAGGAGTTCGGGGAGATAGGCCGCCTGGATGGCAATGAATTTCGGATCGGTGTTGACCGAAGGGTTGGCGAAGAGGTCTTCGAGGAGGAGGGTGTCCATGGTGGCCTGTATTTGGCCAAAGATGTCTTTGGCTTGCTTCGTGTTGACTTTGCCGTCACCGCTTGTGCGCAATCTGGGAGTCTGTTAGATATTTGGGGCTTGGAACGGAAAGGAGGATAGAGGAAAGAGATTCAACTTACTCCATGAGCTTCGCTTCTTCATCGCGCCACTCGCGGAACAGAACGATAGCACGAACAATCTGGTGGAGCGCATAGTATGTACGGCTTATGGCTCGGAGATCAATCACAATATCGCGATGCTGTTCCCTCGTGGGTATCTCGGAGGGTCGAATAGAGGCACGTCCTGAACTCGAAGCATTCTTGCCGACAGCACGTGTGATATCTGGGTCTTGTTCCTCGGAGCCCGGCTCCATGAAGTTGAAGGCGTACCCACAGAAGGCTTGGGTTTTGATCTGTGAGACCGTCTCGAGGCTCAGATTGTCGCATATTTGGATGGCGGCGCCGACTCGGCCGTTGACTATACAGACAGACGTCAGCATGGTGAAATATATGTAGGACTGGTTTACTTACCCAAGAGGTTTTTCATTGCCGTTGTGAGATACTCAAATGTATCGACCATGTCCTTTTCAAGATGCAAGTACCACCGCAACGACTCGATCAAGGACTCTTCCTCTGTGCTGATGTCTAAACCCGGAAAATCGCGCATGATACACTGCCCTGGCCAGAGATAATGGTCCATGGGTCTCAGAATGGTATATCTTGAGATGCGCTTGTCGGCATACCGTTTGCGAATACGATTTATGGTGAGGACGACATTTTGAGAAATGACCAGACTTTCATCGATGCGATACTGTCGCATCAAGCCGATCATGCGCTCTCTCTCCTCGGGATTGTTGATGTCTGGCAATACGCGTGCCAAACAATGTATCGCTCGACCTTCGCTGAGCTGTGCTGCGTACAGTGGTATCAGGGAGATCCTTTTTGTAACCCGCAAGAATTCAATGTAAGTTGCAATGGTATTGTCCATTATGTCCCATCGATCCGTGCCATCCTCTTCGAATAAACGGAGGCCTTTTCTGAAAACGATGAAGACATGGACAAGAGTCCGGAAGGCATGAGGATCGTTAGCTAGAGCGGCAAAATGCTTCACGAAGAAGAGGTTTTTGGCAGTTTCCGGAATCATCAATAGAGTTGTTGGACGTTTATCTTGCTTGAGCATCACGGTAAAGGCTGCGCCCACGTGGAAGACGAGTTCCTCGACGGCATTGCTGATGATGTGGCCTTGTATAAGCTTCATTGGAGATAGCGACTGGGATGCTGTGGCTTTTTGTTGACCGAGAAGTTGGATTACGCGGGTGGTAGAGGACTCCCAGCTTCCAACGTCTGTAAGTGCGCTCTTGAAGGTGAACTTGTTGCCCAGGGTGGGAGGAACCTTATTCGAATGGTTCTTCAGGAGGTATTCGTCAAACCTAGACAGCAGGAGCGCATTGAAGCGCGCATAGAGGTGGTCATCCCAACCTCTACACACAGGCTCTACTTCTTTGAGGTCTCCACAGAGCAGGCCATATACGGCAGCTTCGTAAGGCGAGGGAGCCCCCCTGGAAGCATACAGGCACATTCGCCGGAATAAGTAACCAACCGTAGGTCCGGAAAGGTTTGGTGCTCCCTCTGGGTGCGATTCATAGGCTGCACCGATGCTTACGCCTCGCCAGGCTTCATTTCTGTCCCTGCACCACTCGCAGATCTCAGACCAAGGCACACCGCGGCGAACCATCTCGTACAAGACCATCCAAAGTGCACGTTCGTAGTACTCGTCGGACCTTTCTAGCTTCCTGCTGTCTCTTACTGGAGCATCCGGATCCAGTCGCGTGAGTAGCGGGAGACCCTCGGAATTACGAAGGGGGGTATCCTTGGGCAAAAGCTGGTCCGATATTTGCGATCGCTTCGCTTGTTTGACCTTGGACTTTGTATCAAGCCAGCCACTGGTCCATGTATTGGTTCCCTTGCCTGACTCTGCCTCCAGCTGCGCGGTGATGGATCCAATATCGCTTTCGCTGTCCTTTGCGGTCTGCTCCAACCATTTCAAGATCAACTGCTTCTCCTTGGCCTGATCATCTTCAAGAAGGAATCGATCCCATATCTCACTATTTGGACTGTATCGGTGGGTTGCTTCGAGACCTTCTAACCGTTCCTGTTTGACAACTTTTGGATCAGTACCAGGTTCTGGATAGTTGTGCTCAATGATGAGACTCAGGAGTTTCCAGGTCGCGACCTCAGCCTGCCATTGGCGCAGCTCCTGAACGTCGGACGAGTTGGCGATGGCATTGGAAGACTCAACAGAGGGCAAGACGGATTGGAACACCCCATCGTCATCCCCACCCTTCTCTCTAGATGCTGCAGTGGCCATGGTCTGTATTCGGCGTCTCACGCTCTGGTCCAAGTCTCCTTTATTGTCGGCATCACTCTGCTTCTTCAGGTCCTTCACTGTAGCCTCCGCAAGATCTTTGAATTTCCCAACCATGCGTAGAGTTGTCTGATATTTCGCCTTTGCATCGTCGTTGCCGTGCGTATGCCAATGGTCTACTCGCTCCGCGAACTTCTCCACCTCTTTGCCCACTCGGTCGGCCATCGTTCGGAGAGGTTGCAGGGGATCCTCCTTCTGGGGTTGGGTCAAAGCCATGCTGCTTTGTGCTGCGGCGAACGACATCGTAGTCTGGGGTTCACGGACAGCGTAGAGATTATCGATGCAGCATTCGTGGTGATAGGGATGGGAGCTCGAGAGGCCTCAAAGAGGTGTTTATGCGAGAAGGGGTCAGTCGTAGGAGCGCCTATTCACACTCGTTCAGGTGTTCGAAGAATAAAGGCTGTTCCCGCACCGAGACTCGTGCAGAGAAGAGACGACTGGATTGCGGCACGAGGTTATTCTGTTCAAGCGGGAGTGCATCACTTTCAGTCGCAAAACAATGCAATCGCGACAAGCTGCCCTGACGCGCTAGAAGCACGGGCCCTCCTTGGCGGAGGATACAAAACTTCGCAGATTTCGCGGCTGGGAAGTTTTCTTTTCTTCTTTTTTCTCCATAATGTCTTTATAGGCAGTCATTAGAGTCTCGGTTCAAGCTGCTCAGTGTTTGTACAGGTCCTTGAGGCCTCTTGCGTGCTCACGACCGTCTTATATCAAAGTATTTCCCATAACCTGGCCGGACTTCCTTGCGGAGGTTGAAGGCTTAGATCCAAGGGGAGGTGCAACATATGGAGTTTAAATTTTGCTTTGGATTTCTAGTATCCAGAATTGCATGCGCAGATTTCGCGATGTCTAAGCTGTATCTGTATCAAGAACAGGGTACTCCTCTGCTTCGTCTATCGTACAATGCTTGTGATTCATGCCATGCCGCAACGCTGTCTATACATTTCAGGATTGGCCGAGGGTTGGGTCCTATGAGGATTCCTGGCTTCTCTGCTTCATCTTCAATCTGCGTCTCTTAGTCATCATAAATCGTGAAAGGATTGAGAGCGCAACCCCCGTCCATACACAGTACATACCTGAGAAGTGATGGCTTGGGACAGCTCACGGTGCTTGCATTGTCTCCATTCTTTTCATAGAATGCATTGCAGCATTCATACAAGGCATCAACCTGCATCTATTAGTATGATTGCTGGTTTGTATATCAATCAATTGCTCATGGGAACAAACTTGGCTCCTGCACTTCTCCTCGTTGTAATTGTTCTTCTGTATGCAATCTGACATCTTTTATCAGTACTGGGCTGGGCAGCTCCTTGGGGTAGTCATACTTTGGATTGCACACGCCCGTGGATGGCAGGGCGGATCAGTCCTCAAGTCTTCCTTCAAACCCTTTCTCACCAGTAAGCCTCAGGTTCTTGCTCTTAGTTGAAGTGACATCACAACTTGCCATGACGAATTGTTCCTGCAATGTATGTATCGATTGCTGCGCGAGGCTTGAAAGCCGATAGTAAAGTTTGGATGAGACAGAAAGACAAACGAGGTTGTGAATGAAATCCGGTAGTTAGAGAGATGGTCCTGGCTCGGTTGGACGTCTCTTCACTACTCTTACTCGTACAGACACAGACTCTCACAGTCTCACTCTTTCTCTTTCTTTCAGTGGCCAACCAAACCCCACTAGCGGCTCCCACGTCAACTCACAATCACCTCCACCGGATTGTCCTGGCCTCTGCCCTCTCACTACTCTGGACTACTCGTTGCCACCCGCGCATATAAACACCCTTCACCGCGTACCCGCGCTTGCTAAACCCTTCTTCTCCATCTCTCCACTGCCTTCCCTCTTACAGCGCGAACGGAATTACCTTACATCCGGGCCCAGCATATATTCGAAGCAACCCCAGCGCTTCTGTTAGTCTCACACCACATCCTCTAATTCTTCGCATACACTGACCAAGTCTCTGTCCAGGCCTTTCATCGGTACATCTACAGAGTCAATAGAGTCGTTTATACCACTCACGATACCCCACAACCAACACCATGTCTGAGAACGGCTCCCCGAACAATTTCCAGCAGAAGCCAGAGGACGCAGGCCCATCCGAGCACCTCAATATCAAGGTCACGGACAACAACAATGAGGTCTTCTTCAAGATCAAGCGAACCACCCAGCTGAAGAAACTGATGGATGCGTTCTGCGACCGCCAGGGCAAGAACATCCAGAGCGTGCGATTCCTGTTCGACGGCCAACGGGTGCAGCCCACCGACAACCCAGAGAGCGTACGTCCAGTCCCCTTCACTCCCCGCAGCGATCAATATCCAACTCGATCGGAACGTGCACATTGGCTAACATTGAAGCAGTTGGATATGCAGGACGGAGACACACTCGAGGTGCACCAGGAGCAGATCGGAGGTGGCTGCTAACGCGCGAGCCCTTTCTCCACTACCAACATGCTTTCCCCCCGCATGCATCACCTGTGGGCATCCGCTCGGCTCTGCGTTCGCGCGCGCGTGCTCTCTCTCGAGTGTTCCATGTTCTTTCCCCCGCCCACACCCCACCGAGTGTCGATAACGACTCTTTTCTTCCCCTTTTCACGACTGCGACGAGTGAATATATTTAGCGGACGGTAATAGGAAAGAATTCGGGCTTGTTCTTGCTTTTTTCCTCCTCCCCCCTTTTCTATCTCTCCTGGAATTGGGGGGTTTTTCAGGATCTTTCTTTCTGGCGTCCGTGGTGTCAAAGGGCTTTGGTGTCGCGACAGCAACATGCATGCCTCTTTTTCTCAAATACTTTCAATGTTAACCTTTCCGACGCCGACGATTTCGTGGGGCGGTTACCGTTCCTCGGAGTTCGAGATCTTGCATACGACTGTAGTGGCCCTTCACAATGATAGTGACTTTCTCAATCATGGCAACCTTCCCAAACTGCAGTGACTTTCCTTGTTCCCCGCTCAGTGTCCCATTACGACGATCATGTTCCGTGTGCCATTCTTCGTGAATATATGGTATTTCCTACTTTCTCTTCCACTATGTACGTGTTTCTAGCCCACGTATAACCAGCACGACGAATATGTGGGGCCCACGTCGAGCTCTATGCAAACACAAAAACTATAAATACACCCCTCTCCAAAAGAAACACAGAAAAGTACAAAATGATTCTCGTGAGCGTTCATCAGCAACGACAAGATCCCCGCCGCCATCATAACCCAAACACCTTCCCTTCCCAACCCCCAGAATCAGCGATCACCGCAAGTAAGATCAGGGCCAGGAGAGAGAGAGAGAGAGAGAGAGAGAGGTAGAGTAAGCAGGTAATCAGTCCTCCCAAATCGCCCGCTTCCTCTCCTCCGCGACCTCCCTCTCCCTCTTCTCCCTCCCCCTCTCCTCATCCCTCCTCTTCCTCTCCTTCTCCCTCATCGCCTTGTCGAACTCCCTCTCCTCCTCCGTCCGCCGTGGGGCCCGCACCCCCAGCGCCCCCGCGATCAACCGCCCCGCCACCGCCGTCGTCTTCTCAGGCCTCTTCATCGGACCACCATTGCCCCCGCCCCCGCCCCCGCGACTCGACGCCTGGCTCCCGAAGGGCGTGTTATCCGGATACTCGAAAGGTTTTGGCGTCGGCGAGGCGGGCGTGGGCGGCGGTGGACCCGGGGTTTCGACCGATGTGGACGTATTTATGGCGGACAGGCCGGTGTCTTTGGAGTTGGAGGATGTGGAGGTGGTGGTGGTGGTACTTAAGCCGGGGGGGTTCGCCGCCTCGGTCTCGGTGTCGCTGCCGGACGAGACGTCGTCGTCCCAGCTGTCGGCTACGGGCTTGGATTTCGGCTTCGCTTTCGGCTTGGAGTTGGGGGATATTTTGAGGGAGGAGAGGGTCGAGACGACTTCTGTTGGGGGAAGAAGAGGTTTCGGTGAGCTTTTGTGGATGGTGGTTTGGGGGTTGGGTTTGGCAGGGGAGGGGAGGGGGGTTTGGCATGGGGAATTGCGGGATTGATGTTGGTTTGTTTGATTGTGGGAGCTTACCTGCTTCTGAAGGCGTTGCGTGTGCCATTGTGATATTAATGATTGTTCGTTGCTCGGTAGGTAGATACCCGTAGGTATGTTGTATACGGGGTGGAGGGAGTTCGGATTTTGCGGGGTAGTTCAAGGGTAGGTTGATGGAGCTTCGAATCTCCAACTTTTTGTTCAAAGAGCGGCGAAAGCTATGCGCTAGGCAGGGCTGAAAGAAACAGTAGAGTTCTTTTCAAAGATGTAGCGTAAAACGAGGGGGCTGGTATATTTATGATTTTCAAACGAGAGAAAGTTTGGTTGTTGGGAATTGAGAAGGATGGGTTGGGAAGCTGTAGTGTGTGCTTATGGTTGGTCAACGCGAAGGTCTCTCTGTTTAAGTATTACGAGGTAGACAACTCGTAATGTTTAGGTATGGAATCTTACTCGTCGTCAAATTATCTTCGCTTTATTATGGAGTGGATCGATTTATTCGAGCAAGGGGCCCTGTCCCACTATATATACACGTTGTGAAAAAGGACTAGAACACCAATAGTCTTTAAGGTATAGCACTATTCAAGAAGATCAGGAAGATCAAGAAGACAGATCAGTCTCTAAATTGGGAGGGTATCCATCCATCATTGACCATGTAGGTGTAAGTGGTGGTGGTAATTAGCGGATGGATGATGTGGGGGAACGGACGTTGAAACCAAGACGTCACCGTCACTGTCCGCTCTCAGCTCAAGACCTGCATTCGACTACTCTCCACAAGACAATTCGTACGGCCGACCTTCTATTCCAGGGTCAAGGTCCTTTCCCCCTTTTTTGCGTGCACACGTATGCGGAATTCTAGAATGTCTTTATAGATAGAAATCTGTGGGGATGGGTGACGCAAACTACTAGTAGCTGTTCAACACTTTGACCAGGGAATGGCGAGATCTTGCGGGCCCCCAGTCAATTACATTGGAGCCAACAATACAAAAGAACTTATTATGTGTACAATAACTAACACGGTGGATATACTCCCTCTGCGTACCTGGTACATAAGTTAGTTAGTTGTGTATTCTAATTCCGTTCGGCGAAAGAAGGATAGCCAAGCCAGGTCTCCCGAGGTCGGATGCGTCTGTCTTTAGGAGCAATCGATTTTAATAAGTAAAATGCATAGCCTAGGGTAAATTAAATTACAATGGAGTCACGAGGAGCACGATTGATTACTATTCACTTGTGGGAAAAGCAGTTGTTACTGTGTAGCTGACCTATTTTCCTATGGTGAGTAGGCGGGTATGTGTAGGTGGAGGGAGGGAGAGGGGTACGTTCGGTTACTTGCCATAGCTCGAGTCGGCTGTTTACTTTGGACCTGCTGAGACACAAAACCATGACAACTGCCCGGTCTCATTGCCATTATTGAGCTCCTAGATATCTATATTTCGCATGTACCTTTGGAATTTCTCGTACATAAAGTCAATTGGGTGACTTCGAAGCTCTGGAAGCTGTTTGAAGTCCATGGTACGATACGAATCAGCTTGTGTATAGACCAATAGACCTCGTCGTTTCCTACTCCCACCCCACAGTAGGGTCGTTACTTCACGAAGATATACTTCACAATGCTTCCTCATCGCTCGCGGTGTCTGAGCAAGAAACTTCGCTACCCATGTCCCAACTCCCGACTCACCTACGCCCCATTCTCCTCTTCCGCCAGGCGCAATGGCTACGACGACACAATAGCCAACCTCAAGATCGGCAAAGACACACGTGTGATATTCCAAGGCTTCACCGGCAAGCTCGCCACAGCCAACGCAAAAGAGTCGATAGAATGGGGCACCAACGTGGTGGGCGGCGTCAAGCCAGGAGGCTCGGGCGAACATCTCGGTCTGCCCGTCTTGCCTTCGGTTCGAGCAGCAATGGAGCAATTGAAGCCAGACGCGACGGGTATCTATGTTGCAGCACACCAGGCACCCGCGGCCATTGAGGAAGCAATCGAGGCGGAAGTCCCGCTTATCGTTGCTGTAGCGGAGCATATCCCAATACATGATATCATGAGGGTGAGCAAATCGGACCATTGACTTATACCTAGACATGATGATTAAGTCCTAGGACAGATACACTCCATGCTTCAGACACAGTCAAAGTCTCGATTGGTTGGGGCAAACGCTCCTGGCATCATCTCCGCCATTGGCCGCTGCAGAATCGGATTCCAACCTCTGCCCACATTCTCGCCAGGCCATGTTGGAATTGTAGCGAAGTCAGGAACACTTTCCTACGAGACAGTGGGCTCTCTGACACGTTCGGGCGTGGGTCAGAGCTTGTGTATCGCAGTGGGAGGCGATGTGATTGCAGGGACCAGTTTCGTCGATGCATTGAAGGTCTTCGAGCATGACACTGACACAGAGGGCATAATCATTGTTGGAGAGCTTGGTGGTACATCAGAAGAGGAGGCGGCAGATTGGATCAGGGATTATAAGAAGAGAACCAAGGACCCGAAGTAAGTCTTCCCTATGGCATTAATCATCTCGGAGCGAGACTGACTCTTCCAGACCCATAGCTGCAGTCATAGGCGGCTTCCAAGCAGCACCAGGTCGGGTCATGGGCCACGCAGGTGCATGGACAGGACTTGGAGAGGGTACTTCGGAGTCGAAGTGGAAGGCTTTGTCGGACGCGGGAGTCACGATGGTTGACCACCCGGCCAAGTTTGGCGGAGTAATGAAGGAGATCCTGGCTCAATCTGGCCGAGATGTCAGGAAGATTGTAGGAGATCACTCTCAAACTTGTAGCACCATGCGACATACTGATATGATCCAGGAACGGTCCGCAGCTCAGGCTCAACAACGTCGCTCATATCATACTTCACGCAGTGCATCACGACCCACTGTCCCACCATCTTCCAGTATCTCCACCACCTACCATCAGAAACGTTCCCTACATCTATCACCCGAACAGTCCAAAGAACTCCTAAAATCATACAACATCGAGCTTACCGCACCGCCAGCGGACACAGAAAACACACACTTTGTCGGCATAGACGTAGCCCGCGGCGCCCGCTCCCCAAGCATCATCGCGGCGCCCACATCCTCTCCATCCCAACTCTCCCACCGCGTACGCCGCTTCCCCTTCGACTACCGCACCGGTCCGACCCAAGAAACCATCTCCGCAGCGATATCGTACCTCCAACTCGACGCGGCAGCCCCAAAGACCAAAGCCCAAACCGCCTCACTGATCACCAACCT
Organism: Aaosphaeria arxii CBS 175.79; assembly: GCF_010015735.1. NCBI lineage: Eukaryota > Fungi > Ascomycota > Dothideomycetes > Pleosporales > Aaosphaeria > Aaosphaeria arxii. Next base: position 397,124 of record NW_022983485.1, read on the forward strand.
CTGGACCCTCTACACCGCCAAAGAAGCCATCACCGCGACCGTCTCCCTCGCCCCCTCCCCCTCACAAGACACCCTCCAGATCTGGAACCCCTACCTCTTCTTCGACGACGCGGCCTTCAAATCCAACAACCGGCACGCCGACCTCCACGCCCTCCGCGACACCTCCACCCTGCACCCCACCTCCCTCGAAGCCGAAGCCTCCGGCATCGTCTTCATCCCGCTCGCCTCCCCCAGCACCACCACCGCCTCCTCCCCACCGCGCAACAACCTCATCGGCACCCTCGTCAACGGCGCGGGCCTCGCAATGAACACCAACGACGTGCTGTCCCTCCGCCTCTCCCCCACCACCACCTCCGCAAACTTCCTCGACACCGGCGGAAAAGCGACATCCCAAACCATCTCGACCTCCTTCAAGCTGATCCTGCAGGACCCGCGCGTCGCCGTCGTGTTCGTTAACATCTTCGGCGGCCTCACGCTCGGCGACATGATCGCCGAGGGCATCATCCTCGCGTTCAAGGAGGTCGGCGTCGACAAGCCGGTCGTCGTGAGGATCAAGGGGACGAACGAGGAGGAGGGTAGGAGGATTCTGCAGGAGGCGAGGCTCCCGATTGTGGCGTTTGATGACTTTGAGGAGGCGGTGAGGGAGGTGGGGAGGTTGGCGGGTGTTGCTAGTGATGGGAAGGAGATATGATGGGAAGATGTGTGTGGAGGGTATATCGCGTTGGGGTGGGAGGTTGTTATCACATAGCATTCATTGATAGAATATCGAGACTATATCACTATATCACTACATCAGCTTTACCTGGCATCATGCACAGGTCATATCCACCTGAAAACAACAACGCCCCATGTGTAAAAGACCACCACATTCGTCTTGTCTCGCCTTCCAAAGAGGGTTGAAGATACGATTCCGATCGCACAAACGAACGGTTATGAAACTCTGACATTACTGTTAAGCACTAACAACGTACTATCCATCCCCTACCCCCTGAGCTCCCGGCCAGACCAAAAGAAGAGAAGAGAAGATTAAGAAAGAGTAGAAGAGAAGTAAAAGCGGTCTCGAAAGTCCGTGGACTCAAGGTTGAAAGGTTGGTTAAACGAATAGAAGTTTAAGATACTGGAGAATACGGATGGATGAGAGTTTCTGTGATCATGATAGTAGTGATGATGTAGTGCGTGGTTGTAGTGTTGTGAAGGTGGTGGATAGATGATGACGGGGATGGAAGGGATTGGAATTAAATATCTACTTTCGTGTTTCCGAGATGGATTTTTTGGTGATATGGGTAATGGCAGGGTTTCATGAGAAGTGATAGTGCACGTTTGGTTCGCAAGACGGAGGACGGGATGGGAACGAGGTCAAAAAGGGTGTGGTAAGGTAAGGTAGTAAGGTGACCAGGCAAAACAAGTGCTATTTCATAAACGCCATTTGGGAGGGGTGGGGATGGAATGATTTTAGAGAGGAAATGGAAGATACAAAAAAACCACAATCCATTGCGCCGTATACCTAGGCGGATGTAAATGGAGGGAGGTCAAGATCGTAAGATCGAAATAAAAGGTGTAGTGGTATCGGTTAAAAGACAGAAAAGAGGGGGAAATGTATCCAGTGACGAGCCGCATAAGAGAAAAAGAGACATTTCAGATCATAGAAGCGTACGAGCGTTGTTATCGGCTCTTTGCGCTTATATGAAGTATTGAACAGCGGCACTAAACAGAGTTAGCAAATTGCGATGCCATCGTTAAAGAATCATCTAACTTACCCAATGGCGGTCATGACTCCTAGTCCAATAAAAGCCTTGACTGTCACCTTTTCTTTCTTCAATCGCTGCTCTGTTGTGTACGTCCTGGCCTGCTTTGCCGGTCGGTCCTCAGCGGCCTCTTCTGTCTCGTTGTCATCCTTCGAGAGATCCTTGGCCTTCCTCTTGCTCGATTTAATAGGCTCCACGCCAGAGCTCTGTGCATCGAGCTCTCGTGCTTCCTCAACCATGCGCTTAGCCTCCTCGATCATTTTGGCAGGGTCTTCCGGAGTGGAAAGCTCGGGATGATCAGCGGGAACATCGATCTTGACATTGGTCGTTGTGGTCTCCACGTCGCCATCCTGCTCAACCGTCTCTTGAATCTCGATTCGGACCGTCTCAGGCTCTCTGGCCTCGATGTCCTTGACCTCGCCCTCCTTAGCCACATCCTCGTTGACCGACTCAGACGCAGTGGACTCGGCAGGCGCGGTACCGTTTTCGATGACCCTCTGGAGGGCGCTCGTTGCGGATAGTGCTTTTGCAGTCTCGAGAATCTCCTCCCCATTGACCGACTCCGGCTTCGCGGCACTTCGTGTGGTGCGCGCCTTGCGAGGACTTGCGATCTTGCGACCAGGCGTGGCAATCTTGCTGGGGGAAGCCGATCGCGTAGACCTTGCGCGGGTAGAACGAAGGGCGGAGCTTGGAGGAAGAACAACGGGATGGACGGCCTTTTCGATGTCGAACCTCGGCGGGACCTGGATGTGGGTGTTATCACGGTCCTTGGATCCCTTCTCGATGGTGCTTGGATCTAGCAGTGCGACAATCCAACGGCGCATGCCATAGTCTTCGGACAACGCGAGTGCTTCAAGAAATACGACGTTAGCCTGGTTCGATGCGAATGGAAGTCGTTGGCAAATTTACCTTCTTCTGGAGCAATCCAGACGCTACCCGCAACCTCCTCATCTCCTGCGGAAGGAAATGTTTTCTGGAACTTGCGCTCCGCCTCCTCTTCTGCTAGGGAAGCCCACGGGAAGGCGGCTTTGAACATGCCTGTCGCGCTGATGTAACCATCGCTGCTCCGTCGCTGTGTCGCGTCAGTCGATTCAATGTCTTGCGAAATCGCCACGATTCAATTGCGTACCATCAGGAAGTAAGACTCGGGATATGAGGTCGCGTTCTTCAGTGTAAAGATGCCGGAGCCGCCCAAGTCCTTGGGGAGGGGCACTCGGAGATGGGCATAGTCGAACGTACCCAAGTGCTCTGACTTGGTCGCGTTGGAAACCCCGACAGCGCCGGATTTGACGGCCAGGTTTGTCTGTCCCAGTCGGCGTCTCTCGACGAGTATTTCATCTGAAAAGAAATGTCAGCGGGTGCGCGCTCTCGATGACGGATGCTCATAGCTGCCTCGCGTCGCGGCTAGCTGATGCGCGCGGTGGTACGTACGGGAAGGCGAATGCTCGGCTTCGACGAGGTCGTTGTGCCTCTCGGGGAGCGGTCTTTTCGCAACCATATTGAGAACGTGACTGTATTATTAAGACGAAGTACAACAATTAGATAGAGATGAAGCGCGCAGCGCAAAGGGAGGATGCAAGATGGATGGCGACGGGAATGTGGCTTCGAGCGCGCAGTTAGGTAGTACCAGAGGGTAAGCTCCGATTGTGGTTTCGCGCCGTGGAGCGGATTGGCAACTTGGAACACACAGCGAAGTGGAAGTTGCGAGAGTAGAGGAGGGATGTGTTGATGCGACGATGCAGATGATTGCGCAGAACACACAAGAGCGCGACTGGAATGTCGTGAAGATGGAGGGGGAGGAAGTTTAAGTGGTGGTAAAGAGAGGAGGAGGTGGACAGGGCAAAGTTCGCGCGCGCAGCTGGCCTGGGGACCATGGACTATGTACCCTACCCTACCCTACCCTACAGTACCCTACAGGCCACACCTGGTAACGCTCCGTACCTATGAACTATGACCTATGGCCTATCCGACTAATTATGGGACTTAGTACATACTACACAGGTAATTAATCTTAAATCTTTACTCGACACTTGTAGTAATAAGTAATACTAATTGATTACTGTACAAGTAAGTTTGCTCGAGAGTGCCACGGGGGGAAGGATTGCTCTTCTCATCTCTTCCTCCTCCTATCCAACGAGGGCACGGGATGGGGTACCGTAACGCCCGCCGTAACCCGTACAAGTAACTTGCAGGGCTCACCACCACGCCAAGACGTACACGGTATTCGGATGGCTGACTTCCCCAGATCCCTTTTCCTGCTCTCGAGAGAATCCCTTCCAGTAAGCGGAATTAACGACATTACCCTTTCGGGCTTTCATTCAATATCAGTACCGTTCGTGATTCGTCAACCTCAGTCTGGGTTTTCTTTTTTTTTCTTCTCCATCCTTTTCGCCAGCGCAGAACTGTCCAAGAACAACAGTTCTGATGCCGGGATATCCAAAGCGGTTAGTGCACTTCGCGCCCATTGCACGCGAAAAGAGTACCCCGTCACCCCGTCCATCCCTCTCCTACTCATGGCCCCCTTGCGCAGCGCGTCCGATAATGCAGTGCGAACATCGATCAGTGACATCGGGTCAAGGTTTTCATCAAATGTCTTGACAGCCTTCTACAAATCCACATCCACTCCGCATGATGAGAAGAGTGCAAGTAAACAAGGTGACATGCCTCTACCTGTCTGTAACTGGGTACACAGTACATGCGACAAAGTATAGGGACTACTTCAGGGGCAAACCCGCACTCTACCAGATACCTATTAGCTAGGTACCTAGGTAGCTTTCCTTCAGTACTAAGTGCCAAATGGAATTAGGCGAGAGACTTTTTTATCAACCGGTAAATCGGACCTAAACAATAATTGTTCGAGCGCGCTTCCTACTCGTACAAAAAGGAAGCTGGTTTGTTTATGTATTTTATGCTTGGTAGATGAACACTGCTGGTATGTAACTTGTACTTGTACTTGTACTGCGGGGCTCGGTCAATATTCGGCATCTCCATCTCCATCTCCAATAATTTGTAGGTAGTTACAGTTCAAAGCAGGTTCTCCAAACACCCTCGAGGCCTCGAACATGCAGCAAAACACCTTTTAGAATCTTTTAGTAGCCTCTAGCATCATTAATTAATTGGCTTTCATAGTAATAGTGGCAAGGGGCCAGCGGGTGACGTGGATCATGCTATCCCAAAATGGCTGCCCTCAAGTGCCTTTTCGAATCGTGGAAGGGAAGCGGGCTCTAACACATTCCGTCTCAGGAACTCACCAATCAGGCACCGTCACGCTATGGAGGGGCGGTGAATGGATCCCATTGCCCCGCCGTCGTACTGCTGCTGACCTGCTTCCTGCTGCTTTACTTCTCAATTCCTTTGACAACTTCTTTCTCTCAATCTTTATTACCCATTTCTGATATTGTCAATCAATCAAAATCACCTCTGCACTTCCAGAGGTTCTTGATATCCATATCCAATATACCTTTCCTGCACCATTACCCCACAAACCTTCACGTAGTCCAACATGTCTGGCGCCGCTCACCCTGATGATGAGCTCACCCCCGAGCAGACCGCCGGATTCAAGGTCGGCGAGAAGAAGACAATCGACGAGTATCAGCAGCTTGGTAAGTCAATCTCTTCAGTACCATCGTTTCTGCCAAACACGTCGCTACCTTCACTACCATATCGTCCATGTCCTTCACCATGTAATTGACCTCCACCCTGTAGACCAGAACGATGAGTCCCTCCGCAAGTGGAAAGAGTCACTCGGCCTCGGAACTGGAAAGAGCATTTCCGACCCCAACGACCCCCGCAAATGCATCATCGAATCGCTCGGCTTGGAGGTTGAGGGACGACCGGATATCATAATCGACTTGAAGTCGCCCGGCGCAGTCGAAACACTCAAGGACAAGCCATTCGTGATCAAGGAGGGCGCGGAGTTCCGCATGAAGGTCCATTTCAAGGTCCAGCACCAGATCTTGTCTGGATTGAAGTACCTCCAGGTCGTCAAGCGTGGTCCCATAAGCAGCAAGCACCAGGAGATGCTTGTAAGTGCACCGTACTTTAGCAATTGCGTCTGGCCATGTTGCTAACACTTCAAAGGGTTCATATGGTCCCAGCACAGAGGAGAAGCCTTTCTACGAGAAGAAGTGTAAGGAGAACTATACAATTTTTTGGATATACCGAAACTGACCTTCACAGTCGAACCCGATACTGCCCCATCCGGCATGCTCGCACGTGGTCACTACAACGCTACATCCAAGTTCGTCGACGACGACAACGAGACGCATCTCAAGTTCGAATGGTCGTTCGACATCAAGAAGGACTGGAAATAGATGGCAGCGGTGTGAACGGTGAGAGACAGACGAGGGTTATCATAACCGGGGGAAGCATATGATTGATTCAAAAAGCTTGGAGACAGCACGAATAGAACGCAAGGAAACGGCCTGAAAATGACGAACTGGACAGCTGCCAAATGGCAGAATGACATGATGTGTAGGTTTTCACCTCACAATACTTGATTGGAATCTGAATTCTTTTCTTCCACCCATCACCTGAACGTGCACCATCTTCTACGCTTCGTTTCCATTTCTTTCTCATGCGAGTTTCTGCTGAAATCGAAACCACCTTGCTGCGACCCGCTTGACTTTTACCGTCCGACCCGCCCAGAGACGCTCACTTCCACCCGAGCCGAACCGTCTTGCTGACACGTTGAGGATCGGTACTTCCTCTTCCCATGGATCATGATTGTCACGCGTAAAAGAACTTTGCTCCGTGCCTTCTTCCACCGTAGCAAGCGATTCTAACCCTTCCATCTGGTCCATCTCATCATCTCCATGCATTCGAATACACTCCACCACCAACAGCTTCGCAACGCCTTCTCTGGAAGCTGCTTCAGCGGCAGCAGCAAAAGTCCTAGACAATCCCTGCGCGGAATACAACGGCGTGTGAATGTGCAAAGTCAATGGATTCACAACTATGATTCTCGCATTTGCCCCCGTGCTCTCAGGCCGGAAAACTCCTCTGCCTTCTTCAAGTTGCAGTCCTGTCAAGTATGCTAGCAGATGTTGCACAGTGGCACAGAAAACGACTTTGATATGTTTGGCGGTGAGAAGATTTTGCAGTGTAGGTACCGTCAGCCGTCGAAGTGCTTCTATTTCTTTTGCTTCTTCGGGTTGCTGCTCCGTCAATGCTTGGGAAAGTGTGCCTAGGAAAGCTTCCCGAGTGGAACATATGATCAGGATCGTGACGCCGGAGTCAGGCTGGGTATCGGCAACATGACACAGGAATTCAGGTAGAGTCAATGGAGGAAGTATGATGTTCTTGGTGGACATTTGGGAGTTTTTTGGATGTTGATGGGTTCCATATGGAGAGTAGGTGCATATAAGATCCTGCCTGGTATGATTTCCGCGCGATACTTTTGGACGGTTGATCTGATCGTTCAGTAATGTCGGTAGGGCGAAGGTGTATTCCGTACAGTCACATGCATTTGAGATGTGTATGATGGTATAGATGTCGACAATTAGTTGAATGAAGGACGAGTACAAGTAAGCTCCTCGCGTGCTAGCTAGCTCTCGGGCCAGGTTCCCCGTTCGTAGGCAAAGGCAGAACTACCCCACCAGGGCCACCAGTAACCACACCCATCAACGCCCAAACCCACAACAGGCACACCGAAGCATCATGCATGTTCAGCACAAATCGTCTTCCCAACCTTGATCAGACTCTGCATAATCCAAAAGCCCGCTTGCAAGCTCCTTCCCGTACCCGAGTGCCCCCCGGGACCACCACCGGCTCACCATGGAGTCGATATCTCGCATTTCTAGCATGCTTGAATCCGGTACGCATAGCATCGTCATCCTCGCCGCGATCCCTCTATTGAGTCTCTACGGCCGCTCTGTCTGCCCCTTGGAGCGCTCACTTCCCTCCTCTCCCTCTGCTATCCTTTCCCACAATGCATCCTAGTAATTATGCTCATTGGAGTCTCACCACAGCGCGCGACCTGACCCTCGAAGCCGCCCGCGATGCCAGCGCCGCTAGACGAACATCCACAAAGATCCTGCCTTCGGGCCAGCTCAAGAAGCTGCTCGACAGCCGTTCGGAACGCGATGTTTTGGAAGGACTCAAAAGGGTTGTGACGGTATGACATCGGCTCCCCAAAATACAATTGGGCTACATGCTCGTGCTTCTGCGCTCTGCGCACACCTGGCGCATCAATTAGCATATTCGTGCAAGACCTGGAGCAGTACTGATACCCCGACAGATGTCATATCGACAGCCTCCTTCCCAGACTCTACCATTCTTCACCCACGTAATCAAGAATATTGCGTCGCCATCTTTACCTATCAAGAAGCTCGTTTACATATATCTCCTCCAACATGCGGAACACGAACCCGATACCGCCCTACTCTCGATCAACACCATCCAGAAGTCTCTCACCGACTCTAATCCGCAATTGCGTGCGCTCGCACTTCGCGTCATGTCTGGGATCCGAGTACCCGTCATCAGTCAGATTGTCAGTTTGGGCATAAAGCGAGGGGCAGGCGACATGTCGCCATATGTAAGAAGAGCAGCAGCGTTGGCTATACCGAAGTGCTACAGTTTGGACCCCACCACAGAACCTCAACTATTGGAATACCTCTCCACGCTTCTTGGGGATAAACAATACTTTGTGACCGGGGCAGCGGTGGCTGCTTTCTTGGAGATATGCCCCGATCGATTGGACCTTATACATCCTCATTATCGATCACTTGTGCGGAAATTGGTCGACATGGATGAGTGGGGGCAGTTGGCTACTCTTCGACTTATGATGGTTTATGCACGGAAATGTTTCCCCAGGCGGACGAAGAAGGTTAAGAAGACGGCAGCCAACAACACTGGAGCCAAAACGACGAAGACTACGAAAGGATTTTACGACACCGATAGCGATTCAGATGAACCCCAGGATCAGGAGTTTGAGGAAATTTTGGTACTGGATCCGGACCTTGAATTACTCCTGAAATCGTGTCAATCGTTACTTCAGTCAAGGAATGCTGCCGTCATTATCGCCGTTGCAAGAGCATATCTTTACCTTGGAAACGAAGCCTACTTGCAGACCGCGATTGGACCTCTTATCTCCTTGTTGCGGTCCGCTGCCGACGTCCAACATATAGCCCTTTACAACATCGTCCAGGTGTGCCTTTCGTACCCAGCATCGTTTGTGAACTATTATACCCATTTCCTCGTGCGATCTACCGACGCTCCGCATATATGGCGTCTGAAACTGGAACTTCTTACCCTCATTTTCCCCTTCGCTCCGCCGCGCGTGCAAAGTCTTATTCTAGCCGAGCTGAGCCACTTTTCGCATTCTGGGAGTCTGGATATCGGATTGGTAAAAGAGGCCGTTCGAGCAATTGGACGATGCTCCCAGAGCAGTGCCACGAGCCCTCAAACTTCTGCTAGATGCTTGAGGCTGCTACTCGCACACATTGGATCTGCAGACGCACACTTGGTCGCAGAGAGCTTGGAAGTGATACGGCATCTCATCCAGCGAGACCCGGACAACCACCGCACGACAGTCGTGCGCTTGGCAAAGCATTTGGACGCTGCCACCAGCCCCCAGGCTCGAGCCAGCATAATCTGGTTGGTAGGAGAATTCGCCGGCATCGACCCTGAGAACAACATCGCCGCCGACGTGCTACGCATTCTCGTCAAGGGCTTCGCCGACGAAGCCGAGCCCGCAAAACTTCAAATCGTCCTCCTCGCCGCAAAAGTGTACATCCACCACCTGAACGCCAACCCGCCCCCCGAAGCGCCCTCCAAACCCCAACAGACCTCCACCACCACCCCATCCTCCCTGCTAGAAGGTTACGAAGAAGACTCAGGCGGCTTCCGCGACTCCCACCTCGACTCTCAACCACCACCACCCGAGGACCCCTCCCCCGAAACCCCCCACCCAATCGAATCCCTCTACCGCTACGTCCTCCTCCTAACCCGCTACGACACATCCTACGACATCCGCGACCGCGCGCGCGTCTACAAAGCCCTGCTCGCAACGCCGTCCTCCACGCAACTCGCCTCGCTCCTCCTCCTCGCGCCCAAACCCGTCCCGCACGCCCCGAGCCCCTCCGAAGCGAGAAAGGGCTTCGTGCTCGGCAGCTCGAGCCTGGTGATCGGCGACGAAGGCGGCGTCGGCGGGCTCAGGGGCTACGAAGACCTACCCGCTTGGGTGAAGGACGGAAGCGAACCCGATCCCCGGCTCAGGGAGGAGAGTAAGGCGTCCTCGTCGTCCTCGTCATTGTACGAAGGCGGTGGTGGGGGGAGGACGCTCACGGCGGCGGAGCAACTCGATGCCGCGAGGAGTGGGAGGACGCCTGAGTTGTCGCCTACGCCTCCCCCTGCGACGGCGTCCGGTGGAAGGGGGTTGAATGGTGCGGGAGCCGCGCCGGCGGCAGGGAATGGGAAGGAGAAGACGTTGGATGAGTGGTTGGCTGAGGAGAGTGCGGAGGAGAGCAGTGAAGAGGAAGAGACGGATGATGAGGAGGAGTATGAGACTGATAGCGAGGAAGAGGAGGAGACGGACAGTGATGACGGAGATGAGAATCAGAGGCTTGTTAGGTAGATACACTCGGTTCTCATGATGTGAAATGAAATGAAATGAACAAAATTGATGGGGTTGTATGATCATATGTTGATATTTATAGCTCGTGTACCAACTATGTCACATCTGCAGATATCACACACATGTTCACACCCATGTGTGGATAACGAATGAACCCGGAAATCAATACAACTACGCTCAATGTTACCATTACCCAACGCCGAACTATGCCTCACCATGTAGTCTACGCTCATGGAATATAATATATGAAAGTGTACATCATAATACGCAAATCGAACCAACAAACCCCGGCGAGACCCACCAAGTAAAGAGAAAAGAAAACCAAGACCTACGTGCTTAGGATTATTTTTTGGGACACAGGATGTTTGCATCGTTGATCAGAGGCTGGGGGTGATGTGGCCACGGTCGAGATGACGCGGAAGCTGAGATTGTAGGTACAGATCGTCGAGTGTGATGAGTGATCGCGTGGTGTTCGATGGGGCTGGGAATCACGCAAATGAGAGAGAAAAGGAGAAAGAAAGAGGGAATGTGAAGGTGAGACGATAGTGGCTGGCGACGTAGAAGAGCCATAGACTGTGAAATGACGAATGTAGCAATAGAAATTGATATGTATTCAAATTGATATAGCAAATAGAAAGAAGTTGTCCATAGCAGATGGAAAGAAAATTGCCATGCCAGAGCCAGAGAAAGAATCGTAAGGCTAATAAAACGAAAAATATGGAAAAATTGTGCATCATATAATGTTCACAATTAAATATTCCGACTGCAATAATTGGATGATATGACCTCCATATCCGTATGAAATACCGTACCCATAACGCCTTGGAAATCAATTCTGATGATATATCGCTAAATTGTTAAGATTGGTGGCTGAACCCTGAAAATTGGTAGATAGGAAACATGTTGGATCTCCTCACTTTGTAAATGTTGAAAATAATGTTATGTCTCTCGATGCTGGCAGACCCAACTCGCTAGCACTACGACAATCAGCGGCGGCCATAAGCAGCATCGATCGGAGATCGCCTCTTGCGCTTGAAGGTCTCATCTTGCTGGCGTATACCCTCGTCGTTGGTATCGGACTCATAGCTTCGCTTTCTGGAGATTGGGGTATCGTTTCGCACAGTTTGTGATGCTGCAGCTGAGGATTTTGAACCCTCGATCTGCGGACTATCACTGGAATTTGAACTAGCCAATGTTACATCACTACGCTCTAATCTTGCCGAGCCGTTTGGATGCTCGTGCACGCTCTCAGCCGCCCCAGGACCAGAATTTCCCAGTCTTTGAGGGTGCCCTTGATCTGATGATGGGGTTGCAGAAGGGGGAGCGGGAAGAGCTGTATGCTCGGTTTTAACAACGGCTCTGTACGCTTGTAAGCCAAATCCTATGAGGGCCTACGATGCACTTACTGTTGAGAGGGAGATATTTGAGATGTCTCTTCGGAGACAATGGTGCTGTTCTGCACAAGAGGGAAAGGGAATGCTTTATGTTCGTCTGTAATTGGCTTGGGGGAGCCTGTGACACCAAGCATCGCGAGAATATCTTCTTGTTTCTGGCTTCGCAATGATTCTGACTGCATAGCAAGCCGAGGCTTGGATTGGCTTCCTCGACTGGTTAGCATTTGTTCGAGATTATCCATGACGTTCCATGTCGAATCTTGCATGATCTCGTCATTCCCGCTTGTACCCTCGTCAAGAGCTTCGTCCATCCGATCGCATTGAGCAATGCACGCATCCACAGTAATCAGTTTCATATCTTTGCTGTCGGGGAATACCACAAAAACTGGATCATCTTTGATCTCGTTCCAGTAGTCCGTCTGTCGGATGTTCAAGAATGCTTCATGAGAATTTTCAATCGTGAAATAGATGGAGACCGACTCCCCATTATCAAGCTTCTCGGCAGGGGGTTTCAGAGCTTGCTCTTCAGCTTCTTCAAAAGTTGCTGGCAGAGCGCGTGTAACTTGTTTTGCAGGTCTCCAGATTATAACCCCAAGACTTAAACTTGGATCGACTGGTTCATTGCTTTTTGGCCAAATGGCGCCGTCGAAATCGAAGTCCCAATCGTCCCATGCAAGATAGAGCTGAGGCTTTTCATTCTCTTCGTTTGAGCCACTAGTTGGTTGAGCTTGCACAGGGGAACTATGAGACGTATTGGGTTGTGACGTTACTAGCGTAGTTGCAGTTTGGGAATCTTTTCTTTTTGCAGGCGCTGCTTGGTTGCCATACGCATTAAATTGGTCATGAGGTCCCTGCCCATAAGATACTTGGTTATTGTTGTTCCAATTCTGATGTGCACCATACGGAGGCTGGCTGCCAGACTGGTGTGCATATCCAGAATAGCCGTTCTGGGATGGAGAATACCCTTGGCTTCCTTGGTAACTGTAGCCATGCGGGTAGCCTTGCGTAGGATAGCCTTGTTGGCTGTTTTGATGGGACTGTACCTGTGGAGCCACCGATTGAGGATAGGCAGAATGCTGCGAATAGTTTTGCTGTGGACCGGAACTTTGGGAATGATAGCTTGGGCCAGATATATGGTTAGAAGGTGGATAGCCTTGATATGGATGACCAGGGGGAGGTGGCAGTGGCGGAGTCCCGTTAATATGACCATACGACTGCTGAGGTTGCTGGAATTGATTCTGATGCCGAGATCCATAAGACCGTTGTGGCTGATTCGGCCCACGATAACCAGGCGGGGGTGGATATTTGGTTATGACAGGATTGCCTTTCTTCTTGGGGGGCCTGCTCGCTCATTAGTATACTTGAGACGAATCATACCCATTATAATGCACTAGTTAGACCCAGAGACGTACCGTCTTTCTGATGGTCTGTATTGGGGAGGGCCATGCTGGAATTGCATGGGGTGTTGGCCATGGTTTGATGGCTGGCCATGATGTGGATGTGAATGGGGTTGATACGGCTGTCCTTGGGCATACGGATGTGTTTGATATGGCGCGACTCCTGTGGACGGTCCACTCCACGACATGTCAACTTATTGTCGGTTCAATCGATAGTCCATGCATCCAGTCCTAAGACCGCTGACGTGGTCGGAGCAATACAATATCAGCACGATTTATTCCTACCGGAGGTGTAGCTGATGGGTTGGCTTCTTTGGTGGATCCTAGGTAATACTCCTTGGTGGTGTATTGAAGACTTCTTAGTTGAAGTTAAATTATGTCTTCATTTGTCCTTTTGGTTTGGCGGTTGAATCTTTTCAAATAACAGAGCAAATAACAAAAGAAATCAGATGTATGACTGGAAATAGAGACGGAGGAAAACCAGATGAATCGAGACAGGGTCGATGGGCGGGCTTAGATGCGCTGGTGCTGATATGAGGGGGAAGCAGCCATGCAACTTATTGAAGAAGAGACTTGATGGAACAAGAGGCTAGGAAAAAGGGCTAGCAAGAGATGACAATGAACTTTGAAGCTTCAGTAGCGAACAGGCTGCTGAGAGACGTTAATCGAAGATTGAGAACATTCGAGTGGATAGAATGAGTGAGGTTTAGAAGTCATCTGAAGACTGATGTTGAACCCTGAGAGGAGACAATGCGGCGTGGGCGGCTAGCCACATAAGCGCTAGCCTAGGCCAAGCTTACCGGGATGGCACACGAGCTTGACAGCATGCCGCACCTCTACCTCAACCTCGACCGCATTCACGCCCTCCTCGCGCCACCACCGACTCTGCGCTCGCCTTCATGAACCACCGAGGATGATTGTGAGGTATTCGAGCCCGTCGCCCACCAACCTAGACCCCTTACCCTGAGCTCCGACGCGGATGCAGCAGTATCCATCGCCCACTCACATCTCCTACCATGCCAGGGCTTCCGTGTATGCTCTGATCTAGCCCTGCTACCTCTCGCTCTTGCTGACTGCCCCGCACCAGCCACCGTGGACCTTGATGAGTGCATATCAAGATTGTACAAAAAGGAATTATTGGCCGAGTCCGTCATTGAGGCAATATGCGCCAAAACGAAAGAGCTCCTTATGAAGGAGAGCAACGTAGTGCACATCAAGGCGCCAGTTACCGTGGTTGGTGACATCCATGGCCAATTCTTCGACATGATCGAGATATTCAAGATCGGCGGACCATGCCCGGACACGAACTATCTATTTCTCGGTATGCGAATACTATTCTGGCAGCATAGCTCACTTACTAAATAATACTAGGCGACTACGTAGACCGCGGTCTCTTTTCCGTAGAAACGATCTCCCTTCTGGTCTGCCTCAAGCTGCGTTACCCACATCGAGTTCACCTCATTCGCGGTAATCACGAGTCGCGCGGAGTCACACAGTCCTATGGGTTCTATACTGAGTGCTCGCGAAAATATGGCAATGCGAATGTCTGGCACTATTTCACTGACATGTTCGATTTCCTCACACTTTCCGTGGTTATAAATGATCAAATTTTCTGCGTCCACGGTGGTCTATCACCTTCCATACATTCTATCGATCAGATCAAGATCATCGACCGCTTCAGAGAGATACCCCACGAAGGACCCATGGCTGATCTAGTTTGGAGCGACCCGGATCCAGACAGAGACGAATTTTCTTTGAGCCCAAGAGGCGCAGGATATACTTTTGGAGCTCAGGTGGTTAAAAAGTTCTTAGAGGTCAATGCTATGTCTCACATATTGCGGGCGCACCAGCTGTGCCAAGAGGGATATCAAGTATTGTTTGATGATAGATTGAGCACAGTTTGGAGTGCGCCAAATTACTGCTACCGATGTGGAAACATGGCCAGCGTACTGGAAGTCAGCGATACAGGCGAACGCTTCTTCAACGTTTTCGACGCGAGCCCTGAAAATGATCAGCATCGTATTGATCAGCAGAACCAGCAAGGCAAAGAAGTAACAACTGAGTATTTCTTATGAGATACTTGGTTGTTGTATGATAATAAACGATATGGGTCGGTGTTTGGCTTAGAGGCGTTTGGAACTGCTCTAGATTACGGATATCCTGCATGCTAAGTTTCAGTGTTGTGGTTTTTGTTCTCCGGTTATACATTGCTTTATAAGCATATGAAGTGGATGATGCAGATCGAAAGCAATGATGCAAAGTCCATATGTAACTAACAAACTTTGTGACGTTTGATATGCATCGTTGGTTGCCGGGCGCTATGCCACCTCATAGCTCTCGTGGATTCGAGCACTCCATATCCACAGTTCAATGAAGCTCCCCTCTTTCGAAAGTTCATGATATATATTTCAACATCCTAAATACCTCGTTTCTACCCATCGTTCCTCCATGTCATCTCCCATACGGGCAATAACCACCCTTACATCCGGGAAGACGTTCAACACCCTATTGACCCCAACTCGTCCCGCCAAGTATGTAACGAAGACTATCTTATCCTCTGCAACCCCGTGATCTACGAGCACCTTCACGGCCATGAGAGCAGCACCACCGCTGGACATCTGCGGGTCCAGTAACAGGACCAATCCATCCTCATTGATGGTGCTTGGTAGGGATCTGTAATGAAGTTCTGGCTCGCCTGTCCTATAATTGGACTGAATCAGGATTCTACCCGTGCGACAGTCTGGAATAGTCCGGCGAAGGCCAGTCTCGAATGCACTACCGCCACGTAAGATTACTACGGCGCTCATATCTGCAGTCTTCCGAAGACCCATATATACGTTCTCCTGAGGAGTGACGACCTGCTGTGGTTCAAACGGAAGGAAGTCAACAGCTTTTTCAATGAGCATTGCGCACAACCTGTCGAAGTAGAAGATGTAGTCTTCTTTGTCAGTGTTGGGGTTCATGAGCAGCGTATGAATGCCCTTGACCTGGTTCGTCTGTGGTAATATCAGCGCATTTGGCGATAACGGCGCCTCTTCTGCAATCTTCCCCAAGCGTTGCAGCTCCAACTGATGCTCGGCTGATTTGTGTGCGAGTGTTCGTTGTATCTGGCTAGATACCATTGAGATGGCGACCTTGTTCTCAATACCTCGGGGTATAATGATGTCTGCGATCTCTCGCTGAGGGGCTACATATTTGTAGAAGTTGGGCTTGACAAAGCCAAACCATTGCTTGATGCAACCTTCTATCTCACGCCCGCGCTCTTTAACGTCCCGGACCACTTTCTAGGTCAGCTTCAATTGTATTTGTGCAGGGTATAGAATCCGTACATCTTCTCGACAGGCACAAATCTGCATCAGCCTCTGCAAATATCTTGAGATCAAGCAACTCAAGCACTCGGGGATCATGTAAAGCAAATATCCCTTCCAGGATAAGAACATGAGGCGAGTAGATAGTAGTAGTGTGTTCAAGTCGGGCGTGCTTTTCAAATGAATACACTGGCACTTCCGCAACTTTGCTGGCGTTTGTGTCAGATATCTACTTTCGAATGCAGCAAGGGTGGCTCACCCTTGCTTAAGATCTCGGAGGCGATCTACCAGCACATCGAAATCAATAGCTTCGGGCGAATCGAAGTCGAATTCATTGCGGAAAGCAGCTGCGGATTGCTCAGGGTTAAGTGGCTTGTAGAAAGAATCCTGTTGATGTGAATATAGAAGCACGTGACATGGTGTAACGGCTTTTGGATAGCTCACCATAGATAGAATGACAACCCATGGAAGGTTTAAAGAAGCTACCATGGCAAGGGCCAGAGAAGTTTTTCCGGATCCAGAGCTTCCAGCTACTCCAATGATGCTGGCATTTCCCCAAGGCGGGGAATAACGAGCCCGGGTACTCGTCATGATGTGGAACGAGTTTCAAAATGCAAGAAAAATGGCTATTCGAGGAACAACAACTTCACAACATGGAATAGAGCTTTTTTGATCTTCCAATCGATTGAAAGCTTTCCAATAAATCCGTGGTTACACAGACTGAGACGGTAAATGGTCGTTCAACGCATCATTTGGTGGTGATTTGGGTGTCGATAGCCCGCGGAATGAAGAGATGTAAGGATAGATAAGAGGTTAAGACGGCGCTACCCTGCAACCAATCGCCCAGATATTAAATGCTGCAAAATACCGCCCAGTGTGATTTTCAAGGTCTATGGAGTGGAGACAATGCCACTATGCCTCGGAAAGAAGAGGCTCATGGATGACTAAGCTTCTCGCTAAAGGATCTGCGACTTCTTAGAGCTTTCATCTTCCGCAGAGCTTGCTTTCACCTTCCTCCCACTTGCAAAACTCTTCCAAGGGCTCAACGCAACTTGGACACGGTCGAGCAAACAGTTCTCATCTTCCGATGGACATCCGTTGATAACACAGCGGTCGTCATGGTACGCTTGCCTATCGGTGCTGAATAGCTCTTTGAGCTTTCGGGCTGACGCAATGCAGAGCTCTTCCTCCGTGTCTGTGTCGGCCACGACGCCGACTCAGCACCCCTTCCAAAGGAAGGTCAATGAGATCAAACCCTCCAAATCGTAAGTCGCGATCCCCTCAATGTCGCCCAGCTCGACGCGTCGAGCTTTTCCATATGATGTGTCGAAAATCAAGTTGGGAATCTCTCCGAAACAACGTGTGGAGAATATGTTAACTTGTATCTCTGATTGAAGCAATCAATGTTGCTTCATCAATGACTCTACCTGTCATTACCATCACCAATGAATACAACGCGCTGACCGCCTCATTCAACAGAGACATCAACTTCGTGATCATGGATTACCTCATCAGCGAAGGCTATCCTCGAGCTGCTGAAAAGTTTGCTAAAGAGGCCAACCTGACTCTCCCTCTCGAGGAAGATTCAATCCAGTCGAGAGTGGAGATCCGCAGGGCCATTTACGCTGGCGACATTGATACTGCTATCAACAAGATCAATGACTTGAACCCCCAAGTAAGTCTACATCTTGCGGCGCTCCCACCCCTCCTCTTATGATTAGAAAGTGTTTTTCATGCACCACGCATAGTCTCCGGGCTTTGATGAAACACCAAACCTTCAGTCCTCAGTATGATTTTTAAAGAGATTTACAACTTCTGTTTACACAAGCTTTTGGCCGAGCTTTGCTAATAAACATTCAGATCCTTGACACAGATCCCTCTCTTCATTTCGCCCTTCTTCGTCTGCAGCTGATAGAACTGATTCGTACGTGCACTTCGTCTCCCTCTGCCGACATCACTCCGGCTCTCGCCTTCGCCTCCGCTCAACTCGCTCCCCGTGCGGCTACCAACAATGATTTCTTGAAAGACCTTGAACTCACCATGTCCCTACTCATCTTCCTTCCAACCGACAGCACTTTACAGCCCCAGTTCGCTGAACTTCTGGAACCATCCCTTCGTCGGGACGTCGCGAAGCGCGTGAATGAAGCTATCTTGACCCACATGGGTGCAAGAGGTGAATCTCGACTTCGTAGCTTGGTGCGCTTACGCGTCTGGGCTGAGCAAAAAGCCAGAGCATCTGGCAAAAATTTGCCACCCGTGCTCCCGTACACTCTGCAAGATCCTGATGACACTCACGGAATTGATAATGATACTTCAGACTTCATGGTCACTTGAAATTAGGTGACTTGTCTTCGGGATGAAGAATTTTTCACGAACAACATGGTTAATGATATCTTGATCGGGTGGTTCTTTGGTATCCCACTGTGTCCTGTTATCTTTGTAAGGCGTTTGGTCCGCTGGCATCATCTCTTTGCCATGGCGTTATAGTATGGATTGTTATTGATACCTACCTGAATATGAACCATTGCGCAACCTTAGGGTACGCTGCTAATTTGAAAATTTTGATTTTGGTATATTTTCTTGGTGAAACAGTGACCTCGCCTATGTGATTAAAGTTTGCACCTCTTTCAATGTGCACGGGCTTAATTGCGTTCTACTGTTCGTAAAAGCTTGTTGTAGCTATGTCTATCTCAGCTAACGTGATAACTATACTCTCGCTATGATCCTTTATAACCGATGTATGCCTTTCTGTGATCAGATCGAACGCCAATTCCTCATCCCTCCAATGCTTCGTAAGCTTTGTACATTTGCATGACATGCTAATAGTTGTAATACGCTAAACAATATCCTCCACTGGACAGCTAGGGTGTAGAACGTAGACAGTCCTGCCCTCTTGAGCGCCCTGGCCTTGTTCATCTGCAAGACCTTCGCCGCGAATCTGCATAAGGTATGAATCCTAGTAAGGACTGTCAGTAACCACGTTTTACACGATAATAGGATCCATGAACTCACCTTGACCAGTCTCCTTAAGACCTTCTTCGCAAGCAACCTCTCCTTCTCGAGGTCTTCCTGCGTCTCCATCTCTGATTCTTTCTGTTCGAGATACCAAACCAGGAGCTCTTCTTCTTCAACACCGTCCTCTGTAGATGTCTGATCTTCGTTGACGCGCTTGACAAGGAGATTGCGCATGGCAATGTATTTGTCGTGCGTAATCTTCGTCTTCTCGCGCGGTGGCGCTGGTGTTCGGCTTGCGGTTCGCGCCCTCGATGCATCAGCTTCCTCATTAGTATCTGCCATGTTGGCATCTTCGCCTTGCTCTTCTGCCTCAGCAGCTGCGGCTGCGGCTAACATAGCCTCATCATCCTCATCCTCAACCTCAACGTCATCCTTCTCGACGCTGATGATGGATTGGCGGAGAAGATTGTACGCTTCTTTGACGAAATCCGTAGTGATTTCGCTGACACAGTTTGCTTTTGCAATGGCCTCAGAGAGACGGATCATACTCTCAAGCTGACGAACAGTGATTCGGTAGCTGTTTCGGCCAATTCCTCCCTGTGCATCATCTGCCCTCAGCTCTTTGTACTTCTCGACGAGAGTCACCTTGGCTTCCTCCGTGAACTCGGGTCGGAATGTCCTAGCGAATCGGATGTATCGCTGCAGTTGCTCGGTGCTGAACTCAGGCTCCACGGCATCATCCCTGTCTTTGTGGATGCCGACAATGTGCTCGGCAAGGTGGCGATCGATCGCCTCGTCGCATTCGTCCAAAACAACGAAGAAGAGATCGAAACGGGACATGATGGGAGCCGACATATTCACGTTCGCGCGGAGAGTAGTTTTACGGTTATACCGACCGCCAACCGGATTTGCAGCCGCGAGAATGGACGTTCGTGCATTCAATGTTGCCTGGATGCCGGCCTTCGCGATAGAGATGGTCTGCTGTTCCATAGCCTCATGGATAGCAACTTGGTCAGCAATATCCATCTTGTCGAATTCATCAATTGCGCAGATACCATTGTCTGCAAGCATAAGTGCACCTGCTTCAATAGTAAACTCTCCAGTCTCTTCATCCTTGACCACGGCTGCTGTGAGACCAGCAGCGGATGAGGCCTTTCCGGATGTGTAAACCGCCCGAGGCAAAAAGCTGCAAATGTACTTTAAGAATTGTGACTTGGATGTTGAGGGATCGCCAACGATGCAAATGTTGA
Organism: Aaosphaeria arxii CBS 175.79; assembly: GCF_010015735.1. Lineage (NCBI taxonomy): Eukaryota > Fungi > Ascomycota > Dothideomycetes > Pleosporales > Aaosphaeria > Aaosphaeria arxii. The sequence goes on from NW_022983485.1 coordinate 417,748, forward strand.
TGTCACCACGAAGAGCCATTCCTTCGGGCGTCTCTTTTGGCACACCTCCCATTAGCTGGAGTAGTAAGCCTTTCTTGATAACTTGATGTCCATAGACCATAGGAGCAATCGAGTCCACAAGGCGCATGAAGATGTTGGGACGATGGACCATATCCTTGAGATCCTGGATTTCAGCGCCAGTAAGAGTGCCTAGGTACTCTGCCTGTGCCTCTTCGCCTGTCGCTGTGGTCTCCATTGCCTGTGCTTGGTTTAGGGACGCTAATATGTTCCCGGCCTGTCCTTGCATGTGGTGGTTCGTTGTTTGTCCTGGGGTTGAAGTATCAGGGCTGACCATGCAGGCTAGGAAGGACATCCGGTAGGTCAAATCACGAACACCAAGGGCCTTCAAGCCACTGACGCCAGATCCGCCAGCATCATTTCCTCGAGCTACGTTTGATGTATCTCTTGTCGCCTGTGGCCGTACGCCAGGTACCCTGAATTGACTGACATCCGGGATAACAATGATAGTACCCGTGAATATGCATTTCTCTCCAGCCTTTGCACGATCGACCATCTCTCCGCGGAGAATGACGTCCATGGTTCGAGGCATGCTACCTGTAGGAATTTCGGAACTGTTTTCCTGAATTCGAACCTTTTGCCAATCGACGAAAGTAGATTGCCGGATATCAAGCCGCCAGCCCTCTCGGTTCATGCACACGGCGTTGGGACATTGCGTCGGCTCAGTGTACTTGAAGGTCTGCTCAATATTTGGCAATACAGTATTGCAACCCTCACATATGAAAGTTGCCATCGAGAGTTCGGGCCGGACTTCAGACGTACGTGTGACGGTGCCGGAGATGGAGAGAAGGCTTCCGATAGACGACGTTCGGAGCTGGCGAATGCGCGAAACAAGCGGCAAATTGTAGAACGCAAGAGTAAAAATCTTATCCGTTTGCTGATTCGCGGTCTGACCAATGACACTTTCATTCTGACTTGTAGCGTTTCCGGCATTCGAGGGTGCGGAAACGGAAGTTGTGGAAGGCGGCTGACGATGTTGTTGGAAATATTTGGGCTCGTATCTTGCAATCAGATTGTGTAGAGCACGAATCATGTGCGGAAGAAAGCGGTAGTATTCGCTAGCAATAGCGGCAGCCAGCACACCGTCTTCATGTCTGAGCAAGTGTGTGTAATCGACGTATAGTGTAGAGAGTCCGTATAAACGCAGTCCGCCGATTTGAGCAATATAGTACTTATCCGTCGTGGGAACACTGGATTGCGGCGCCGCTACTGATGATGTAGGATCTTCTGTGTAACTGTACAAATCAGAATCGTGGAAAATGAACCCTTATGTGCGTATCATACCTCTCGAGGAACTCCTGAAATCGCAAAGAGAGTGTCTCTCCCGTCACATCAACGACCTTAGGGATATCCGTCCTGGGGCCATTCGTTCTTCTACCAGGTATTTTCTCGACCACATCGTCGTCTGCGTAACCTTCAATGTCACTGTTTGCGCCCGCGCTGTCTGAGGGGGGTGCGCGAGGTCTCGAAGAGGATCGAACTCGAGATTGACGTTGCCCAGCACCTATATCGCTGGATGGCGTAGGTGCGGCATCTGAGTTAAGAGCAGCGTCGAGAAGGGACGACATGGTGGTCGGAGGTTGTGTATACTCGCAGTAGTGGGGTGTCTACACTTTGTGTAGAGTTGAGGGAAAAAGAGGGGGGACACCAGCGGAGGACGCGTCGCGCACGCGAAGTCTCAATTAAGCGCCCGATTAGGAATAGCCGCGAATGCCCATCCACCTATGAAAGCATCACAAACAACTCCTGTGGAGAACTCTGTCTATGAGGTATGTCGTTGATGACTAGTTGTGTGCTTACTTGGATGCACTCAGTGGCGGCTGAAGGATATCGCTGTAGAACAATGTTTAACTTTCTTCTTTTTTATCTTAAGCAGAGAAACGTCGAAGGGGGTAATTGGGAAAAGATCGTTTGGATCTGGGCTACCTAAGTACCTGTTATCAAAGGAATCATCCTGTGTTCTTAAAGTCGTTCAACAGCAAGCTACGCTCAAATGGCCTTTCGTCTTCCGATTTCACAGTTAGGCATCACGGTAGCGATAATTTGACACGACATGAGTACTCGCAGCCATTACTTCATGGCATTTCGTCTATTAGCTTACTCCGTACACCACGACACCTTATCGTGGGTTCTAAGTGTCATGGCTGACACATAAACCATGGCATACCAAGCCGCGCGGCGCAATACGTTCACAATACTGTTTTTCTGTGCTCATTGCACATATCGACGCTCTACAAGACAAAGGGCTCATCGCTCATGTACACATTGGGGCCTGCCTGTTTGAAGCCAATGGTAATCGTTACATAGGTATAAGAAGACCCCAATCAAAGGGCGTTGATAGGCTGAGATTATATACAGTCTACCAGTCTTAGCAAGGGAGCTGGGGGCGCCGGTAATGCTGTCTAGAGGAAGTAATCGGGGGTCCTGCGCGACACCATCGGTTCGCCAGCTCGTGGGCATGGGTCGAACTGCAAGCTATCGGACTCGTTAGAGCGACTACATTGAGGGATGTTGATGGACTTACAAGGTATATTTCAGGTGCTCGTCAATCTCCATGATCGCGGCCTGGTTGCCGCATCTGTAACAGTAATTTGGTGCTGGCCGTTATTAGTTTATGTTACTCCAGAACCACATAAACAACATACCAGAGAAAATAGTCACAACATTCCTGTCTTGGGACCAATTGTAACCCTCCATCACAAGCTGATGTGCTCTTGCTACCAGGGTCAAACCATTGTTATGGTTAAACGCCTCCGATATATCCTGTCCGAAGGTGTAGCCCGCACCTCGGGGAGATATACCCCAACCACACCTGTCATCGGGATCGGACCAGAGAAGATCACACATGGGTCCTTCATGAGGAACCTCCTGTATTCTGTCCAAAGCACGGATGTTATCCAGGGTGTCAATACTGGGAGAAAGTCCTCCATGAAGGCAGAATATTTGGTTGTCGATCAGAGCGGTGAGCGGAAGATAGTCAAACAAATCGGTGAAGTATTTCCAAACATTGGCGTTGCCGTACTTTCGAAGACATTCGTCATAGAAACCATACACCTGCGTAATCTGACGGGACTCGTGGTTTCCACGAAGGATAGTAATACGTTGTGGGTAGCGGATCTTGAGAGCTACAAGCAACGTCACCGTCTCCACAGAGAAATATCCACGATCAACGTAGTCACCTATATGGCTATGTTAGTTTGATCTCAAATGAATGCCTAGTGGTCTTACCCATGAAAAGGTAGTTAGTGTCTGGGTTGGGTCCACCAATCTTGAAGAGCTCCATCAAGTCATGGAACTGACCGTGGATATCACCGCACACCGTGACTGGGCATTTCTACACTTTGTGAGTAAGGGGTTTCATGCCAGAAGGTTCTTGCCACTTACCACTGGTTGAACATTGGATTCCTCTTGGAGGACTTCTCGAGCCTGGGTAAGAGAAGTCGTTAGTAACCGATCGCATGATGGTTCCGAGCCGGAGCGCATCCGATGATTCGTACCTTATCACATAGCCTCTGCACATCGCTTTCTGCCAACTGCTTGCAGCTCATCAAGCTTTCAATCCAGCCATCGAGTGTGGGGATCGTAGCCGGCTCTGTGCTAGGGACGGACGACATCTGTATGGCTTCTGGCATCTTCACATCCTCCATGTTGGTATCCATGTTTGCCGGAGATACCGATGGCGAAAGTTCGAAGGTCGGTAGGTGTGGATGTTATGAGGGGGGTATCGCTTGTTTTGGTGTGCAGCTTGCGAGGGGCTTCTGGTGTCAAACCTTGCGATGACGTGCGTTGTTAACAAAGAGCGCGGTCAGTAGACAGTACTCTTTCGAATCAAATATCTCGTTCAGATTACTTCTGCGACAGGAAGGGTAAACGTAGGCGGGGTATGTTTGAGAATAATAGGGAGAGTGAACTGAGTGATGCACTTGGGGCGGGTTGCCGCTTCCCATCCTCGAGTGCTTGGCGTCGGAGATACCTTTATCCGCACGATAGACGTCTGCGCTGGTGGCCAAGATGTCAAGAGGCATTACCAGTTATGCAGATAAAAACGTAATCACTATACTTTGATCATTTGCGAAAATGGCATGTTCAAGAAATCGATTCTCTAATCTAAAAGCAATCTAAAAGCTCTTTTTTCATTCGACGAAAAGTCTTCCAGGATAGCGGCATCTAAACTGCCTTGGAGGAGTAATAGATATGACGTGTGTGCCAAAGGAAAAGCATAGTTAGTGCCCTTGGGATTATTCATTAATGCTGCAAGCACACTTCTCAGTACCACCATGAATGACTGGTGGAAATGTGAGCAGGGCGAGCTGCTCGTACCTCGTAACGATCAAACACCACAGCAAAAACACCACATCTGCTTGTAGCCTTCTTCCTTTCCGTTGACAACGAGAAAGAGCGATGTAGTGTGGTGGGCGTCTCCTCTTGTGTGTATTTCGAGTAAAGAACTTGTCATCAGGGCCGCACAATGCCCTTGGGCAATCACAGACTCAACTTAATCATCCGTGATAGATCTTATCTCAAAGATGACGAATAGCCTTCCCAAGGTTTACAAATGCTGTTTCGAACATATCTGTCTCTGTTTTGCCTTCCAGCTCTGTTTGAGTCCTACCGTTGTAACTTTTTGTTGTCGCTTAGATCGACCTTGAATAAGTCGGGGTCTGGACCAAAAGCAATTGAAGTAGAAGCATTCTAGGTGGACCGGAAATCTCGGAGCTCGTGGAAATGCAGGAGCTCGAATGAAGGGTTTTGCATATTTGCGTCAGACAGTACGGAGTACCATTAACATTTCTCTACATCCAAAGTTTGGTAAATACCTACTACTTGGGTTATTTGTTTATGTTCATCCACAAACGTTAGCACGAACCATGGTTGGTGGTATCGATTGCGCAATCGGAGGTTACACAATGGTCGGAGGTCGGAGCTCTTGGCGTCCCAACCTCCGACTTTGAGCTACAAGAGCTCTTCCCTTGACCTCACCTTCCATCCTTCCTATACAACAAACACACCCCACATCAACGAGCAACAAACTGCCAACAACCAGCAACTTTGGCAAGAAAGCTCACGATGTCTAAGCGCAGCCTTCCAGAGGCTTTCATCCACGACGATTACAGCAACATGGCTGACGCTTCCTTTTCCTCTGCTTCGGCTCATTTCCCCAACTCGCGCGCGCTCTCCCAGGCAAGTGGCATTCACTACAGTTGTTTGGCGCGCACTAACAAAGGAATCAGATCGCACTCCCTGCGATGCCTGGTCAATGGGACACCATCTACGTGCCAGAAAACTCACTCGATGAGCTCTCCTCCAATACCCTCTTCACTACAACTTCCAAGCTTGCACCGATCGTCACCAACATAGCTTCTCTCATCACTGCCGCAGTGCGCATTGTGAACAAATACACCCGACGCCAGGTCATCCAGGCCGTACCTGTAGTGCGCGAAGATGGATCCAGGAAGAAAGTCCTACTGGACGTAGGCACACTCGATGAACCTCGCCGCTCCCCTCAGAGTATAATAAACAACACGAAGAGCCAGAATGGCTGGACACCTACGCAGCGATTCAGGCAGCAACCTGGCCTTTCCAGTCCCATTACAACAAATGACATCACAAACAATTACGCCACCGTAAACAACGCTAATACTCTCAACACTTTCGACACTATCAACACTCCTAACCGTGGTTGGAACCGAGGGAATAATTTCCCAAATCCGTCACCCTCAATAACTAGATCTGCGCGCTCTGATAATATCACTCCAGGAAGTAGCAGCCTGCAGTTTAACAACCACTCAGTCATCGATAACATCGATTTGAGCTTCGAAAATTGCCTCCACAGCACCCCGCCGCCATCACCTTCACCCATTGGTCGCGCTGCACCAGCCCGCTTCACTATCGAGCCTTCCGGCTCTCAACAATTCTTGTCCCCAGCCGCAGGTCGATTCAGTCTTAATCGGCCACTTCAACACTCGCGCATTCGCGACCTTGCAAGACCTGTTGCGAACCATACAGATCGCAACCGGCCTAAATTTCTGCACTCGACACGCGATACTCCCATCCAGCAACCGAGCAAGAACATAAGCTCTAACTTCGCAAAGTTCATTGCTGGCTGCGAGTCGGAGGGATTAGCCATAACAGAAAACCTGGAAGCAGAACACTCAGCCAGCAAACAAGACAACCTTCAGTACCATGTGGCCTTTGCCAGGGAGGACTCGCCATTCAACGAGATCGCCCATAGAGAGAGCTCTCCATTCGATAAGGACGTTGGAGTAGAAGACTCGCATCTCCATGGGATTGACGCTAGAGAAAGTTCTCCCTTCGAGGAGAACGTTGAATTGGGAAATCCGCTACCACAGATTCATGTTTCCGAAGCAACTTCGCCACTGCATGATGGTATCGCTGGTGAAGGTACCACAATCGCTGAGCATGTGGCCCCTGAGATCAATTCAGTCGACTATGACATTGAAGATGAATTTGATCCATACACTCCAGACGGCTTAGGAAAACTCGGCGAAATACAGAGCTTCCTCCATTCCTCCTTCCTTTCTCCGATTGCCGAAGAAGAAGATGATGAGCCGCAAGAAGATGATGAGCTGCCTGTTGCACCAGACTACGCAAATGACTTGTCATTCTTGCCTGATGCGCCTGAACTACTACCAAAGAAGACTGTCCGAATCCGTAGATCTGGACGTTCCAAACCTTTCTTCAAGGACGAAGCTCCATGCGACCTTCTTGACTCTTCCCTCGAGTACATCGTCACCTCTCCTCACAAGCGTCCTGATCTTTTCGGAGAGGCAGTCGATGAGTCGGCATTGTCTCTTGAAGTAATCGAAGACTTTGAGAAGACATTAGAACTCTCAGAACAAGAGCGATCATCATCTCCATTCGATGAAAATCCCCCACCGCTAGTGAGGCCCCTCAATGAATCACAGGAGTTGCAGCTCGCCGAGGCAGTGAGCATGACCAATGGCGGATTGGACCATATCGATTTAGCCGATGGCATTCTCACAACCCATGATTTCAAGACCTTGCTACCCACCCTCTTCAACGGCAATCCCGTGGCCTGGGTGAATGACAACATTGTCAACGAATACCTCAAACTTCTCACCGATCATGTGAAGGCGAAGGCTGGTTATACACACATCAAGAACGGCCCGGCCCCTCCTGTACACGCATTCCCATCGCAATGGTACGTAACCATCACTAAGTGCGCTAAGAACGTCGCGCGGTGGGCTGGACGTGTGCAACTCGGTGGCAAGCAGTTGCTCGATGCAAAGTTACTCCTTATTCCTATCTGCGACAACGGCCATTGGAGATTGTTATCAATCAAGCCTCAAGACAGGACTATCCAATACATCGACTCTCTGTTTATGAGGCAAGACGATTTTACCAAGATGGCCAGAGATTGGGTCAAGAACGAACTCGGTCCCCTTTACGTCGAGTCGGAATGGCAGGTTCTCGACGATCATACCAGCGAACGCCAGATGAATGGCAGCGACTGTGGAGTGTTCGTTTGTTTGAATGCACTCGCTCTGCTCCGCGAAGAGGGACTGTTCCGTGTCATTCCTGACGATGGCATGGATGCCGCTCGAAAGAGAATCGCGGTCAGCTTGCTCAACAAATCACTCACTGGCGAAATGGATTAGTCTCGCCACACAAAATTCACTTTCGGATGCCACCCATCTTCCTAATGGATACTACGTTCCAAAGCAGCGTCCTATGTCTTCAAATGTTCGACAGGCAAGGAAAACGACGTAGACGTCTCTTTCACAACTTTTTCTTCCTTGTTTGTTTTCTTGTTTCGGTTTCTGTCTGTGTTTCTTTTTTCTTTCTCGTCTTCTATAGGGGTCAGCCTCTGTATCATGAATAACGGTGGTTTTTTGCCCTTCGGTTTCAATTGGCAATGGGTGGTTTTATGTTTATGGGTACTGGGTGGGTTTCATACGTCTGCTTCGGAGTCTTGGTTTCGGCTTTTCTTTAATTCATTGGGAGGTACTTGTGGGGTTTGATGGGTTTATGTCGGAGTTTTGCTTTTGCTTTTTGTTCTTTCGCTTTGTATTCTCTCAGTCTTGTTTATTTCTTTTCTTTTCTTTACTTTTCTCTGGTGCTCTGGTTAGTTGGTCTTGATTGTGATCTTGACCCTACTTTGCCATGAACATGCACCCTTACCCCTCAACTCCTGTCCTTCTTTTTCTTCTCATCTTCTTTGTACTGCCCATTTTCCGGACGTTCACCAACCTACGGAATAAGGGACGACGCAAAGGCGCATACGCGGACACACCCTCGACGGCGGAACAAACAATTGTTCTCGACCACCTTCTCTCTCGACCACCTTTTCTCTCGACCACCTTTTCTCTCGACCACCTTTTCTCTCGACCACCTTTTCTCTCGACCACCTTTTTTCTCGACCACCTTTTCTCTCGACCACCTTTTCTCTCGACCACCTTTTCTCTCGACCACCTTTTCTCTCGACCACCTTTTTTACTTCTCTCTCGCGCGGACTTGCATTGCATGATGGCAGCGAATGATATCCACTCTACGAGCTTGGAACGGATTTTTTTTCCGGCTCTTCTTTTTTCCTTTTTTTGCTCTCGGACAGGAAAAGCGAATGATACCCCCTCTCATATAAAACCATGACCGGAACAATTGGCTGTTCCAGGGTCTGGTTTTCTTTTTCCTACCTGTTTCTGTTTTGTAAGATACCCGCCTTTATATGGCATCGATGAAAATTTGCATCGAAATGGCCCTGGACCTTGGGAGGTCTAACGGAGATGCATGGGCTTGAAATTATAGGTTTTAACAGCGACGAATTATCTGTCGCGTGAGAGATTCAGATCGATTAGTTTAATCGACTGTGGCGCCTGTCTCTTTTGAGATGGGCTGCTACTTCTACAGAATCTCACACATTACACATTCATCTTTTTATTGCTTCCCATGCTTGTGATTATGTGGCAGTTGATGTTTTTAACAATTTGGTGTGATTGGTCAAGTTCTAGCTGCTGACGTACAATTATCTTCACAGGAAAACCACAAAGACAGATGACAACCACATGGCACGCAATAACAACCTTGATAGAATAACGCCGCTCAGTGTATATTGTATATATTCTTGAATCTAACGAGTTCTCTCGTGCATGCGAAGAACTTAGGTAAAAAGGTATCTCATGTTTGTCAATCAAAGAGTTTCAGTTCCACGGCCTACCCTCGTCCGTCTCTACTCGGCGGCGATCCTGAGGGTCAGCTTTCCGAAGTGGTTCTGGTCCCACATGTACTGGTAAGCCTCCTTGAGGCTGGCGAGGTCGAAGACCTTCTCGTCGATGACGGGGTGGATGTCGTTGGCCTCGATGGCGCGGTTCATGTCCTCGAACTGGGCGCGGGATCCGACGAGGAGGCCGCGGACGGTGAGGAGGTTTGTCTGTGGGCGGGGAGGTCAGTATGTTTGATATTGATACCGAAGGAAGGGAAACTTGACATACCAAGCAGTCGAGGAAAGTAGGCTGGTCCTTTCCGAAGCCGCCAATGAAACCAATGATGGAGATAACACCATCGATCTTCGCGGCCTTGATCGACTGTGCCATAGTGGTAGGACCACCGACCTCGACGACGTGGTTGACGCCGACCCCGCCGGGAGTCAGCTTCTTCGCCTCCTCGCCCCAGTTGGGGGTGTCCTTGTAGTTGATGACATAGTCTGCGCCGTGCTTCTTGAGGACCTTGGCCTTCTCTGCGGAAGAGGTGGTCGCGATGACGGTTGCGCCCGCCGCCTTTGCGAACTGCACTGCGAAGATACTGACGCCGCCGGTTCCCTGCGTCAACACGACCTCACCCTGCTTGAGGGCCTTGCTCTCGAGGCCGTAGAGCGCATTCCATGCGGTGAGTGCGGCGCAAGAGAGAGTGGAAGCCTCGAGGGCGTTGAGGTTCTTGGGCTGGTGCACGAGTCCCGTCTCCTCGAATGCGCCGTACTCCCTGAAGGTACCGTCGACGGCGCCTCCGAGTCCAGTGGCTAGAGAGGCATTATCGAGAGATCCGGCTTGGTGGCCTTGAGAGAAAAGAGTGACGACCTTGTCGCCGGGCTTGAAGCGCGTCACGCGTGGGCCGACGGCCTCGACTGTGCCTGCGCCGTCGGAACCAGGGACGACGTTGTCGACTATCGGGAATGGGTATTTGCCCTGTCGGGTTTTGTTAGTCCCGGGAACTTCCAAAGTTGGTGATGTCAGGATGAGGAGGGAGAATACTTACCTTGGGAATGATGAGGTCACGGTAGTTGAGGGAAGCAGCGTGGACTGTTTTCCTAATTAGTATCTCGGTCCTATTATCGAGTCTTCGTATGCAGCATGTATGTACCGAGTACATCGATGACGAATGGGGAAGGTGTCGAGTGACGTACTCTTGACCAGGACATCATGGTCGCCCAATGCTTTGATCTCGGCCTTCTCGTTGAATTTCAAGGAGTCGAAGCCATTCTGGCCTTCAACGGTCCATTGCCTGGTGGTTGTGGGTGCCATTGCTTGGATTGGGTGGTCGAGATATTGGGTACAAGTCGGGAATGGAAAATGTGTATGGATGTACTCCGTATGTATGTAAGTGCGTAGGTGGGGAGGGTATGGAAATATTCGAATTGGATCCACAAACGGCGCGCTAGAGTTGTACAGAGATGTGGAAGTAATATGGACAAGGCGAGATGTGGGTAGTAGATAGATGAAGTTTTAATCAATTGAGGTGGAAGTAGTGTGTATCTTTATACCGAAGTCAACTACCATTCATGAATTGTATGTACCCTTCATCACGACATTTGCAAGCAACAATAAAGACCTGCCCCGCCACCAGATTCGGTGAAATAACTGATGATGCCCATGCCCATGTCGATTAATAAGTTGGTGACGCAAATGTGGAGTTGCCAATTCAGTCCATTTCCTCTCCCGCGAGTCAATTCCGAGATATCTCCTGGTGATCGTCTACCACAACGCATGAGATTTATAACAGAATTCTCCATATTGTCCGTTCAACAAACAAAACAACAGCAAATTGATCATTATTCAATTAGTGAACAAGTAAGATCAGATTACCAACATATCTGCTTACAAACTAACAAACTACCTAAACCGACTGCACAGATACATTTGACTGGATCTGACGAGGCTGTCTGCATGGGTGTCCCTGGGGCCACATGGTGAACCACATCTGAGACCCCACAGGTTCTGGACAACATGACCGAGTATCCTTACCCGTTTACGCAACATCTAGGTGCTCAACTACAGTTCCAGAAACGAATCCTACAAAAGGTAAGGGGGTCGTTTTCTCCTAGCTAGAGCCTAGAGGTAACGTTTTCTCAACGGTCAGAGTGTGTCTAGTCGTTAGAGATGAATCTGAGAAATGCAGCCACCTCCCTCCCTGCACAGCGACTATACTTATTACTGGGCGTCTACCAACCGAGGTTTAGAATCGGAAACCAGGCTGGTGAAGCGCCGTTAAAAGCTTGCTGAAATATCATTGGGCCACCCGCAAGTTAAAGCATGTGGCTGGCTTTGGGGAACTGGTGGTACAGTGTGTGTATGTATATACGAGGTAGTCATAGTACCTGCACTCTGACAGGTGCAGCCTAACAAATACGTTGTAACTATATGTTGTACGTTGTACCTACAAATAGAGGTGTAAGCCAACACCAACCCCAATGCCCACGTTACCCGTAACGAACTACTTCTTAGTTGTGACTACCATCACCCGAACCATCCGTGAATAAAATTACCAGTCAGACAAAATGAGGCGTAGTTGATCGAAGAGTGTAATATCAAGATAATAATATACCTACACAATAGTTCTCGTACTAGTATTTACCTTGGTAGAGTTCAAGATCGGGAACCCGAAGGAAGCAACCGGTTTCAGACATGCCATTCCCTGACCTGCATAGATTCAGGTCCCCTGGTCTGACAACGGTTGACCTCGCTGTTAGAAATCGGGGGCGGCTCTGCCTGTCGTGCCTGTACCTGTGCCTGTACCTTTCTGTTGTGCTTGTGCTTGTGCCTGTGCTGTGCCTGTGCCTTGTATCTGCCGTTCCAAAGTCCAGATCTTCGGAACTCATGCCTCAGGTTTGCGGGGCAACTCTACACTCCACTCCACCTCCAACTCTCCTACACTCATGCTTCATCCCCATCTTCCTTTCCTCATCTCCATTCCCCTCTATGACTACAATTGCATCATCGTTCATCAGAAATTGGCCCCATATCAGCAACTCGATACACATCGTAGGATGGCGTCGAATATGCCTACGCCTTGCTCGCAGACTAAGAGTTCCCAATATACGCGCCGCGACGCTTCTCCGGCTAGTAGTAAATGATTCAAAATAGTATGCGGATATCTTCAACGATGGGATTTACTACTAGCATAGTTTGTGAAATCAAGCGATACAATGCTAGAGAAACGATCGCAAGGAAGAAAACAACTTGATTGCTGGACTTGAAAACGAGCGCAACCGCCTGACAATTATTCCGATGAATCGCATTAATGGACTATCCTTTATTCAATTCACCAACAACGCCCATAGTCCGCATTCGTGATGACAATCATGCGCCAACCTACTCGATAACCCAGCCCGCTGAACATTAATCCTCCACCTGTATGAGAAAAAAGTAGCGAGGCACATTTGTAACAGGCAAGCTCCGCCACCAAGATAATGTGCCGTGGGAGCTCTTGTCCCCAGGTTCCTTCGCTAAAAGAGGCGGTTTCACAATCCAGTACATTGTCCGATACATGACCTCTCATGCCTGCTCTCTGCAGCTACCCCTCCTCTCAATTGTATTGATCTGCATTTCGAGCTTCCTAGCTGCGCTGGAGGTACGATTTTGTTGTCGTACCATCAATCACCTTCCGTTGCGATGATTAACGTGCCTTCGCCATCGCATTTCGTGGAGAACTTCGACGAGCGCAGATATGGGCTGGTCTCCCCAATTGACTCCTACAACCTGACTCCCATCGGTATTCCCAGTCCAGCATTTCGCGATGTATTCCAATACAATCAAGATGCGCCTTCACCAAGACCAATTCCCGAGCGGTCTCAAACGCAAACTTCATTGCAATCGGTACCATCAATGACTAGTTACAAGAGCATGGACGTAAAGATTCAGGCATTGTGCGATCGAAGAGCTGGCGAAATTGCGAAATGGCACATTCATTGGGTTACGCCGGCTGTCATCACCATACTTCTCCTCGCCGGCACGAGTGCAGCACTGGCGCATCATTTTTTCTACGATTACCTGCACGGTAGACCCGCGGAAGAGCAGCTTAAGATGATTCGTTATGGAACTGCCATGGCATTCTTTGTGAAAAGTACTTTGGTTGGAGCAGTTATTATGTCATATCGACAACGTATATGGCGTACTTTCAGGACCAAGGCAATGACAATCAGAGGCATTGACGGGCTCTTCGCAGCTACTGAAGACCCAACACAATTCTTCTATAACATCGAGATGCTACGTAACGGGAAGCTTGCGACATTAATGGCAGCAACTAGTTGGTAAGTCATCTTTCGTCCGGCCAATTGAGTGTAGAAAATACTAATCATTGCTCAGGCTCATCCCTTTGGCCTCAGTCCTGTCGCCAGCTGCCTTGACCACTGAAATGAAGACTTCTCTCAACTACACCACCTGCGCATCGGTGGCTACTCTAAACTTCAGCCATGAGGCCCAATATGACTTCCGAGATAAAAACTTCTTGCCGGGCTCTTCACTAGCTTTCTATAACACTACCGATAGAGTAGGCAAAGCGGAAGGATGGTTCGATTACTACGCCGAACCCTCAAAGAACGCAAGAAGACTGGCCGTTACAAGCGCATACCTCAAAAAGCCCGCATCTCACGCAAATGCTTCATTCAATGCCTGCGGCGAAGGCTGGAATTGCACATACAGTATTACCTTCGAAGGACCAGGGTACAAATGCGAGGAGACATCCGAAGGAGCCCCATTCAACAGGACTGCATTCGCGCCCGAGGGTGACAGCTTGTACAAAGCATCTGTCGATACTGCAGATTACCGGTCCCCTCAAATCGACACGACCGACGGCGTTCCCACGCAACCACCTCCTTACCCAGATTCACTCGGTGTCTTCGAGTCTGAGCCAGTGCTATGGATCGGCTACGCCAGAGATACGGGGCGACCTTACGACGACTTATCGCCATTTAAGAAGGTGTGGGGCACTGTTCACGAATCAAAGATCTTCAAGTGCGTCGCGTACCATACGAATTACACCTTCGAGATGAGTTACAACGATACCGTTCAGGTTGCGAAGAGGAAAGAGCGCGTCTTTCTCAAGCCAATCGTCGACACCACAGTCACGGGACCCCCTGGAAGACTCGTCGCGAACCCGCGGCAGAACTACATCAGCCCTCGAACAGACAAAGGCATGTATAAGGTTACTGCTGTATACCACTCGATGAACACGTTATTGCGCAACTTCCTCCGTGGCGACATTCGATTCACCGGCACCTACATTACTAGCTCCGACCTTTCCGAGACCCGGCTCGTGGACGCGAGAACGTCGTATCCAATCGGCAATCTCATGGAAGAGATCCAAAATACGTACGAGGAGATGCTAATCACCTTGATGAGCGAACCGTTGCTAGTCGTCGCCGACAACACAAGCGTCCCGTGCGAGAAATCACGCACCATGAACACCTTCGTATACCACGAGCGGGCTCTTTGGCTGGGTTATGCAATGGCTGTCTTTGCAACTCTCACCACCATTCTCATTGGGCTGTGCTCCATGTGGCAGAACGGCGTTGCCTCTGACACGAAGTTCAGCCGTATCCTTGTGACAACGAGAAATCCCACGATCGACTGGCTGAGCGTCGGCGCATGCCTAGGAGGCGACCCGTTCCCCAAGGAACTCAGAGAGACGAAGTTGAGGTTTGGCGTCCTGCTGGAGGAGGAGCCGTGGGAGGGTCCGCTGGGTAAAGTCGAACACTGCACCTTCGGCACTGCGGGCGAGACGAAAGACATCGTCAAATACGGCTTGTACGCTGGACTAAGGAGGTCGAGGCGAGAAGCCGAGAGGGAGAAAGGCTCTGAAGAAGAAAAGGAAGCACTGCTGTCCCATAGTGATAGCGAGGACAGTTGATCGGGGATCGCGTTTTGTTCTTCTTTCTTTGTCCATTTCCATTCTCACGAGGGACTGTGCCACCATCCTACTTGCGATACCCCAATTTTTCCTTTGCATGTCATAGACTATTGTTTTCCAAACGGTATATAGCAGCACCTACATACTAATTCCACACTGTACAATCTTCGCATCACATCAACATCCATCCACATGCACAACAAACGTACTACATGCACCCCAAGACACTCACCTCACCTCAACCTAATACCCCAAACCCACTCCCATACATCTCACACAAAAAGCCCGACCCCATCAATGCCGAAAATCCTCCCCTCAAAAACCCTCAACATCGAAATCCGCCCCCATCTGCCCCCCACAGTACCACCATCCACCACTTGCTACGCCGCACGCACGCACACACGCACGCACACACGCACGCCGCACCGCATAACCAATACCACGCACGCACATATAGCCGCCCGCCCGCCGTCTCACACAGTACGTACACCCAATCGCACACATACATACACATGCATAACACAGTACCAGTGCAATCCGACGGCGAGGCGCCGATCCGTCCTCGAACACGACACGACATGATATGCATGCATGTATGTACATGTATGGGGGAGATATAAGCTTCTGACACGATACCGCGACAAAGGGTACCGCATGTACTTGTGTGTTGCGGACTCTTCCTCGCCTGAGGCATAGGTATGGAGGGGGTAGAGGAGTTTGGGATGAGATGAAGGGGACGTTGGGGATGGTAGGGTGCTGGGTCGAGAAGAGAGGGACGGGGAGGTATCAGTGGTGTGTTAATCGTATCGTATTCTTTGGGGCCAGGTATGATCTATGAATGAATGTTCGTTCGTTGGGGCGAGCGATGGGGTTGTGATACTTTGGGGGTTGGGGTTGGGTGTATCTGTACCCGTATGCGTTGGGACTGAATGTATCATTGAACACGCGAGATGAGAGACAGCTATCGTGTCTTGTTTCGGTCGTCGTCTCTATCATTTTGAGAAAATGTACGCGATACGTTGGTCTGGACTGCTCATCGTGGAATGGGGATAGAAGAAGAAAGGACGTGTATTCAGTGGCTAGAGGACTGGACGTAGGTTTTCATGACATCTACCTTGATATGGGAGAGGAGGTGATAGCGAGACTTACTTGCCGTCGTTCAGTTTTCCCCACCTTTTGCCTATCTTATGTTGGTGTGTTGTCATTTCATGGGGGCCGCTTGTGTAAGAGATCTATGTGAAGTACCGCTGCATTGATATGTGCGTGTGACGCACGGCGTCGAGGATGAGAAGTAGTTGACTTTGTACTTTTCACATATCCTCAATGCCGCTGCGTGCGTGGTGGAATTATACATCGAGTGCTGATATCGTTCATTCTCAAAGATTTTGGCAGTTCAATTAGATAGATACCGAGATGCCAGAGGGTCTAGCCGCTGTACATACAATCCGTACCCAATTAACCTATCTGGCGAGGATGATAATAGTACAAGAAGTATATACAAAGCTAGACTCTACGCAGTATGATGTACCTACCATGTACGTAGCTCACACACGCGCTCAGGCCCAGAGCACATAAGAGAGACCAATTTCCACCCGTCTCAGTTAGGCCCTGATGTATTGTAGTAAGCTGATATCTAGCATCTTCAACGGCTACAGCAACGCCTCGTACCAATTGGTAGAATTGCATCAATTGCCAAATCCTACCCTCGAGCAAACCACACAGCACGTAGATCATCCCTCCATAAGAAAAGACCAGTGTGTATTAGCAACAGTCGGGTTAATCTTATCTATTCCGCGCGTCGCCGCCGCCGCTGTAAGCAAGTACGCGCTCCCCAAAGCAGACTCCAGATAAAGTCAGACAGTCAGTCTTAGGTGCAATTCCAAGCTAGATACGTATCCATATCTCCAATCTCGTCCCACTCGAACCTGAAGACTAGTTAGCTCACTGCGTATAACTCTTCCTACGTGCCTTTTTTATCACTACAAAAGTCGGGACGTCGTTAAATCCTTCCTGAACAAGTAAGTGGCAGGGTACGATATCATAGTGTAGCACAGTACACACAACCCACGGCTATCACGGCCGGAACACGAGGCACCTAATCCATGCCCACCAAGCCGGTTGAGCCAAGAAACAACAGCGTACGGCGTACTCGTTCACACTTTTTTTTTCAGCCCCATGGGACGGATGCTGGGCTTTCTGCACGTCGTCATTACATTTCTCGTCGTGCGGGCTTGGGTTCCGTTGCTTTTACGAGGTGCTTGTTTGTACGTTAGGGTGGTCGGTGGGGTTAGGGTAGGTGTATATATATATGGGGAGGTGGTGCGCCACACATGCTGCCATTTTTCCCTCTCGCGACGACTCCCTTCGCATTTTTGGACTCGAACACTGGACTGGCTGGCACACACCTGTTATATTGATTTACGCGCACTCGGATTTACTGGACGATATAAACATGCACGCACACCCACACGATAGGACAACTGGTTGTAGGAAAGGAACTTGATTTTTGTTGGGAAAATGTGGAATTGCTACTTCCTAGGACCTCATCACCATCCCGATCCGCCCGGATTTCTGATTCTAATTCCTCCTTGATTTCAACTCCGTGGGGGTGTGATTACCCAAATATGATCGATCAGTCGACTGGCACGCTCGCTCGCCTTCTCGCAAAAACACCATTGCCCCCCATATGACGCAATGAAACAAAGGACCAAGAAAAGAGAAAGCTCGGGATGATGCTTCTCACTGTCCAAGACATGATCCGCCCACGACACCCAGGAACAAAAAAAGACTAAATAATACAGGAACAAGAGAGCGGCCAGCAGCAGACGCCGCTCAATTGGAAAACGAAAGAGAGACGCACATTGTGTTGGTGGTGGTCGTTGGTAGTTTACAGACGGATATTATTTCGACGGCAGAATAGACTAAACCGCCTCCACGTTGTCGCTCATCCCGCGACATGGGATACTCCAATGAACGCCATGCAATGCCAATGTTGGGGGATTACGCAAAGTGGTGTAGAGGAGCACTGAAAAAGGAAATGAACAAAAGAGATGGAGAAACATCGCACCCCGGACTCAAAGTACGGTCACACCATGGAACAGCATCATGGAGATTGCGCCTTCTTATCCTCATCTAGCTTCGGATCTCCCGCGAAAGGACCAACTCCGAAATTCGGTGTGGTTTCCACGTTCTGGCTTGGTGGCCCATTATGGGTATACTCCGATGGTCCAGGAGCTAGGATAGGGTCATTTGGCTTCGTGTCAGGGTGAACTTCGATGCCCTCCTGAGCCTCCAAATCCGATTTACTCCTAGTGCGACCGAACTTGAGAGACTCGTTCTCCCCACCATGGCGATCGATCGGTGACCAGCCGGCAACACTGCCGGCGACAATACCGGCCATGACGGCGGCAGGCCCGAATGCCGAGTTGGAACGAGACCTGCCGCGACGGCGACCTCTCGACTCGGGAGTGGGAGGAGCGGGGGAACCGTCCTGATCATTAGATGGACCATTGTTAGGAGTTCCTGGTAGGGAGTAACTGGACCTGGATCTCGAGAAGATCTCCTTTGGATGCTGAACGGCAAACTTCAAATGGCTGAGTCGTCCACCGCGGACCTTCTTGATAAAGGCGAGTTCTTCTCGGATCTCGAGCAGTCCTTGGTTCCACTGGTACTCGTCCGATACAACCACCTCCGGTGTACGCTTCCTCTTCATGAAGGCGGGAATGCATCGGCGGATCAAGTCGTCGGGTATCAATCGAATGATCATGCCAACTGGTAGTGAGAGAGCACCGAGGACGATTGAGTATGCCCATTGAGCGCCATTAATACGTGTGACGTCGAAAGCAGCACCACCGACGAAAACAATCATCGTCTGGCCTCCGATCATGATGAACATGATGATGATGAAGAAGACATTGCGATGGATTCCTTCGAAAACATTGAAGTGATTATCCAAGCGACGGTTGTTGAGAGCGTTGAAAATTTGCATCCACACAAAGGTGTTGAACACAAGGGTCGGCATGCGTTCTTTCTCCTCAGTAGATTCATATGAGAGTATGGACTCTCCAGCAAAGTACAGAATGAAGGTAACAGTAAGCTGGTAGATGGATTGGCCGATGATCATCTTCCACATGCGTAGTGTGATGAGCGGTGCAGATTTGGGATCGGGCTTCCTCTCCAGCAAGGTGCGCGTAGGAGGGTCAGTAGCAAGCGCAAGCGCAGCGAAAGTATCCATGATAAGATTGACCCAGAGAAGTTGGACGGCGTTAAGGACTGATTCCTGTGAACCACTGGAAACGGCCGAGACAAAGGTGAGCAATACAGCTGTGATGTTGACGGTGATCTGGAACTGCAGGAACTTCTTGACGGCATCGTTGACAGCACGGCCCCAAAGCAAAGCCTTGACGATGGATGAGAAGTTGTCATCCATCAAAATGATGGCGGAGGCCTCCTTTGCGACTTCTGTTCCAGCAATACCCATGGAGAAACCAACATCGGCCGTCTTCAAAGCAGGAGCATCGTTGGTACCATCTCCAGTGACAGCGACAGTTTCTCCGAGTTCTTTGAGCCTCTTAACCAGCTTACGTTTATCTTCAGGGCTGGAGCGAGCAAGAACGCAGAGCTTAGGAATGACAGCGTCCATATCTTTCTTGGAGAGCTTTCTGAATGTAGGTCCTTCCATGACAACTCCGCCAGGGACAAGGATACCGCAACTTTCAGCAATTGCCTTGGCTGTAAGAGGATTATCACCAGTGACCATGCGGACAAAGACACCAGCCATTTGACAGTCCTGAACAGCCTCGCGCACACCGTCGCGAAGAGGATCCTGAATGCCAACAATAGCCAAGAAAACCATTTTGTCAAAGATGTCCTCAAACACGGCCATGGTGGGATCGTCCTCGTTCTTGCGGGATTCCCGAGGAGGCCAGCTTTCAAAGTCACGATAGACGATTCCGATAGTTCTGAGTGACCGAGATGCGTATGTGGTGATTACACGTTCGAGGGTATCGCGGTTGTCGTCGGAAATCGGGATATCAGAAATCTCTTTGGTGGCATCAGAGATGATCTTGTCGCAGTGAGATAAGAGAATCTCGGATGCTCCCTTTACGTAGAGTCGGTACCGTCCATCGTTCAGCTTTACAACCACTCCCGAGCATTTGATAGCAGAGTCGAAGGGTATGATTTGAGTGATGTTAGCATTCGCTCGTTCAGTGCTGACAGGGCCCATTCCAAGGTGGTCGCGTGCAAAGCTGAGCAAGGCTGTCTCAGTCTTAGAACCGATAAAGGGGTCAGGGCCATTTTGATCGCCTTCGAAAGCAGTAGTGTTCAAAACAATAGACTGTTCAAGCAACTCCTTGACCTCTTTGCTGAGTGTGGAAACGAACTCAGCGGGGGATACATCATCCGGGTGGTCGACAGGTGAATCCACGGACTGTTTGCCCTTTGTTCCATCATCGAGGACAGGTGCTACTGGGGCCTTGAGCTTTCGGTCGCCGAACCTAAGGGCGGTCCCAAGGGTTCCTGAGACGACGGTCATCTTATTCGTCGTTAGGGTACCTGTTTTGTCGGAGCAAATGACTGTAGCATTGCCCATAGTCTCGCAGGATCGAAGCAAACGGACGAGATTGTTGTCCTTAAGCATTTGTCTGGTAGCAAAGGCCAAGGCGAGGGTAACAGCAAGTGGCAAACCTTCTGGAACAGCAACAACTACGACCGTGATGGCCACAATCAAGATGTTCAAGAAGTTCTGTCCTTTCTCGGCGGGGGAGGCGTCGTTGGTTCGGAGGTGGACTAAGAATTCTATGAAGAGAACGATGAAAAGCAAGAGGGCTGATGCACCACCAAGCTTTGCAATATATTCCGCCAAGTTGTTCAACTTCGCCTGGAGCGGAGTGACCTCGCTGTCCTCGCGGAGGGACATGAGCGTCTTTCCATAGGTAGAGTTAATGCCAGTTGCTGTAACCATAAAAGATCCAACACCTTCGGAGACCTTGGCGCCAGAGAGGATGAAAGGATCCATCTTCTTGAGGGGTTCGTGGTTTTCGATGGCACGGAACACTTCAGCTCCGCTAGTCTTCTTAAGAAGGTCGGATTCGCCTGTAGCAGAGGACTCGTCGCATTTGATACCGTGGCCCTGAATGAGGATACCGTCCACAGGGACCAAATCTCCGGGTTCCAGGTTGACGACGTCTCCGACAAGGATGTCATGAACTGAAACCTCACGAATATTTCCGGACCGAACACATTTTACGAAGCGGTCTTCCTTCTTCTTGTTGAGTCTAACGAACTGACGCTCTTTCTCCCAATCATTAAGTGCACCGACAATGACGACTACAAGGATGGCCACAATAATGGCCACGCCTTCGATCCATTCCACCTTTGGCTCACCGGGCTTGTGCTTAACACCAAAGGTTTGGTATAAACCTAGAGCGAGCGAGATAGCCGCAGCGCCGGAAAGCAAAAGGAGCACTTTGTCGTTGTAAGCCATCCACGCCAATTGGAGAATGCTCTTTGGCTTTCGTTCGGGCAGCCTGTTGTCGCTAAAAACACGCTTGCGATCCGAGAAGCCATCTTTTCCTCCCTCGGCATGAGGAGGTGTATCATTTCGTGCAAGATCGGCGCCTTTTGTAGGTGTCTGTGCAGAGTTGGGGGTGGTCGCTTCTTCGAAGGAGATGCTGTCGTGCCAACGGTCTTCGTCGACGCTCAAGCCTGACTTCCTGTCCGTTCTTAATCCTTTCTCAATGCCATCCAAACCGCCCAAGGCATGGAAAGCCGCCAGGTTTTTAGGATTGAGAAGTTTGGAGAGCTGCCCAGGCGAGAAGGCAAATTTGTTATCCTCCACTTGGAAATCGGCCTCGGTACCGGGATCTGGAGTAAGCGCATCCTTGTCATTGATCAAATCGTGAGCCGCGACCTCTCCATGCAGAGTATCTCCTTGCGAGGAAGCGAGGTAAGTTCCAGTCGATGCTGATTCGCCGTTCTCTGTTGTTGAATCGAGCGAGTTACCGCGAGAGCGTGCTCCTGGGACGGATAGAAAGTTTTGTGGGTTTCCGCTGGTTGACTTCGGGGAAGAGACGTTGTGGGGTGATGTTGGCCTGCTCTCCTTGCTATCGAAGGAATTGGTTCCTCTCAGCTCGGTAGGCGGGTTTTTGGTTTGCGGCGACAGGTCTGCATTGTCGTCATGTTGTTGTGATGGACGATTGTCATCTAAATCTCCAAGGGGAACAGACTCTCCCATATTCGGGTCGTTCGGGTTGACAGCCGAAGTGTCAATGGTGATGGTAGGAGCCCTTTGCCTTCGAGGACCAGGAGACGGTGTGTCCCGCTCTCCCGCGTCTTTATGATCCGACATGATGGGTGCCTTGCTGATGAGACTCCCTGTGTGGGGAGGGCTTAGGTTTTGTGGGTGGCTGAGTTCGCCCGGGAAGGATGAATGTGATTAGAAGAATGTGCTAAGGCGACACGCCGGTGTGATGCATGCAGTCGGGCATGCAGTACGGGGTCGAAGTAATAAAGGGTGGGCGAAGGCGACTTGACAAGGCTGTGCTTTCGCAATAGACGTTTCCCTTCTTCTGTAGCGTGCCTTCCAAGAAGTCGCTACCGGTGGTATCAAGAATGATGCCCGGAGACTACGAGAGGCGACTAGGACAGCCGGTAGTCAGTCAAAGCGATCCCAAAGACGTGTACGCAACCAAGGCACAGCCACAGCCAGTAAAGCTGAGAGACGTGGTTTTGGTGTGTCTCTGAGGGCCAGACACTGCGTCTAACACAAACGAAAGCGGCAAACGTTGCTAGCTCACCTTTTTGAGCTCGAGGAGGTACGTGGAGCAGGGGCGCACGTTTGAATGAAGAATGAATGAGTGAATGGGAGCTGTCAAGCAATGATTGTTTTAGGGATAGCTGAAAGAGGTCGACCCTGTGATTGAGCGGGTGTTGAGGAAAACAAGGTCGTTGAATTGTTGACTGGATGAACCTATGACTGGACCGGAGCAAGCAATTGTGATGAGGCAATGTTGTGGCAGTGTTGATGACAACCACTCATGATCATGCAGTTTGAGAGCTTTCAATGGAGCATTGCCTGTAGCTATGAGATGGATTGCGTAGAGTGTAGGTAGGCGAAAGAAGTATTGATCGGAAAGGAAGGCTGGCCAGGGAGAGGTAGAGAAGAATCGAGACTTGCTATGGATGGACGAAAGGAGCGAACCAGGGATTTTTGAGAATTGAAGTAATTAGTACTACGTGCAGAACCAGGGAAAAAAGTTTCGAAGTTGCCCCCTTCACACGCACACAAGAAAAGAGCTCAGTTCAATCGGGGGCGGCGATATTGGGGGGAAGAAAGACGTCGATTGGGATTCATGATGGGGACTCTTGGGGATTGATGTCTACACAGCCCCCGGGACCATTCCGGATCCGGTATGGTGGTCTTGGGGACCAAGCCTAGGCAGACCGGAAGGAGCTATTCAGGTCGCTTTCCTGTTTTGATGTTAGTATGGAGTCGTGTGCATGTCCACTAGAATCCACTCCCGTCCCTCCTCGTCGTCTAATTCAACCATTCAACGGCCATCAAGCATCATCAATGTCAACACCCCATCCAACCTATCAACAACCCATCAAGCTTCAATATGCAGACATATTCTCGTACATGGTGAAGCATATGGTGGATTGATTGAACTGTCCTCCTTCTCCTCCTCCGTCATCCTCTCTTCCTCTACCTTGCTGCCCTCCGTTCTGCATGCATGCCTAGGTACAACAATAGTTTACGGAGCAATCTATTCAACCCATGTCTACCATGATCAAGAAAAATCTCCGTTCGCTTGATTGTATACATTACGATAATACGCGTAAAGACATGCAATAGTCTGTGACAGAACCACAATGCCTATGTACCTACTCTACTTGCCTGCCCTGCTTAACCTTCTTCTTTATCCTCGAAACGCTGGCAGTTCTGATCTGGCAGTTTCAACTAACAAATCTCGGTTCTCGTGTTCTCCTTCTCCGCCACGCTAAACCTATCTCGGGACCTGCCGTACCCCTTCGCCCGCTAACCAAAAGATGCACATCATCTTCATCGTCCTCATTCATCAACATCATGTACACTACGGAGTACAGTACGAGTATCTTCATAAGTTCACTACTACATACATCTTCACCTCCTTTCCCGCTCTGATTTGTCGCGAACATCGTCGTCGTTGTCGTGCACCGTTGATTAAATCCTCTGCCTTGCTCTCCTCGCGCCCTCACGCCCTCATGTCGGCCAAGAGCCTATGCAGCAGCCCGCCGAAGGTCAGCGAGCAGTAACTTGCCGCGTGTTTAGCAAGTCGCAACGTCAGATCTGTGCCCGACTCCTTCTCGCGCCCTGTCCTGCCTTGCCTTCCCTGGCCCTATCCCCGTCCCCGAGGACAGAGATTGTGCGCGATAAATCATGGTCGATTAATTACATAGGTAGGCACGGGGTAAATAACGTCAGTCCTCTGTCCTGTGTCCTCCACCCCTAAACCCGAAGCTCAATCTACCTATTCGTTGGCCTTGGATTGTTCGCCTCGCTCTAATAGTCCATTTGGCGGACCGAATGCTCTGTCGGCCATATCCTCCGATGTTGCCCTTCCGTTGTTGTTGTTGGTCGACTTTGCCGCCAGCATAGCCTCGCCAAATGCTTCGTCCCATCTAGCAACCCACCAGCGTGATCTAGACGTGATACTATCACCACCACCACCATTCATCGCAGTCCCTGATAGTGCCAAACTACCACCCTGTCGATCTTCAGACTTTGCTTTCTGCCAAAACAAGACGTAGCGCCATGTTCAAGTCAGACGTTCAGCGAAGCCAAGCGCGCGACAACTTGGAATCTCATTTGGCCACCCGTGTTGTGTTGTCGTGTTGGCCTTCCCGCAGCTGCATCTGTATCTGCCGCCGGGAAGCCAATTGCTCCCCATGTCCCGATGGGTGCGCGATGGCGTAAGGGGCGTGAAACTGCAAATCAACCGTCCAAGAACCACACGGTTGCCCATCGTGATGCTTGGTACTACGAGAAACCACGCAAATGCCATGCTTCTTGGTTTCGTGACATAGCCTCAATGCTGAGAACACACAAGACCTGAAACCGGAAGCTCGTCGAGCAAAGGCTGTCGTCGAAAAGGAGCCGCTGAGACGGGACTCAAGAACTCAATCTGGCGTATAGTGCATTGTACTCCGCATCTAAGGTTGAGCTGCTCAATAATCAGCGGGAGACCATGGCTGTCGCCGCTGCGGGTGCAGCAGGCACATGCAGGTCGCAACCAGGTCTGTCTCGACTCTTGACTAGTCTCATGGACTAGCCTGATCTCTCTGGAATGTATCTCATGTGAGCATCATGCTGTTGTGTTTTTTACCAAACAGGATTTTCCAACGCCGAAAGGATATCTGGTGTACATTGGCGATCACATCGCAGAGCAAAGCAGCTCGTCTCTATCGGTGAAGAGTAGATGATGTAGGTCTTGTCCCGAATTGAACGCTTCCACTAGATCTCCGACAAAGCAAAAACAACGTTGGTGGGCCCAAGTGCAACCGCGATCGACCTTGATATCAGCCAGCCATTGGTCTTCTCGCTTACCTTGGTGTCGACAGATGAACACAATCACTCGGTCATCATCGGTGTTGACTTGAATGGCGCATCTCGACTTACTGGACCTCATTGAACAAAAACTAGAACTCTCATCAATGACAATGGAGTAGGATACCAGCCCAGGGATGCACATGGAACGTTTCGGTGGTCTGCCCCACAGAACATTTTAGTGTTCAAAATCAAGAACGCATTGGTGCCGGCTAGCATGCAGCTTAAACTTTTGTCCTCTTCCAGACTTGCGAGCCAATCAATGAAGTCTTCACGAGCCTGCCTGTCGGTGCACCTCGGCCTACCAATCACAGTCCAGGGCGCTAAGCGACCTCGCCTATTCGAACCATGCCAAAGGTTGAATGACCATATTTTGCTCTCATGATGACAATCTTTTAATATGAAATGATCACCAATATTGTTCACCAGTTCAGTATTCGTCACTATTGGCCAACTATCTAGGAGGTAACACATACATTGGTTGGTTCCTACCTTATCATAATCCAGATCGAAAACAAAGAAAAGTCATGATAATACTCTGTACATACGTATCATCTAAACCATACACAGTACATTCCTCGAAATTCTGACGTCGCCTATCTCTCTCAAATACCTATTGATTTTCATGAAATGCCATACTTCATGTAATGCTGACTCAAAAGTTTGATCTACGCATCTATACACTGGTGAACGATCCTCAAGTCTCGTGGGCGAACCATTTCACTTTGGCCCCCATTGGGATATGTTTCTGATAAGGCATGAATCTGACCGCGTACCTGCATATAGTTGGCCCCCAAAGCGTTCACTCTC
Organism: Aaosphaeria arxii CBS 175.79; assembly: GCF_010015735.1. Taxonomy (NCBI): domain Eukaryota; kingdom Fungi; phylum Ascomycota; class Dothideomycetes; order Pleosporales; genus Aaosphaeria; species Aaosphaeria arxii. The sequence goes on from NW_022983485.1 coordinate 444,302, forward strand.
TTGTTCGCATAACCCAAAAACAGATCTACATTCGTTTGCTGGAGTAATCCTTCCACTGCCCTGGATTTCTCGCAATCTCTTTCTTTGCAGAAATAGCTCGTAACAAATGAATACCGGGGTTCTATCAACTATTTATATGTATATATTGATCTATTGGATGAGACTCGTGGTGTCTAATTCCAGAATAATCCAGCGCGTTCGTTCTGCTGGGTCGTGTTTGAAGTATTTCAAACACTCAAGTAATGTCACACTAGTGGTCGAGTGTATTTTGATATCAGACTTCCAATCGATTGGGTTTGACCACTTATACCACAAAACAATCGACGTCGGCCGTTGGAATTACCGAGACATCACTCTAATACAAAACATAAATTATTGCACAACACAACATCGTCGCTCGTATGTAGGTACAGTCTTACGGAGTACATTCGCTGCGCATCGTACACCCTATCCATCTACGATTGCGCTCCCACGTCCCTGTCAAGCTCACGGAGGCAACCATCGCGTCGCTTGAGCTTGTCCATTCAATTCTACTCGACGACGCTGTGCGACGTCATACCGTGGTTTCCAGGCCAATTATGCGTCCGTCACGAGGTTGTATCACGACCCTGAGGCCGGTGTGTCTCGTATCCCGAATTTACACGGTCGACGTCACGACTAACAACATCAAAAATAATCTAGACAAGGCAGCAAGCACCTCCGAACATTACCGCCTAGAATGAAAATCTCAGGCACAACTGAACTTCCTGTGCCATGAACCAATAAGCACATATCAATCAACAACGATATGATTCCCAGGATGAAATCAACCTTGCCATTTGCCTCCCCTCTTACTGTGTACATACATAGTCCATACATACGAATACGTTCCCATCATGACTGTCGATCGGTCAGACTTCAATTTGCCCTTGCTTACCATACCTCGTCTACTACAGTTCACGCACATCTTGCAGATCACACCCATCCATCCCGTACTCGTACATGTAACAACATCTATTCATCAAGCACGCCTGGGAAGGCCTGCACTAACCAGCTTCAGGCAGTTTCACACGCGCTCTCGCAGCCTTTCGCATCCGCGGTCGGGACCCACAGTTACCTGCACACAGCCTCCACTGCCAACCCAACCCCGATACCAACCAAGTACTTGTATCTCTCTCTTCGTTTAAAAATCAAGTAAGGTGTACGATGAGCAACCGACCGGCTTCTCAATTAGGTATGTAGTTACCTGACCTTCGGCTAGTTGATTATGCGGTTTTCTTCGGCGTGATTATCTTGGCTCTTCTCGCAGCGAGCGGCGTCGGAGGCCGGGATGCGCCAAGAAATGAAATGCTCCATCGACGTTATTGATGCGAATGGCATACATACTACGGTTATCGATATGCAACTTCATACCGGAGAGGCACCGAAGGACTACACCCGATGATTCTTTTCCCTTCTTCGATATTTCTTCGCCTTCGGGAGAGATTAATCGAATTAAGCCAGAAGTGCTAGGCATTGTAGATTTCCTTGGCTGAGGGAGGCTGTGCAAAAAACCCCTCCAGAACGAACTTCTCAACAGAGGTACTCCGTAAGAGCGATTTCTCTTCTTCCTGAGCAATAGTCAATAATGAATGAATAATCTCAGATCACGGAGAATTCTTCTTTCCACGCCTCGAAGAAAATCCACCTCCCCCTGAGATAGTGGGCGCAAGTTCATTGTCCTCCTTTATTTTGTCTCGGTTCTTGTCTTGTCGTTGATTATTGCATACAGTAAGCTCTACTTTACGGTACTTGGTACATGCTGCGCCGCCCCCTCGCATCATGCGAACGGATGCACATTTCAGGCGCGCGAAAGAGAAGGCATTGTCTCAGATCGTTGCGTTTTGGATATTCTTCCCGAGATCTTGGGTCAACGACCTGTCACCTACCTACGGGTGTCTCGTGCGAGATGATTGACTGCAGGGTGGTTCTGAAACGTGACGAATTGCATAGGTATTTCGTCGTGGGATGGATTGGATGGGAAAGGTGGGCGTAGATGTCACCGACTCTACTTGGCGGTAATTTCTCTTGTATAATTTCTGTAGTCTTGTACATATGTGGTTGTGAGGCACTGTACATACACTGTAAGATTGTATAACTCAAGTCCTTGATGACTGCCATTCAGGAGGCACGTTTACGCCCATGTCTACATAATTCTTCACACCGCCAAAACATATTTCCCAAACAAGCAAGCTAATTACACATGCGAGGCCCAGCATAGAGGGCAAAAGGTACCAATAGTGAATCCTTCGCGGAATGCACATCCTCTTCCCTATTCAGGAACCCTCTTCACGAGCCGTAAGCTAGCGCTCGTACGCAGTGTTCTACGATGGAGCCTCGAGGCTTTGCGCTTCTCGCTGAATGCGCGGCTCTCTTATCGCCTCATCTGGTTTCTGGCATGTCCGTCCGTCTAGACGTACGTAGACACCTTGTGTCGCGATGACGAGAGCTTCCCTTCGCCCTCGTCTTCAAGATCACAAGGCTTGATATCCGCCTCGAAGCTAGCCAGCCTCAAGGACTGCCACGAAACGGGCGTCCACGCGGCGTAATCAAGAGACACCGACATTGACGCCGTTAATTCATTCATCCATAATCGAAGGTAAAGAATCGCAGTGTGGGATTGTAGCACTGAGCCTCAATTCCATAGCATAGCCCGTTTCAATCCTGTAATCCCCTTGATGTCCGTCTCAAAGCTAAAGACATCAGGGCTGACGCCAGCGGCGAGATGATTGAGCCTCGTGATACCCCCCCGTCCCTCATGATGTGCATTGAAAGATTGTTACGAATATCAAAGACGTCACGTACCATGAGGCAACTAAATTATCTTTGCCGAGCGGAGTGCCGTGGTTGAGGAGGTTGGGTTTGAGAAATGTGGCGTGTGGCGGTGCATCAATGAATGTGGCGCAGACGCAGGCGCTCGCGTTTTGTGTATGATGTATGGCGTTTCGGGGGGTCCGGTGAATTTTTTGCCGCGCCGAGGTTGATTGGGAGGGTTTGAAGCTTAGGATTTTCAGGTGCTTTGTTCGCATTATTGCACATCATGGGTTTCTGATGTGTTAGAGGGTTCTATGAGGCCAAGTCGTGGACCGGTGTCCGCTGATTTCAGCTAATGTCTCATGAGCTGATGAACGACAACCGTAAACTACTGGTGGTTAGGCGTTAGGAATGAACTTGACTGAAAATGATAGTTGCCTTGCGTGCTGACTATGGTAGGCAATTGTCAGAAAGTCAAGTATTAGGCTCTGAGATTATAGCAAACGCTGAACGAGGTCGACTCTCAAACTATGGTGGTTCAAATTTCAACCATCGTTTTCCTATAATCTACCAGTACCCAGATATGCCGCCAGAAAGCAGTTATAAAATAAACAAATTCTCAGAGTCGTAGCAGAGAAACAGATAGACCTGAGCTTCGAAGTCAAGTTGGGCCAGTTGTACGCGGGTCTAGCGAATGTCCGCTAATCTCAATATATTCTAGATTGATAGAATAATGCACACTGAGACGCACATTTAACCAAACAAAGGACAATTGCGTTCTGGCCGGCCCTTGTGCCCCACCGCACACTTTTGAATCCCCGTGTCCAGATTGTGTGCATCTACGTCCTCTGATTCTTCTGTCTTTGAATGTGAATGATTTAACTTCACAGATTAGTCATCTACGAATAGAACTGATCGTTTGATCGTTTCTTCTTCATTCACTGGCCGCATGGCGCAACGGTAGCGCGTCAGATTCCAGTATCCTTGGAGATTCCTGAAGGCTTCCTGTTCGAATCAGGATGTGGTCATTTTTTTGCCAATTCTTTGGACGATGTGAATGAATCGGGGTAGTGGGTTGAAGTGGAAGGGGTACGGGTAATTGGTGAATTAGACGTGATGATACGAGGCCCTGAGTGGGAACCATGTGGGGATCGATTCATTGTCTGGACAAACTAGTACCAAGACGACCTTGCAGTAAAAAATGGAGTATGGTCGAATATTGCATTCCTTTGTTATCTTTTTCGATCAGCATCGGCATGAGACATATTCGCTCATGGTGATAGTCTGTCTGTACACTGTTACAAGTGCTAATATGCGTGCACTGCCTTCCCGCAGGAAGCCGTTGTCACTTTTTTATTTCCCCACAACAATAACGCATTTCGCATGGATTCCACAACCGGGTACGAAATCGATAATGCATTGCGTCTTCTAGAGACCCATTGGCCAGATAGTCTCTAGGGTCGATCCACTTTATTCCTCGTCACCACTTGACGTGTTCGTGTTCTGCGCTTGGTGTGATTGTCTCTCCTCCGCCTCCTTGTTCTTAAGATTTGGAAGGCGAACGGGGATTAACAGCGCATTGACTATCACGAAAACAGCAATGGCCGAGATGAATGTAATCTTCAGACTTCGCGAGTATGCATCGATGACTAGTAGGATTCATGCCATTAGTTTTGGGGGCTGTGTACTAGGTAGGGAGGGCAGAACATGTGTGAGGAACGAAGGGTTTCTGTTTCTTCTTGGAACGTACCTTGGCTTCGTGTCTTGGGTTCAAGGGCGATAATAGAGCGGACCGATTGTCGTACACGGAGTATGATCTGCATGAGAAAAATGCGGTTAGAGATGAATGCTGCGGCGAGTTCGAAAACGAAAAATCCAAGGTAGTACGTACCTCGTCCTTGTCGGGACCGGTGACGAGGTCGTGAAGATAGGCTGTCAAGGCATTTTGGAGAATCAGGCTGCTTAGTGAAACGCCCATCACGATACCCAGGCTTCGCCAGAGAATCAGAGTACTCGTCATGACTGCCTGATCGGCTTGCGTGCTCGTCGCGAGGACGGCGATGGAGGACGCTGGAAAGGAGAGTCCCTGGCCAATACTCGGTGGGAAGAGGAAGAGGGTAGCTACCCATTCTGGTATGCCATCCCACATTACGGACATACAAATTCCTCCCAACAGCATGCCCAACGAACCGACAACGATGAGCCATCGTGTCTTGCCGGTTGCTGTCATGATGAACCCAGCAGACACTCCACAGATTGTCAAACCTACTGACGGACCAGCAAGACGAAATCCAGATAGAGAGGCGGACTCGAGCTTGACGGCTTGGAAGTACAGAGGTGCGTTGAAGATGATTGTGTTTATGCCAACTTGTGCGAAGAAATTGTTGAAGACCAAGTTGCCTCGCGGCCTGCTGAAAAGCATGGCCAGAGGCATGACAGGTCTTGAAGCCTTCGATTCGGCATAGATGAGAGCTCCACCAGCAAGGACGGCAAGAATAAGGGCTGTGATTACGAGAGGATGTTTCCAAGGATAGACATTTCCACCCAGATTGAGACCCAAGATCAAAAATGCAACTGAGCTTGTTAGAAGAAAAGATCCAGCGAAGTCAAAGTCCTTCAATGCCTCCCGCAAGCCTTTTCCAGAACGCTTCGCCAGCTGTGGGCCGAGATTCGATGGTGTAGTGAACACAGCATTCAGGAAGATAACAAGCAGCAGGGGAATTTGAAGAGCAAAGGTCATACGCCATCCCAGTTTATCGCAAAGGAAACCTCCAAAGGCGGCACCTGCAGCAGATCCGCCGCCATAGAATAAGTTGATATAAGCTTGGTAAGTGCCTCGGACTTGAATGCTGACCAGGTCGTTCGTCATGATATTCCCTTAGAATCTATTAATCCAAAGCACAACGAGAGTCAACATCTGAACCTACCCATCGCTAGAACTCCCGCAGCACCGAAACCACAAAATGCTCTTGCGGCAATGAAACTTCCAATGCTTTGCGCCAAAGCACACCAAGCGGTCGTTGCTGCCAGCCATGCAATGCCCATGAGATACAGTGGACGGCGACCAATGGTGTCCGAGACGCGACCGAAAAGTGGTTGGAGAGATGTTGAGGTGAGTAGAAACGAAGTAGATAACCATGAAGCCGAATTAGAGGCATTGAAATAGGAAGTAATGACTGGATGACTTGATGCCATAAGTGTAGAGTCGAACATGGCCACCTATCAAGGAATTAGTAGCATTCATCGACCAATATAAACTACTCACCAGGTAACCCAGCAGGATGCCTCCAAAAATGAATCGGAACTTGGTTCTTGAAAGATTCGCGATTAATCCATTCTCCCCAAACTCTGCGACGAATTCGGGTTCAGGTCGACCACTTGCATCTTCGTCTGGCGCAAGCCAATGGCTATGTGAGTAACTCCGTGTCCTTCCACCGTCCGGAAAGACCCCTGGTTGAAGAGCTCCTTGACTGTGAGATTCTACTGTTTGTATCGCGTTCTCCTCAATGGCAGAGCCATCTAACAGCTCGGGATCGGGGTGCAATAGCGGCGTCCTCTCCGATGGCTGACTTCCATTGTTGCTTTTCTTCCCCATTATATCTCGTCAACGTACTCCGTACTCAGAAAGAAACTGGGAGAAAAGATCAAAGTTCATGTTGAAAAGATGACAAAGATGACGGGATAGCTGCCGTGACTCGCCTCAGCATGCCGACGGTTCTAGCCGTATTAGGCTAGCCATATCCCCTACTCTATGATTGCATCTCCATTGTTACACGGATTTATCGCTACGAATTCGATTTTTTTTTCTTTTGCGGGGTCGCTGCAGCTGGTGAAATGGTGATACCGCAATTTCGAATTGTTGAGTCAAAATTGCTGCTGTGCACTTACATTCGAAAGCCACAATAGCAAAACCCACCGAAAATGGTACCAATCAACGATAGATACCGAACTCACCGAGGTTGCCTTCCCACTAGAATAGATAAATACGCCCCTGATATGATATTGTAGCAACGCTTGACAACAATTGCTCGGAGTCCCGTAACAATATGCACGGAGAAACTCGTATGGGATTGGTATGATTGATGACTGAATGCTTCGTCAAGACCATCACTTACTTGAACAACGTAAATTTGAAGAATAGAGAGAGCGTCGGTATTAAGTAGATAATTAAGAATTGATCGAATATGAAACCTTTCATGAAAGCTGTTTCGCCTATCTTGACTTCGTGTAACATGCAGAAAACACACAGAGTCAGTGTATGCGGGGGTACATTTATAGCGCGACTTTGCGCGCTTCTGAAGCCTGCATCCTCTCCTCTTCAACGCGCATCGGAATCTACTTATACTGTGAATTTCCACAGAGGGGCTCTCAATCAGAGGACTTTCTACCCACCTCGCCGCTCAAAATTCTCATCATGTCTTTTCTTCAACTCAGCCCAGAACTTGTTCTAGAAATTGCAGGATACTTGGAACAGATCGATTTACTAAATGTGTCGCTGGTCTGTAAGGGTCTACGCGAAACGACGAAATCATCTCTCCACCGAGAATACAACAATGTCCATATCATGGGAAATTCATTTGTCGATGTTATCAACAGAATCATAGATGGTGAAATTGATGGGAGATCCATCAAAACCGTACGCTTGCGACCTTGGTTTTCCCTGTCAAGGCTTCTCGACGAGGATCCAGATGACCGTCGACGACGAGAACGCATGATGACGAAAGACCAATACCAGAAACTCACAGAATGTGCAAAGGCCCAAGGATTGATCACTGACATCCTGTCCTTCAAAGAAAGAAGTCCTATACTGAAAATAATGAAAGATTTCGAAGGAATGTTGTCGAGGTCGGACGAATTGGTTTTGCCTCCAAATGTTTACGACGACGATATGAAGGATGGGGATGTGCCGTTAGATCGCAGGTTCTGTGATCACATTCGACTAGGACTAGAAGACGCCTTGATCATTCTTCTCTTATCGCTCTCGCCAAATCTACAAGCTATCAGGCTCGATGGGGTGTCCCCAGATCCCCTTTCTTTGGGCTGGGATCTAGATGGCTTCGACTTTCCTGAACTGCGTAGACTGACTGTTTCGGGTGACAGTGGCCTAATCCCCTTTCATATTGCTACCTTGGAACGCCAACTGCTGAGCAAAAAGCTGCAGACACTCGAAATGAACGTGGCATCGTGCAGCGTGGTGAACGGACCCATTATACCTCTGTATCTACCCCCTCGATCGTTGTTCCTGAGCACAATCCGATTGGAGTACAGCGCAATCCCATATCCCGATATGGAGACCTTGCTCAGAGCCTGTTGCGCTTTGAGATCATTCTTCATGTCCTTGGGTCGCAAGCTTGTGTGCCTCGAGTGTGTGAACCCAGCACAGCTTGTCGAATCTTTAAGCCGTCACAGGAAAACCTTGGAATATTTTGGACTCCGACAATACCAAAGCGACCACCCGGGCATGCAAGTGGATATCCCATCACTGGCTGAATTCACGGCGCTGAAGAAAATTGAAGTGGATGCAGATGACTTCAAGTTCGTCGAAGCAAATGAGAGCAACTACGACTACCCGGACGAAAAGAAACTTCGCAATGTACTACCGCCTTCTTTGGAGCAATTGGACATACTTTTCGGGGCAGGATGCGACGGAGTCTCGCTCGCCGATTTTCAAGACTTTTTAACTGTTCGCGAGAAAACATGTCCGGCTCTGAAAAGTGTCCGGATCGTCACTGCCCACCCGAACAAGGTTCGGCGACGTAAGGCTATACCAGAAAAGCTCACAGAATCGCTGCGGGTGGAATATGTTGGAATCGATTCGTTCATGCGTGGTGAGAGTTGTTTCGTAGATGCCGAAGGCTACTTTGACACACCTCAAAAGGAGACTCGATGGAATGGCACGCAATATGTTCAGGTACCTGTGGACTATACTCGAAGATTCGAAATGGAGAAAGCCATTAGAGATGGTTATGATGGTCTCAGTGATGATTCCTCTGAGTACGAACGTAATTTCGAGTGGGGATCTTGGGAGGAAAGCGGAGTCGATGACGACGATGAGGAGGATGAAGATGACGAACATGGAGGAGCAGAAGCAGAGGGAGACGATGACATCGATGATGATGAAGACGAAAATGATCAAGGAGGGTCGTCACCTGATGATAGCTCAAGCGATGGTCATTGAAGGATTTTAAGACTTTCCTGGCGATGGTCTCAATGGTACCGAATGCTAGATCTTCTCTATCAAATCCTTTAGAGTGCTATAGCTCTAGTTCCTGCATCCTTCACCGTTGGTAAAGGCCTATTGGGAAAACGGCAACAACTCCTCATTATGGCGAGCCTAACATTTTTATTTGGAACACGTGGAGAGATTTTCCTCATTGGAATGGAGGACTAGTTACGAGGTAGCAGATGACAAGATGTTTCTATTTAAAACGTATAGAACATATGATGGCGAGATGGCTCAGACGATTATTCTCTTTAAGGAAATCCGGGGTTTAGTATGGCTTCAAGTCTCCAGAAATGATGAAAGCTCGTATTACAAGCAAGGACCTGTCCAATAATGAACTATGTGTCGCAGCAATAATGTGCATGAACAGTATTTACTCGTAGTTAGGTCTCAAGTATTGGCAAATCAAGACAACAGCTATGAGGGGAGTAGAGCACAGTTTCCCAGAAGCGACGATGGTTGGTGGGCATTTCGTTAGCGGACAATTGGCATGATCAACATTGGGTGACGCGGACCGGAGACTGGGTTGTTTCGAGAAGTGGCCAATCCAAAAGCGGCGAGTCCAATCTTCATGTGCGACTCTCTATCTAACTTATCAGCTCTCCAACACAACTTTGCCTTTTCTCGCTCACTAACGATTATCCCTTCTTCTACTTCTTCTACCCCTTGCGTCGCCTCACGTTAAATCACATATTTCGCTTAGTACTCGACAGCTTTCGCTGCATGCCTCATCTTTCGTAGCCTCAGGCATCGCCCTCTCCAATGGGAAAGTGTACGCAATCACCTTCACGCTCGCGCAAACTCGTATTTCAGGCGCTATACTGACAATCGCTGTTTCACAGGGAGATATGGTGTCATCTTGGATGCTGGGTCCTCCGTATGTCCCCCCGATGACGATCTTCTCGAATCGCAAGCCAAATACTGACAAGAAGTTTAGGGGACACGGGTCCATATTTATCGATGGCTGAACAGCGACAAAGCACGCTCCAAAGCGAGCGAAGAGGAGCTTCAAAGCTTACCCGAAATCGAAACCGATAAGAAGTGGACGAAGAAAATACATCCTGGTGCGCAAACTTTGTTGGAACTTTGTTGGAGGTGGATAGCGAGCAAGACCTGACTCTGGAATAGGCATATCTACATTCGGCGAGACCCCCCATAATGTTGGTCCGGACCATCTCGATGAGCTGCTTAGCCATGCGCTTAAATACGTACCGCTGGAAGAGGTTCCGAATACACCTCTGTTCCTACTTGCGACAGCGGGAATGCGCATACTTCCCCCAGGCCAGAGGAAGGCCGTTCTACAGGAAGTGTGCGATTTCGCGAAGAAAACCACGAAGTTCCAGCTTCCAGATTGCAATCTACACGTTCAGGTCATACCCGGTGAAACAGAGGGTCTATATGGGTGGATAGCGGCCAATTATCTCCTGGGCGGTTTCGATTCCCCCAAGGACCACGATCACGGGAAGGGACATCATACATATGGATTTCTTGATATGGGAGGAGCATCAGCTCAGATTGCGTTTGCTCCAAACGCCACAGAAGCGAAGAAACACGCAGATGATTTGACGTTGCTGCGCCTACGAACAGTGGGGGGAACCGCACTCGAATACAGAGTCTTCGTGACTACATGGTTAGGATTCGGTGTCAATCAGGCAAGACAACGATATGTCACGGCACTCCTGGAATCTAGCACAACCACCAAGGAATTCCCGGATCCTTGTTTACCCTCTGGGTTGCGAGTTACAAAGGATGGCAAACCTATCGATTCCGACGAAAAGCAAGAAGACGACCGAGAACTTGTTGGAACTGGCAAATTCTCGGAATGTTTGCACCAAACGTACCCCTTGTTAGAGAAAGAGAAGGAATGCCTTGACGAGCCGTGCCTACTGAATGGACAACATGTACCAGCTATCGATTTCGATGTAAACCATTTCGTTGGTGTCTCGGAATACTGGCACACAACACACGAAATATTCGAGATGGGACACAAAGACAAAGCCTATGATTTCAAGACTTACCAAGAGCGAGTGGAGGAATTCTGCAGCCGGAGCTGGAAGGACATTGAGAAAGGCATCTCCAAAAAGAAGTGGGGAAAGAAGGTCGACGAAACAACTGCCTTGGAAGTATGTTTCAAGGCTTCATGGCTTATCAATGTGCTTCACGACGGCATTGGTGTTCCACGCGTAGGCCTCGAGGAGCTTCAAGGCGACCAAAACACAACCAAGGCTGTTATTGATGGAGCTAAAGAGAAAGGGTTCCTCAATCCCTTCCAGGCTGTCAATAAGATCAATGACGTTGAAGTGAGTTGGACGCTGGGTAAGATGGTCCTGTATGCCGCAAGCGAGGTCCCACCTCCCTCAGAAAACGATTTGGCAGTGGGATTTGGCAGCAACGAGGATGGCATTCCCGAAAATTTCCAGTACCCCGGCGGCGCATATCTTCCATACCCGGACACGGACGACGATCATCTTCTCGCAGACAACTCCCGAAGGATTCCGGGGCTCATAATATTTGTTCTCATTATTTTTGTGATCATATTTACTGCATGTGGACGAGAACGGAGACAGTCTGCAGGAAAGAAGTTGGGCCAGCTGTTCGGACGAGGTAGCGGTCGCCATGGCTCTTCACGGCGACGGCGGGGTTTAGCAGGCAAGCTCTTTGGCTCCAGTGCACCATCATATGAACGTGTCCTCGAAAGTGGAGAGGGTGCCGACGACTTTGAACTGGGATCAGTGGACTCAAATTCTGATCACGAACAGTCAGATTCGAGCGATGGAAGTCGACTTGGGCGCACGTCTGGATGGGCAACTCCGCAGATCAAAGCTACCCAGGCCACACCAGGGACACCGGGCGTGGATTCCGACAATATTGTAAGTCAGGGTGGAAACTTAGGGTTGGGTCCTCCCGCCTATGCCAATGCAATAGACAGAGGGGGGCTGATGAGTCGGACAGAAAGCAGAGAGAGATTAGCGAGAAGCCGACCTAGCTCTCCTGGCCGATTGAGGAGCGGAAGGACGAACCTGAGGGAGTGATTTACATTCAACAATGTGATCAGTCTCTCAACGTCGGCTTCATGTTTATGTTATAGACGAAATTCGCTTCAATGGGTCATGAGTGTCTACAGGCAGACGGCGTCTTACCTTGATATTGTGGGATGGAGTAACCATATACGGATTTTTAGGCCTGGGGCTTCGTCTATTCTAGCGTTGATATTACCTTTATACCTTTATACCTATATCTTTAACTTCTCCATATCATGAATCTGGACTATCAATTGACCAGAACTGTGGTAATCAGAGTGTCCGTGGGTATTGGAATAATCTAAAAGAGTGTAACTTTAGCCTTGCTCAGTGACGTCGTTTGTCAACACACCTATGCTGCTTATCGATAAGGTTTTGGGGAACCAAATTTCTCGAACTCATCACAACCCCACCATCGCGAACATTCACAATGGCATTCCGCAAGCGCAATGTAGCCCTAACCCGTAGTGATCCGTCCAGTGATACGGTATCATCCCCTACGTCCCCTCAAGCGGCAAATGTTCCTCAGCCATCACCAGGCGTGCGACCCTCCCCAATTGACGGGCGACCTACCACATCCACAGGAACGCCATCGCTCGACGCAGTACTTGCCGGCCACGCAGGATTAGCCCTTGGGAACTCCCTATTGATCGGAGAATCTGGAACTACTGATTATGCGGGAGCATTGCTGAGATTCTATGCCTCGGAGGGCGTGCTACAGGGCCATGTAGTGCACGTTGTGGGGTTGGGTGAGGTATGGGGAAGGGAGCTGCCTGGGATAGCGGAAAGCAGAGATGAGGAAAAGAGAAGGCAAAGGAGTGAACGGGAAGAAAAAATGAAGATTGCCTGGCGATACGAAAGTTTGGGGGAGTTTGGTGGCAGGAGTACGTGCTGTGCATTTCCTATCATTTTACGCAGCAAACTACGTGTGCTTTCACGCAAATACTTTTGCTAACTACTGTCGTGTATAGATGCGAACAGAGTCCCCACACAAACCAAGACTGATGGAGCTGAGGCGGAGTCAATATTTTGCCATACGTTTGACCTCGCAAAACGGCTCTCTCTACCGTCTAACACATCCATCAACTACATTCAAATACCACGAACCGCACCTCAAGCCTCACCGTTCACAGGGATAATACAAAACCTCCAACAGAAGCTCGAAACGTCACCACCTAGTTCGATCCACCGTCTCATCATTCCTTCCATCCTGTCACCTGCCTATTATCCTCCTTCATCATCCCAGCCTCAACATGTCCTCCAATTCCTCCACGCCTTACGAGCCCTCCTGAGACAATATCCGACACGCCTAACAGCCATATCCACCATACCCCTATCTTTATACCCCCGTAGTACTGGTCTAATTCGTTGGATGGAACACCTATCGGACGGTGTCTTCGAACTTTCACCATTCCCCTACTCCGCCTCCCAAGCACTCTCCACCTCCTCCGCTGCCACCAAGGAAGAGGAAAGGCCACAGGGCATGTTCGCAGTACACAAGTTACCTGTGTGGAGTGACAAAGGAGGAGGTGGTGCGGTCGAGGGTCTAGGCGAGGATCTAGCCTTCACGTTAAGCAGGAGGAAGTTCACCATTGCGAAGTTCAGTCTGCCGCCGATGGAGGGAGATCAGGAGGCTCAGGAGGAAGCGATGAGGGATGTTGCGGGAGAGAGAGGGAAGACGATGCCGAGTAAAGCAGAACTTGAGTTCTAAGTATCGGGTTGATATAGTTAGTTATCTAGGGCAGGATATTAAAGATACCATTTATTATTTGGAAGGAGCGATTGAATTGGGGTTCATCACAATCGGAAATCTTGTACCGGAAATGAAATGATGTGATGAAGAATATTGATTTAAAATACAAAGGTCGTTAATCATCGCTTGGAGACATATTAATACATAAAATGACACATGGCCATCAGAAAGAATCAGAAAGAACCCTGCCTTTCCACTTTTCGTTTCGTTCCCATCACGTCACGATTCTACGTCGCCGCGGCGACCGTCTTGACGTCCTGGTTGTACTTATCGATCGTCACCATCACCAATCCAAAGGTGAGCAGCAGATCCATTCCGGGAGTCACATCGATATTGTCTCTCCTGCTCCGGAAAGACAAGCCGTTGGGATGCTTCTGCGTCGCGACAGGTTGGCCATCGGCCGTGATAGTCATCCAGCTCTGGTGCCTATCGACCTCGATGTTTTGCGTCGTTGGAGTTTGCATTTCTACCAGTCCCCACATGTCAGCAAATAGGTCCCACTAGGACTCAAGGTGTAAAGACATCATACGTACCGAACTTAGTCTTCGTAAATCCGTCCTTCAGCTTAGTGTGAAAGATCTGACGGCCGCCAGGCGCGATAGCAACGTACTCTGGCTTCGACGTCCAGCAGCCGGTCGTCTTTTGCAGCTTCAACACCACCCTTCCATTCTGCTTGAAGTCCCAGTTCTTCCTGTTTTGCTGCTCGATCTCGAGGAATGTCTCGCCTGGCTCGCCGTTGGGGAGGCGGAATGCGGCGATGTAGCTGTTCTTGGACCAGCCTTGCTTCTCTTTCATAACGAATTGCTCGGGCCGTTTGGCTGTGAAGCCCTGGCAGAGGACGATGCCTGGTGGTGGGAGGGGGTTCATTTTGAGATGTGGTTGTGGTGGTTTTGTGATTGTATGGATATTGGTGTGCTTATCCTCTTTGGTTGGATGTTGTATAGTTGATGTATCCTCGGATTTGATGCTTTAGAGGGATATTGTTTTTTTTTTTTCAGTGGATAGTGATTTGATATATTCCAAAGAAGTAGGATGCAGCGAACCTTAAGTATCTTTGCATTCAACGATGCATAATCAGACATCATGGCTGTAACTCTATCGCAACCGCAATCTCATGATCTACACACACACCTACGTCGACGCTCACCCACCCCATCCCTAACGTTTCCAAAATTATTCCAGCAAAGGCACCAAGCCGCGAGGTCTCAGCCCCCGAAATGGTCGATCGGCGGGCCAATCGGTCGCGATTCCCTATCTCTTGGCCTTCTCCATTGCCTCTACGGGTTAAGAGCAGGCGACCCGCTTTCGCAGCGTGAGATCAGAGGCTGAGTTGTGATCCCGGGGTGCAAGGCTTATAGGATCTAAGGTTTTGCCGTTTGGGGATAATAGAGTGGTGATCGGCCAGGGCTATGACGTTGGATGGGTTCGAGCTTGGCGGACAACAACACGAAATGCTTCAATGTTGGAGCGTAGGAATATTTTGCATGAGAAGTGTAGGGCGTATCCAGGGTCTATTGGTGAAATGTATCATGTTCCAAGATCTTTGAATCTTCTTCTGTGTTCTCCTTTTACCGTGTGAGAACGATACGAGGTAGCAGTTTGTTTGTCTAGCATTTAGTACTCGAGGAATTGACACAAAACATCACGCTTATCGGTCTATCAAGATATTGACATATCAATGAAATTCGTTCCTGAAATAATAATTATACTAATGATTGTCCGCGCATTTCATATTGCACGGTAAAGAAAATGCAATTGTCGCCGCTTCCAGTATCTCGGCAAAAAAGAACTCCGAAGAGTTATGAATATAAAACCCTCAAAAGGAACGGTTGCATACACCGCTAAATGTGTAGTAGATAGATTACGATGTCTCCAGAGTCGGCCTCTTCGCCGAGGATTCTGGACCATCATGCTCGGACTTCCTCTTGAGCACCCTTTCTGCTTTCCTAGATGTAGCGGGCCAGAACCGGTGTGCGGGTGGATTGTCCAGATCAGCAATTTCGCTGTCCAAGATCTCTCTACCTTCGAGCTGCTCAGATGTGAGATTTGGAGCGTTGAGATGCAGCTCTTGTGTGTCTTCTCGGAAGAATACTCTTCGTACAAACTCCATGCAGTGGCGCTTCCTGACAAAGCTGAACTTCTGGAAGGTGATCGGATAGGTCCTCGACATTATGTCGGTGACAGGTGCACTTTGGTCATCGAGTGTCAGCATCTCCCAGCCTTTGTCGGCCAGCAGCTCCGCAAATTCCTGCGACTGTACCCAATCGTTGTATAACTCAAGCGGCACGGTGACGGTCAATTTTTTGAGGTTCTTGAACTTGAGAGCGTATCGCTTCCAGAAGCGGCGCCATCCAACCTTTTCTCGATCGATGAGCTGCTTTTCGGCGTCGCTTGCTCGCTTGGAGCGATTCCATGTTGCTACACCAGGTACGTCATAGGGGTAACTGATGGTCAGCTCATCAACGAGCTCCGCTACACCGGACAGATTGCATCGTGCTTGTGTGGGCGCTAGAACTTCCCTTCTGCCTTCACCCTCACCCTCGAAACTCTTGTAATCTCCAAAGAAGAGACAAACCTCGGGCGCATTGTAGTCTCTGCGGCTACCAATGAGCAACCTGATAGGAATGTCGATGGATTTGAGTATTCGCATCATCGCTTCGATCCTCGCAATAAGATCTACCTTTGGGAGGAGATATCTCGAGTCCAAATTTTCTGGGTACACATCGCACATCAAGGACTCCCAAGACAATGCTGGTTTCCAACCACACGTTTGAGCCAGCCAGCGTAAAGCATCCTGTACATCTGGACTGGAAATGGGATCGGCGGGCGGCGGTAGCACCAGGACCGGAGTCGCGGCAACATGCCTACGCCTATGACTGGCATTGATGAGTTGGAGGGGCTGATACTCCATACTACGGCGGAAGCTCATGGGTGTGACCTTGATGTTGGAAAACTTCTGAGTACTAGTCCGAAGATTCTGAAGAACATCAATGAAAGATGCGTTCACACCCGACACAACCTGTTTTCCTACTTCCATGTGATTTCGCCCACACGTTTCGAATGTTTTGTCGTCAAAGACCTCTTCATCCTCTCGGCGATGATCACCAGGCATTATGCGGTAGGGTATAGGTGCGAATAGCTCACGCGGACCTCGGCCACCATCTAGCCAGTCATACAGGCTAATCTCGATGTCATGTAGCCTTCCCCAGCTGGTAACATCTGTGCAGAACAGTGACCTGTACGGTCCGAAATCATATACGCGAAGTTTTGTCAAGGTTGGCGGGCAATTCTCTTCGATTCCGTTCACCAGCAAGCAAACTCTTTGGTGAACTTCGAACTCATCCCAACTATGGTATCCAGAGTACTTTTCGCGGATCGAAAGTGTCTTCAGCGTGGTGCAGATGGGGAAGAGTATCTTGGCCACGGAACCACCGCCCTGACGCCGTGAGAGTCTGAACTTCGTCTTGAACCTGTAGTCCTCGTATGAATAAGCGTAAGAAATGCGTGAGTGATTGGTGTAATCAGCCCAGTTTGCCACCTCGAGCTCCTCGAGCCGGCCAAAGAGCTTGGGGCAGGCGTTCGCAAGCTCCGTCCATGTCCATGTCTCTTCCGGAGTCCAAACAAAGTCTTTGATACTTGAAATATCTAAGCATGTGAGGCTGGGGAGATTCTCCTCGATCCACCGAAAGTCTTGTATGCTGCTCCAGTGAGACATGGAAAGCCTATGCACATAATTCCTGTTGCTATCGTCGATGGACTCTTGGAAAGCCTCCCATCGTTGTTGTCCTGTAGGTCCATACTTCCAATCTCTTAGACAGAGGTCGCTAACATCGTTCCACTGCAAGGGGTATTTGTATAATAGCTCGTTCACCAATTTGGACTGCGACATGCCCTTACACAGGCGCTTGAGGGACCATGCGGAGTCTCGGTCGAGGTAATCGGAGATACACTTGAAGATATCGACTGGAAGCCTTAGGAATGGCGAGTCTTGTACTATGGGCTCAGACATCGTAATATCTCCGTCGCGCTGGGTGCCATTGGGTCTTGCGGCGTCTGGGCTGGTTTCGCGGCTGACGGAGGTGCTGGAATCGGTATCAGCATCCATGATTCTTTGCTGCAGCAGTCTTTGTCCTTCACTCGCGTCAACAGAGTCCAATTAGTCCTGGCAGTTGGTATCACATGCGGTTGTATTGGAGTGCTGCGTATCGCCTTGTGAACAGCATGGGAAGCAGAGCTCAGCCTAGTCGCGACAGCTCTGGGTGGAGTTGGAGAGCAGCTATGCTTCGTTCTCAGAGGGAGAGAGGGTTTGAGTAAGATTTAAACGCAAGCGAAGTGAAGGAGCCGCAACGATTAATATTGTAGCCTTCACTTCGGTTAGGTGAAAGGCACGAATGATTGTGCCGCAAGAGTTGCGACGATAGTGAATGCGGGCGCTCGTACATGATGTCGGAGGTCGGTAGTCGGCGTTTTGGGTGGCTGCTCCTTGGGAATGCTGGATGATTTATCACGCGATTGGGATTCACAAACGCTCAATAGTTTGATGACCACAAGCAAGTAAGATTATATCTACGCAGTTTCATGTACTCCAGGTCCATGAATTCTACTATTAGACCACTGGACTGGACTCAGAGCGAACAAAGCTGGCATGATAAAGACAAGACAGTTCCTGAAAGGGCATAGCCTCTGTATTTCTTGGCACAGTGCTGGGAAGATTTGTCGATTTCTCTTTCATAGAGCTTCACTATCGAGCTTGCATACTCACAACCCCGCCATTCGCAATCACAACCGTCAGACCTCTCAAATCGCATTTCAAGAGAAAACAATCGAACCAGACCAACTAGACTGCACGATACATTATCGCGACTGCACCTTTATCCTCCAGTTTGTGAATATACCATCGCAATGGCCGACGCTACCGTCCTCGAAGACACCTTCAGCATAACCTCGGTGGATCAAAAGAAATATGACCGAGTCTCTCGTCTCTATGGAACTTCCATCGACAATACCATGACCATGCAGCTCGACATCAACCATGAGCTCTTCCCCTGCGCGGTCGGCGACCAATTGCAGTTCAACATCGCGACGACACTGAACCTGGACGGCACAAAGGACGAGAGGGGTTGGAGGCAGAACCAGGGCGACCGTGCGACGCTGGCTGATATGTACGACTACGTCTGCCACGGAAAGGTCTATCGTTTTGAGGATTCGGCTGAGGCGGAGACTGCGTAAGTAGCCTTTTGAAGGTTCTTCCAGTGGAAAATGCTAATAAGATATACAGAAAGGTGTACATCTCTTTCGGAGGACTTCTTCTCTACATCGAAGGCCCATACAAGAAGCTCACTGGCTTGAGGATCGAGTATGTCTACCTCTTGGTCAAGAAATGAAGGACATGAATGGCAGAGACGACTGAAAGCATGCATGGATGGCGTTTTTGGAGGAGGTAAAAAAGTGTGGACTTTTATCTCTAGAGATTTTTTGTTTGTTTGGTATATCTCTGGAAAAGAACCTTTTGTTTCAATCGGCAAACATGGCGCGCCCGGATACCCAACCCCAGACTGGCGTCCAAAGATAGCCCAGCCCTCTATAGAGTAGGAAACTCCAATTTCCGATGCAACCTCGACACAATTTCAATGTAGTCCTTCTCATTCTCACACGTCAGGATGCCGTGCCTGACGAAGAAGTCCAGGACCACGAGCGCGCAATTGGGCTTGAACTCCCCCTTCCTCATCGCCTCCTGCACCTCCTCCACCGACCACAGATAGAACTCCTCCACCTCGTCGTCGCCCGGTTTGGGTATCACATCCTTCGGAAGCTCCAGATCCCAAATGTACTGACACTCCGGCTGCAACAACTTCGTCTCGCCGCCCGCCTTCTCCGTCCGAATGTGATGATACGTGACCGTCCCGCAAGCCTTCGCACCCTTCCTCACCAGCTCCTCTCCCAGCGACGCCTCCTCCGCACACTCCCTAACCATACTCTCGAACGGATCCTCCCCGGACGCAATCCCCCCCGCGACAGCATTATCCAGCATGCCCCCATACGTCTGCTTCGTCCTCGCCCTCCTCGGCGTCCAAATCTTGATCTCCCCCTCCTTCGTCCGCACATACGCCGTCAAATGAACCCCATACATCACCACCCCGAACAGCGGCCCCGCGCTCCTCTCCACATTGAACAACAATTCCTTGTTGCGCCCATACACCGCATACAACTCGTCCCGCCACTTATCCAGCACCTTGAAGTGCCCTGTCGCACGTAGCGCCAGCAGCGTCTGCTCGACGGCCGCCGACCGCTCCGCCGCCGTGTCGCCGGCTTCTAGCGTGAGTATGCGGTCCGCGTCGTTGAGGTCCCAGTTGGGGACCCCGCGGAACACCTCGGCGACGGAGGGGAGCAGGTATCCGATGCCGTAGGCGTGGTTGCGCACGCGGAGCTCGTAGTAGGTTGATATGCTCGCGGCGTAGAGGTCCGGATCGACTTGGTAGTAAGGGAAGCTGGTGCGGCGTGTGAGTGAGTAGGCGGTATGGCGCTTTTGTGGAGGAGGGGACTTACGAATCGCACTCGTCCACCAGGTCGAGGTTGGAGTAGTTCGTCTTTTGTGCTGCGGGCTCCATTGTCGATTTGCCTTGGACTTTGTCCGTTCTGTTGATAGATACAGCTCTTAGTCTAAAACCTTTGACTTTTGCTCAATTGCCACCACTGGAATGAAATTTAGCAATCCCTTTCTTTATATATAATAAAAGTAGATTATAGCAATTGAGAAAAAGGAAGTTCAGCGTACGTCATGCCCTCGAGACCCTCCAGTTTCTTTATACCTAAACCGCCAAAGTGGGGGGCGGGGCTAAAAACCGGGGACCGACCCTTAGCTGTTTCGTGAATTGAATGTTCATCACCGTCTGATTAAGCTACCCTACCCTAAGTTACCTGGATTATTTTGTAAACACAGGCACGTCTCTCGCTCCTCTACAGCCGCCACCGCCGCAACTACTGAACAAACCTACCATTGAAATCCCCTCAAACTGGGACGAACGAACACAATGTCACACAACCGCAGCGTCTCGATATCCAACAACACCACCGGCGGCGCCGCATCCGCGCTCGCCAGCGGGGCTGAGAAAACCTACTTCGAGCAGCAGCGCGAGATCCTCGTCGGCGAAATCGCACAGGTACGCCTCCCTCCTGTCCCCCCTCTCCTCTTCCCATGCATTTGTCTAACGCATATCCACAGAGCCTAGAGCACGTCCTACAAAACATGAACAAGCTCAACCGGTCGCTGGAGGAAGTCATAGCCGTGGGCAAGGAGTTCAGCCCCGTCGAGGCGCTGTGGAGCCAGTTTGAGAACGTGATGGCGAAGGATAATGGGGAGGAGGGGGAGGAAGGGGGAGGTGCGGAGAATGGGGAGGGGGAGACGGAGGGAGAGGGGGAGACGGAGGTGGAGGGGAGGGGGAAGTGAGGAGCCTTTTTCTGTTCATTGCGGAAGTGTGGATGGGAGGAAGAGGAGGAGATGTGGTTGCGTCACTGTGTGTGGTGGCGATATATGATACCCAAGTTTTTGTAAGGGGAAGAGGAAGTTGTGTTAGGGTTGAAATGCCCTGTACTATGGAGAGCTGGCCGAATTGGCCGTTGACATTCGAGGGCTGCGGAGAGTGCACATCGTGAAATATTGCTGTTAGGGCGATTGTCGATCACGATACACGTCGAGGCAATGGAAAATTCGTTTCAAATTCACTTCTTTTACACGGCGGGAAGCTCCTCGGACAACCCCGTTCAGATACCAGATACCAGAATACAAACAAGAGAAAAGGAAAGGAAATTTGGATGTGCAGAAGAGGAGGGCGCTGCAGACTAACTCCTCCGATTTGTGTATGACAGATCCCGAACGCCAATGTGGTTCCCCCCAGTAGCCGCTATACCACGACTAGGATGCTCGAAAAGGGTGCGAAGAAAGGTAAATATGTCCATGATACGGTCATTAAGCATCTCGATCGTGTCGTCCAGCGTCGTGAATCTTGATAATCCTACCGAAGGCGGCGGGTTGGGGTTGCTCAGTACCACGGACTCTACAAGAAACGAAAGAGAAATGCTTAGAGGACTTTGCAGCTCCGCTTCTTAGGCTTCTTACCACCTGTGAATGCAGAACGCGGCACGCCCGTCTCCTCTGGCTCCTTGTACTCCTCTCCTACCGCTGTTGTCACGGCCATGTCGAAGATCTCCTCGACACCGTCTTGCTCCTTACTA
Organism: Aaosphaeria arxii CBS 175.79; assembly: GCF_010015735.1. Classification (NCBI taxonomy): domain Eukaryota; kingdom Fungi; phylum Ascomycota; class Dothideomycetes; order Pleosporales; genus Aaosphaeria; species Aaosphaeria arxii. The sequence continues at coordinate 466,302 of NW_022983485.1, forward strand.
CTGCACTCCATATAGTGCGCGCCCATCTTCTTTGCTACTGCCCTGCCCTGCTCGGGCGTCACTGGTGTGAGGCCTTGTGTCTTGAGTAGTTCAATGCATGACCTCTTGTTGCGAAGATCTGATTTGAGGCCGAGAAGCATGATTGGGGTGGTTGGGCAGAAGTGAAGAACTTCGGGGTACCACTGCTAACGTTAGTATACGTGTGTATCCACGAGCAATCACTATCAACTTACTTTGTCCATGACGTTCTCGAGCGAGTTGGGGCAATCAATGGCGAAGCAGACGAACAAGATATCTGTCTCGGGGTAAGAGAGCGGCCTCAATCGATCGTACTCCTCTTGACCGGCAGTATCCCAGAGAGCAAGCTCAACCATCTTTCCGGTAGGAGGATGTGGTGTGTGAGTGATGTAGTTCTCGAAGACAGTTGGTACATATTTCTGTTCGCCGTTAGTAAATTGATCAATGTATGAAGCTGGAGCGAGTGAATTGGTCATACCTCAGGGAAGTTGCCGGTGCTATAGCTGATGAGAAGACATGTCTTTCCGCAGCCGCCATCTCCAACAACGACGAGCTTCTTGGAGTAGGTAGGGGGCTCTGTGATGTTGGTCTCCCGGGTGTTGGCAGTGTCGTAGGAGCTCACAGTGCCATTGCTGTTGCGCTCGCTGGGTGTGCGGACAGGCTTGCGAACGGGAGCCACTGATGATACAGGCGCCTTGACGGACTGCTTGCGGCGCAGGTAGTCGTAGTTGGCGGTGGTGCCTGTCTGCGCCGACATTGTAGTTGTATTTGGATGTGTATGTGTCCGTATGAGGGTATGTATCGTGTTCTGTTGCCGGAGGACAGCAAAGTCGTCGAACAGATCTGAATATGCGGTATCAATATATGAACAGCGAAGTGGAAGGAAATGTCGAAACGTTGGGGGGAGAGTGGAAGAGTGGGATTGACGTTTTGATGAGGAACGAGAGAGAGTGGTGAAAGTGAAGGGCAATGTTTAATTAATCAAGTTTTTCCTTGGTCGAAGGTAAGTGAAGTGGGTTGGTTGCCAGTGTTTGTTTCGAGGGCGGCGGCTGCCCTGGCAACAATCCCTCCCGCACACCCACGCACCCACTGGGCCACCCACTGACCTACTGGGCCACTCCGCACTCGAGTCGCCCACTCCTCAAGGCTCAAGGCTCACCAAATGCACCCACCCAACCAACCAGCACAGCAGATCAGCCCGCCCCCAGCCAGTCCAGCCAGTCCAGCCAGTCCAGCCAGGCCGTTCACCTGCCAGTGCCCGCTTCAACGCGCGTGCGCCATCGTCCCCTCCCGTCCCTAGCCTTGCCTTGCTGTTACAGAGGAATTAATATAGTCACATAACAGCACAAGTAGTTATAATTGCACCGAGTACGGAGTATGTTTGCGCGAATCCCACCTACGAGTACTTTCGAGTACCAATTATGCAATGATGCATCTGTCGCACTCAACAAAGACAATAGCTACCTTAGCTTTCTCTCATATGTCTCGATCGTACGTCCAATGAAATGTAATTCAAAGCGTGTGTGACGTGACACACTAGGTAAGTCGGCTTTCTACTTCTTACTCATACAAGTCACGACACACAGTATCTTATCGACCCATAAATGCGCAGACGGATAGTCAAGTGACGTCGTTACAGTTCCCAATATACAATACAGTATCAATCTAATTAATTGTCTTGTCTCTTCATCTCCTCTCCATTCTATTCTTGTCTCGATGCTCACCCGTACTATGCACTAGCTGAACAGAGTTACTTAAGCGACCATCCTTCTCCTGCCTCTCCAACATAGCAGCCCCCAACATCATCAATCTCCTCCATGTTGTCCCTACCCCGCCCTGAATGGCCATGATAGCTCCTCGGAATTCTATTCTAGGACTTACTCATGGCTCTCCACTATGAGGCCTCGACCTCCTCTTCCTCCTCCTCCTCCACCCACGCGACAATGACTAAGGTGGATCCCCTCTCCAACGCGCAGAACGAGCCTCGGCTCGACGCAGGCAATAAACATCACGATCACTGTGCGCCTTTGCCCTTCCCCTATGGCCCATTGTCTCAGACATTCCACTAATACAATGTACTACAGATGCAAATGCTCTTCCCAAATGGCGAAACGAAATCCGCAAAAAGTTGATTCCCATCGTACGATGGGAGACCCCATACCTCGCGCTGATGCAGGATGCGCTGCGAACTCCTGCGCTCGACTCCTATTTCGCCTTTACAGCTAATCTCGGAACGCATACTTTCTACATGGTCTTTCTTCCCATCCTGTTCTGGTGCGGATACACAAACTTTGGCCGAGCGTAGGTCCTGCGTCTGAGATCATATCGCTACCGAATACTGATCCAATCTAGGATGGTCCACATGCTCGCTGCAGGCATCTTCGTGAGCGGGTTTCTCAAGGACATGCTCTGTCTGCCCAGACCACTGTCTCCCCCGCTTGCGCGTATTACCATGTCAGGATCGGCAGCGCTCGAATATGGCTTTCCTTCCTCTCACTCTACCAATGCCGTTTCCGTAGCCCTATACGCCATTTACATGATACGAAGTGCTCCAGAGCAGTACCATCCTCAGGTTTTTGTCGCGGTTCAGGCCCTCTTCTGGTGGTATGCCATCTCCATCATCTTCGGCAGGCTGTACTGCGGAATGCATGGCTTTCTGGACGTTGTCATTGGAAGCATTCTCGGGGCTATTATCGGGGTCGGCCAATTAGCATATGGGGACTTCCTGGACACGTGGATTCCCGACGGCCCTATTGGCAACCTGATAATCTCGATATTGGTCGTTTTGGTTCTTGTTCGGATTCATCCCGAACCCGCAGACGATTGCCCTTGCTTCGATGACAGCGTCTCATTTGCTGGCGTAGTGCTCGGAATCCAAGTCGGAGCCTGGCAGTATGCTCGATGTGCCTTCTCCACTAACGACCCAATCTCATCTACCGTTCCATTCAGCATAGAAAGCATTGGGTGGGTACGAGCTGTACTTCGGGTCATTTTGGGTGTGGTAATGATCTTCATCTGGAGGGCATCAACGAAACCTGCGCTATTCAAAATTCTGCCCCCACTCTTCCGTGTCCTCGAAAGAGTTCGCTGGAACCTTCCGCGTGCTTTCTTTCTGAACGCTTCGTAGGTTACCTGCTCCGAGCGCTAGATCTTAACACTTACATTGCACAGGAAATATACCAGTATTCCAACATTACGAGGCGATGACAATGTCATCCCTACTGCATCAGAATTGCCGCATATGCTTAAGAATCTCGCGCACCCCCGCAGAAGATCGGTATCGGTTGGGCCACAGTCCGCAGCGGATGCTTACGAAACGCTTGCATATCGCAATAGGCGTCGTCGAGAAAGCATAAACTCCTTAGATGGAAAGATGCCCGAGGACTCGGCCTGGGTGCCTCAAACTAAGGAGGATGGCACCCAAGCTTCCCCACAACAGTCCCAAGAAAAGGTACCGTTAGGTGCAAATATGCTTCCTACTCCAATGGCATCGCGGGTACATTCCTATGAGCAAATGATGGGAACAGGGAATGCAGCTGTCACGACTGCAACACCTCCAGAGCGGAATCAAAATTTTATGGGCGAAGATGCCGTTCAGAGTCCTACCGAAGAAGAAAACGAGAAACGGGAAATATTCATGAAGATCACCAAGCCCCGTGTGAGGTACGATGTGGAGGTTGTAACGAAATTAATTGTCTATGCAGGTAAGAAGCACTCCATTCGAATTTGCGCACATCTGCTGATATGATTAGGCATTGGCTGGTTGGCGGTTTCAGGAAACCCAATGTTGTTTCAAATAGTTGGTTTGGGAATGGGTGTGGCTCTTGTCCAGTGAGCGGAGACTTCTGTTGTATACATTTCAGACATGGTGGCTGTTGATTTTCTTCTACTCCTGTGGACGTTGGGTCATGATTTCAGACTAGACGTATTTTAGATACCCCACTACTTGAACATCCTGACTTTTGCCTTGACCTCGTAGTTTGGGCCCACTTAACTCTATCATTCTTCTCGACCACAACACAACATCGAATGAATTGATGATATTGTACTTACAGAGGAACCATGGAGCCCCGCATTATATTTCTTGTTCCTCGCCTTCATGTCAAGAGGGTGAAGACGGTTCTCGAGCAACATGATTTGCTAGATCGAAAAACAAAAATTGCAGCCGTTGCTGCAGATGAAGAGCAGGGACAACCGCGAGATTCGCGAATGGCATTATTTACGACAATAAATCCAACTCAATCGGAAATACAAGACATGTTTCTAGATGACGAACGGAAATCCACCCTCACAGGGGACCTCGCTCTGGACGACTTGAAAGAAGAAATAGATATCATCCTACAGAACAGTGAATCGACCGGAGCCACTACAACTCGCAATCCATTCACTGCCGCCATAATAGAAGCACTCAACAAACTCCCGCCATCATTACTCGAAGTCATCCACATCAGCCACGCGGACTTGATCAACGAAGCACCAACAACATACTCGATATACAAACCCATGCTCCTCCTCCCACCCAACGCATTCGACTCCCCTCCCTGGAAAACCCTCTTCTCCGCCCACGGAGCCAACCACCAAGACCTCCAACCCCTCTGGACAACCATCGCCTCCTCAATGAACGTAACGCACATAGCCATCAACGCCGGAATCCCGCTCTCCAAAGCCCAACCCACCACCACCAAACCCCAAGAAGTCGAAAACATCCTCCGCAGCCCCCTAAACCTCACCCCCCTCCACGGCGCCTTCCACCCCCTCCCGACCCCCCAAACCCTCACCTCCCCAACCCCCTCCGACCTCTCCTCCACCCTCTGGGTCTCCACAAGCCAAAACGGCATCGTCCAGGTCTGGGCACCGCTATACACCATGTTCTCCCGCGGCAACATCCGCGAGAAAACACGGCTGCTCACTCTCCCCTCCGTCACCGCCGCCGTCACGCAAGGGGCGGAAGAGGAGCAGGGTTGCACGGCCGTGGACCTCTACGCCGGCATCGGGTACTTCTCCTTCTCGTACCGGCGCGCCGGCGTCGCGAAGGTGCTGTGCTGGGAGTTGAATCCCTGGAGCGTGGAGGGTCTGCGTCGCGGGGCGGAGAGGAACCGCTGGAAGACTGCTATCTTCCACGACGCTGCTTCGTCGTCCCCGTCTGCTGTGGTTAGTACGTTACGCGAGTTAGATGAAGAGGGGGTGGATTTCGCGGTCTTCCAGCAGAGCAACGAGTTCGCGGCGCCGGTTGTGCGTGCGCTGAGGGAGGGGGGCGTGGTGCCGCGGGTCAGACATGTGAATTTGGGGTTTTTGCCTTCGTCGCGGGGCGCATGGAGGACGGCGGTGAGGGTTGTGGATGCGGAGGTTGGGGGGTGGGTTCATGTGCATGAGAATGTTGGGGTTGGGGAGATTGAGGGGAGGGCGGGGGAGGTCGTGGAGGCTATGCAGGGGTTTTTAGATGAGTGGGATGGGGAGTTGGGGAGGAGAGATGGAGGGAGGAGGAGGGTGGTGTGGGAGCATACGGAGAGGATTAAGACGTATGCGCCTGGGGTGTGGCATGTGGTTTTTGATGTTAGGGTTGAGGGGTGGAGGGATGTGGAGGGATGATTTGATGGCGGTGGGTGTTTGTTGTAGGTAATTTGCCTTTGATGGCGATGGTTTATTCCAGACCGTTTCTACATATATACTACGCAAGCCGTTACTTATTCGTGTTCACAGTTCTTGCGCGTTTCGATGGATGGCCTCGAGTCCATCTCTTTCTACTCGAACGCCTAACGCCACACCCAATGGACATAAGATATATCTTTCACATCGGATTATGTTCAATTGATCCTGAACTTGGCGGGTATATTCCTCTCCACCACGCCCTTCCACTCCATCTTCTCCCACTCCTCCCGCCTCCGATCCATCTCGTCATGCTTAGCAAAATGCTCAATGTCCTCCGGGTGATTCAAATCCTCTTCCTTGACGTCATCCCCGCTGTGATACTTCTCCCAATGGTGGATCTCATACTCGTACTCGTCGTCTCCGTGGTGCCCAGGACCCATGCCGAAGTCGGGCAACTTCTCGCCAGCATCCCATTTGGAAACGAACTCCTCACTCGTGATCTCGCCGTCCTTGTTGGCGTCGTAGATGCCGAGCACGGTGTCAACTACGCCCTGCTTCTTGAGCTCGGAGATGTGCGCACTGGACGGGTCTCTCAGGCCGTACGTCCGTCGGATGTCTTCTGTCGTCCAGACGCCAGTGGAGTCGTAGTCGTGAAGCCTGAAGAATGAAAGGGCGTCGAATGTTGAAATGTGATGTTCCTCTGTAACCACCATGTAAGCACGTTGTCTTAGAGAAAGCCAATTTGAAAAGGTGAAACATACCAGCCATATGTTTCGTCGCCCAGTCCGCGTTATCGTCCAGTACGATCTGCTCATGGGCGCCGCCACCATGCGCCGAGGCATTGAGCGCGCACGACAGCACAACGAGCACGCCGAGGGGTATCCGTAGTAATCTGCTCATGATTTATGTGGTCTTGTAGCTATAGCGCGACAACTGTTGGGAAAAAAGTAGATGGTAATCGATAGGGGGCATGCGGCTGACGGGGTGCGGCGAAACTTTGTTGCGGGTCGAGATGCACCTCGGCGCGACGCGATGACGTATGCAATATGGAGATAGAAAGCAAATGAGCCTGCAATTGCAACTTCTCTTTGACGTGAAGGGATCAGATGATTTGTGCTGGTAGTTTGCGTTGTTGGGTTCTGCGAGACGGGATGGGAGTTGATATCTGAGGAGCTTCCCCTAGGAGCTCTGACCCACTTGATATCGCGAAGACGCTCACTCCGAATCCGAATGGGAATCGTCCCCAAGCATGTCCTCCATTTCGATCTGTTCCCAGCCTGCTTGTCCTGCTCCCGAGCCCATTCCACGGGCGTAGAAGCGGCCAAAGGATGTGTTTCGAGGGCTGAAGGTCATGCCGGCTATTCTTGCGCGGAAATTCTCGCCCATGCAGGACGACAATGCGAGGAACGCGATGAAGAAAAGTATGGGGAACAGGAGTAGAAATCCGAGAATTGCGAGTACCTTCATGATGAACGGGAAAGGATATGGAGGCCTGTTTGCTGTGCTGTAGAAATTGGCAATGATACTAATAGATTTATGGCCAAAATCAGATCTTCGATAGCTGCAGTAATTATATAGAAATAAAGATACAATATTTGGTATTGACTCTGTCCAGGAGAAAGGAAGTAACAAACAGCTGCAATAATTTCTACGCACATGTATGCACCTAGTCAATTGCGCTTCCTACAGCTGGTTGACATATCACCCAATCCCGACTAGCCCACCAATAGCGCGTCTTGGCACTCGAAACAAAAATTGAGAACTCGAACTTCCTCTGTTCATCTTCTTCACTCTTCTGGTCCTTCGCCATGATACCATACAAGTGAAAAGGTATGTCAACACAACTAATTTCCTATCTCTGGGTTTATATGATTATTCCAAATTTCAATCTGTCAATCTTCTGTATCCTACGGGAACTGATGACCCCAAATTTTTGTATTCACACTATGATTCACAACCAGAGCTCAGCTTCTTATTTCTTACGCAATTTCTTCGCGTCTCCTTGCTGACAAGTCTTCGGTATAGTAGTTTACAATGGCTCCGGTCACAGAGCCCTTCCCCATTTCTCGCATCGCAAGTCGTTACTTGCTATTTGATGTCGACATCATCAGCCATGTGCGCCGCAACCATAATATGTGCGGCCTCCTAGTCGGCACCATTCCCAATCTCTCACAGCAGAATGTCTTTCTCGGCATTCCGCTTGAGCTTATGCCTGAGGAAGCACGCGTCCTGGTAGAACAGGGCGCTGCATATATTGTCGATGATGCGCAGGCTCATCGACAAGGCTTCATGGAGATGAGTCGAGAAGACCGATTGAAGTTCTTACAATATATGGACCAGCAAGGCCATGAGAAGGCCATGGAGTCGAAACGTATGACCGAGCAGAGGACGGCAAAAGCACTCAGTGCGAAGGGTTTGAAGCCAAAGGAAGAAGAAAACCCTCCAGTGGATCCTGAACTAGTGCCGGAGCCGTACCGTGATGTGACCATGCCGCAATTCAGGCCAAACTCATTGGCATCAGTCAAACCTGTTGAAGTAAAGGAAGAGTCGCTCTTCGACTCGGAACCTGCTGCTACGGCCGTTTCTGCTCCTGAGAACAAGATCGTTCCTCATTTCATCACACCCACCACTTCTCACCCTCCACTACCAAAGCCAGCTATAGACCATTCGATACCGCTACCCGTGGTTCCAAAGAGCTATTCACTGTACAGATATGTGCAGTCGAAAGGCTACTTCACAATGCCTGGACTGCGCTTCGGCTGTAATTACTCAATCTATCCTGGCGACCCGCTTAGATTCCACAGCCACTTCCTCGGGACTGGTCTCGGATGGGATGAAGAGTTTGATCTACTCGACGTCATTGGCGGAGGTCGGTTAGCGAATAGAAACAAGAAAGCATATCTGATCGGAGGCGAGGATCCACAGGTGCCAAAAGAGAGTGTGACATCCACAGAGGGAATGCGTGTGTTTTCGATTGAGTGGGTGGCAATGTAAACATTGTTGGTTTGCCTCGTCGAGCTACACAAAAGTAAAGAACGAAGACATTGAACAAACCGAATGATATTCTGTTCATTCTACCACAAATATACCCTATTATCACAACTACATGATGCTGTCCATAATGCACCCTAATCCAGAGTGATGTTACTATACCCCTTTTTCCACCAACCAAAGGACACTCATGAGACCTCATCAAGCTTCCTGAGCAACACCTTCTCGATAGCTCTCAAATCGTCTCGTTTGCTCGTCATACTTGCCATCAAATACAACACATTACCCAATACCCGAGAGTGGATCCTGATGTCCTCGTCGCCTCCACTCAAAAGATCATCGCGAAGCGACAACGCAGCCGTCGATGTATAACCTATTCACCCAAGATCAGCAAACCCATCATCGTCCGAGAAAAGCAAGCAAAAGGACACTCACCAGAACCAGCCAGATCCTTCAACGTGACAGCGAGCACCGACCCCAGCGCAATAACACCCTCCACACGAGCATGGTTCGAAAGCTCCGTCACAGTGTCCTTCGACCACATACTCCAGGACGCCGCCTCACGCTCGCTCCCAGAATTCACTCGTCCGTCACGCTCAACTCCCGCCTCCCTTCCCCACGCCTCCTTATAAGCCCGCCACTCAGCACCCCGATGCAGATTATCCATCTCGCTCAGACTCGTATTAGCGACATGGCACCCAATCGCATGCGCCGTGTAACTATGACCATGCAACAGCGCATCCGACTTCTCGTCTCCCCAGAACGCCTCGAAGATAGAACTGCTCGCGACGGTGACGCTGAGGGGAAGCAACCCGCCGGTCAGGAGTTTAGCGTTGCATGTGATGTCCGGGTGGACGTCGAGGAAGGACGCCGCGGTGTAGCGGCCCAGGCGGTACAGGCCGGTGAATACCTCGTCGAAAACGACGGGGAGGCCGGTCCATGTGGCTTGGTCTTCTGGGATGGGGGAGGAGGTGGGGGAGAAGGTGTACTTGCGGACTACATCTACGAGAGTGCGCTGGAAGAGGGGGTCCCTGGTTTGGTATTGAGTTAGTTGTAATGTTGATGGGAAGGGGGAGTTAGACGTACACGAAGAGCATGCCTCCGGCGCCGAGGATGATGGGCTCCATGAGGAGGGTACCGAACTTCCTTCCTTGGGTTCCGACCAGATCGTCTAGTACGCTGGTGATGTATTGCTCATACTTCTGCCGCGATGTCCTCGACTGGAAATCGAAGACTTCATCGAGCGAGTCGAAGCTCTGCGCCGATCCAAAATCGTTCTCCATTCCTGCTGGCGGCTCGACAACCCATCGTCCCTGGGTCATCTTGACAGTCGGGAAATCAAACCAGTATCCGCGGCCCCGGTACCAGTCGACCTTCTTGTTATACACGCATGGCTCGGAGGCGTCCATGGCACCGATCGTGTCCCCGTGGTAGCTACCCTTCAACCCCAGGACGCCGATGTTCTCCTGCGATCCGTCCCAGTCATATCTCTTACATGCTGCCCTCAGGCCCATCTTGATGCCGACCTCGAGTGCGGTGCTTCCGTTGTCAGTGTAGAAGACCTTTGTTAAGCGGGGATTTCCAATGTCTTTCAACAGGCGTTCCGCGAGAGTCAGAGCGGGCTCGTGGGTGGCGCCAGCAAACATGACGTGTCCGTATCTCCCAGCAGCATACGCAGCCGCGAGAGACAATTGCGGATTTCCATGTCCCAAACCTTGCGTCCACCACGACGCAGAGCCGTCGAAGGCCGGGTACAAGAGAGATCCATCCTCACTATGTTGAGGAGTCTTTTCGACGGACTTCGCGGTATGCTTTGCTTGGAAGAAATCACCATACGCAGAGTCGAAGACTAAAATATCATCCGCCTTCTCGATGTGCTTGTGCTGCGTGAAAGGGTGCCACACTGCGCTTTGCGTGCGGCTGGCCATGGTGCTCATGTTCTTCAGACGGTCCATGTGGCGGTTGATGATGCGGTCGCCGAGAAGGGAGGCGCCTTCTTGTCTGCTGTTCGTGTCGTAGTACTGCTTCATCTTGTGCGTCTCTTCCTCGCGCGAGACGCCCTCGAGCTTGGGGATCCAGGGGAGTTGGAACGCGCCGACGCCGAGTTTGTCGAAGTATTGCTGGAGGTACTGTGCGTTTTCGAATGTCGAGTCGTCGTTGAAGCAGACTACGGCGTCGATGTCGTAGCCTCGCATCAGGAGCGATTCGGCTGCTGATATCGTGGACGCGATGCCTCCCAGTCGATGGTCGCCGATGAGGACAACGGGCAGTCGAAGGGGTCGGTATATATCGGCCTGGGGAGTTCCAGACGGTCCAGGGCTCAGGACTCCGCCTGCGGTTTCGACGAACGTTATGTCCTTGAAACCTTGTTGCTTGGGGGTTGCATGGGCAATCTTGTCGAGTTCGGCGTTCAGCCGTGCCAGAACGGCACCATCAGTGGGCTGTGATAAAGTCAATTGACATGCGTAGATGAATTGAGGGAGAGAATGCAAACCACATGACCGAACCTCCTCGCCGCAACATGCGGGCTCACAGGATCATCGAATTGGAAGAGCGTCGACACAGTCGGCTGTCTCGCGTACAGCTTCACATAGCTGTTCACACATCAGCGTTCATCTTCCCCACTTCCCAATTGCGTATGTAAAATAGCAATTGTCGTCTAACGAGGCTTACTTATCATCTCGATCACTGTTCGGCCCCGTAGATACAGGCTTGATGTAATGAATGTTGTACTTTGTCGACTTCTTCCTATTGGCAAAGTGTGCTCCCAACAATGTGGAAGCGACCGTCTTCCCCACGCCGGTGTTGGCGCCGTATATCTGGATGGCAATCAGGTTCCTCCACAGACCACCCGACAATTCAGACATTGTGAATTCCTTTCGACCAACTCCACGTCCAATTGGAAAGAAAGAAAAAGGAATGCTGAACTAGATGACAACAATCCCGCAGCTGACGTCGCCCCAGGCTTTAACATTCAATTCATCCTAAAGTATCCGAGGTGTATTATACGATGTGGGCGCTAAACCGCACCAGGCTAGTCGTCAACACCGGTTTGGACATCGTTTCTGCATCCTGCTCCTCCTCCCCCAAGAGAGTCATCATTCGCAATTGAAAGTTTTATCCCGACGATATCCAGCTGAAAAAGAAAATTACTTAAAATCCCGCATTACCCTAAGCTCCGAAGACGCTCCCCCAAGTCTCCGAATTTCAATTGCTCGTTCCCCGCGTTATTACATTGGATCATCGCTCGCTCTGCCCCCTGGTGTGAATGTTGAGTCGTACTAGCTTCATCCCTACAAAGCTTCTTGCCTACAAACCAAAACACCTCGTATTCCGCCTTTGGAAATTTATATAAAACCCAAACATCCCAAATTCCAATTCCCCAACACCCCCAAAGGAAGAAGTCAAAAAGAAAAACCCCCCCCTCATCCAAGGCCCCCAACCAACCCCCCTCAAAAATGCCCTCCCCAATCCCCCCACCCCCCAGCAATCGCAAAGAAACCCCCCTCGAGCACCAGCACCGCCAATCCCTTCACCGGCGCCTCACCAACTCCACCCTCCGCACCCTGACCCTGCCCCAAACACACATGACCGACTTCTCCTCCAACGACTTCCTCTCCCTCTCCCACAACCCGCGCCTCAAATCCCTCTACCTCGCCGAGCTCTCCTCCTCCGCCGCCACGCAGCCACACCTGCCGCTGGGCAGCGGCGGCTCGCGGCTCCTCGACGGCAACTCGGCGTACGCGGAGGCGCTGGAGCGCGACGTCGCGGCGTTCCATGGCGCGGAGGCGGGGCTGCTGTTTAATTCGGGGTTTGATGCGAATGCCGGGTTCTTTGCGTGCGTGCCGCAGGGGGGAGGGTTCGTGGTGTATGATGAGTTGATCCATGCGAGTGTGCATGATGGGATGAGGATGAGTCGGGTGGGGAGGGGCCGGTGTCGCAAGTTTAGGCATAATTGCGTGGAGAGTTTGAGGGAGGTGTTGGAGGGGTGTCTGGCGGAGGGGGAGGAGTTGAGGGAGGGGAGGGGGAGCGTGGTGGTTGCGGTCGAGGCCGTGTATAGTATGGATGGGGATGTTGCGAAGTTGAGGGAGATTGTGGAGATGGTGGAGAGGACGCTGCCGAGGGGGACGGGGCATGTGGTTGTTGATGAGGCGCATTCGACGGGTGTGTTGGGGCCGCAGGGTAGGGGGTTGGTTTGTGAGTTGGGTCTGGAGGATCGTGTGTTTGCGAGGCTTCACACGTTTGGGAAGGCGTTGGCGTGTAATGGAGGTGAGTTCGATTCCATCCCCCTATCCCCTTTCCTTCGTGGTCATGAGACGAAAGGACATAACTCATATGCGTTCGAAAACACAGCGATAATCCTCTGCTCACCACTCCTCCGACACTACCTCATCAACTACGCCCGCCCCTTGATCTACACGACATCTCTCTCCTATCCAGCCCTCGCAGCCATCCGCACATCCTACAGGCTCCTTCCACTCCTCGGCCAACAGGAGGGAGAAGAAGACCCAAGGACCCACCTCTTCAATCTCATTTCCCAGCTCTTTACCTCTTTGACTGCCCTCGTGGACACTGACTCCAGCTCCAATGCCGACGGGGACATACGGACTCTGATCCAGGTACCGAAAACATGCCCCTCATCACCCATCTTCGCAGTCCAAACGCCCGAACCGAGGCAATTGGCGGCGTTCCTGCAGGCGCGGGGCATGATGGTAAGGGCGGTCGTGGCGCCGACGGTAGCGGAGGGGACGGAGAGAGTGAGGGTGTGTCTTCATGCTGGGAACACGAAGGGGGAGGTTGAGACGCTGGTGGATGGGATTGGGGAGTGGGCTCGGGGGAGGGCGAAGGCGAGAGCGAGACTTTAGTAAGTAGATTTGTGGAGGGTTGGGTGTGTATAGAAAGATAGACAGGTGAAAAAGTAGATAGATAGACTTGGTTGAGAAGATGGAAATGAAAAGAGAAGACGCCTCTATGGATGGAAATATCCAAGGTATATACACGGCGGGGGTATCTTGAGCTCCCCCAACATCCAGTTCATCATGTGCCAACCGACCGTGAGCGGACCTGATCTAACGCCAAGGGGATAGGGAAAATCCAATGAAACCGTGGGAGAAACAAGGCTGTTTCTTTTTACTGGAGGCTCTGGTCCATCTCAGTGATGTACAGCTTGATGTGGCTCTCCATCTTCCTGTACTCGTCGTGTGCGGCGTGGACCTCGTTCTCAATGTTGTCTTTGAGCTCGGCCATCTAGAAAGACACTCTGTTAGCTGCTTGCTAATTTTTCTACTTTCGGAGCGAACTTGGGTCATTTCCTTACCTTTTTCTCAGTCTGCTCGATGCGTACTCTACGTCTCTCCATCTCTCGTCCTTTATCAGCCCTTTCTTCGGCGAGACTGGCGTGTGTCTCCCTCAGTTCCTCCATACGTCCACGGGCGCGTTCGGCTTCTTCATCCGCCTTGTTCTTGAGCTTCTCTGTTCGTGCGTTCACGTTGCTGAGCTGCTTCTGGAGAAGTTTCTCCTGGCGCTCCACTTCACGGACATTGTTGCTCTTGTCGGCCAGAGCATCCCGGTGCCGCGAAGCCTTTCCAAGCTCTTCCTCCTCCCTTGCTAGATCCGCTTGCACGTCTGTCAGCAACCGAGTGCAAGCAGTCACGTCTGATGCCACAACTGCGAAGGAGTCGGTCGAAGTTTGAAGGGCGCGTGCTCGACGATCCAGAGAATCAATCTGTGCCTTGTCTGCAGCCAGCTTGTCGTTCAAGCTGCGGAGAGAGTCCTCCAACGCCGCCGGGCTCTGCTGAGTATAGGGCTTGAGCTTGATGACTTCCCTCTGGACATTCTCTTTCGCCTCAGTCTTCTCGATCAACAGATCCTTCAGCCTCTTCTGTTCTTCCTTGGCACGTTCCAGTTTCACAGAAACAGCTTCTTGACCCTTCTTCAGTTCTAGAAGCTTGCTCTTCAACTCGCTGTTCCTCTTCTCCCGTTCGGCCATGACTCTCTGTGTAGCCACACGGTTGCGCTCCAGCTCAGCGACCTGCATCTCCTTATTCTGCTTGTCGTTGTAAAGCTGCTCGATGCGCAGCTTGGTGCGCTCCGCCTTGTTGAAGTGCTCGTCGATGACCGAAGTCTGCGACTCGCGGAATCGAATGAAGTTGATCATGTACGAGAAAATCTTGACGAGACGCGGGTGCGATGGCTTATAGATGTCCTGGAAAGTGAAGTCATGGATTCCGCACTGCGATACTGTCAGCTTCATGATTCAATAAACACCCCACGCGTACGTCAACCTTACCTCTCCCAGCAGCTTCTTGAGGATGACGAAGAAGGCCATCAGATCTCTTGTGTCGCTCGTGAAGATACGCTCAGCGTCTCCACCGCAGATATCCTCTGCAGCCGCCCTCATGGCCGGTGCGATCACCTCCCGCGTCGTGTTCATCAACAGTTCGGCCAGCCATTCGAATACCTTCTGGATGATCTGCGGGTTGGGTTTCTGGAGGTCTTGGACGGTGAAGTTGATTCCGATGTCTGTGATGCATCCTGCGATCTCGGAGTCGGGCTGTGTTTACATATCAGTAACGCTTGCGGTGCAGTGTTTTGAGTTTGTTGACATACTAGAGTCATGAAGGCATCTTCATCTTGCGGTTTTGTGCGCTGGTTGTAGGAGGATGTGACGCGCGCAGTGCTCATGCGCGGATTGTAAGACATCTTCAGATTGTGTTGTAACTGCTTGTTCGATATGTGGTTTTTAATGCTCGTTCACATGCGATTGAGTTGGTTTTCCTTTCGATTTCGAGTGTTGACGCTTGCGATGCCGTGTTGGATTTGTTTGTTGACATGGTCTGTGCGCAACTAACACCCTGGCAGCCGGCGCTGATCCCCTCATTACTTGGCAGCCCTACGACAATGTTGGATAGATCATAGATGTGGCGTCCTAGACATTAAACTTTCGAGCCTGAAGTGATCATTTATATGCAAAATAGCTGTCCGAATATTCTTCTCTCATGAGATTGATTCATTACCAACCTCTACTATATCAATCGCAATGCTGTCGCCATGTAACGCTGTTGTACTGTCTACAATGAACATGCTTATCGTAATGGTGAAATTCAGTTCAATATCCCCTTATTGCCATTGTTCCATTATTTACCTAGTCACAATAATTCGATCAGAGAGAGACACATTCCATTAACTACCTAAGTACCCCGTAATTAGATAGGAACTGCAATCTGATAGCAAAATCAGAAACGCCATAGAGGAATATGGTAGCGGTCGCCATCAACATGGATCCAAAGTCTAGACTACGGTCAATGAGTGTAATGATCAGTAGTATTAGTTCTCTCACGGAAAGTCATGATTTTTGTTCGGAGTTGCGGGATGGCTTCAACCAAAATTGCAGGCAAAGACGGCGGTGTAGCCGAAATCAACTGCGCATGACCACCAATCGCGATCCTATCTTATACGTTATCTCGTTGAAATCTGCATCGACGATCACCATCACGATCAGTAGCCCGAGGTGGTGCCCAATCCGTGAACCGTGACTATTGTTGTCGAGCCAAGTATTGGGGTCGGATCACGCTCTCGTGATTTCTGCAACCCTTTTGGTTGAACCATGGTACTTCTAAGGATCAGATGACGTCGTGATCTCGCGATATGCGTGTAAACCAGCAAGGAGACAATACGAAAACCATTGAGTTTCTGTTTGTTTTCCAGGCTTGCATCGACTAATTGCCTCAAAACAGTCAACGATCTCAGTACGGAGTGAACTGCGCGGTTCTCGTACTGCATACATGCAGAAGGTACACGATCGGTCACGGCTGAGATATCCAAACACAAGGCCATCGCATAGAACACCCGATCTCACGCAGCCACCAATCGACAGGTCGCTACACCATCTCAATGTTACGCAGAACCGTTCAACGCTTTGGTGGACGTATCGATGGGAAAGGTCGAGGTTAGTAGACATGTCAAGAGTCTGGAATCCAAGGACCTGTATTGTCGCTAGGAACGTATACATGCTATCCCGTTACTCTGGCATATGTGGTGTTAGTACGACCTGAGAAAGCGCCGTCGCTGGCTCGAGAGACGTTACGCGCATTGGAGGAGGTTGTACTGCATTTTATTGATCGCTCTGCATATCCCAATCGGGAGAACCTTGGCTATATGTGCGAACTGAAGTACCTAGAGTTATCGGATTGGTTGTCTTGACTGCTTGCCTGTGTTGTGCCGCGCTGCCAGAGAGATCGAGTTGCTGCCATGGAACCTACGCGTAGGCAAAGGTGTTTGGGGGTCTGTTTACTCCACGATTGATGCGGGGAACTGAACATAGGAAGGGATCCTCTCCATTCCTCGTCGGAAGTAGCTCTGGGGTGTAGCGCGCACATCGTTGCCCTTAGATAAACTTTGAGCTATGAATCTGGCGGTCACTAGTTGACGATATACTCCGAACCTAAATCCACAGACACTCGAGTGGACGAGAAAAAATCATGATGATTTGGTAGAGAGAAGATCAGCAAGGGATACTAAGAGACAGTATGAGTACTCCGTAATTGCGGCCTGCTGAAAGACGTGTTGTCGTCGCTGATACTCGTCGTGCTTTGAGAAAGTCAACACAATCCGACCAATGCTAGCGCAACAGACTCGGTCCCATACAACTACGACTGATGGCTTTCTGGAGTTGGTTTAAGGAAAGTGGCGCGCGCAAAGCTGCAGTCAAGAACACAGCTGCAATTTGAGACATTATATGGATGCCATGCCATGCCATGCCATGTCCTCGCGCATTGCACGACGTTCAACATGAAGCCAGTAACTGCTTCGTACGGAGGGAGTATTGAGTTCCATTTTGCCTACATGCGAAGTACAGCATCTGTCTGTGTCCCTGCGATACTTCGAAGCGGCTTACGCCATACTGATATCGGAAGTTACAGGGTGCGGAGAATGCAGCAAGTGTAGCGAATCGAAGTCGCGCGGTAGCATTGGGCGGTACTATTCGATCACAGCATGCCTAGAAGCATTCCAGGGAGTTGTCGAAGATCGTACCTGGGTTTGCACGCTTTGCAAGCAGACAGCAGCAAGACGGACAAGATACTTTTGCTGGTAAGGTGCAGTAAGGTGCAGGGCAGAGATAGGCGTTCTTGGTAGCCGATTGGAACAGAGAGAAGGATTCTGAGGGGATCCTCCCGTCGTCGCGTCTATGTACCGTTGGCCGCCGCTGCAGGACCGACGTGGCTCCGCCTGAGTCCGCTCCAGGTCCCGCGAGCTTCCTCCAGGGTGTCGCGGCGGTCGCAAGCTACCAACCCTGCCACCCTGCGTACAAGTCACTACGATTCGCGTGGCTGCACGCTGTCTGTCGACGGTGTCCCTTGAATACGCAGCACTGACCAGAAACGATGCCTCGCGAGCTAAAGATATCTTCTCGACTGGTAGGTGCTGTACGTGCGCTGGACGTTTGCGCAGGATCAGTGCAAGCTACACTACACAGTCGGCCATGACGGGTATGACGGGATTCCGAGTTGGAAGCATTGTAGACTGACCAACTCGTACTCGTAGCTCGCTGAGTTTGTTGCTGGGGAGAAAATGTGGCACGGGGTTTGGAGAGAGCAAGGCAAATTACTCCTACGTACTTGCCGACGAGTGAGTGCCTGGCCACATGTAGGGGAAAGATTGTGATTGGTGATCAGCACTACTGATGAGCGTTGATGAGCGTTTGATGGGCGCTGATGGGCGCCGAAGATGGTCGCGGGTGTGGGAATTGAGTAGTTCAGCCCAGCTCGTGGTGAAGATGGGCACTTCCCTTGCACTGAAAAGGCGTGGGCAGTCACTGGACTGGCCATTGGCGTCGGTAGCCACCGAGCAAACGGCAGGGATGACATTGCAGGGTCATTTTTTTGGTGACCGAAACGCCACAGAGGCCCAGCCATCCAGCAAGATCCATGCTTGCTTCGAGACGAGAACAGACCTAGACAGGCCTGACAGACCAGGCAGACCAGATCATGGCATGGCCATGGCCACTACTGCTGTTAACAAAATAGACCTAGCAATTAGCTAGCTTGTTCAAGTCGGTGGAAGGTTTGCCACCACGAGCGGAACGGTTAGTGATCGGCGGGTAGCTGTCACGGGTACAAGGCATGGTTCTGGTTCTGGCGTACCACACTTTGGTAATTTTAGTAGTGTGGTGTGTTCTGGGGAGAAGGCGAGGGCGAAAAGAATGGTTCTCAGAGCAGAGGTGGGGGAGAGCTTGATAGGTGAGACAGGTGAGATGGGTGAGATTAGATCTTTGGTAGAGGGGAGATGAGGTTGAGAAGGATGGGATAGGATGGGATAGGATGGGATAGGATAGGGCAGGGTAATTAGTAGGGCCGTAAGATGGGACTCATGGGAGATGGGAGATGGGAGAGGCGCACGGAAAGAGAGGGAAAGGGAAAGGGAAAAAGGGAAAGCGGCACCCACGGGTCATCCGTGAGTCTGTCTCCGTCTGGCTGGCTGTCATCAACCGCCTACGAGACGAAGACTTCTACTACGAGGGTTACTAGAATAATGAATCAACCTTCAGCCAAGTCCAGCCACCATATCCATCTCTGACCAACCATCGACCTCATAACAATCATCTGCCATCCTCCATCCTCGATGATATGCATGTTCCATCCTTCTACAGGTGTAAGCGGAATAATTACTGTGCGGTACCATATCATCCTGCTGCATAATTACTCTGGAGTCTGGAGTACGGAGTAGTAGGTCAGTAAATGCGTGTAGGAGTGATACAATAGAGGTAAGCTATAACTAGGGGAGTGGTTAGATGTGGACGAGACTGACTGACTGACAAAGAGTCACTGACTAGTTAGAGCTGAACGTTAGAGCAACGACTGACTGATTGACTACTACCTTTAGGTATCTTTAGGTATCGCCTATTGACTATTTGCAGGTACCTAAGGTGACGGTGCAAAAGTCCTACCAGCACCTGACGAGATGATTATTAGACAGGACAGACACGGTCTATTAAGTCATGTGAAACAAAAAAGGAATAATTGGGAAGAAAAGAAGGTGGTGAACCTATTTTTAACGAGCGGCGATATCCACCTCGTACCTCGTATGAACTGAGAAGAGCTCCGTACTCCGTAGAGATGTCAGTCAATGTAAATGATAATGTCGGAAATACAGTGTCGATTATTGGACTTGGATGGACGTGTGTGTGTGACTGAATTCAGGACATTCTTCTTGAGATCAGCGGTTCTACATGCTGAAGAGAGAAACAATAAAAGGTACCTAACAATTAGACTGTAGGTAAGTCAAGTAATAACTAGTTAGTTACAATAGTAGGTAACTGCATAGTACCAGTCCAGTAACTACCGTACGTGTGTAAGTGATAGTCCAGACTTCCAGACAAATCCTGTTGTTCGCCCTTGCTCCTTCCTTCCAGTGTGACGTCGAATGGACCGTCGTTCCTTCCCTTCCTTTTTCCTTCCTTCCTGCCCTGCCCTTCCTTCCCTTGTCACTAATTGCCCTACTAGAGTCATATTCCATCCACCCATCCACCCATCCACCATTCATCTATTTGGACCTCTGGACGCCCACTCACCACTCACACTCACCCACCCACCTGCATCCCCGTTCAACCTCCATTCTAATAATCCATTCATCTTCTTCTCTCTCTCTCCACCCTCACTCACTCACTCTTAAACCCACCTACCTAACTCTCCTCCGTGCTCCATTATTATATTCCCTGGTCCTTTCACTACAACAAACCAGTCGCAAAACCACACACTACTCTCACCTTAGCCACACTATACGCAGCGCACACGCACACGCACACACCTCACCTCCCTCTGCCAACTCACTCACTCTTTACGGCTTGCTCCGTATTCTTACCCAATTCCATCATCCCGACTCCACCACGTCCCTGTCTGCTCTGCCACTCCACTCCACTTCACTCTATTCTATTCTACTTTTACCCTCTTCTCTTCTTCCAAACTCTCTTCTCCCTGTCTTTACACTCACACTCGTTCGCGCACACACTCACGCTCAAATTTCACTCGCTGTCGCCTCGTCACGTCTCGTCCAACACACACTCGCTCACATCTCATCGCCAAAGTCAGTGCGCGCGCGCCGGCCCATGTCAGCCCACAATGCCTACTTCCACCAGGTCCATCGATGTTAGATAGCCCTTGTCTGCCCGCCACACACGCACACAGACGATAAGATACCTACCATCTTTCCTGCCCTAGGCCCTACAGCGACACACAACCACGCACACCCGTCCAGGACAACGTAGCGCGTCACACATTGCGATACCTTTCGCACGCCCGCCCAGCGGCGGCAGCGCCATGCCCAAAATATCATGGCCCTTTGGGGCAAGAAGAGCAAAAACCGCTAAATTAAAACAGGAGGGCAGACCCACTCCCGTTACACCTACTGCTGGAGGGAACATCCCGCCCACAGGAACCTCCGGCCCTGTGCCACCAAGCAACGATGCCCTGCAAAACAACCCAAGCAGACGCAGCGCTCGCCGAAAGAGAAGACCCTCGCGCTCCAGTACTACATCCTCGCGCGACCCAGAGAAACATCTCTCCGACCTCCCTCCCGTCAATCCCCCCTTCGCTTCCAGGCGATATCAACACTCCTCAGAGGACATCACCGCACTGCCTGCCACCAAGCGTCTCTCCCAAAGTCCTCACCTTCGACCCGTCACCCAAGACCACAGCATTCCATACAGTTTCCACGCAGGCTCACATCCCAGTCTCTCGGCGGCGCGTGAGCGGGGGAAATTACAACGACCCCAGTCCCTACGCAAATCCGTCAATGAGTCGTCACTTGTTCGCCGCAAGTCTAGTAAGCGGAAGCAGCACGATTCCCTGCGCGAGGAGGAGATCCGGGCGATGAGTATGCCTCTACCACAGAAGCGCCCAGCAGGGAATTCGGGAGGCATGCTGCGCCGTGACAGCAAGAAAGTCAAAGCAGGACTCAACCGCCATTTCGATCGACCCACCTCCAACATCTCCCTTCCACTCCAGGACTCTATACACTCCTCCATGTCTGGCAGCTCCGAGACCCGCGGCTGGCGCGTCAGCGCCCTCGATGTATTCTCCCCACGACCGACTGTCCGGTGTTCGACGGGCTCCCAATACTACTACACAGGAGCAGGACCATCCCCGAAGAGCGACACGAAGAGAGAGCAGAGAGCCTCGACCAGCCGGGAAGGCAAACACGAAAGCAGAAGCAAGACTATCGATGATTTAGCAGACACCCTCGATGCCGGTGCTCTGAGGGAAATCCTCGAGAGGGACCAGCGGCGGAGAGAGAAAAAGAGGAGGGCGGACGACGAACGTCTGCGTAGAAGGCTCGAGCGGCGCGCAGAAAAACAGAAAGCCCAAGACAAGGTCATGGAACCAAGCGGAACACCTGCGACGCCCGGAAACGCAGCACAAGGAGCTGTAGGATTGGGAATCGGCAAGGACGAAGCCACTCCCATGGAGGACGTCCGATCCGCAACACCGCCGCCAGAGCCGCAACCTCATGCCATAGATACCTCGGCGACACCAAAGCTCGAGGAAAACAGCCAGCTCCCGACGCCGCTGGACAGCCCGACCGAAGAACCCGTTGTAGCCGATGCGCAGGCCGTCAGATATTCGCGCGCAAGCATGTCACCTACTCCAACCCCACACGGCCACACCCGTGGACCTTCCAACGTTTCGCAGATGCCAGAGCTCCTCTCCGAGATGACAGCACGTGAAACAGCCCTCCAATCTGTGGAACCCACCCACGAGGACCCAAATGCCAGTGGATCGCTTCATCCTGTGATCTCCACAGACACTGCCGCAACGTCAAAGAAAGAGTCCTGGGCTCGCCGACGCAGCTCAGAGGGCAGACGCATGGGCGTGTTTGCCTCGTTCTTCCGCCGTGGAAAGCGAAGTTCCCAAGACCAGGCTCGCGCCACGCCATCGGAGGCATCCTTTTCAAACACTTCGCGAGAATCGATGTCCCGCCAGCCACTACCCGCACATCTTGTCGGCCCTACTCAGCCTATCCAGATCAAACGGCCGTCCAGCGTTCCGCGCCGCACTATGTCCAAATTCCGGGAGGACCTACCGGAGTTTCCGATATCTCCCCCAGACTCCCGAGTTCAGTCACCGGAGGTCACGGGAAGTGCCATCGCCACCCGACGTGGAAACAACCCTCCACAAGATATTCGAGTCAATGCCAGCAGCCCAGTTGGTGGCCGAACCGACTCCCCAGTGAGCCCTGGTGTGCCAGTTGCCGGCGCCATGTCGCAGAGCTTAGCTTCTGTAGACTCGGAGGGGTCTTGGCTATCTGGCAAACCGATGAAGCGAAGATCGAACAACACGCATCTCCGGTCAAGCGTGGGTTCATCGGGAATCTTGAAGCCCAATGAAGAGTTCAACGCCTCTTACGAAGAACTTGGCATTCCGGATGATGAGTATTTCAGACGATTAACTCCCCAACCCGATGAGAAGCGCCGCTCTGCACACTCGGCCGACCTGCTTGCCCGAAAGGCTAGCAGCACGGCAATGGCAGCTCTGGACATTGCAGAATCCGAAGATGAAGAAGACACCACCAGGCCCGCTAATGGAGGGGAAGAACTTGTTCATGTTGGTGTCGGTCGCCAGCCTACTATTGTGCACCGCAATGCCCGTGTCAAGTCCACAGAGGCGCTGGTCAGCTTCTTCCAGACGGACAAGACATCCCCCGAGGAAAGGCCATCGGCTGAGGATGCCAGGGAACAGGAATCGCCGATATCAGAAACAGAAACACCCATGGTCCAGCGCGCACGTAGCGTGGATCTGGGTAACTACCATACGAGACAACTCAGCGCTGGCTCGGCGAAATTGCTAGACATCCCGGCAAAACGGTCTTCGGTTGATCCAAAACGGGCCAGCACAACCTCCCAAAACACATTGCCACACGAGTAGGTCCCTTCCTTGCAGTCAAAGGAATGAATCAAGAGGAATCAACCAACATCTGCCACATCACGCCATTCGTTTTGTACTTTCCTTTGTATCCGTCAGTCATTACCAGACAACCCAACTATTGTCGCTCTTTCTTTGAATATTTCCTTATCTGTCCAATTTTCGTTTTTTTTTTCGTCCTTTTCGATTGGCATATGGCGTGGTTCCTCTGGTCTTCCTTCCGGCGCTTGGAATGGTTGCCTTCCCGAAGAAGCATGAGTTGAGACGGAGTGTTGGAGCGTCTGAACGAAACACATTGAATTTTCTCAGTACTGCTGAGCAAGGCGTTGGTGGTTAACCTACCCGGATTTACTATTTTTTTTTCTTTGGTTCAAGGGTCTCAGATATCCAGTTTGTACTGTACACCAGCTGTGTGGCGATTGGGCCCGGCAATTTTTATTTTGGATTCCACAGTCTTGTTACACTCTTCCGACTTCATCTGGTCCCGAGACACAGCTTTTTGGGGCCTGGCATTATAGAAGGGCACATACCACGTTGGAATTGATGGGACGGCGTCTGTATTGTCAGTCCTGGAACCATGGAAGAAGAAGAAAGAATCTTCTCTTCCTTTTCTACCCCTTCCCAATGCACGAGCATTGAGTGGTTAGGAAGGGCTACAGGATATTCTCTCCTTCATCCCCCGACCTTGATGGAAACGGGGATATTTTGTCTTTGTCGCCGTCGCATCGTGCAATGGTGCACGGATCGACAGCAGCCATCTTACCTCTTTTTTTGTAGGAGGCTGTATATGTAGTTTCAGATAACAAAGGAAATGCCAAATCAAATATTTGGTTCATGAACCATGTATGGAAAACATTGCCAACAAACTCTTGCTATTGCCAGTGTATGTACTCTGAGAATGTGTTGCACATGGGAATGTGGTGGAGGATACATGGGGTGCATCGTATCTCCCATCTATCTAAATAGATAAATTCCCCTTCCGAGAGGAGCATGATGGTGGGGGCGAGTAGACAAATGGTGGAGGGAGGAGCCGGACATTATCGGTAGAGGATGAATTGGATGATGGGTGAGTAGGTGTGTATGTACATATATACCTATAGAGACGACAAGCATCGAATAAGAGAATCATGATGTCTTTTCAAGATGAAGTATGGAGTTGTTATCATAATTGAGGCCAAGATATAATGGTTATCTATGATTAGATAGAAGGTTGATGAAGAGAGTAGAGAGAGAGATTGCCCCACCAGCAGGTTGGTTGCCGAATCGGGTAAGCGTGGTGTGTCTTGCATCATATCTGCATTTGTCATGAATTGACTGACTCTGCCCCTCCCCTTCATCATCATTTATTGCTTCGTCCTCTTTCTTTTTCTACTCCATACACATCAACAACAAACATCACCTCTGTACAGGACAATAGTACTGTTGTAAGTTCTTCTCTTTTCCCTTTCTTGAAAACTCCATCTCCATCTCCATCTCCATCTCCATCTACATCTACACATACATCCACCAGCGTTGTAAATGCGCCGTTCGTTTCCCATGCATCGCTGCCCATGCCCCTCCACGGTTATGGGTTTTTTGCGCAAGGGGACTTCGGAGCCGGTTGCCGACTCTCTTTCGCTGTCTCTCTCCCTCCCTAGTTACTGTCTCTGCCTCTGTCTCTCTGACTCTCTGACTCTCCCCCAACCGCAAACTCAAATCCCTCCATCCTCCATCAAAACTAAAATAAGCGCGTCATTATTCAACATCGCTTGCATTGAATTGTAATCCAGCGGCGAACGTTGTCCAGCTCATTCTATCGCCGCTATTCTTTATAATCCGTTTTTTCTTTCATCATCATCATCATCATCACCCCTGTCCTTCCTTCTCTCTAAGCAGTACTCTTCCTGCCCTGTTTCCTTCGGCTCCCCTTGTACATATACCGTCGTCCATCTACCCTTTGATCATGTTCGCTACATCAACCATCTTCCGAAGAACTCTGCTTACCACCGCCCGTTCGCCCAAAACAGCACCCACCTACTCAAACTCCACCGCAACTCTATTCCAATACCGTCCTATCCTATCCGCGGCTCCCCGTTTCTTCTCCTACACAAGCAGCAAAATGACATCCGAAGGTGGCGTACACAACTTGGCTGCGTAAGTCCCTGTCCCTTGCATCTCCCGCCAATATTTCATTTCCGACTACGTGATGCCCCATCCATTCCCACATCATTGCCGCCCACGAATTGAATCGGTAGCTAACGTAATGCAACATACAGCAAGGCCGAATGGGACTCTGCTCTCGAGGCTAAGGACACTCTCATCGTCCTCGACTGCTTCGCTACATGGTGCGGACCTTGCAAGGTCATTGCTCCTCAAGTCTTAAAGTGCGTAAAATCTTTCTTCCCCCGGCAGCGCCCGCGCGCCCGTTCCAAATCCCACAAAAAAAACAATGACATTCTAACAATTACCAAAGGTACTCCAAGGCCTACCCCGAGGCCCGATTCTACAAGCTCGACGTCGACGAGGTCCCAGATGTTGCACAAGAACTCGGCATCCGCGCCATGCCCACCTTCCTCCTCTTCAAGAACGGTGACAAGGTCGGCGAGGTCGTCGGCGCAAACCCCAAGGCCCTCGAGGCCGCCATCAAGTCCGGTCTTGAGCAGGCCGAGTAGACAAAAACATTAGATATCCAGACAAGAAGCGGTTTTTTTTTTGTACGAAAGGAAGGCCTCTTGCCTACACGACCCGAGAGCTTGTTATTCCGACTAGGTTCTTGGGAAGAAACATACATACAATGCATGAATTATGGATACACCCACGAGAGAGAGAAGAGATGTTTCGAAGGAAGGCTCTTATGAGAGATAATTGGAAAGGACTTGGTTACCTTGCCTTACCTCACTAGGATACACTTCTTCTCCAGAAATAAATGAATGATACACAACACTGTCCTTTCTCCAATAATCATGATTTGAAGGTGCTTGCCATGGATTTGATTACGCCCATTTATTCCCTATCTACTTATCGGCCCATCTACGATATCTTCAACCGTCAATACATGAACCCCCTCCAACATCAACAAATCAATCAATAACCCACTACCCAAACCCATCACACGGCGATCGATAGCAATACCGTAGTAATTCGCAATTCCAATTCCCTCGGTAACGTACTCCGTAGTTACAAGTACATACGTATGTATGTGCAACATTACTAATTAAAGCAAAATGACGCCCGCCCCGCCGATGTTCGGCGCTCCCTCGGAGGCCCGTCGGGGGTCGTCGGGTCCTCTTCTGATCCATGTACCTTGTACCTTGTGTGGTATGGGTGGGTACGTAAGCCAACTTGACCAGGTACCGATTTGGAATGACGACGACGATGACAGTGAACTGATTACATCTCTCTGGACGGGGGGGAGCTTTCAATGGGGAGGAGAGGTGAGTGGAGTGGAGGGTAGATGTGAGGGTGGGTGTTTGGTGATTTGTTGGTTTGATGGATTGTATGAGATGATGTTGAGCGTTCTTATGGAAAGGGTGGAAGGTGTACTGTGCAGGGGAGTGTACTTCGTCCCATGTGTCTCAAGGGTAGGTAGGGTGTTGATGGTTTGGATACTCTGATAGCTTTGATAAATAGAGATATGGATTCTTAAGGTCATGGAGATAATATTTCTTTCGAAGAAGTCGTGAGAGGTTTCGTTCCGCCAGTCATTGTTCTCTGCCTCTTCTCGCCTGGGAAGAGGGACGACGGGGGAGAGGGCTGTATGAGGAGGACATTGCATTACTACGTAGGTACCTATGTGTGGTGGTGTTCGTTGGGTTAGTTGTGTGAGATCTGCCTTGGTGTCTAGATTAATAATTGAAGTATGGCTTCAGTTGTTTGACGCCTGTGTCGCTATGTCTTGTTGGAGTAACACTTTTTCCAAGGGGTCTGTTCAAATTCGGTCAAATGGTCATACTATAATTCTCTCCTAGAAGGAGAAGGGAAGTGGAGATTTTGTGGCCTTTGAAATCGGGGTCCTTGAGGCTGGGTTGGGCTACTCTGTGTGCTTCAGAAAGATGAGAACATCAACGTGTCGTGTATTAGTTTTGTTAGTTGTGGAGGAGGAGGGATGGTATCAAAAATATCAGATATAATGTGTCTTCATTATACTAAGACTTGCGCAGATAGATGTCAGTGTCATCACTTTCGTTCGTCACAAATTTCACACCAAAAGGGGAAGTTATTGCTTGAAAAGGACGTAGTGATGATTGAACACACTCTCGTCTTAATCAATTTTTCATTTTTATGCCATGTATGATGAGTACATGCCGTATACAGGTGGCTTGCTGCCACCGATGTCCGAGATTCCACCCCCCGGGTTAGTGGTAAGGACAGTGAATGCCAATGCATGGAAACGAGGGGATCCGAACGGTATCGATCCAGCCCGAGGATAAAATGCCCGCATCCGCATCGTTTCCCAAAAAAAACACAAAAAGGAGAGACACAATAGTTGGAAAACTTCCCCCCCCCCAACAACGCACCCAACCACGGACCCGTGTCTATTGGAAAGGACAGAAACCTCCCAACGACCCCCAAAGGAGCAAGGAAAAGAGCGGGAAAAAAATGACCTGAGAAGGGGAAGGAATCGATACAACCACCACCCACTCAACGACTCGACCTCCCGGACTCAACTCAACTCGCTCGCTCGATCCCGCTCACATGACGTTGCAGCTGCAACATCCTTCCTCCTTCTTGCGTATCTCCTCTTCTATCTTCTGCTGCCTTATCCACGTCTCGTAATCCATCGCGCGCTTCCCATGGTATTTCCCGATCCGTGGGAGGGTGTAGGCTGTGGAGGTTGTCTCTCTCTGCCTGTTGGTCCAATCTATGGGGATTGAGGGGTTAGTCGATGTTTGCAATAGGAGAGAGGGGAAGGTGGGAGAGATGGATGTGGGTAAGTTGGTCGAAGCAGAAGAAGTGTAGCTGGGAATGGGGATCGAACTAACCGCCAAATGGCTGGAGAGCCATTTGTTGGCTGCTGCTGCCATTGCCTTTCCGGCTTTCGCTGTGGTGGCTGCCACTGCCATTGGCTTTGCTGCCCTCGCTGTGGTGACTGCCACTGTGACGACTGCCACTGTGACGACTGCCACTGTGGTGACTGCCGCTACCATTGCCTTGGCTACTGCCGCCCTGAGAACTCCGTTTCGAGTGGTGGGAGGATGACATTGTCAAGACTTGGCTGATTGAAAGTCGGTAACTTTGTGTGAGTGATGATAGACGACGATGATGATATCTGATGAAATTTTTTGATAGGGAACCGAAGTGAATGAGGAGTCTGTCTTTGCGACATCGACTCGACTTTTGTATACAAAAAGCTCCCCCCATCCTTTCGAAATGTTGCACTGACGATCTGTACAATTTTTATCGTTGGGGTGATTCAATGTAAGTGTACAGTGGTTGTCATATCTCATTTGAGATTCCTACCACTCTCCTTGGTGAGGTCGGAAGGGATTCAAAGAGACTTTGCTGCTCAAGTGATCAGGTACCACTGGACATCCAATGTATTGCTTCTAGTTTGGTCGTTTCGATGGAGTTATGTACCGAAAATGCTTATAGGTCAATAAAATTTCTTCCATTTTGGTCTTTTCAGTCGAGTATTGCACCCAATATGCCTACTATTCAATAGAATATTTGCAACATTTCCCATTTTGGTCTTTTCGTTAGGGACATGTACCGAGGATGCTTACGGTTCAATACGATTTCTTTCATTTTGGTTGTTTCAGTCGACTATTGCACCAAATATGCCTACACTTCAATACAAATTTTGCAACATTTCCCACTTTGGTTTTTTCGATGGAGTTACGTACCAAGGATGCTTGCAATTCAACATAATCTCTTCTACTTTGGTCTTTTCGTTGGGGTAATACCGAACATGCCTCTAACTCAATGAGACATCTTCCACTTTGGTCTGTTCCATTGAGTAATCTACCAAAAAAACTCACGATCCTACCCAAGGACCTAACTTCTAATATATGCATTCGGTCATGGGACAGCCGCGTAATGTCACTCAACAAATGGTCCCCCGGAAACCGAACAGCCGACAGGGCCCCTCAATCTCTCGATTTCACATCAAAATTTTTGATTCCAACTGAATAAAGGTGGACTCCTCCCTGGTAATTCTTCCTGATCCCTCCCAATCTGCTGAAACCCCTCAGAAAATCACCACAATCTTCCCACAAGCAGAACGAAAACCTCATATCTGAGGCCACCCCTTCCCCTTTACAAGGTGCTTTGCTTTGACAAGCATCTTGAATACAGGTCAAGATGCCTACTAAGAGCATCAAAGCCTTGTCCGTCGTGCTCGTTAGCACTGGCGTGGCCAACGGCTGTAAGTTCTATCCTCTTTCCAATATCAATGTGATATTTTCCTTGAGGCTCTTACCATGGGCCATTCATCCCATCATAAAGCATAGTGAAGACTCACACTGACTGAACGTAGTTGCAATCAACTATCGAGCGGTGACCTCTACTTCTGAGTCAATTGGCGCTCCGAATCCCACCGTCTCCAGCGCTGCTGTCGATGGAGTCTGTCCACAGCTCGATTCGACTGTGACAAACACCACCGCCGGGGAGAAACAGTATCTCATCAGATGCGGCATCGACTACTTCGGTGGCGACATCGGCGCCCCTCGCTATGCGGACAACTTCAATGCCTGCATTGAGCTCTGCGACGAGACGCCAACTTGTCAGGCCGTCGCTTTCCGTGGCGAAGATCCTGCTCCTGCTCCTTGCTATCTCAAGTCTGAGGTCTTGGATCCTCAGCCGCTTGCGTCAATCTGGGGTGCAGTAAGGGTCCCAGTGGCATCTGCTGCTCCTGCGGTATCCGCTGCACCTCTTGTATCTGCTGCACCTAATGTAACTACGGCACCCGCTCTTAATACGAGCGTGCCCTTCGCCTTCTTCACCAACACAACCACTCTTCCAGTAGTGGCCGAGTCTACTGCTGTGGCGTTCAACGTGGTCAATGGCACAAATTCCACCCTAATCGTCCCACAGGCCATTGTTAACATTGAAATCCCTACTGTCACGGTCACCATTCACACCACAGCTGATCAAACCCCAATTCCAACTTCAACAACAACTCCAACTCCATCTTCAACACTAATATCAACACCAACACCAACGCTCACAGCCATTGCTGAGGATGAAGTTGAAATTGCAACGACGACTTCTTCAAGCGGCGGCGGCCCGATCATTGAGGTGCAGTTTTCCGACTCGACTGTGGTCATCCATCCCCAAACTGCGACCGAGTTGCCATCAGGAGTGACACTCCCGGGACATATAGTCGCCAGGCCAGGCTTCTTTGGACTACGCAATGCCTCCGCTTCTGAATCGGCTAAAGTTGAGATCATCTCAATTACCGGTGCGGACGGTACTGTGGCGCCAGCGACACTCACTCCCATCGCAGAAGCAGTGGCAGCCTCACCGGTGACAGAACCAGAGTTCGGCCCGCCAGTGACAAGGACAATAACAGTCAGGCCGTCAGCAGTGACAGCAGTGACAGCAGAAGAAGCAGTGACAGCAGAAGAAGCAGTGACAGCAGCAGAAGCAACGTTGGACTCAGCGCCCCCACGTCACACTGTGTTTTTGCATGATCCTCTCACAGCCATCGATCCCGATGACACCGGCGCAACAGTGGTAATCACACGATACATACAAACAGCAACCCCAACCGAAGATCTGTTATGGCAAGATGCAACTTCGACCCCATCGCGTGCCGAGGGCTACTGGACTGTAGAACAAGGACCAACCGCCATCCCTACGGAGACAGGGCCCCTCGTGCCCGTTATAAAGCCAGTGTTTAACCACAACTCGCTGAAATGGGATGAAGACGCCGAAGTCACATTTGATGATGACACCGTGACGATCCCCGTCAAGCCGGGCCAAGAATATTACATTCTCCCGCAGGATATTGGCGACAGAAAAATCCTCTTCGCGGGACCAGAGGGCACGGAGCCGGTTCCCATGTATGATGATGCCGTCGAAGAGACCCGTCAGAGGTTGAGCATCGCGGTGAATCCTCCCCCTAAGAATGCAACCGAAGAAGCAGACCGTCGCTCTCTTGCAGAACGTGACGACCCAATGCTGTCTGATTACTGGGCATACTATATACGCAAGGGGGACGGCGAAGTCCCAGACGAGCGACGCAACTCCCTCGGTGAAGATGGCGAGTACCAGGGAAAGCCCACCGCAACGCATCCACCAGCTCTGCCGAGTTCCCACAAAGTGAACGATTGGGCCTCTAATCCAGAGGACTCGGCCGTCCATGAACAAGGAGAGAAGATCAAGACGAGCCCTGATGGCTCTTGCGGTGGTTACAAGGGATACAGCTGCATTGGATTCGCTGCTGGTTCATGTTGCTCCCAAGCCGGATGGTGTGGAAAATCCATTGATCATTGCGGTGCAGGGTGCAATTCTCAGTACGGTTATTGCGAGTCGTTCTCCGTCTCGTCAAAGCCTGCTGCTTCGATCCCGCATAAGCCATCTGCTTCCAGTTCCTCCCACGCAAAGGCAACATCGTCAAAGCATATTCCAGGAACCCTGATCCCGTGGTCGTCGACATCTACCAAGTCAGAGCATTTGCCTACTCCCTGGGAGTATTCTGAGGAATCTAGTTATGCTCCCTCTAAGACGGTTGGACAAAGCTCTCATCATGGTGCCCCTACAAAGGCCCCCCATGTCACACCGGCCCCTGAGGTAGAAGAGTCCAATGAGTTTGAAAGCTTGATCCACTCTTTGTACAAGACAGTATCTTCGTCCACATGGTCAGAGGACGTCCCGGAAGCCACTCCAGGGCCTGCTGAGTACGGGTATGGTCCTGAAGAGGGTGATTTCGAGGAAGTCGAGTACGCAGCTGAGGAGGAATCGTGGGAGTCTTACGGTGAGGGGTATAATCATGCCTCCGAGCTCCCCAAGCCATCTTCCAGTGCTCCATCTTGGAGTAAGACGACGGAAGTTGTACCCACCCCTACTACCCCTGCGGTCGAGTATTACCCAGAATATGAGGCCGAAACTTCATGGAGCGAGTCAAGCACGACGTATACTGCGCCGGCCTCTACCACGCCTGCGTTCGAACACCATTACCCGGAGTATGAAGCAGAGACTTCTTCGAGCAAGGCGAGCCAGTCAAGCACGTCGTGTACGTCAAGCGAGGCGGGACCGACATCTACCACTCCTGCCGCAGAATACTACCCAGGATATGGAGCTGAAACTTCATCAAGCAAGACAAGTAAGACGAAAGAAGTTGCGCCGACTACTACACCACCAGTCGAATACGACACGGTGTATAGCACAACGTATAGCACAACAGTCGTCACGGAATACGTAGATGAAATCTCGTCGAGTAAGTCAAATGAGAAAGCGTTTATGTTTACTGAGCCGGAAGCTAAATCCACCGCAGCAGTCGCCCCAACAGCCAAGCCGACTCCAGAATATGATGAAAACTTTTGGGGTGCTTGGGTCGAGGATGCCACGGGAAAGCACAAGCCAATTCACTACCAGAAGAGAGCGGCCCCATCAGGCTTCTTGTCGATTACAAAACCTTCGACAAAGTCCGTAGCGAGCGCAACCAGCAAGATCGCCACCCCTACCCCCACCCCAACTGCTTGCGGAGAGATTGATGCCAAAACCTTCTTCCGCATCCTTCCGCATGGTGACGAAAAGGACTACCTCCTTTGCACCAACCCTTGCTCTGGACACGTCCCAGAGTACCGTAATGCGAGTGAAGGTATCCCAGAGCCCGTTTTGGAGAAGTTCAACAACGGAAGCATCAACTACTATCGCGTCGAGGGCGATGATGTTTACTATGTTAAGCTCGCCAACGAGACTGTCATCACGCCAGTTCTCTTCAAGAGCGGAGAGTTCATCGACAAACTGGCTGGCTCCAACGACACCACAGTTAAGAAGATCAAGATCAAGCAGAACAAGTTCCTCGACCTGATCCAGTACTCCGCCAAGCGCATCTACCTTGGAGATGTGGAGTACGAAATCATCATACCGGCGTCTGTCGATGACATTGAGTCTCAAGACACTTCGGGCTGGAAGCAGGTTCTGAACGCATTGAAACATCTTGGTGCCAACGCTACAACTCCAACGAGCACCAAGGCACCTACACACGGCAAATCTAAACGCGAACATTTCGGGGACGTTCTGCGGGACTCTTTTGAGAAGCTTCTCAGGGACATCGGTTTGGATCCCACCGATCCAGACAACCCTGAAGCCAGCTACCTCCCAAACGCATATCTAGCGGAAGACCCGGGAAAGCGATCTGTCGTCCCCCGTAATGAGGATGATAATTCCCATAGTAGTTCGGAGGACGAGATCCCTCTCTCTGAATTTCCCTTCCAGATCGTGATTGACGAACCACCAAGTGCATATCTCGCCCCGCGTCATGAAGAAAGTAGTTCGGACGAGGAGAGAGTCATCGACCGGTTGGAACCCAGCTGGTACATCAGATTGGAAGCGCCAGAAATCACAAAGAGGTCTATCGCCCGCCGTGATAGTGTTGATAGTATTAGCAGTTCAGATGACGAAACCGTCCCGAACCCTGATCTCGCAGTGGTATTGGAACCCGTACTGGAAGAACCACTTATAAAGAGAGCCGTACCGGAACCATATTGGCCATCTATCCTCGGGCCTGATGATAGTTTGAGTAGTACGGATGAGGATATCATCGCGGCTCCCGATTTCTACATCGCAATGGAAGCACCAGTAAAGAGATCTGGGGTCCGGAGTGATGACAGTCTCGATTTGGGGGATGAGGAAACCTTCTCGACAACCAGTGACTGGATGGCATTGGAAAATTTACCACCAACAAAGAGATCTTTCTTCAAGCGGGAGACTAGCACTTCCAGTAGTTCCGACGAGAAAGAGCCCGAGCCGGAAATCATTATCTTGACAGACTCAGGAAAGAGATCTGTCTCCGAAAGATCTGCCTCCAGGAGGTCCGCCTCCAGGACATCTGCCTCCCAGCGATCTCTCTTAAAGCACCAATGGGTTCAAACCGATACTGACACTGATAGTAGTTCGTTCGACTTAGCCGTGTACCCCCCGTCCTTCAGTGTGGTGCCAGACCCAGGAAGAAAGAGGTCTCGCATCCCCGAGCTCGGGGGGATTGAGGATCCTGAACATACGTACCCATTGCCCACTTGGCCACTAGACGAGTCACTTCAGAGAAGGGATGTTGAAAAGCCAGCCGAAAAGCCAGTCGAAAATCCATCCGAAAAGCCCGTCGAAAAGCAACTCGAAAAGCGCATGCACGGTTACGATCTGATCAAATACGCCGCCAAGCAATGGCTCCAAGGCATGGGTTTTGCCTTCTTGGGCGATGAGGAGCCTCCGTGGCACCAAAAATATCACTTGGTAGATCCCGACGTAGATGAAGGGATGGTATCCCTCGTCGCCCGGGAAAACCTCGTAGAACGGGAAGCGGGTGACAATCAATTCCTGCAGGGTTTGGACGATACTTTAGATTGGCTCATGATACCTTGGAGTATCCTAGGGAAGAGATCTCTCGCCCGTCGAGACGATAAAACAGGTATCATGGACGTATGGGATACAATCGTCAATTTCACGAGTGATTTCGTGGAGGATTATAATGTTTACACGAAGAGGGGCGACAAACTCAGCCCGAGAAATTGGCACGATTTCCAACTATTTTTGGGGGAATTTTTCTCGAGATCTGCGGCACCAGAGAAAGAGGATCTCAGTAAGAAGCCCAGCAAGGCTCCCAGCAAGATTCACAGCAGGGATCTCGGCAAGCGAGAAGAAGGGTACGTCGAATATCCCGGAGGCCCCCCAGAGAAAACAGAGGCTGACTTGTTGCTGGAAAAGGATATCCAAAAGATCCTAGAAGTGTGGGAGTCTGCAGGTAGTCTAGTCCGAGGAGGAGTCATCTTCTCTAACGCTCGTTTCGAAGTCTTGGACGGCATCAATCCACTCATCGTCACCAAGACGACGCATCCACGCTCGCGCGCGACGTCCGTTGGGAGTTGGACAAATTTCAAACTCCCGGTCTGGGGTCCCAAGCATCCATCGGAGGATCAGATAAGGTACTAGAATCTGCTTGGTTGCAGATAAAAATTGTCAATGTAGCCTGTAGCCGATAGATCTTTAGTGTCACACATGTTTCCGTATTTGAATCGCACATCAGAATGTGAAGTGATGAAAAAGAAAATCGTGATCCGTTAATTAGAGGCTGAGAAGAGTTGGTCTCATCTAGGATGGCCGTGATTAAAAATGCTAACTTCTTCATACCCCTTTCTTTTATTCCCTTATATAAAATATGACCCTTGGACGAACAAAGGAACAACAATCGAAACGTCTAGATGTAATGTCATGATACAAATGTTTCCACACTCACTCACAATCAGCACCCACCGCTATCCAAACAATACCTCTCCTCCACCGCCTACCATGTCAACCCCATCTAAGCGACATACCTGCGCATGCGACGCTCAGCAACGGGAGCAGCGGTAGGCTCGGGGGCAGCAGGGTTCTCCTCCGCAAGAATCGTGACGGCGGGAGGGGCAGCCTCAGCAACAGCCGTACCCGTGGCAGCGGCGCCCTCGGGGGGAACAATACCCTGCTGCTGCTGTTGCTGGTGCTCAAGCTCCTTCGCATCGGCCGCCTTCTTCGCCTCCTCGTTCTTCGCCTGCTCCTGCGCGACGTGCATGGCCTCCATCTCCTGTGCCGCCTTGAGGTGCTCGGCGTTCTTCTTCTCCTCCTCAGCCACGTGCATGGCTTCCATCTCCTTTGCCTTCTTCTGGTGCTCGAGGTCCGCGGCTTGGGCTTTAGCGACGTGCTCGGCCTCCATCTTTGCGGCTGCTTCCTGAGAGGCCTTTGCTTCGGCTTCCGCGTTGGCTACGTGCATGGCTTCCATGGCTTCGGCGGCTGCTTTGTGCTCGGCGGCTGGGGTATGTTAGTTTCGGGGTACTTGAATGTGGGAGGGTAATTAAGGGGAACTTACCGGCCTTGTCGGCGGCGGCCTTGTGCTCAGCAGCTGCTTTCTTCTCGGCATCCCATTCTGGAGTCACTCTGTTAGACTTTGTACTTCGCTAGGATGCTGTGTATGGAGAGAAACTTACTGGCCATTTCCTCAGGGGTAGGACCCGCTGCGGGAGGAGGAGGTGGTGGTGGCGGGGGAGCGGCGGCTGCAGGGGGAGGAGTGACCTCTGCTGCAGGAGGCGTGGTGTGCTCCGGCGGTGGTGGAGGGGCCTCAGCGACGACAGTGTGCTCAGGTGGTGGGGGAGCCTCTGCAACTGGGTGGACGGGTGGAGGTGGAGGAGCTGCTGCTGGGACCTCGTGCTTCGGGGGTGGTGGAGGAGCCTCTGCTACGACAGTGTGCTCAGGAGGCGGTGGTGGAGGAGCAGCCTGTTCCGGTTCGTGCTTTGCTGCTGGAGGGGGCGGTGGAGGAGCAGCCTCTGCTACCATCGTATGCTCAGGAGGTGGTGGGGGAGGAGCAGCCTGCTCCACTTCATGCTTCGGAGCAGGTGGAGGTGCTTCTGCTACCACTGTATGCTCAGGAGGTGGAGGTGCGGCCTCTTCCACTTTGTGCTCTGGGGGAGGTGGGGGAGCAGCCTGTTCGACCTTATGCTCAGGAGGCGGGGGAGCAGCCTGTTCGACCTTATGCTCAGGAGGAGGAGCAGCCTCTTCTACCTTGTGCTCCGGGGGAGGCGGAGGAGCCGCCTGTTCCACTTTGTGCTCTGGAGGAGGTGGAGGAGCTGCTGCCACTGGATGAGCTGGTGGAGGAGCAGCGGCCTCAGGAGGTGCGGTTTGTTCAGGGACAGCGATAGTCGTCGAGTTCTCGGCCTTGTTTTCCTCAACGAGTGGTGCTCCCCCAGCGACTAGATATGTGGGTTCCGGTTCCGCTACGACTGCAGCCTCTGGTGCCTTCTCAGTCCGTCCCTCCAATCGTACATTAAGTATATCATTAGACAGTCCACGGCGGGAGGGAGCGTTGCCATTGATGGGCACGGGTCCGGCAGCCACGAGAGCCGCGGTCAAGAGTGTGATCAGAGAATAGGAGGCCCTCATTATGGTTGTTGGTTCTTTTCCTTGTAAGTCGGGAGGTTCGATTGAAATTCGAGGGAATTGGGGCGAACGGCAGAAGATTGATCGATGATCAAATGAAAGTAATCGAGCACAGCTCAAGGCAAGAAAGTAAGTAAGAAGAAACAAAAAGATAAAGAAAGGTTCGTGCACGGCACTGAGCAGAAGTGGACAAGATTAAAAGGTTGCTTGTTAGAGGAAAAGATGAGCAGAGGAGGAGAGCATATTAGAGATATATACCGTCCCTGTAGCTTTGACCACTTGACGTTCTGGAAGACGGCACACAGTCTTTGGAGGACTGTTTTGCCCAATCCCGAATACCATCGTAAGCCTGGTCTACGGCGAGTAAGTCCCCTGCAGATCAGGCTTCAAGGAGACGTTGACAAGAAGTGGTTACCCCCACATGGATCAAGCGTAGACGTCTGCCACCTCAGGTAGCAGCTGTAGACAGGTCCCTCAGAAAGAAGGAATAGCAAAAGTAGGTGAAGATAGGGTTTGCTGAAAGGTCCATGGGCCAATCAGGGATGGACGTTAATGGTCGGATGGACGAAAGAGGAAGTGTGTTGTGCACATTCGGCCAATTGAAACTCTTGGCCTAACGTCTTTCGTTAGAGACAGTGTAGCAGAATCCCCACCACCAGGGGCAGAAATCAGTTCATAAAGACTCAAGAGATTTTTGGGGAACGCTCGCTAGGGAACGAGCCGAGTTTCAGAACGACGGCAAGGGTTGGCAATACCACGAGTAAAATCATTTTGTTTTTCTCGTCACCTCCTCCTCGAGGAAATCCTGTTGTTTGCAGCGACGTGATAGGTAGACGGTGGGACCCGACCCATGACGGCATCGGACTCCCGTATGTGCATGGTTTCAATCGAGGCCCGTCTTATGGCTGCGACAGTCCGCCCGTAGCACTGAGGCTCAGCACGCCTAATCCTTGATGATCTTCGCGGGCAGGTCGCTTCCGGGATTGCCTAGGGCAGTCGTTAATTGATTATTGACCTACCTATCTGAAATCCCATTATCGTGCATAACCACTCTCATCATGACCTAAAAGCCGACCCACTGGTGTTGCAGAAGCAAACCCACAACTTCATGGCATCTTTCGACGGTGACGTACAACATTGCAGACCATTTCGATTGTTGTTTTTAATTCGGTTAATACGGCACAGAGAGAATCTGAGCGATTCGTGGTCCAAACGGAGCCTCTGAGGTATATTGGCCGTGCAATAATGGTTTTGCTGTTCTCGAACAGACCGAAGGCCGAACCCCTTCAGCTGCAGGAGAGGTGCCTTGCATCCTCGCCAACCTGGAACGAAACATGAGCTTCCGCATATGAGCCGCGGCAACGTTTGGACGATGTATCGATGAATTTCTACATGGTTGAATAAATAAACAATCAATTGACACAAAATGTACCATCCATTGGGGAGTCCGGACCAATACAGTGCTCTCCAAAGCAATCGCGATGGTCAGCATACAGCAAATTAATTGGAGTACGAGTGCGCAAAGCAATAATGAGCTCCAATAACAAGTTCAGCAACTACTAAGTAATTAATTAATAAGACAGCCTTCTATCGTATAATCTTGGCCAACCCAAGATGCTAATATGCATACGATTTCCAGTAGATGTACAATTATTTGCAGAAACAAAGAATGAAAACAGCGGAAGATCCAAAATCAGCGATCAATTCATCGCATTATTGTTCTGATGCTATTGAGTTAATGTAACCTATAACAAGATACCACAACAATAACCAACATCCCCAACCCAACAACCGTAACGGCCAATGGTCTTAAGTTTCTAGGGACAAGCTTGCAAGTAAAATGAGTCGGGCACCCCCATCCATGCGCAATCCCCCAAGCTTTTTACAACACGCTCAGCTTATGTCAACGTATCAGACTCGTGCATCAGACCGAATTGAGGGGTAGACAATCTGACACATGGTAATGCTCTAGTCAGGTAGGTAGTCGTTCGCGTCATCGAGCTGTCGCAGCTGTAGAGTGTAGACTAGCAATACACATGGCCCACCATACTAGCTACGAGTAACAGCACCCAAGAAGATCTGGAACGACGATCGAGATACATGGCGTATTCTCAGGTTCGATTCACCCCACCTCTACTTCACTTGCGAGCGTGTTTATGTAGTATCTAATTTATTCTGAGATATTTCGCAAAGTTATCGCAGCGCTGCTTGAAGAAAGATTCCATAGTTTGCAATATGTCTCCGATCAGATCGTAGTCGCGCACGATAAGACTACATCAACTTCACAAGTTCAATCCGCGAAAATCACCCCAACAACTACGCGCGAAATACTCGTAAAACCGTCGAGCAGCACCACTTTCCACACACGACCTAGTCGATCAAAATTTGTTTTGTTCTCGAATCATGTTGCGAAACCGTTGCTACCAGGGGATCGACCAACCTGCGACTGTCGTCTCGTCATAGGCAGCCTGAGACCACCACCCCCTCGACATCCCGAGCCTCTGGATCCCGGTTCCTGGGTCACACAGATATTCCGGCTGTATGCAGCTCTTTGCTATTTTGGAAAACCGACTACACAGAAGCCTTTATGGCTCCGAATAGGTGGGCGGAAGAGAAAGCATGTGGGCAAAGTTTGCTTTTCGACGTGCGTGATGTCTAGGGCTCGAGATGGGAGTACGATACAGTAGGAAAAGAAAGTAAAGTGTGGATCGATTGTAACGGTTGGTATAGTGAATACGCCCGAAACAACCATATTGTGAGAGGATGAGATACTCGTCTGTTACTGCGGCACATTGCGACACTGGGGACATGATAACGGATAATCGAACGCTGTTGGTCCATTTCCAGTTGCAGCTTACATGCTGGAGAAAGCTGATACCAGACTGTCCGCATCTGGAAGCTGGACAATATAGAATATTATGGACAACTAGCAAGACTCGAAGAGAACGTTCTTTATTACCGAATACTGGGATCGACTGCAACGTTTAGGGCATAACATACGATCAAAATTTGGTCAATGTGAATCTTCAGGGACTTCATGCTGTTTGGGCTGTCCTTTCGTCTCAAGATCCTAACTATCATGTTCAACATCTCGAATTGGACTTGGAGGTCAGCTCAATAGTTTTCGTCTTCAACCACAGCATGCTCGGATATGACCAAAGCTCAGCAAAGACATAGATAACCCCCCTCCAGGAGCAGACGAAAATGGAGAGTCTTTCACATTCCGTATCGTCTCCGTAGTCTTTCTATGTATGGATACTGAGGAAATCAAGGTCCTATACTTCGCTCGGGGCCTTTGATTCGCATCATTCGAGACAGAACTCTTTGATATTCCTCCAACAGGTATAGGGTAGGACTGATGAGGAGCAACTACTCGTAGGATGATGACGGTACAGTGCAAGCTGACTGCGAATCTGAAACTCGCATCCGACACCCAAACTCCCCTTCCTCTTTCGTATATGATTGTATACATCGATTAATCATTCTCCCAGAGTTGTTGAAAACTTTCGAGGTGATGGCGCGCTGGTTACGACTACAGCAGTGAGCTTTTCGTGGGGTTGGATCGAAACTCCGTCGCATCGCCATCGTCTGCAGTGGCTTTCCGACGCCCTGATTTTTCCGTCAGCAATGTCAGCACTTTGAGTTAGCGGTCGTTCTGGCCGGCGATTTCCAACGACCGCGTGCGTGAGGTATCCCATGACCTCGCGAGGTACCGCAGACAGCCTAGGTTTTCAATGACAGGAGCTTGGAGAGCACGACTAGTGACACTATGAGGCGGCAAAAATCATCCAAGGCACGAGAACTTGGTAGTGTAAGTTGGGCGTACGTGAGAATCCTCCGCCGTACAGACCAGACTGACAGTTGAGATTCCTGAGGACCGACTCTTCTGGTGCTTTTGGATGTGCTAGCTCATGGCCTGCCACGGTAAATTGGTAAGTCTCTCTTTGCCGCCTTGTCGGATGGATGGAGTGCATTGGATGCTGTAACCCGGGGTTGATAATCTGCTTGTCAGCATCCACGAACTACTAGTTACGCCCGTTCGCCATGGGAAAGACATGACAAAGGTTACATATCAGGAAACCTGCCACTCCCTCCCAGAACGACCAGACCAGTAGTTAAAGACCGCCAAAAAACAAGCCCGAAAGACAAGTCAAACCTACAACACCACAAACTCACCGCCATGCCCCTTCAATCCGGAAGCACATCCCGAATTCAACATAGACACGGCGAGCCAGCAAACAAGTCTCCAACCCCATCCCATCCCACAAGTTTCCAAGGACGCGGACGGTCTTAATACGAAGAAGTCGCAGGAACGAACCTTTCCCCCCCACACTAACGCCCCAACGCTTTTCGCGAGCCCGGGGAAAAGTTCCTAGGAAAGCATTAGCTTCCTCCGTCGTTGTCTTGCTCGACTGTCGCCCTACGATGTAACTATGAAATACGAGATCGCGTATGCCTATGGTTACCACTGCATCGGCTTGGCGAAGGGCTTTTGGGAAACTAGTACTGTTTGGAGCCGTGTTTTGGTATCGTCATTTTTGGCGTCGGTTTTCTTATAGGGAGGTAGGCTAGGTTAAGATAGGTCGTACGTATGATAGCTACATAGCGATACTGCTTCA
Organism: Aaosphaeria arxii CBS 175.79; assembly: GCF_010015735.1. Taxonomy (NCBI): domain Eukaryota; kingdom Fungi; phylum Ascomycota; class Dothideomycetes; order Pleosporales; genus Aaosphaeria; species Aaosphaeria arxii. Next base: position 508,480 of record NW_022983485.1, read on the forward strand.
TTCAGACAGAGTAAGATTTAGAACTGACGACCTGGGGCTACAGTACATACAACATAGGCGAGCATCCCAACGCGATACGGCGTGTTTATTCTTGCGAACTCGAACTACCGTGCATGGACGTACATACACAGTACATACACTCTCAAACCATCCACCACAAGCCAAGGTACCATCGTACATACATACAAACATACACATACAATATATACAAGGCAGACTCCCAGACATTCACATCAAGAGCAAGCACCTGATCCCCCATCCCCGCTCCCCTCCGCTCCCCACAATCCGCGGAGATTCCTTGCGAAGGAAACATGTCGCGAGCTCGCCAGGTTGTGTTTTAATGAACCAGTTTTCGTCTTTTTGGTTAACTACATACTGTGTATATTTGTTCACATTGCGGCGGCGCTCACATGCGGGGGGCCCGGCGGGACGCCTGGGGTGGAATATATATATACATGTCAATTTGAAGGTGTTGGCGTTGGCGTTGGGTTTAAGTAAGTTATGTGGTGATTGAGGCACGGGTTTTGGCTGGATATTAGGGGGTCTAATATGTTATTGTTGGAAGGATTGAGGGGATGTGTGTGTTGTTTGCACGGCAGGTGTTTGGATGATTGTCAAAGCACAACTATCTGTATGTATGTATGGTATGTACGCACACAGTAAAGAATCACGATTCACGAAGCGCTGGTGCATTTCGAGTCTTTGCCGGCGGTACATCGCCGCCGTCGTCGTCGCCGTCGTCGGAGATGCAAATTCGCACCAAAGCCCACAATGCCAATGTCACAAGCAAGCAGCCAAGGAGAAACGAAGCAAAGTAGTCCGATTACACACGCAATCTACCCAGTACAGTGGCCAACATAGCGGACATCGACCCAAAAACCCCAGAGGTCACATGCACAGACATACACGGTGTAGGTAAGACCGTACCGTGTAGGCAGAAGTAGAATCAGATAGAGAGGCAATAGGGGTCTGGGCTTTCCAGTCCATCATAGGTAGATTCATGGTAGGGTGTGTGTGTGGCATAAAAACGAACCTTGGCATGGCGAATCCCAAGGAACTTGCGGATATATCTTCGCGTGGTTCCGAAATGATTGACACCTCTCTCTCCCGCACTAGCGCAGGAAGAGAAAGAGTGTGTGGGCGTGCAAGCAGGAGGAGGAATTCCCATAGGGTTGCTTTGGGTAAGGTTGTCATTCGCTTTCTCAGCTGCTTTTAGTTTTGACTGGGGATACGGTCGTGTTGCTTTTGCTTGGTTTGCTGTTGCTGACGCCCCGCGGTAAGACGAGACGGGGTGTGTCCGAGTTGAGCGGCGCTTTCGGACGGAGCGACGGCAGGATTGCTGGAAATCAAATTGTCCCACCTGCTAAATCGCTTCGGAAGGATCATGAAAGCCACGCCTCAAAGACGTGAGCCGCGCGAATCATCGCTGGTCTATCTTGGCCGAGTTAGGTGCGTAATCGGAGAGAACTTTCTTGTGGAGGAGGATGTGATGATTGCTGTGACGGATTGACTGACGTCCAAGTATGCAACATACTAGCATCGCTAAAGTCCTGACTACCCAACCAACCTAGCAGCATGATAGCCAGCTACGGTGATTGACCCCACTCTCAACTCGTACCTCCTGCTGGGGATCATGGAGAAAAGATACGATATCTACCTATCTACGGTAGCTACCTAGTGTCTCCCTCGCGTGGTTGACCAGCGCATGGGGGGCGAAAAAAGGGCCTGCTCTGCATAAGATGTACATACTCCGTACATTCGGTAGTTTTGAATGCCTTCTTCTTTTGGTCTTTTTGAGCATGTTCCTGTTCCTCCATGCCATGCTCGGGTCTTCATGACGAGGGTACAGACCAATGAGGTTGCTTTCCTTCTAGGTGACAACATTTTTTTGATATCCAGACGCTCTTCAGCATCCCCCGTGACAAGAGACAAAAAGGCAAACGGTACTTTATTCTACCGAACTTGTCGTTTCTTACCCAATCTTGCTTTGAACTATAACCACTGCCGCCGAACACCCGTCCGATACGTAGCTTGCTTGTCCGTCCAAATCGCAAGACTCGAAAGACCATGGTGATGATGCGTGAAACGTACCGACCAAAACGTCAATCACTCACCGCACACCCAACAACAACCACCTCACCTCAACACGAAGAATGCCTCGCTGCAAGCAAAAAAAAAAAAAAACAAGGTACACATCTTGCTTGCTTTCTTACACAACGCAAAAAAGAGGATCGCCCGCGTCGCACACACATATACGAAATGTATGTACACCCATCCAGCCATACCCAAACCCACACACACACACACACACCTCCCAGAGCCCCATACCATACCATACCATACGCAAACCACGCGCATGCGGGTCCCTCCTCCCTCCCTCGCTCCCTCCTCATATAAACTCCCAAAAACCCACGACACAATCCCCCTCCCCCTCGAGCCATGTACATAGTCACGAACGGGCCTGGCTGTTGGAACCCCCCAATTCCAATCCCATCTGTAGACTCTCGACCCACCCTCGCGCAGCGTGATCGCTCCGCGCCTGGGAGGCGAGCGAGGGGAGCGATGGGGAGCCGCCAATGGGTATTGGCTGCGGCTCAATAGTCTTAATTGTTTTCTTGTGGGGCTTGATGCATCGCAGACAGAGCGTAGCGTAGCTAGACCCGGGACATTGCAAAGCTGGGCTGGATGCGCTGCTCTGCATTGCCGGGGGATGGGGAAGGGGAGGGGAGGGGGAGGGTAAACCCAGTGGGTTGGGGCTTGGCTCCCTTGTTACTCTGTTGTTCAGTTCTTGCAAAAGGTGCAATCATTGCCTTATACTGCGGCGTAGTCTACTCAACTCGATGTTAGGCGAGGAGGGGAGCTGGGGGAGGGAGGGAGATGGGACCGATTTGGGAATACCCTCGTCGGTTTCGTGGGTACGTCTGGCCGATGACCCGGTACCGCTTCGTGTGAGTCGTGACAGGTTTACAGGTTTTACAGGTTTAGCACGGGCACCAAGCATACACGCACAGCAAGCACAGCACAACGTGGTGGCCGGTCGGTGGTGGTGGTGGGCATGGTGGGCACCCAGTCCAGGTGTGCATTTTCGAGAAGGACCACGGAAGCGGATCCACGGGCAGATGGGTGTTGGGGAACGGCTATATTGCTGGTAAACATGGAAGATTGGGGGGGATGGGATGGGGTAATAGGTTGGTGGGTGGGTTAGGCGGGTGGGTATGTAAGACTAGGTACCTAAGACATCAGATCGCACATACATGTAGGTAAGGTACTGTACAGTAATGGTAGATTTGGAGTTCATTGTTTAGCTGTAGGCGTACTCGGGAGGCGAAGGTGGTCGATCGAGGCGCGCCTTAAGCGGCTCTATGGAAAGTTAAACAAGACGGCCCATTTGGTTAAGTTATTCATTGTCTTGCAAAAAAAGGTCACGAAGCACACTTTTTGCCTTCTTTTCCCATCGAGCGGTCTCGTCGACGAGTCTACGAGAGACGGCTCGCCCTTCGCTTGAAGGATTTCATGGGGTGCGGACAGGGGTCAGGCTATATTGATTGGGGAGGGACAGGGTAAATTGTTGGGCTAACCCTCCGTGCACATATATCAGAGACACGAGGTCAATCAAAAGGTGCAAGACCGCCATGGCGGGTGTGGTCTCTTCGAGATGACTGCAGGTCATTAAGAGTGCTTGGCTCGCATCTGGGGTTTGCTTTGCAGCAGAGCTAACGAGGCATTTCTGGGAGGCCGGACGGCATGATATTGAACCCTGGTGGGATATATACCTGCGCGCCGGTCGGCGAAAAACATTTGGGAAGCAGACTCGAACGAGATTTCTTTCTCTCCCCTACCTGAAAGGTCCAAAGTCAAGTCTCTCTGACAATCCGATACCTATCGTCGTAATCATGGGTGGTGCTGGAGCAACTGGTGTGGCCGATCCGGTCCTGACCCGCCTCGTCGCCGAGGACAAGGTGCGCTGGTACAAGAAACCGAACCTACGCATCCTATACGTCCTGTTGTTCTTCTCTTGTATGGGTATCGAACTTACCTCCGGATTCGATTCTCAATTGATCAACGCTCTTCAAATTGTGCCATCATGGATCGATTGTAAGATTTTAGACCATGAATGCAATCGTCTCGAAGCAAAACTAATGCGCTGTAGACTTTGGCGACCCTCAAGGCTCTTTGAAGGGAATAATCAGCGCCGCCTACTCGCTCGGTGCCATTCTCTCGCTACCTCTCGTCCCGATCGTCAATGAAAGGTTCGGTCGACGTGGTTCCATCTTCGCTGGATCTTGGGTCATGGTCATTGGTGCCATCATCCAAGGATGTGCCCAGAACGGTAAGGACATGTTGAAATAGAAATGGTGAATGCTCAATTCTGACGACATGACTACAGCTGGCATGTACATTGTTGCACGTATGATTCTCGGTTTCGGTATCCCTACTTGCATTGTCTCCGGTTCGTCCTTGATCGGAGAGTTGGGTTACCCCAAGGAGCGTCCAGTCCTGACCTCGCTCTTCAACGTCGCCTACTTTGTCGGCCAGATCATGGCTGCTGGTATTGCTTTCGGCACCAACAACCTGGCCGGCAACTGGGGCTGGAGGATTCCCTCGTTCCTACAGGCCGCTCCCTCTTTGGTCCAGATCATCGTCATCTACATGCTCCCCGAATCGCCGCGTTACTTGATCAGCAAGGACCGTGCCGAGGAGGCCGAAGCCATCTTCATCAAGTACCACGCTGAGGGCGACCGTGACTCTGAGTTTGTCAAGGCAGAAATGCTCCAGATCCGCACCACCCTCGAGCTCGAGAACGAGGCTGCCAGGCACTCCTGGATGGATCTCGTCGCCACTGCCGGTATGCGTCGTCGTCTATTGATCACCTCCGCCCTCGGACTGTTCACCCAGTGGTCTGGAAACACCCTCATCTCGTAAGTCTCTGCAAAACCCATCTCGTCTCTTTCCCCCAGGGAGCGTAAGGCTAACGGTTGGACCAGCTACTACTTCGGAGATCTGCTCAAGATGGTCGGCATCACCAGCTCCATCCTCAAGCAGAAGCTCAATCTCGCCAATGCATGCTGGGCTCTCATCAACGCCTTCACCATCTCCATGTTCGTCACCCGTTTCAACCGCCGAACGCTCTACCTCACTTGCACCATCTCCCTGCTCTGCTGCTACACTGCATGGACCATTAGCATGCAGAAGGCGAACGCGGCCAAGGATGCAGGCACCGTCAACAGGGCTGCCTCTATCGCCACCATCTTCTTCATCTACGGTAAGCCACATCGAAAAATCCATCGTCGACTGCCAGATAGCTAACGTGAACCAGCCTACTCCCCATGCTACAACATCGGCTACAACGCCCTCACCTACAGTAAGTCCCTTTGCATTACTGCCCCTCCAAGGACACCCACTAACAATGTTTCCCAACAGCCTACATGGTTGAGGTCTGGCCCTACATGGAGCGTTCCCGCGGTATCGCCATCTTCCAGCTCTTCGGCCGTCTCGCCGCCTTCTTCACCACCTTCGTCAACCCCATCGGTCTCAACAACATCAAGTGGAAGTGGCTCATCGTCTACTGCTGCTGGCTCTGCTTCGAGATCGTCTTCGTGTACTTCCTGTTCCCCGAGACGGCGAACCGCACCCTCGAGGAGTTGGCTTTCTGTAAGTTCCACCTACCTGTTGCCCTTAGGCATGTGGGTCGGATTTGGCTAATTGTGACGAAACAGTGTTCGAAGACAAGGCGTTGGCTGAGAAGGCTAACGAGGCTGTTGAGGATGTCGTGCATATCGGACACGATGAGAAGAACGCTGTTATGACGAGCGAGAAGCCTGCTCACCAGTAGGTTTCCGGCCTCTGACGTTTTGTGATTGGAAGGGGGGGGGGACCTGTTGTGGAAGATGTCCGAAATAGGCAGTTTGGAAAGGGGGGGGTTAGTAGCATATAATCTTCTCGCCTAATAGTCAATTTATTCTCTGTGGAAGAGCGAAAAAGCAAATTTGAGCCGTACGATTTTTGATCAATCTGCCGTTTTGGTTTGATATTACTTTGAAACGTTTTTATATTGCGGTTCATCACTGGGGATAAGACAAGAAATGTAGTGGCGCATCCATCAGGCGCCCAAGGCCGCCGCAGGCTTTGCTCCCGCACTTGGCTCTTCCAGAAGGCTTGGATCTACCTCGATTTCAGCCGCTGCAGCTACCGCAGCCTCTTGCTGGCCTTGCATCGTCTCGTGGCTTTCCATTGGCCTCAGTCCCCATCGTTGGAACATCTCCTTGTCTTCGTCCCATCCGTTGCAGGCTGTGGTCAGCATCTTCTCGCCGGTGAATACGGCGTTGGCGCCGGCCATGAAGCACATGATTTGCTTCTCCTCGCGCATGGTGTGTCGGCCTGCGGCGAGTCGGATGATGGTAGACGGAAGGACGAGGCGAGCAGTAGCGATAGTACGCAGGATAGCATCGAATTTAATGGTCTTGCTCTCTCCGAGTGGCGTTCCCTTGATGGGGACAAGAGCGTTCACGGGGAACGACTCTGGATGGACGGGAAGCGTCGAGACGGTGTGAATCAGCCCGACATGGTCCTTAGGCTTCTCTCCGAGTCCAAGGATTCCTCCCGTGCAGACATGAATGCCGGCGTTGCTCACGTTCTTGATCGTAGCTAACCGCTCGTCGTACGTGCGTGTTGTAATGACGCTGGGATAATGTTCCCTCGAAGTATCGACGTTGTGATTGTATGCCGTCAACCCAGCGTCCTTGAGCTCCTTTGCTTGCTCGGCATCGATCATACCAAGTGTGACACAGGCCTCCATGCCTAGGGCCCTGACACCCTTGACCATCTCTTTGACGTTCTTCAGGTTCGTCTTGCGGCCCCTCATGTCCCTCCAGGCGGCTCCCATGCAGAAACGAGAGCTACCGTTCTCTTTAGCTATCCGAGCAGCTTCAAGGACCGATTCGACATTGACCATCTTTGAAGCTTTGAGACCGGTGTTGTAGCGGGATGATTGGGCACAGTAACTGCAATCTTCACTGCAACCTCCAGTCTTGATGTTCATGAGAGTGCACATTTGGACTGCTCCTGGGTTGTGGAATCTCCGATGGACAGTGGCCTGGTGAGTAGCATGTGGTCAGCCAATGGTAGAGCAGGGCAGTATGGGATGTACGCACGGAAGCATATGTGAGCTCCATGAGTGAGGTGTTGTAAATTTCCGAGATTTCCTCTCGAGTCCAATTGTTCCTCGGGCTAGTTGCGTTGACGGCATCTTCGAAGATGGATGATTTGGGAGCTGCTGGTGGCACATTGCCAGATGAGGGGGAGATGGGAGCGTCGATGACTGTGCTGAACCGTCGGAGGTATTGTGAGGAACGGGCGGTTTGTTTTGAGAAGCCGATTGGGCGTATGAGGGCTCGTGTAGCCATGGTGGGCGGGAAGATGAATAGGGATTAGAATTGACAAAAGCAAAAAAAAAAAAAACCCGTGCGAGGCAACCAAGGTGATCTCGTATACAATTGATGGCAAGAAGGACGATGGAATGAAGTGGGAGGTGAGTAAGATGTGAATCCAGGATTGTTGAACTCGGGCGGGGGGGGGGGAAGTGTTCCTGACCAGTTCCCCCCGCTTGCAATCGGCTTTGACATCATTGGCTGGAGGAAGAGGATAGACGAGGAAATGTGTGTGTGTGTGTGTGTATGTTGATGAGGTGGCTGCTCACCGGCAGCTCCATTGTTATTATTCAATTAGATTAGGTAGGGCCTCCAGCTCCAACTCCAACCCCGATGGTGTCAATCTACTTGTGCATGTGTTAGAGGGGAGGGGATGCCACTCATCTCTTCCATCCTGTCTTCAAAACATCTGCAGTACTCTGTGCTCCGTACTTGAATAAAATAAAAAAATCACCAGGCACCGGGCAGTCACGACAGTCACGTCAGGTCAGGAACATTTTCTGCGGGAAGCTATAATTAACTAGCTACGGGAGAGGGTCAGAGGGATGAGGGGGACCCTCCACACCTCGTATCCGTCTATCTGGACAATACGAGTCACGACAGAACTTGTATCACAGCCTTACACAGTCACCAGTCCACACAGTACATTTTCCCTGATTTCGTTCCGGTCCCGTGACTGCGCGACTCTTGTGCCTTCAAGCCTTCGTGACTTCGTGATCTCGCGTTCCTTTCCACTCCACTCCACTCCCCCACCTCTGGCCACTCCGCCTACGCATCCCCCGCAATACGCGCCTTGTGGAAATGCGACGCGTCTCCCAATGTGCCGTTTTGAACTCTTGAGCGTCTGCCTGTCCTTTGCTCAAAGACACAACCCCCGGAGGCCCCATCCCCCCACCCAGAGCGCCATCATTGTCGACACTCCGTCCCCGCCATCCCCGCGACTATGCTACACGAAATCCTCCTCTCGCTGTCCGGACACCCCTCGGCGCTCTTCGATGCCCCCAGCTCAGACCGGGCCTCCCAAAAATCCTCCCACGTGACCAATTCCACCTCTCCTCTGGCATTGCTATCAGCTCCCGAGGCAGAGCTTCTCTCGTCACTTGCACATCTTTCCCGGCTCCATCGGAGGATACGAGATCATGTCGCCAAGATCGCAGCATCCCACCCCTCCACTGTATGTCGGGCTGTGGCCACCGCAATAACGTCCCACCACCTGGAGAACTTCCAACGCAAAGTCCTGGATGTTGAGTCCAGGATTCTTACTCAAGATGCATCCGCTGTTGGTGCATACAACATTGTCCCACTGGCGGCGATCGTGGCCGAGTTCTCTGAATTCACCAGACCCATGGAATGGCTGTGGGAGATGAGCGTCTTCATGCTGGACGCGGATGATTCAAGTCGAAAATACGACACAGAAAGAGTTAATGGAAAGACTGCTTCCGGCGCTGAGATCATGAACAAGCTGCGAAGCGAAGCCCAGACGGGGTATCCAGATATCGAAGAGACTGCCTTGCACCTGGGGAAAGTAGCAGAGACCTCCTGGTTACGACAGCTATCGACATGGCTTCTATACGGTCGACTACCTTCGTTCGGTGCCACGGACTTCTTCATCAGCGCAGAGAACGAGGACGACTTAGTCTTCGTCATCAATCACAAGCTCTTGCCGAAATTCGTCACTCGCCAGACAGCTTCATCCATGCTGTTCATCGGCAAGTCTCTCAATCAGATTCGATCGCTCCCTGCCTCTTCCAAGACGTCGACCATGGCTTCTTCCATGACTTCCGAGCTCGACCTTCTCCCCACACATGTTGGCTACCTATCAGAGATCACCGCCCCCATCTCTTCAGCAAAGATGTCCTCAGCAGTGACAAACATCCGCTTATCCCTCTCCCGAAACCTGCTGCAACACCTGTTACCGCGGGAGAGGATCGTCGAGATACTGACCCTCCTCTACCAATTCTTCCTCCTCGGACGGGGCGAGTTCGCCACAGTGCTGATCGCAGAAGCAGACGAGAAGCTGCAAAGCCGACATCGTGCCCCCGCCCCCGGGAAACCCGGCCACGGAATCCAAGGCGTCCTACTGAAAGAAAACGAAATCAACAACACGCTCTCCCGCGCATGGTCCGTCCTGGCCTCACTCGGCGGCGAAGACGACCACACGGACGACATCCTCGACCTCGCCATGGACATCGTCCACCTCAACGTCCAACCCACCTCCGCCCACCGCCCCGGCACGCCCGGCCGCGCGCGAGAATCAAACACCTCCCTCCCGACTCTCAGCCCCGTCGTCTTCAGCGACCTCCTCCTCTCCGTCCCGACATCCCTCACCTTCTCCCTCCAACCCCCCCTCGACCTCTTCATGACCAAACACGACCTGGACGTCTACTCCACCATCAACGCCTACCTCCTCGCGTGCCGCCGCGCCCACCTCCACCTCACCCACCTCTGGAAGCAATCATCCATCCGACGCGAGCACCCCGCCCCGCCAAACCACACCTACACCAACACCCCCTACGGGCGCGCCATCCTCGCCAAACGCCGCACCCGCTTCGACACCCGCACGCGGGAGATGCGAAAAGTATGGGCGACCTGCTCGGCCGCAATCTTCTTCCTCTCGGAGAGCGAAGCCTACTTCGCCGGCGAAGTCATCCGCGAATCATTCAACCACTTCCTCGCCTGGGTCTCGGGCCCTACCTCCACCCCCAACCCTCCACCAAACCCACAACCATCAAACCAGAAGCAACAGCAACAACACGACCCAGAATCCCTAACCCGCGCCCACCGGCTCTTCCTGACCTCCATCACGACATCCCTCCTCCTAACCGACACACCCTTCACGACGACCCTCCGGTCCTTCCTGGCACACGCGTCAGAGCTCACGGCGTTGATATCGCGGCTGCAGGTCGTGCGCGCGTCGCTCGACCTCGCAGACGACGACGGTGTCGAAGACGACGTCGACCTCGCGACGAATTTAGTGAAGGAGGAGGGGGAGGTGAGGGTGCAGTTGGATCGGGCGCGGAGGAGGCTGGACGGGGATATGAAGGCGCTTGTTGGGCGGTTGAGGGACATCGACGCCGAGAGAGTCGGCGGAGATGTCTCGTCTGTTGTGGGGAAGGGGAATGCGGGTGGTGGTGCAGGGGAGGGTGGGGAGGAGGGGATGGTGTATAAGCCGCTGCGGATTGGGGGCGTGGATCGCTTGCTTATGAAGTTGGATTGGGGTGCTGTTGATGACGAGGGGGATGGCGATGATGATGACGAGGTGGGGAGGAGGGACTTGGTTTGATATCACTGAGCAGACACACGTCGTTCAATTCAAATTCAATTCAATTCGATATTGATTCCATTTTGATCCTCATCCTCATCCTCATCCTCATCCCCTCCTAACAGAATCGTGGAAATCCCATCGTGAGGTGCAGGTGCATGTGAGGCATATAGATAGGCGGGTAGGTGCTAAATAAGGGGGTATATTAATCTTTTTAAAACAAAGACGACGACCGAAAAAAACGAAATAGAAAAAAAGTGAACAAGGCAGGTATAGATATAAGAACAGATATTCGCTCGCTTTTTACTCCCGAAAAAAGGTTTCCCTTGTCATTTCTCCAAAGTGGCCCAAGAATGTCGCAGAATGTGTCAGTTTCCCTATTTTCCTCCTCGTGGATATTAGTGTTGTGGTGAGTGTGGTGGGGGGGAGGAGGGGGAAAGAGAGAAGATGGTGGTGGTGGTGGTGGTGATGATGCCTCCCAAGGATGAAAATAAAGCCTAGGAATAGAACCAGTAAAGATGATGATAAGGTGACGATGTTGACGATGATGACGGCCCAAACATTTTCTCCCCAGTCGAGTTCGAGATTCTCCTTCTTTTCGCGCCGAGTCCTTTCCCCTAAAGTAAGAGACGATATAAAACGAAATTCCAGAAAAGATCCAATGCTAAACTTCAAGGTCAAAGAGGAAGAATGATCAAACGGGATCGGAGAAGGCCGCGGATCGAATCGGAAGGGGAGGGGAAATACGATCCCTTGCTGTGAGGAAGGGTGTTGCTGGAGAGCTCCGTTCAATATCATGACTGACTCCAGTCCCCTCCTAGACGCCTTCCCGTGTTGATATTAAAGAAAAAGGAAAAGCGTAAACATTCGATGATAACTGTGCTTGCCAGTCGTGCTAGCCGTTGGAAGTCGGACGGATACCCCGATAGTCGTGACAAGAGATGGAAGGGGTGGTTTGTCTACCAAGACCCACCCCCCGTCAACGCCAGGAACCGATCCACGAGGTTGACCCAGTCCTGTCCGTTGAGCGTCCCCGCCTGCCTCTTCTCCCAGATCCCGACGACGAGCTTCGACAGCTGGAACCTCGCCAGTTCGCCCGATGCAGCCGTCCCGTCGTTGCGGAGGAGCTCCACCCGCCCGCCGGCCCACTTCTCGCTGAGGTCGATGCGGAAGGATGCGTCGCCGTCTGGAGGGGAGTATGGGTGTGGCGTAGCCTGTGTGACAGGCGGAACGGGTGGGAGTAAGGGTGATGCGATCATGGAGGTGTTGGACGGGAGGATTGTCATGGGCCCTGCTGGTCCTGCACCTGCTGCCGTCGAGGCGCTGCCGGTGCCGAGTGCCATGTTTATGGCCGTTGCTTGGTTTGAGGGGAGTATGGTTTGTTGTTGTTGCTGGTTTCCTACGCTGATCAAATTACTGCCACGGCCGTGCCGGGTCCACGGCTTGAACATCCTCCCTCGTACGGCTATGATGACTACTCTCAAATCTCGTGCACTGTCGCCTAGTCTGCATATCCATTCCTGGAATGCATCGTACATGATCTTAAACTCCAGTTTGATGGTCCAGATGTTGTACGTGTAGAAGATGGCCAGGGCCTCGGCGCGGATCTGTGAGGAGACGGAAGCCAAGGGATGGGACTTCTTGTTGGCGAATGTGGAGAGGCAGTAGATGAGCGGATGCGGGAGGACGAGGTCGGGGAGGTGGAGGTAGATCTGGTGACGGATTTCGGGCGGAAGGGTCAGGAATGTCGGATGTTGTATGTCCATCTCACATGGGGTGAAAGCCAAGGGTGGGCTCGGTATCGTGGATGTCGGCAACGCTGTAGCTGAGTCGCTCGGTGAGATCGCGTGGTCACACTCGCAATCACAATCTGCGGGGGAGCTCGTGCTGGAAGGGGAGATTGAGAGGAAATCCTGGTCCATGTTCATGATGTCGTCTTCCACCCACTCACGCTCGTCAGGCAGAGGGTCGGTGACGCAGCTCTCTTCTCCTCCGCTGAGATCCATATCATCCTGGTCGAGGCCTAATCTGGCAATCTTGGTTGGGAGCTCCTGTGGTGCGGGCGTGTTGGGCGAGGGTAATTGCATGGCGGAGCGTTTCGCAGAAGTTCGTACTGCTATTGTAACTCGTTGTTAGTCCCTGTTGTTTCCGCGTCTTCACCTGCGTACCGAATTGCACAAAACACAAGTGAAAATCACTTTGCCTTGACATGCAACAGGTGAAAGGAGGCAGGGCAGTCCTCGGGATTCACTCACCATTCTCTCCTGCACCTCCGCTGCTGCTGGAGTCACATAGGCCGCAACTCGGAGACTGCACGTTTGTATCCAGTGCCTGCAGCGGTGACTTGACAGATCCCAGGTCTTCTAGCGGTGTCTTGCCGGAAATCGAGTATCGTCGTTGTAGCGGAGGAATAACGGGGGTGTTTGGGGGTATAGCGGCGACCATGATGTCTGCGTTGTTCTGGTATCCTGACCTCACTTGGTGGTGATGTCTGGGTCTTCCTTCTCTTTTTCCTTCTTCTTGTTTGTGGTGATGATGGTATTCGGGTGTCGAGGGACGAGAAGTTATTGAGTGTCGGCGGTTGGGAGGGTGTTGATACGTGTAGTTGTCGGAGAATTGGTGTATAGATGTTACGACGGGTTTCAGCACGTGCGTGTTTGGGGGGTGATGCTAGTGAGGAGTGCGCCCCGACAGGAGGAATACGACGGCGACGGCGACAGAGAAGTCGAGGGCGAATGCGGCGTGGTTGCTGATTATGATGTGCTGGCGGCCTGCCTTGAGACGGCAAAGTAGGAAGAATAATGGGGAGGGATGTGGCAGGGAGAGGGAGAGGGAGATAGGTAGGTAATTAGATGAGAAGAGGGATTTACGTAGTTGGGGTGCAGGAAAGGAATAGGACAGACAGGACAAGGACAGAGCAGGACAGGACAGGACAGGACAGAACAGGACAGGACAAGAACAAGATGGATCAAGACGCAGGACACGGGAATGGCGATGCGCAAGTATTTGATTAGATTTGTGAGAAAGGTTAGAGAGTGAATGCGAGAGAGAGCTGAGAGGGAGTTTGTTGTGGAAGTGATGTGTAGTGTTGTGGTGTGTTAGTTGTTGATTTGATCAGGGGCGGGCGGAAGAAATGAGTGGGGAGGGGGAGGGATGGTAGGCAGGGAGGGAGAAGAGTAGAGGCAGAGACAGAGGAGGGGGTGGCAGTAATAATTATTGTTGCAGTTCTGCGTATGTTCCAACAGCCCTGACCTATCTCCTGGAAACCTGTGACTGGTCTGTAGCCTGTATGGTCTCTATCCTGTGCCCTGTTGAAGAATAGTAGTACTCCGTGGCAAGGGATGGATAGGCAAAGTATGAAGTGAAGCAGTACTTCGTATAGAATAAAATAAATATAATTAACTAAATGACGATAGTTGATGATGAGTGAATGGGAGTGGTACTGTGGTAGTGTAGGTAGTGAGTGAGTGGATATTGGGCGGGGCCCTAAAGCGCAAGAGTGCGGGAGAGCGGCAGTACCAATGCATTTCCCATTTTAGTCCCGTCCCTACCCTTATCGATTAAGCACAAGTAATCGTCAAGTACCCATCACTAACAAAACCACCTACGAGGTACCTATCAACTACACATGTACGTCCGAGTATCTAATCTACGAAGAGAAAAAAGCAAACAAGAAAAAAGAAAAGAAAAAACAGGCAACACTAACACGCTCCCACTCAAGAGAACACACCGGACACATTCATCAAATGACTAAACAATCAAGCATCCGTGTCTGCAAGATTGTTGAAACGGTGGGAGATTAAGGTATTCTGATTCGGGGGGCTCCGTTTCATGCTGTGGCTACCTATCCATTTGCCTTTTTGCTGCGCCTACTTTGCCCCCGTATCACCGTGCCATCTTGTGTCGTGTACTATACTTGTACTACGTAATTAACAAGTCGAGGATCAACTTTCTGACGAAGACTGCTCGCTGAAGACGAAAACGCGAAAAAGTAAACAAAGTCAATCCATTTCCCCATACGACCCCCCAGCATCCCCGCTAGCCCAGCATAAACTCGCTGCCAACCGCCATTTAATTAAAATCAAGATCTACCCAGAGAGCTAAGAGCTGCTGTGTAGCATTTACCTCCTTGAGGTAACAATCGATCATCCCCAACAATTGACACCGGTGAAACCATCGTGATTCATGATCTCCCCAAACGTAAGCTTTCAATAATGTCATGAAAGCTGGGACTGGACTCCACGCATGGATAGATCACAGATGGATACATTTCGCACGCAAGAATTGAAGTACCATGTTAATCATCAGTGTCAATCAATTCAAATAGCAACTGTAAACGAATGTTAAGCTTATAAAGTCAAGTCGCATAAAAGAAAGAACAAAACTACGCCTTCCGACTGAGCCATCTGTTGAAGAATTCTCATCGGATCTTCCAATGACAATTTCACCCGCAAGAGCACTGTTGAATCGCGTTCTTGATCATTTCATCCGTCCGTCTCTCCCTTATAACGCACGCTCAGTGCTTGTCCTCGCTGCTGGTGGGCTCCCGCACCATGATATCAAGCGAGACATTCTTCTTCCCGCGCTGCAGATGGATCGTACGGCGATCCTCGAAGCCAAACTTGCGATAGATGGCCGGGTTGACGTCGTTGCTCGACTCCAGATAGCACACATGGCCATCACGGTCTGCCTGTCTCGTCACATGCTCGATCAGCTTGCGGCAGTACCCATGGCCTCGTGCGCTTGGTTTGGTTCCAATGTACACGAGGTACCAGCTCGTTTCATCGTGCTCTCCCAGAGTAGCGTGCTTCGTGTCGTGGAGGAGAGGGAGGAACTCATTGAAGAATCGTCGTTTTCCTTCCGCAGACAGTCTGTAATTAAGCCGCCACATACCGCTGCGAAGGACGGTCCACAGATCATCCATGTCTTGCCCAGGAGGCATCCTAATTGCATACATCAGTCTCCACGATGCATTTCCATAGCTGTCAATTACGAGGGAAACCTACCACAGCGCAACAGCCTTGAACTCATCAACTGTAGTCACAAGGCCTTTCAAGATGTGAGCATACGTCACATACTCCATGATCTCGACATGAAGATTCCATTTCTCTTCCGCCGTCCAATGGTCGCGATCAGGCACGTCAATGAAGTAGCGAGCCACATCGTCCTCTGCAAAGGCTTCCGCCAGACAGGCTGCCGCCTCTTTGTATTCGGCGGCAGTGACAACACGGACGCCCTCATAGGGAGGGGGAACGAATGCACTGGTCTGCGGCACTGCCTCGACAGCACTTTGAACAATCTTAACGACACGGCTCGTGGGCTTCAGGGTTGGAGCCGGCTGTTTAAAGTTAAGAGCGACGGCTGGGAGGATCTTCGCCATGATTGCGATTTCGCTGAGTCTCTACTAGTATTGAGATGGGATCTGCCGCTTCTTTTTATTATTGGGACAGTCGTATATCGAGCCAGCGTGAAGACTTAGATTAGAACAGAAGGCTCAAGCGGCCAAAAGGTACTATGTCACTTGAACGTAGCTTTCTCAATAGGGAAATACCTTCTGTTCAAATACCACGACTATGTTGCAATTAGTCTGATTGCGGTCCATTGTTGGCAAGCGGGTTCAGGTGGGATTCGCCGCAGTCCACACTCTGCAATAGTATACCTTTTTCTGTTAGCTGTCGACGGTTATGTATCTGCTGGACGATTACTATCTCCTGTATGTACTCTTGATAATTGAGATCTTGAGACGGATTCCACTCTAGAGGGGAATCGCAGCGAAGTAAATGCGTTACGACAATCAACCGACATCAATAGGCGGACTATGCTAGTTGCCCTTGTGTGGTGGCAGGTCAAGATGGAGAGGGTAATTGGCTGATCGGGGTTGACAGGTAGGTCGTATGTTTGTCAGTAGGTTGAGGAAGGACGGGTGAGGTCGCAGAAATATGGGTTGGGTATGCGTTTATGTTTACAGATGGACGAGCGTAGTCCAAGCCCTTTCGTTGCTGTCTTTCTTTCTTTCCGTCTTTCCAGTTGGCTGGGACTTGGTCACGAGACGTCCACGATAACAGAGGGTACTGGCTGGCCTCCTTCTATGCGTTGCTGATGTGGTGAGAATGTGGCAAGCCCGTAGGACCTAGAACGATTGCAGTGATAATGCGTGGGTCGTGGGGGAAGTACAGATAATGGTTGGTGCAGAGCTGTTGGATGATGACGAGTTGTGCAGCGTAGTACTGGGTGATTCACAGGAGTTCCTTGAAGATGGAAGGAAGATGCAGGCTTGATATACGTTCCGCCCACACCCTTGCAACGTCCACTAGCCCACAGCGTGAAGGTGGAGGCCATTGTTTGTCCCGGGCGGGATCTTGGCTGTTGTTGATTAGCTGTTACCATTCCTCAAGGGCGCCGCGGGTGTAGCCGTGGATCAGCTTCAATAATCTTAGAGCATCATCTTGGGGATACTGCCGCCGCCATCGTGAGGCTTAGAGCAACCAGCTGTATCGTATCAAAGCTGAACACACTCAGCCTTGTTAGCGATAAGATAGTAAAGAGTGGAGGCATTGTCCCTCCATCGTGAACACTAAGAACGAGATACGAGACGACATCGTCAGGAAGTGTGGGGTGGTGGATGGAGAGTTGCAGGTTGTTGACCAGTAGTCGGTAGTACTTGCTGCAACTAGCTAGAGGAATGCGTGACGGGCAATGCTCCTGCACAGCACACGTTATCAATTGCTAAACCGCTTCAAGAAAACAATTACTGTGAATAGCAAGTACGAGGTATGGTACATTGCAGCATTCAACAGTCTTCCGCCTTGATGCATAAGGTAATCACAAACGCATTGGATAGGGCGGGATCTCCTCTCCGTTCTACGAGGACTATGTCTGAGAAGAGTATGCGTTCGCTGCGGGGAATGCAGATCGCTTGCCACGTCGTTCGGTCATTCACAGATAGTGATAGGAGAGAGCCGACTGGTCACGCACGACAGATAAAGCCACCCACTGCATTCCTCGGGATCAATGCTGCATGAAAGGAACGTCATTTGTCAGGGTGTGTAGTTTGTATCATTTTCGCCGTACTCGTATGGTATCTATTGAAATCAGGTCCTGCAGACCGTTCGGATGTGTCTCAGACTCTCAGCAGCGCACCAATGGCACTGTTTCCTTTATGCAAGTTTTCGGTCCATTACTCGTAATCCCCTCTGTCAGCCCGCGCGCTCTGACACTACATTCGGCGGATCTCCTTCTCGCCCAAGTACTTCTCCAGACCAGAGTCAAGATGGTCCCACCACTCATACAGCATGCTCTCGCAAATGAGTTTGAACCACGGTGTGAATTTCAATGACTTGTCCTGGAACATGGTCCTCAAATCCTCCTGAGAAACGAAACGCGAGTCTCGAACCTCGTTAGGGTTGATGTCGGTGTCGACATCAGCCTTGATGAACAGAATGTAGTCGACTGTAATATGTGAGCAATTGACTCCAATGTATGCAGCAATTTACTCACTCTCGTGCTCGCCCCACTTGCCGTCACTGGGAGACTTGTAGTGTATCCTCGTGAGGAACTTGAAATCGTCAATTGGGACTTGCTCGGCCTTGATACCCAATTCCTGATCCAGTTTGCGCACTGCGGCGCGTCGAACACCTTGTACGGAGGAATCAAGCCCAACGCCAGTCTCTCCGGGAATACCTAGAGGGTGGGAGCAGCAGGTGTTGGTCCACATATCGGGGAAGGTGATCTTCTCGGTGGCGCGCTGTTGTAGGAGGAGGCGGTTCTGAGAGTCGAAGAGGAAAACGGAGAATGCGCGGTGGAGCAATCCTCGATCGATGTTCTCCATCAAGTGGCCTGTACAAAGAACTATCAGCTTGACCGTCCCACCTAGCTGAGGACTGTATGGATAGCTTACAAACTTTCTTGCTTGCGCTGCCAATGGGGATGTCGTCCTCGTCAAGGACAATGCAGACCTCATCCATCAACTTGATCTGCTCCTCATCGTACCCCTCCATGTCGTTGTCATTGCGGGCGGAGTTGTGCGATCCGCCAATGATCGCTGTATTGACTTCTGGGAAGAGGCGTTGGACGTTTTCCGCCGTGATAGTGGGAGCCTGCGTGATTGTGGCGGTAGTACTCATGGTGGCGACTGTCAAAGTGTTTCGTTTGTAGTCTTCTGAAAGGAGATTGAGGAGAGGAGTATCTGGAGGGGAGAGGCAATAATAAGTTTAAACGAAAGTTCGGTCCCGCAGGCCCAGGACTAGGACAAGGAGTAGGAGGACCCTGCAGGGATCAGGATAACTAGCTTAGCCGGAATTGCTCACGTGGTCTGGTTTGGTGCTACACCGACTCCCCCGAAGATCGAGACTCGAGTCCCCGAGTCCCGAATGAGTAAGACTACATAGGAGTTACTTGATTGACTGGAATTGAGTCTCAATGTCAAGCTAGAATCCACAAGTAATGCATCACATTATTGCAATGTAGGCACCAGATTGGGAAATAAAATACACTGTGTTCTTTTGACTATCGACGTCAAAGCGTATTAGCTTTTTGATATGTCAGGATATATGAACATCGCCCGTTCATAGCGAGGTATCTAAACAGGGAACTTTTCCGTAACCGGATGCTAGAAATGCCCAAACATGGCCCCAGGAAATGAAAATTTAGGTTCACAAAACTCCGAAAGACTCTGACCGCTGGTCCTGAATCCTCTATGCAACTGCGGCCGATCTTGTCTTCTTAGCAGCCGGCACTTCAGCCTCCGCATCCGCGGTCTGGTCCAACTGGCGCTTCTCAGGGACTCCGCCCAAGCTCTTCTCTGCCTCTTGGAACTTCTGCTCCTCCTCTGCGGAGAGACCCTCAAGCAAAGGCTTCTCTACCTCGCTGTGAAGGTTCTGGTGGTAGGTACGGATGATCGAATCTGTGTCATCGAGACCGATCTTGCGGACATCGGCGAGAGCCTTGATCTTGGCTGTGCACTCCTTGTATTGAGCATCGGTCATGTTCAAACCTAGCTGATCGGCACGGCTCTTGATGGCATTCCAGCCAGTGAGTCTGCTAGCGAAGTGGACGTATCGGGACATTCCAAAATCGGCGGGGTTGATGATCTCATAAGTTGAGGGGTTGTTAAGGATAGCCTTAGCGTGAATACCAGCTTTGCTAGATGGTTGTGAGTACATAATTCTTCTGCGGCGCATCGGTGAACTTACTGGGTGAAGGCACAGAAACCGGTGATGTAGTTGTTGAAGGGAATGTTGACCTCAACAAGATCGGCAACCAAATCCTCAACCTCCTTGAGCTTGTGAAGCTTGTACTTGGACAAAACGTAGTCGCGATCGGCAACAATCATGCGAGCCATCAAACCGCCCAAAGGAGTGATACCGTTACGCTCGCCAATACCGAGAACGGAGGTGTCGATGTGGGTGGCACCGGCCTCCAAAGCGCAGTATGCGTTGGCAACGGCGCATCCGGTGTCGTTCTGAGATGCTGTTAGCGGGATCCTCTGATGGGCTATTTTCTATTGACTTACGTGGAAATGGGTCTCAATGTCGCAGCTCACAACACCCCTCAAAGTCCTGATCAGGTCGTAAACCTGCCTTGGGGAAGCGCATCCAACGGTATCAGCGATACCAACACGGTTGACGCCGACCTTGTCGACAGCAGAGTAGATTGAGAGCAAGTCGACCAAATCGGATCGGAAGGAGTCCTCGGAGGAGAATCGAATCTCCTTGCCCTTGGACTTGACGTATTCGATGACCTCAATGGCAGTGTTCTTGATGTATGTCATATCCTTTCCGTGGGAGTGCTCGCGGAGGTAGCTGCTGGTTCCAATGACGACATCGAGGCCGTCAACACCAGTCTCGACGGCGATCTTGGCATCTTCGAGATGGCATCGGACGTGGGTAAGGATCTTGGCCTTCAATCCGAGCTTGCAGATGGCCTCGCAGTCCAAGCGGGACTGCTCCGAAGCAGCAGGGCTGGTGAGCTCGATGTAATCGACGCCAAACTCGTCCAGCGCTTTGGCGATCTTGATCTTGGCTTCGAGGTCAAAGTATGCGTTGCTAAATTGCTCGCCTTCTCTGAGGGCTGTGAATGTTGTTAACACATGTCTTCATTGGCGGGAGGGTCGTCCGACGGCTTCGGACTCGCCCCGAATAGATTGCAATGTCGATGAGAAACGGCAATCTCCGGAGGTAAGGCAGACAGCACGCGACAGCTTGGAAGATGGAAACGTACTGGACTCAATGATCTTGAAGTTGGAGACATTGCTCAAGAAGTCGCCGACAGGCTGGTACGGGCTCTTGTGATTGGAATGGGGGTTGTGCGAGGACTGGATGGCACGGA
Source organism: Aaosphaeria arxii CBS 175.79 (assembly GCF_010015735.1). NCBI lineage: Eukaryota > Fungi > Ascomycota > Dothideomycetes > Pleosporales > Aaosphaeria > Aaosphaeria arxii. The sequence continues at coordinate 529,495 of NW_022983485.1, forward strand.
AGCCTGGGTGGTCGCCGTTGGTACCATTGGAGCCGTTTGCTTGACCGTTGGTGCCATTGACAGGCGTATCTTCGACGGGAGGGCACATGATGTGGGAATGTGAGATGAGATTTGGGATTGAAGGTTGAAGGATGGAAGGGAGGATTGATGGGGGTATTTGAATGGTAGGGGAGATTGGTGAATGGGTTGATTGATAGTAGAGGTGACTCAAGATCAGAGGAAGAAATTCTTTTCGCACGCACACCCGGACGACGGATTGGACTGGCTGGTTTTGATGATGAAAGAGAGGCCGCGATCGGCTAGGCTTAACTTAGCGCGGGTGGCACATTGCGGCCATTGGCACCCTTGCCCTCACCTTTCGCCTGCCATCTTTTCCCCACCTCCTCCTGCTCCTCCTCCTGCAGCACTACTCTAGTCTCTACCTACTACAGTATAGGTGGTTTAACGCACCTCGCTCCCCCAGCCAGACAATTTTTTCCTCCCTTGCCGTAGGCCAATTAACAATCCATGTTTTTAACAATCTTGGGGGTTCTGAAGTCATGTCATACTGCGGTTCCTTGCCCCCGCAAATTCCGCTAACTAGGTATATACCTAGGTCATCGATCATAGGTACTCTGTTCCTTTTGATCGCCCTGCGATTCATAGCTCATAAGCTACGAGGTAGGATAAGTTATGGAAAAATCCAATATCAGCATAGATCCCATGTTGAGTCACGATACACCGTTCTTCTACGGAGCACCAGACAGTTCATTGAACCCGAGCCTCCGCAATCCATATATTATCTGCAACTGCACTTCCATTATCCCCCTGCGATTCCCTGCAGCTGCCCATGCCATCTCCAGTCTGGACCATACCTCTACCAAGCAATCCAAAGTACTGTACATGCTTGTGAAGCGAGCGGCACCCGTTCCGGACGGCGGTGGATTCCCATTTCAGATCTCGTTGCGTTCAGGATACTGCTGTGTATCGTTCTTTGAGTCACACAAGTTTGCGCTCTTCTCTTCAATTGTTTTCCCAGCTCCACCGTGACTAAACATAGCTCCAAAGATCACCTCTCTAGTTCAATCGCATTGAGACAAACAGAGTGGAGAGTGTGGCCAATTCGTTTCGATGGAGATGGTACGGAAGACACTACATAGGAGTCATCAAGTATGCTACTTTCGCTCTGGCGGCTTCTCTGTAAACGCCTTGCCACCCTCTCTCCCCAGTAGATATTTTGGTCCAGGGAAATCATCTGTTACCCCCGGAATCGCGTTCTCCACATAAATGTGGTACTTTGGGTAACAAAGTTCCTTTCCTACACCTCCAACCCTTGGCACATGACGACCATACCCGTCCTCCCATGCATTTGCCTCGTCTCGCCGTCCACAAAGTACTTCCTCATCGAATGCTCCAATATTGATTTCGATCGTATTGGATCCATGCTCGTCAAACGTCAAAGCGCTTCCACAGGTGCTACAGAAACCCCGTGAGCAATGTGTGGACGACTGATATTTCTTATAGGTAGCATTTGCCTCCAAAGGCGGTGACACGTTTGACCTGGGGAAGGCTACATTCTGCGGTAATACGCTTCCTCCGTGTTTGCGGCACATTGTACATTGGCAGACGCCGTTCTGGTCTTCGTTAGCAAGCCTACGAGCATTGGGATGGACTGCAACGTACGCCCTGTGGAGGCCAATCCTCCTCCTGCGGAAATGTGACCTTGAATCTAATTGCTCCACAAAGGCAACCTCCCTCTATGCTCTCTGGGCGTGCCATGTCTTCGAACTTGGGGTTTTGATGATTCAACTTATCTGAGATTGAAGAATAATTTGGTACCACTTGAGCTCACTTTTAAATCGTACATGGTGATAAATGATCAAAGGGCGCGTCAGATTGGCACGTGAGCCTGAAATGCAGATCAATCTCAACTGTAACTGGCTGCTCAGAATTTAACGGTTGCTCTCGAAATGGCCAATAATGAGTAAACCCTAGGAAAAGGCTATCTTTCACATGCGTCTGTAAAAGACGACTGACTGTCAACCAGCCGTAGGCGAAAAGTAGGGGGAAAGTTACAAATTACAATTCGTTATGACTCCCATGAGATAGATTCCTCACATCATTACACGCCTTTTTTTTGAAGCAAATATCAAAGGCAGGCCAGACTTCGGAAACCTTAACCGAATGTCTCTTTGCCCGCGTTTTCAGGACGCGGAGTGAAGCTACCTAAAATAGACTAGCGTGGGTTGCGACTCCAGGAGTTTCGTCCGCCTATCGGATATGACGATAGATGAGGTCGCAACTTCATGACTGCCACCGCATCACTCTCCGCAACCATCTTTTGGATGGAAAACAGTTGGTGAGATGCATATGCACAGATAGTCGAGTCGCGAAGGTCTTCCTATCGCCACTTCACATGCGACTGACTTGAGTTACTGGCGAATCTTTGTCCCCTGACACCATGGAACGGCCGCCATCCTCGTTCGCAAACGCGACCTCGTACCTACCCTCACCGGCGGATCTTCTCCTCGTCTTCCCACGCCTACTCGCTAAAGCCGGTATATATGCGGAGAATCTTGACATGGGCAAGATGTTGTCGGGCGGTAGCATAATTGCGGAACCAACATCCGTCAACATTACGAACAGTACCGCCGCCATGACGGGAAGCACATTCGTTCAGCAGTCGGCGGCAGCTGCAGCAAGTGCCGTTGCAAGCTCCCAGGATGAGTCGGGACTTTTCCAATCCTTGAAAAACATTGGAACTGTATTCACCTACATTACATCGAAGTGGGCGATAACTACGTTTGCAACAGTGAGTTTCAAGAAAAGCAAGTGTCTGTGTTCGCGATTGGTTACTGACATGTAATGTTAGGCTATCTTGCTGAATCGAACCCATTTCTACGCATCTAGCCGTGTCCCACTCTCGTTCAACCGTATCTATCTCCGGTTCGCCTTATACATTCTACCTACGCTGTTGTTTGTGTACCGGATTCAAAGTCTCCTCCGGGCGATTCACTGTCAAACATCGCCCGACTGGTCGATAATGCAGTACGGAGCTACCGGGAGACGATTAGACACTGATTTTGCGGGGGAAGGGGGGTTCCTGTGGTGGGCAAGCTCTCTCTTGCTATTTGGAGAAGACCCTGCGATCTCCTGCAAGGCTGTGAATATGTTCCCCCTGGACGCAGGCTCAACACGCACTGCAGGATCTTTGGCCCTTCTCTGGCCGCTGTTTCTGTCGCTGGGCTTCAGTCAGTTCATCGAGACGCTTGCCTGTGCATTGCAGGGTCGCCAGCCCTTGCCTGAAGTCGGCATGACCATTTTCGAACATTCTCTTGCATTTGCAGAGGCCGAGGCGGTTGTCACAAAGCCTTTTGCTTTAGATACTGCTCGATTCTGGAAGCCAAAGCCCGTCTTCACTCCAGATGGGACTTCACTCACAGTCTCACGTGCTACTCTCTCTTCTTTCGCGAATGTCCCGCCTGAGGTACTACTGATTTCTGTCATATCCAGTTTCAGTCACCTTACAAGCAATGTCCTTGCAATTGCTGGCCTAAGGGCACGTTTTCGCCTTGTGACCACTGGCATCTGGGGCATCGCATACATGTCAGCATTCCTCTGGAGCTTCTTGCGATTTGCCATGTTAGACTCGCAACATGGTGCTGCGATCGGTATTCTGAGGTTTCCGACTGTATGCATTGTGGGCTTCATCCCGCATCTTCTCATCATAATCGGCATAGTTGCGTGTGGAACCATATATTCTTTGGCATTTGCACTAACCGTCCTCTCTCCACCTCCCAATCAGCCTGCCTCGTTGACGTGGCGAGAAAGGTTTTCAGTTGCATACGAGAATCTACATGCCAACATTCATCTGTCCGCAATTACTCCTCTAACGATCAACTGGCATGAGGACTTCTACACTGCCATTCTGAAAGTCGGCTTCACTGTGCTGACAGCTGCAAGCGAGGCTGTCTATCTGAACGAAGGGACAAGGGTGAATGTGAATTCCATGACTTGGCTAGAGAAGAAGAGGCTTCAAGAGCTGATTGCACGGCAACGGACGTTCCGACAGAGCCTCACCAACATTCCTCGTGAATTGCATGGAGATGCAATGGCTGAAGGTATCGAGGTTTTGGACAAGGCCAGCAGCGATGTCTCCCAATCTGCATCCGGCTACGCTCGAGAAAGAAAAACCAAAAGTGCAACTGCAGTGTCCGATGCCACTCGTGCCGCTGGCAGAGATAATGGGGTCGGATTACAACAGCGCCGAGGTCGCTGGACCTTGGCCTACCATTTCCTGAGAAGCATATCCCGTCTTCTCATGGCTATCCATGCCCGAGTCATCATATCGGTCTTGCGAACGGTGCGGATCACGTATTGCCCTAGGTGGCTTCGCCAGATCGCTGGCAATGTGTCAGTGGAGAAACGACAAGGCCATGCCTCCCGCAATGCCCCTGCTAGGTTTGCTACTCCTACAGAGCCGTGGTTGTACGTCGATGAGAATACACGTTTCAAGCCCGCTCTGACAGCAGATCTGGAGAACGTTGTTCGCGAAAAACTTCGCGAAAACGGCGTCTATGAAGAAATGGGAACTCCCATGGTGGAGGAACACATTACTGACTATCTGTATAACTGGTGGAAACGCGGAGGCCGTTGGAGTGAGGTCGATATGAGTGGCGACTACGTCCCACCACTTGACGACGATACAACAAGTGTCGTATCACTGGATACTGCCGCCACAGAAGACGAGTGGTCAGATGTTAGTGATGATGGCCAACGAACGCCTACGCAAAACTGGCCCTATGACAATGAGCGGGAGTCATCAGTTCAGCCGGAAAGCACAATTGATTTGGCACGTTTGTCGCATCTTCTAGACCCAAAGACCGATGAAGATCGGCAGGAAGCACGACTATTGGCCCGTCATCTCCAGGAACCTGGAATCATGACACGCTCTCGTTATCGTCAATTGATCGAGCGCGAGGAAGCTAGAGTCCTAACTTCGTCGCGATTGCCAATCACGCTAGCAGGTGGCAGTAATATGACTTCGGAAGAAGAGGAACAGGTCTTGGAAGAGTTCATCCTCAACAAACGAAAGATCGATGAGCAGGGCACGAGCAAAGCCGGCACCTGGGATAGTGGTGCCGAGGGAATGGGGTCTGAAGGTCCTCAATGCGTTGTTTGCCAATTGAGCCCACGTACAGTTCTGGTCTGGCCATGTGGGTGTTTGTCATTATGCGACGAGTGTAGAGTTGGGTTGGCGTCTAAGAACTATACAACCTGTGTTTGCTGCAGGACCAATGTCCAGGCTTATTCACGGCTGTATGTGCCATGATAGCCTTCGGGTCCATTGGCGTTTTCTATTCTGTACATACTCTTCCTTTTTCTAGTACAATTTTGGCAATGTCCACGAGGAACATAGTAAGATCCAATGATATATCATCACTGCTGCACGGGTATAGACGATTAGAGAATAGACATAGTGTAATTAAGAGTGAACCGCTCGTCGCCGAGAACCGGTGCCGAAAGTGACGCGGATTGTTCAGGGCTTCTCTCGAGATCCCATTCGGGTAAAGCCAAAGGACGAACACCAGAGCTTAGTCACCTATCCAAAACCTTTCTTCTGAGCCTTCAACTTCGTCATCATAGACAACCAAAAACTCTCGATTACCAGCAGCCACTGACTCCTTAATTCACGACTGAGCAACACGAACCAGCTCGGTCAATTGCGAATAACTCTTTAACCTATTTCAATTTTTATGCAACCAGACCCGTCCACCGCATTCAAGAACGATTTGCCCCCCGAACCACCCCTCGATAACAGCTCTACAATTTCCCAGCATGGAATTCTCCACTTCGATGATCGCCCAACGTCCCTGCCTCCTCAGCATGAGGAGCAGAGAGACTCGTGGCGACTCTCAAATGGAAGCCGCACCAGTTCATTTACGCGTTCCCCTGAACGCGTTCTTGCGGATGAGTCCGCGCGACTGAACGGCAATTTCACCCCACTCCGGGAGCCCCGCGATCGAATTTCGGAATATGAGAATGCCTTGACTTCATCTGTCAAGAAACGCTCGGAAGGTCCGATCTTTGAGGTTATTAAGAAGCCTAGGAAGCCTGGCGACATGGCTTCCCCAATTACTGATTTGCCAAATGGTGAGTTACCGCGACTGTCCATTCACTTCCCAATGCTAACCTGACTCTAGAAATCCTAACGCATGCTCTATCCCATCTTTCTCCAAATGACCTCGCTGCTGTCTCTCTCGTATCGCGCCGATTCAATTCTCTCGTCACCACCCCGCATGCGTGGCAAGTTGCCTTTGCTCGCTACTTCCCTGGACCTGAAGCTCTTATTGATCCTGAGGTGCGACTGGGTGCCGAGGATGCTGGGGACTACGTCCGATCGGAGAAGCGATCATTCGCCAGACTAATGGCATTGACTTCGTGGAGGACCGAATACATAGTCCGTACGAGATCACTGCGCTCCATGGCAAGAGGCAAACCTATTCAAGCACCATCCACCGTCACCTCAGCGCGTTTGGGCCACACTCAGACTCCAGCTCCCATTATCATGTACAACGCAGAGACATTTGCCACTATAAACCACCTGCATGCTACATTTGGTGCTGGGTTGAACAAGCGACTTCCTCGATTCGTTCACGGTGCTGATGACGTTGGATTGGTCACCAGCAGCGACCCGACTAGTGGAAAAGTAGATCCATGGGGTCGCAGTGATCCCAACTTCTACAGCCAGTTCTCTGAGCGCTTCCCCGGAGTTGCCGAGTGGGGTCTGGGCGCAGGTGAAATCGTTGGACGGCCAAACGTCATGGATATCTCGCAGCCGTACGGAATGATATATGGTCAGGGCTGCCCTGAGGGCTCCTGCTACTACCGATCAGTAGAAGAATTGCGTGGTCGCTTCATCGCACAACCTACCGACCTTTCTATGCCAGAAGCAGGGGTTCCCAAGCTTGGCGTTGATGGTGGTTCTATCTGCAGCGTCTGGCTTGCAAAATCAAGTACTATTCCGTCATTATCCGAAGGCCTTATCGGCATGATGATGGGATCCGCTGCAGGCGTTGTGACGGCCTGCTCTGTTGGTACTGATGGGCTTCGTGGTCAACGGCTCCAGCGCGGCGAACTCACGGCACGCTGGGTGCTAAGCCCCGGTGTGCCGGTTGTGTCAATTGTCGTCGATGAGAATTACTCCCTTAAGAGGCAAGCGCAGAACCGGATCTGGGCCGTTGCCCTGAACGCCTTGGGCGAGCTCTTCTATCTGACCAAGTTTCCTATCCGCAATACCGCCCCCCAAAGTCAAGAAATAGAGCATTTAGAACATCACGCCTGGACTACGGGTCGAACGGCCTACTGGAATCTCATTGAGCCTAGTAGGCGTACAGCGCGGCCCGACCCTTACAATGATAGCGAGACCGATGGCAGCTACTCGCCTCGAACTTCCTGGGATAGCATGTGCTTGAGTAAAGACCAAGTTGCGGCAGAAACGAAAGAGATCCGGTCATTTATTCGAAAGCAACCCAAGGATTTCCGTGCTTCCTGCCTTGGCTGGGATATGCGCCGACGCCTTGAGGTAGATTTTGCGGGTGACGACGGACACTATGCCGGAGAAGCTATGGTCGTCTTCCAGTGTGGGCTTGGGCAAGATGAGACGGCGGAGATCAAGAGGTATACACGATGGAAATCAGTGGAAAAGAACAGGAGCTTCCCTATTCCGAATGGCGTTGCCGCACGACACAACGCATCGATTTTTGGCGGTTCGGCGACGCCAATCTCATCTCACGTAGCATCTACGGAACGTATAAGGAGCGACTCGTCCATATCTACATCCAGCTCACCTGAAAGGGAGAACTTGGTAGAGGAATGGCGATGCTCTCTACTTAGTTTCGGGGGTCTCAAAATGGTTCGCATTTCCGCGACCACACTGGACATTTCGACATTCGCCACCATGACAATGTCAGAAGATCCGGCCCTTGGCTTTTCGACTACATCCACTGCATCGTCGCCGTACGCTTCCCCTATGTCAGTGGCTAGCCAGCCGGCTTCACCTGCAGATATTCCAGGACAACGCGGCCGCTTCATTGCTGCTGGAACTCTGAATGGTGTTGTCCTTCTCTGGGACGTACGTGCCCCCTTTTCTCGTAGCGTGGATTACGTGAATAGCATCGACCCAATCCGCATTATCTATACCGAATCGCCTGAGATATCATGTCTTGGTCTCACCGCATTGCACCTCATACACGGAGGCAACGACGGCCTAGTTCAAGCTTGGGATCCGTTGGCGTCTAGCATGCAACCGATCAAGACACTGAACTCCCGCTTCTCGTCCCGAGCCCGCAGACGGCTTGTCCAAGCTCAAGCTTCGGTACACGGGGTGGGAATCAACATGTATGCTGCTGGAGCCATATGCGTGGATCCCGATCCGACAACATTACGTGGTGCGGTTTCCCTTGGTAATCAGATCCGATACTGGAGCTACAGCTCCTCTGCAGCGGATCAGTTCAAGAGCAACAAGCGCAGACTCCGACACTCGGAACGAGGTAGCAACACTGCTGTAGAACGGTTCTCGGGCACCGGCAGGACGAACCTCAAAGACTACATCGCGAACGAGCAGTACGAACTTGAACGAGAGAAAGTCGAGCGAGACCGGCAGGCGGAGCGCTTGGCTGGGCGGTTCGGCGTCGATTTACTTGCTGACGAAGACGAGGCGCTCGCGTATGCTGCTATGTTGTCCCAGGAGAGCCTGGAGAACGAGAAGAAGAAACGGCAAGAAAGCGAAACCAGCAGCGCTCTGTCAAGCACGACAATCACACCGGAGCCAAGTGTCTCTGGACAAGCTTCCTCGCCTACTCTGGTGGGCGATCAAGAGCTCGATGCTGACATCGCTGAAGCCATCCGCCTCAGCTTGCAAGAGAACTCGTCTGACTCTTACGGTTACGATGATTCCGCTAATGACCTTGGCCTTGATATCCCGATCAAGTATGCCAAAGGCCGCAAGTCACCACCGCGCTCGAAGGCCAGCCCAACTGGAGGAGCGCGCGCCAACGGGGGATCGAGCAAAGAGAGCGAGTTGTCTGATCTAGAGTTCGCTCTCCAATTAAGCCTCGCAGAAGAGCAAAGCAGGAAGGATGCTGAGGATTCTTTCCCACCTCTGAGTCCCGTGAATGGTTCCTCTGGAGGGAAAGGCAAAGGGAAAATGCGTTGGTAGGAGATGACGTCCTTGCGCCTTTGCTTCACATTTCCTCTCTACCGCCCGCATCCAATGATTGTGCGATAGTATTGTGCTAGATTTTGCTTCTTCATCCTTTTCTTTTAATGGTTCTTCTGTAATCACCGATTCAGCCTTTCTTGAACGCGGCGGATCTCCGAGGTTCGAAAGTACATGCGGGATGGTGATACACAATTCATCATTGCCAATATTCAATTCTCACTATAGCACACATTGTTCAATATAATATTTTCCTGGTTTCTTTAACACATTGCTGTCATTTTCCCTCGTCCATTAGAAACACCAATAAACTTTCGCAAGCGTCGCTAGTTTCTCGCGCATACCTTCCCTCACCTTCCCTCACTGATACTGACGAGCATGATCGTATGCTAACTGCAACGCATTATCCTAAACCGCCATCGAATGTTCACCAAGGTCTTCTACTTATCATATGCAATCACTACCCGACACCAAGACCCATCCATTTGAAGAAAGCTGTTCGAAACAGTACATACCGGAGAGCGTGACCAAGCACCGTACCATTCCCTTCGCTCATGCCGTATCATCGTGAATCAGAAAGCTACCCCGCATTGCTAGGAACGAGTTGTGGCGTAGATTTGAATTTAAGAGATCTAAGAACGGCGTAAACTATCAATCAGATCGTGTTCCAATTTACGGCCTTGTTGCAACTCGGGTGGCGCAGATGACTGGGTAAATGAGCTGTAGACTGTTATTCCTCAAACTGTCGTTGGTCCAATTTCCGCGAGAGTCCTGAAGGTTTCACGAACATCGTGTCGGCTCTCTGCAGAAAACCACGAAAGTCCAATTTGGTACAACGACATCTGAATGGACAGACACACTGGTTTCACTTGAGCGATGCGTGCTTAGAAAGAAATCTAATTACCCATTACCTATCTAAGAAACTTGATAAATCAAACATCCCGCCCTTCCTAAGAAACAACACTCCCTCTATATGCCCCCATACCTTTCAAAGTTCTTGATCCACCACATAGCACCGAGGCTATTGTCCAACGAACACCCCATACCACTAGGCTCTGGAAAGAACCCAGCCCCGTGTATGCCGCATGTCGTACCACCACGTTGTCCAACCTGATGAGCCAGGCCTCATCGCAACTCGCGACAACCACAAACAGCCTTGATACCCAGGACGTGTTTTGGAGCCACTCTGTATGTCCAGAAATTAAGCCGAATTGACCTTGCGACGCTTTGCTTGGTGTTCATCGAGTTGGTCTGAGGGTTTCCGCGATGGTGTCGACTGATCTTCCAAAGCTTCCATTACTCGCTCACGGACGGGAGTGATCTCTTTATCCTGGACGGGAGTGGTCCCTTCATCCTGGACGGGAGTGGCCCCTTCATCCTGGACAGGAGTGGCAGGGGGTGGATTACCTGAAGACTCAACCTGTAGATCCTCAATTGCCACACCTTCCGCTTCAGCCCTCTCGATCCTTCGGACCCTGTCATTCGCTCGACGGATTGCATCGTTTCTAAGCTCTTCTGCATAGTCCCGCAGATTTCTGAACGCCCTCGCTCCCTGACGGAATTGTTCCGCACCACCTACCATCGCGTACGCTTGGATGAAGTTCATGTGGTACTCAGGACGGCCGCCGTGATCACTAGACTGGGCAGAATGTATTGAGTACAATCTGAGCAGGCCATTATGGTATGTCGCCGTAATAGTATGGGCGTTGTCGTCAAATACTGTCCCACCTTGTATCCAAGACTCTAAACTGATTTGGCCTCGTTCTCCTAGTGTGCCGTCGTACAATGCTTGCGATTTAGCCACAGGGAACATGCCGAGTGGACCCTTCACGTGAAGGAAGAAGTTTGGCGCAATGGGAAGACTAGTTAAAGTTGAAGGTATGATCAGGTCGCAAAGATCATCTCGAACCCTTTTATTAAGTTGCTCCGGACGAGCACCGTAGTATAGGTCCGGATTTCCAGGAACAAACATATCGTCCGTCAGTTGTCTTAGATTCGTCAAAGGGATTTTTCCCGAAGCACAATCTTCGTCCCGGATTTCGCCTGCAATGATGGGAATCACGGATGTTGTGAGTTGGTGTTCGTGCTTCGCATTTTCAGTGATCTGTAGGAACTTCGCATATGCTGCATCCGAAAAAGTTGATGATGATAGCGATTCCCGGCGTTGCGATGCCCTTTCATTGATCAGAGCCCAGTTTCCCGGTTTTGGTTTAACCTGACCATCAGGGAAGCGATACTGATCGTGGAATATGCCACCATCCGTAAGAGCCTGTTCAAAGTTCCTATCGTAGGGTCCTATGCTTTTAATAAAGCTTGTGGTAGTTTTCGGATCCTTTGCTTGCGAGCGATCTTTGGTGCCATGTGTGCGGCGACTGCGAGAGCGATCTTTGGTGCCATGTGTGCGGCGACTGCGAGAGCTATCTTTATTGCAACCCATTGTACGGTGTCTCGGTTCTGGATACTAAACGGGTGTTAGCTTTGTAGGCCCAAGGAAGTGAGCGCATACGCCTCTGAGATCAGACAGGTCTGGCCCCCCTTTGCGAGAAAACCGTCTAATTGTTGCGGGGAAACTTCGAGTGACTGGTCGGTGTGATTGAGGAGGCGGTAACCGCTTCTCTTGCTGCTCGTTCCTTCGCTTCAGTTCTCTCAAAGCGTTTTTGGTGAGCCAGATCTTGGAGAGGTTATCCCAAAACTGTGGCGGCAATTGGTATGTAGGGTATTCGTTAGATATTGTTGTTTCCGACCGCTCCGTCCGGACCTGGTGAGGTGAACCCAGATCCGCACGTTCGCGGTTGTGTGAAGTGTTCGATTTGGGCATGTGGAATCTAGTAAAGTGATATCTGAAGAAAGTTTGAGAAGTTGGGAAGCGATGTTTTCCATCTTTTCGAGCAATCAAGTGGATAAAGAACGGGATGTATAATCAGCCATGACTTTGGGACAGCCGACAAAGAGAGATGCCAAAACGTCAAACCTCAAGCCAGGGCAATAGTCACGCATTAAACTTCGCTACCGGGACCACAATAAAGTGGGGAGCAAGAAATGACAATCTAGAGACTGCCGTATCAAACCCCTTACATTAAGACTGTATGAAGAGAGACTTGTGCTGCAATGACACGACATTGGTATGATTGACCTGGTAGCCTAAAATTAGCGACAACAAGGGTAGTGTTTGCTTGGAGACAAACAATGACCTCAGGTTAGCAGAGCATCACCAAACTTTACATTTCGGCACGTCGGCTCTCTATCATTTGCTTTCGATGATAGCACAGAAGTTCGCAACTAGGATGTTGCTCGCTTCTGCGCTGTTTTTGCTGTCTAAACTAATATTGGTTCAATGATGAAAGAACACTCGTTTGAGCGCTTTCTTCTCGGTCGCTCAAGAACAAGGTTTAGACATGAGTTCTCGAAATTCTTTGTTCCTTTTCATATCGTCATTGCCAAAGCACAACATAGACAGGCTAATAATGCCTACATGAAACTTGATAGGAGTAAGCTTCGTGATGGATCTCATGTTAATTGGGATCACCCCTTGTTTTGCTTCGGATCTCCATCACTATCCTGTTCGTAATATTCGGACTCTCCTGTCTCCGTATTGTACGAATAGAATGATTTGAACTCTTGACTCCAGTACACTTTGAACGGTTCTTTCAGATCGATCGGTCTGATGTAGATCGTAGACTGATTCACTTCAGTATGTTCCCAACACACCTCCCCAGTCTTATCTGTCGTCTACTTCCAACCCCGTGCCAGCGGACGGTATAATACAATTTGTTTTTTGGCATCCCACTCCTGAGGTTTGTTAGTTCGTCTTGGGTGTCTAACTCGGTAGAGTGGATGCGTGATAAAAATACCGACCTTCTGGTGATCTTCCTTCATTTCTTTGATTACGTCGAGAATCGCCTGGTGTTTTTGACGCTTGACATCCTGATGGTGTTGTTTTCTTTCTTGGTAGTATTCTTCCGACGACATGTTTTGGCGAATTGCAGAGATTTAGAAGTATCGTGTGCACAAGATTAGGTAGAAATAATTCAAGGCAGGAGCAAACTTGGTGTGGTTTAATGTAAGAAGATTCCTTACTGCATAATGTTGCTTTATAGTCTTTCATAGAGATTCTGACTGTGATGTCTTTAACTCTAAGGTGTAATGACTGTCTTTGGCGGTGCTACGGTAAGTGTTGTCATTGTTGATGACTCTAGTGAGGAGTCAAAAGTTGGCGCCTTTGTGGTCTATGTGATTTGTTTCAATGAAGCTTGCGAGCAAAGAAGATGGCTTTGCCGACTTTACTATGTTTGAATGTTTTTTCACATTACATATATAGTATGGCGCGAAATTTGTATGTATCATAGGAATATTATTTCCTTCTATGTGAAAATTGAAAGCTACCTTAGGATATGAGTAAAATCTTGCAGCTAAATGTATCATAAGTCTCTGGACTTTGAGTATGCTTTGCATGCATCGTCGTTCCAAACGTTCAATGTAAAAATGCTAGGAAAACTGAGGTGGTACCTATGAAGTAATGACTAGCACTAATTAAGACTCACAATTTCACCAACGTATTTATTAATTAAAAGAACCCGGAGTTTGCAATACTTCAACCTAGCCGACCTTGTTACTTACCACTATGACCTCGAGAAATGAAACATATTGTCTTGCAGTCTTTTTGGATTGTTGGATTGAGATACAATGAATGTTGCTGGTGAGGTTCTGACGACCCGAAAGTAGTTAGATTAGGAATTAGATAAGCCTGCTGGTACGTGCCCAGGTGGATTGCCATTCGTGTGGACGTGTGACCTTTCATCACGAACTTCTTTACTTTCGCACTGTGCATCACTATATCTTTTGGATGGTGTTTTGGAATGCCAATCTGGAACTTGGGGCTTGTATTTGAACTCATTGCTGGTTGCGCAACCTCTTGCGCAGCCTGAGTAAGAGTACCATTGATACAACATACCACGGCTATGCGATCGTCATAATAAATCTGGGGATCAAGTGCTACTATGAAAGTGCTCAACCTAAGGCGCTTGTAAGCCTAAATCATCAATCGAAGATGTCCAAAACTAGCCTGGATCCCAAGCAGGCCAGGGTGCAAAAGGTGTGCACCTTATGGACGCACGGGGATAACTTTTCTCGCGACGATGTCATCTTCAATATAGAGAAATTTCCCGAGCTACCAGCGAGCCACGGATCTCTAATACAAGTACTCGCTCTCACGCAGTCTGTCGCTGTTCGAGACTTCCAGGTACCGGCGAAAAGCAATGTCAAGGACACAAGCTCTTCAAAGGCCGATGACATTGGCAAGGACACTGCATCGACGCATCACTCCAAAAGAAGCCGTAGAGGTTCCGTTAGGATCACGCTCGATGAAAATGGGTCTGTCATCAATGAAAGGCGCGACGTAGATCTGCAGAAATCATACGTCTTCGTAGCGAAGCCTATGTCTCCGGAGCTGAAGAGCAAGCACCCCAATTTGCAGGTATTTTTGAACTATGCTCCGCGCCTATGTCTAACGTTTTACTGATTGAATACAACAGGTTTCTATTTCGGAAACGATTGCAAGAGAATTTGGCCTTAGAAACCGCATGCAAGTTGTAGTAACAGAGGTAAGCTCGACTCATCCTCTCTGCTGTGCTATGTGTTAACGGTAAATAGGCCGACGAGGAAAGGCATTCGGCGTCACACGTCGAGATTACCTTTCGAGATGAATATCTAGCCCGCGCTGATATGTGGCGCATGGCCTCATCTGAACTGAGCAATCGAACTGTTTATCGCGGACAAAAGCTGCTTTTCATGAGCACCATAAAAGCTACCGTCAAGAACGTCTTTATCAATGGCCAATCAACGCACTCCGGATACTTTTCGTCTCTCACCAAACCAGTGTTCCGCAGCGAGTCCGCACGATTTGTCTTGTTTATCCAAATGTCAAAGGAGATGTGGAACTTCGATGCGGAAGGCGCCGGGGAAATCATGTTCAACAAAGTGGTGAATGGCTTCCTGCCTGATCTCTTCAAGCGATGGTTGAAAATCAATGCACGCCATCTGGTCACTATCATTTTGTTCACGCGTATGCGATACGACGAGAATAGTCCGAATCATCCCGCTATCAATAGCAGCTCGAGTTTTAATAACCGCTGTGGCAACTATCGAGACTATTACCGTGTAGTCGTCAGTGACATGGCAAGCCAAGACTGGATAAGGATTCTGTACCAGCTGAAGAAAGAATTTAGATCGTTTCTAAAAGATGTATCATTGGTACCCAAGGCAAATGATACTCTCGCCACCGACGCTCAGTCATCAAACAATGCCGAGACAGAATTGGTGATATCAGGCAAGCCATCGACTGCATCCACCGGCAACATTCTTGAGGCCATCAATCTGGCAGCAACTCAGTTCGCAAAAGACTATATCGATCGCGATTTGGTACGTACGGGAATCTCCATAGTTGTCATCACTGCAGGCACAGGTGTATTCGAGGTCGACTATAATATGCTGAAATTGACAACTGATACCCTTGTGGGCTCTGGAATCGGGATTGATCTGGTGTGTCTTTCTCCGATGCCACTTCATTCAGTGCCTCTCTTTAAATACCGAAGCCCGCGGTCAATATCTTCGTTAGGTTTTGGTACAACCGGAAATAAAAAGAGTGCGCCTTCTCCAGATCCATTCACCGAGCAGGATGATAAAACACCACGGCAACACCAAGCCAACTTTGGATCCATACGATTTGCACACCCCGTGCTTCCAGCAACAACCCACATAGAGGACCCGATCCAAAGGGGACAATCTGCCGTGGACGACTGGAGGTATGCTATGCCACATTGGCTTGATATTTCCTTCTGGTCCGGGACCACAGAGGAAATTATTCAACTATCAAAGCCCACAAAGGCCAAGACGTCGATTGAGAAAGCCACTAAACGGAAAAGGACATTTGCTCTAAGATGCCGCATGTATGAGATGCAGATGATGGGCGTCATGGAGAACGAGCTTGGTGACATCTCAATTCCGTATCTAGAAGAAGATCCATTCTATCCGCATAACCTGAAGCAACTAGCAGAGGGTCTTCAAGGTAAAGAGCCGGGAACGGTCGCAAAACGGGGTTCTGTTTTCAACACAATCGATGCAGAGCTTTCTAGAGCGTCAGGATCACCGCTAAACGAAGAGGCAACCAATCCTCGAGCCGTCTGCCAAGCATGGATGGATACTTACGATGACAACGTATTTCGTCCACTGAATGAGGAGGTGCCCCAAATACGTTTCAACACTCCTAGCAACAACAACGGGATTCTTGAGAAGACCATTTCTCCAGGGCAATCAATCGATAATTCATTGCTGCCAAGTTCTATTGGCAGAAATGGGACTTCGCCGTCCAAGGACACGCGATATATCGAGAACGGGAGATTCTTGGCTCAACATAGATCAAAGGGGGGGTACAGTTCATCGCCATCAGGTGGCACTCTTCAGCCAGGTGATTATGGTGGTCCAGGTGCCCCCCGCGCGGACGTTCTATACAGGCAGATGGCGGCCTCTAGAAATCAGGAAGATAAACGTCCCCAACAACATCGTCGAGGAAATTCTGGTGATTCGAACAATCCTCACCACTCGGTGATGTCGACACCAAATGATTCCCCAATAGTGAGCAGAAACAACACTCCACCAAAACGGAGTGGATTGCCAATTCGTCCCGGAGCATTGACCCCTTCCACCCAGTCAGAAAAGCCAACCAGTTGGTTTCTTCGACAAATTAGCTTTGGTGCAAAGCGCGGTGCAACAGCAGCACCGACAACAAGTGTTGCTACTGTCGACTCTACCCCGGTGAAAGTGACGGCTACAAATCTCAGTGCCGAAAACAACCAGAAAGATGTCATTGCTGCGAAGTTGGCGAGCACAAAGCCTTCACAACCGATCAACATACGCTCAGGTTCCCGCGCCGGATTATCATCCGATGGTTCACCGTCTTCAGAAAGTGTCTCCCAGTCGGTTGAAACCGTCAGGAACTCCCGCATCTCAAGAACGGCTACAACTTCACAGGCAAGTTCGGTGACAAAAGACCCTGGATCGACGTTCTTGATTGCAGGGTCAAGAGCTTTAGGAGATGCGGTCGGTCCCAAGTTAGATTTGTCAACGAGTGGCGGCACAAAAGAAGTCCCACGAACAATATCTCCGACCAGTGCGATCGCGCCATGGGCAGTCCTGGTCAACCCATGTAATCCGAAAAAGAATCAGCAAAACGTTGCCGCTCAATTCCGACGGTGGCAGCATATATTTCCCAAGCGTCTGAAAACTTCCTCGGTGAAGTGGAAATCATTATGCTCCCCGGCGGCTGTCCCGTTGACGAACGAGTATTTTCCAACCGCAGAGCAATTGGCAACTGAGTACAACGAAAGCCCATACAAGATCACACAAAACGATGATGAAGACGTGCTGGAAGCACCCAAGTCCAGAGAATCCCTGGTTCGCGAGCTCATTGCGTTTCGACTATCGCACGGGTTTCAAATCATCATTGGTTCCGCTGTTGCAGAATTTGCAGGCGGACGTGAGCGGGATCTGTCGAGCATCTTTGATCCCAACTATATGGCGCAAGATGGAGATACCGTATTCATGTTTGTTGGAAATACCATACACCAGCTTGTCTGTGCCGCCGGTGGCGAGGTAGAGGTCAAGCGGTATAACCGTAAACCTACTACGGCGTTGCAGACTTCAGCGGGGGTAGATACGCCATTTGCGTATAAGCCATTCATCAAAACCGCGCTGGAGCCAAATTACGAGCCTAGAGACGTCGTGCTGCGACCTCCACGGAAGGAGTACAATTGGAATTTCATTGACACATTCCTTGCTGGCTATCAGGACGAATTCTCCGACGTCTTGCGATTCTGGAGAGCACGTTTTGTGCTCATTCCTGTAGCACTGCCGACTGTGAATCGCCGGCCGCTACACCTACTGACAGAAGACTCAGAGGAAGAAATACGGCTGGAGGGTATTCGAAAGCTGACACAGGTGTGGCAAAGATATCGATACGTGCCGCCGGAGGAAAGGGGAACCCAGTCATCTGCCGCCAATCTGCAAAAAGACCCCAATCCTCTTGCTATAGAGTATAGGACGCGGGACCCTTCCTCGATTGTGGCCGCCGGCCCTGACAGTACGATACTAACAGATGCGGAGAACGAGCTCCAGATGTCGCTTTTCTCCGAGACCGAACAGTATGCAACCGCTAACATCGACATCAAGAAGTTGGCAGATGATCTTCAAGGAGATAAAGGTATTCATATGATGGACCGTCGCTGGCACTGGAAGCTGCATTACAACTGCTTCCTTGGGTTCGACCTAACGAGCTGGTTGCTGTCTCGGTTCAAAGAAATCCACACCCGCGAAGAAGCCGTGGATCTTGGGAACCAACTAATGGAAAAGGGCCTGTTCAATCATGTCCAAAAGCGTCATCAGTTCCGTGACGGCAATTTCTTCTACCAGATTGCCAATGAATATAGGGCACCCCGCCCAGAATCTCGGGCTGGGTGGTTTGGAATGCGGAGGACCGACCGATCAGTTCCGTCGACGCCTCTCACCGAGGGCCCAAGGACGTCTCCTTTGGCACCTCGGACTAACACAAAGTTCCGCGATTCGTCAAGTGCTTCTGAATCCTCACGCGATGGGGAGAAAACGCCCACTCGAGATGGTACTCCAAAGCGCAAAGTCGTACTATCTCGCGTCATGCGCTACGACGTCGACCCTCGCAGACGCTCCTATCGTCCAGAGATAATCTCGCTGCATTACGATCGACTTCACAACCCGGACAACTGCTACCACGTAAGGATCGATTGGATGAACGTGACCGCGAAACTGATCGAAGACGCGATCGTGACCTGGGCCACCATGGTAGAAAAGTACGGCCTCAAGCTCGTCGAAGTACCCATCGGCGAGGCCTGCAACATCGCTACCCACCACCCATTCCGCTCTCCCTACATCATCAAGCTCGCGCGCCAACCTCCCCAGCAACAGCCAGAAGTGGCCTGGGACACCTCACACTTCACACCACAGTTCAAGACCGAAAGCTTCCCTTACCACAAAGCGCTCCTCCGGCGCCTAGACTTCGTCCTCGACATGGAAGCCGCGTCCGCATTCCCCTCAGACGTCGAGGTCTCCTATTCCTGGGGCAACCCGGACTACAAATACACGCAATTCATCCACCGCACGGGAGTGCTCCTCGCGCAGATCACCGCGGACGGCGACTTCCTCCTGCTCGCCAACCGCCTCGCCCACAACCGCGGCAAAGACACCACGAGCCGGCTGCGCCCAACCGCGACCACCGGCGCCGGCGGAGGCGGCAGTCACTACGACCACAAGCTCTCGCGAACGACGTCAACCGCACCACCCACTCCAGCCGAGCGCGCAAACCCGCACCGCTCCCCCTTCTCCTCCCCCCTCGCCCGCCCCGTCCAACCACAGGACCCCTCCCTCCTGCACCTCTCCCTCGCCGAGAAGCCCCAGCTCTCCTCCACCAACTCCACAACCTCACACCCCGTCCTCTCGTCCCTCCCCCACCAACCACTCACCTCCCGCACCCCCGAGCAGATCAAAGACGACATGGAAGCCTTCTGCCACGACGCCCCCGCCCTCCAGAAATTCTACGACGAGGCCTTCCGCCAGGCCCCTAGCCCGAGCCCCCAGCTCCTCCCCGTCCTCGACGACAAGATCCCGAGCCTCGGTCTCCCACCCGCCATCAGCATCCGCGAGGCGAGCCCTGCGCAGAGTTCCGGGTGGGGTGGCGGCGGCCTCAGTCTGGCGTCTTCTGCGGGAGGCGGCGGCGGCGGCGGCGGTGGTGGTGCTGGGTCCGCGGGCTACATCGGCACGCCTAGGATGCCGAATGCGGCTGCGGCTGCGACGGTCGCGGGCATCATGGGGAGGAGGCAGGGGAGCGATGGAAGTGGGAGTGGAATTGGGATTCCGGGAAGTGCGGGTGGGAATGGGAGTGCAGGGAGTGGAAGCGGTGGAAGCGGTGGGAATGGGGGAGCGCCGAGGAGACAGGACTCGCAGGGTAGTGCCGGGACGGGCGTGTGATGAGGGTTGTTGGAATCATGTATTGTTTGTTTGCTGTTACTTGTACGGATTGCATGTATACTTGACTTTTGTCTTTTGCATGGAGTTGGATCTTTGGGTTTAACTGGTAGGGGAACCGCTGGCTTTTTGGGCTATCTATCTACAGCTATTCTTTCCAGAGGGGATTGAGAGAGCAGAGAGCGATGAGGAGTTCAATTCAATAAGGATAGCCATGTTATAGTACATTATTCACATTAATCCAATAGTAAATCCAACGCACGGTATTCTGATATCAATTTTTCCCACTCTACCTACCTACTGAATGCTCACTTAGAGTTACCTTATCTACTACGCAACGCGCGGAAACAAAAATCGACTTCGGAAGGGCCACACGAGTATTTGAATGAACTTTATTATGTTCGGGTTTACATGGCGCCGCACATTGGTATGGTCACTATGGTGTCGTCTATCTGGCAAGCCGCGTGGTTGACGGGGTATTTTTGTGCTACGGTCGTACGCACAAACTACAAAACTCAAATAAATACTGTGTAAACAAACAAGTGAGTGCAGATACGAGACCACGACACAAATATTATTTTCCTGAGCTGTGACGTTGTGCTCCGTACTTCAATTACCGTATTACATATTCTCCACCTCCTATCCCTTTCCCTTTCTTGTAGGGGGAAGGGTGCCTACGTCACACACTCTCCCTACCTTTCCATCTAAGAAAAGGCACGGAACAGAAATGTATCATCTATCATCACCAACACCAGTCTCACAAATCCCCCCCGCCCCGGAATTAATTCCCCTCTTCGAAATCAATGTCTACGGAAACGTGAAGAGTGTCCGGACGGATTTCATAAATTATCCGTCCGAAGCAGATGCAAAGAAACGGAAGAAAAGAATCATGTTATGCTCGCCTCGCTCGGTCAGCTTCGGCGGGTGATGTTCCGTTTCTAGGTTGGTAAGGTAAGGTAAGGTGAGACGATCGTTTCTTTTGTTTCTCCGTGCGTGAGTGCTGTGGGAAGGGGAGGGAAGGAAAGGGAAATGTAGTCAACACGGGACGAGAGAAGATCGAAATAAGAGGTTGTGAAGATCGCTGGGGGCGATGACGGAGGGGACTTGGATATCTTGGAAGGTTCTGTTTTTTCGGTTGTGGCACGGCACGGTGGAGTGAAGTGGAAGTGGGTACGGTACATACGCTGGGCTGGTGCAGGTGTGAGGCGAGGGAGGGAGTTTTTCGATCGATCGATTGATTGATTGATGGAGTGGTTGTGAGGTTCGATGGGGGAGATGGGGGAGATGGGGGAGATCGAATATGACGTAATGTGTGTAGTTTCTTTCCTAGAAGAGAAAGAGAAGGACGATTACGAAGGGTTGATCGGTTTGATCGGTGAGGGCGAAATGTGAGTCGAAGAGGTGGATGGAGGGCATGATTGTCTGATGATGTGGCATCGACTGATTTCGCGTTCCTAGAAATGACTGGTTATGCTAGGCGACTGAAATGTACAGAGTTGCATATTGTTAATCATCAGTACCGAATAGAAGTCGCTCACGTGGCTATTTACTGGCCATGCGAGAAGACTTCCCGGGCGAGGGAACCGTTCGCATGCACACGTTCAACGGCGAACCGTTGTTGTCGCCATGAGACTCACAGATTGCAGCTGTTTCCAATTGGCCAATGCCTACCAAGAACTATCACAATCAGGATATTGCGGCTCCGTATGCAGACAATACGGGGCTTTTTTCGCTTGGAAAATTGTAAGCGGTAGAATGATCCGTAGATGCCCAGAACTGGACGAAAGGGGCCTCGAACTTCCAACGGTCGGGTGAACCCTTTCGACCCATTCAGGACCGTTTTCCCTTCGAGATGCAATATATTTCCTCGTTGGCTCCACCCGGTACGGCAAAGGCGATCACCCGGATGACGTGGGTCCCTGCGAAATTGGGTTACGATAGCGCCGGACGTGATGACTTGAAAGGTCGTGGCATCGCCGTCACTGATATGGACGCTATCATGAGGACGATGGACGAGAGTTTAGGCTTAAGACGGATGTTAAGGATTGCCTGTTTCCCCAACGCTCGTCGGCCTGGTAGAGCAGGCAGAATTCAGTCAGTCTGGGGTGCAGAAGCGAGAATGGATCCCAGCAGTTGTAGAAGTCGTTAGCAAAATCCCGAAGCGGGGTGCGTCATGTCCATGGCAGTAATCGATCAGTCTTAAGAACCGGGTTTGACGTTTGTTTGAGCGATGCTTTTGGTGAATCAGGCATACCCGTAGTTACACACCAACATGTGATCCTGCCGTCTGATTTGCTGGATGTGGTGGGTTTCGGTAATGGTCGCTACGATTTGGATTTAAGCTCTGCCCTTGTTTGACCACATTTGAGGGTCGACCACCATGCATATCTGTGATGCCGGGCCGGTATCGGGAGTGATAATGGAATAATGGACTTCCTAATGGGGAGAGAGAGACATGCGCTGTGGTGCCAGGGAAATGACCTGTTCGCACAGAGTACGCGGCATCCTGAGTGGACGACAGTCGTGATGCGAACCATTTGGCGCTGCCTCACTCATGTCAGCCTGCGCGTGGGAAGATGAGACAAGTCGATATGCTTTTGGAAAGAGTACAATATATTTGCGCAGCCTTGGACGCCATAGGTGACTGTTTCGGCTCGGGTACTCCGATGCGCCAATGCCTCCCGATATCAGGTTTCCCTCTCTGGACCCTTTCGAACAGCCTATCGAACATCACGGATTGTCAGTTCATAGAGTGGAACGGGGATCGTTGAATATAATCACGGGCGTTGGGTCGCAATGTTGGCAGCACTGTGACCATTCCAAGCCTCATGTTCCACACCGCTGGGTACAGATCAGCCTGTGGCGCGTACTGCGACCGGGCTTATCTATAGAAAACCGATGCGTATCATGTTTGCGTAGTCCTGCGAGTCAAATGTGTTAATGAGGCTGCTGAAGCGCTTTATGTTGTTGCGCATTGTTCATGATGTATTGGTCATGTTTAAGCTGATGGTAAGCGGTGCTGTCAGCGCGGATGTCGTAGAGGGTGCCATTGTGGAAATCCGAGGGAGTGGGAAGCATGCATGTTCGTCGTACAGATCGTTGACCAACGAAGCCTCCATGGACAACGCGTGCTCTTCCAATGACAGTGGCTCGTGTTTCACAGCGTCCGGGTACAGAGAGCTGTCGTGGTAGTCTAGCCCTTGGAGCTGCACGGAGTCTGACGTGCTGTGATGCAAATAGCCGTTGTTGTTGATAACTTGCCGTGAGCAACGGGACGGTAGGGAGGATGTTGCAGATTTCCAGGCTGGCCGTTGGTGGAGGATTGCGTCTGCTACATTGCTATCTACATGTCGTGATCGAATGCGTCTGCCTACGCGCATCCCATGAAAGAATGCAACGGTGACTGGCTGCAAAGGGTGTGACGGAACAAGCTGTGCCTACTGTCGCCTGCCGGAATGGAATGGCTTGAAGAAAATGTCACGGATGGATAGGCATCATCTGGGGTCACCCCTGACTGGCGATCTGCGCGTGGTGTAAGTGTATGCACGAAGGATTGCCGAACAGTCATAGGTAGCGAACAGCGGCGACAGCCATTGGGAGAGACGGCGATAGTAAGAAGCAACGCAACAAAGGAGGAGGGCGTGTTCGTCCGGACTCGTAGTATCGGCCGAAGACACCAGACGAGGAAGAGAATCTGTGCACAGTACTCTGTACTCTCCGTGTTATCGAAGGAGTGATTGATATTGTGTTGTCGTCGTTATCGCTGACCACCTGTCGATGGTTACGAGTCATCATGCTCCTCTCCTATCAAATTAGATACTTAATGGTCATTATATATTATCGATAGGGGAATTAATCCTCTCGTAAGAGAGTGTGAGGTGGGTGGAGTATGGGAGCAGCCGCTATCGTCCCGTAGCGTCTGAGTGGCTTTTTTTTTATTTTTGCTTTCTGCCTCATCCTTCTCCGTAGCCGAGTAGATTTATCATCAGGAATGTTTGTTGGTAAGGAAGTGATTAACAGACTAAGCATGATGTTGGGAGAGTACGAGTAGTCAGTTAAGTTGGAGGAGTATGGGTATGGTTGCCGGAGGCCTGGCCCGTGGAGCGGAAGTGGAGAGCAGAGGGATCGTGTTGAATGAACATGGATTAAGGGGATGATTGTCAAGGGTATGGAAAGTCTGGAGGAGATAACTATGGAGGAGGAGGGGTGGAGAGGTATGGATGTGATGTATCATGTATGAATTGAATGTAAGTGTGTGCTCATAGATACTGTAATGGTAGGGGGGGTAACTGGAAGGAGGCGGCCAGTGACATGCTCCGGAAGACGGCGAGCCCTACACCGCCATTGTTGTCAACTCCCATCTCGTATCCCACTTCCACTTCCCACTGACACTGCAACTACTACTACTACTACTCTCTCATGTGTTACACGGTATCTCATTGTACTGCAACTATATCTAATGATGAGATCCACAACGCCTCATGCCTTACAATGCTTCACCCAGCCCGTAATTCTCCTAGCCCTTCGCCTACTCCTAGATCACTCACACTTTCCTCAAATCGATCTTGACGATTCTCCATAGTTTCGCCGTTACCACCACTACTTACTACTACTCCTACTACTCCTACCACTACCACCACTAGCCTCCACAAGTCCCATCTCCTCTCCTCCCACCGTCCAATCCAAAACTTCGACCATTATTCAACTTCTTCCCTCGTACTCTTTCAACCCACGATACTCCACTCACTTTACGCCCTTGTTCTACTCTGCTTTGCTCTCTTTTCCTTCCTCCCCCTCCTCTCTGCTCTCCCCGCCTTCCACTGTTCTACAAGACACGCGACAATTCATCCTTGTCTACGCCCTAGACCACCTACCCTACGCCTCCCGCCTCACAATACGCCTCGCTTTGTCTTCACGATAGCAAACACCCTTCTCCGACATCCATAGACCGCGGTCCATAGATAGAACAGACTCTTCACCCTACCCTCGAGCGACGACCGGTTTCCCGCAGCGCGGCTCCTTCCAATACCTACGTCGAACAATAGACTGTCATGGGCTGCCCACGCCCGACCCGTCTTCCAGTTCGCGTCCGACAAACCTGCGACTGTGGCTCCTTCCATAATTGCTAAGGTCTCCCACCTTACCTGGACGAGTTGTGTGTACAATTGTTATTACAGTAGACGTCATGCTCGGTCAATTCTTTGGCGGTCGGAAGGCTACCGGCGCGACCCATCCCTCGCCGACCACCCCTCTGGAATCTGCGACAGAAGAGTCTCACACGCGACACCTGCTCTATCCCGAATTGAACAGCAACTACCCACACGATGGTCAACACTATCCACTACCGACGCCAACCCTCCCCTTGGGAAACGGCTATGATGGTCCTCAGCCCGAGATTGATCTCGAGTTCCCCAGGGACTGTAGGATCATAATTGCCCAGGACGAAATCAATGCTATGCCGAGAACCGTCCTCTATGATTCCAAACCCGGCTCACCTCGAGCAGAATCGCCCACACAGCAGAATGCACGGTCAAGGCCCTTTGGCTCGACCGCAGGCGCCAATACTGCGGGCCCCTCCTTTGGAGGTGTACATGCACGGCGATCCTCCCTTGTCACGGAGCCAACACCAAGATCGCCAACCGTTGCTGCGTTCTCGCGCACGCGAGCACGGGGCGGTTCGATTTCCTCCATGCCAAACATAGACGAACACACACAAACCCATGCTCAGTTCCAGGCCAAACCAACGGAGTCCTTCGACGTTGTGAAAACATGTCTGGATTGCATGTTTGGAAACACTACCATGAGCTATAGGGGCAATTCCAACAAACTACATATCGTCCCCCTCGACTCTAGGCCCGCTGATCTCACCCCTGCAGCAGCAAGTTTACACGAAGCGTCCGGTTCCCTAGGCAGGTCAGAAGGGCTCCGTCGAAGAAGTAATTTAGCAAAGTCATTCACGCCATCTAACTTCCCAATTGATATGCCTCAAACGGATACTCCTGGAAACTCCTCAAAAGAGTCCCGCAGACGAACCATTCTCATCACTAGAATGTTCTCGGTTGCGTTGCCAGACGAGGAACGTGATTCCTCCGACCCTCGTACTCCAACCCCTCAAAGCTCCCTAGGGAAAGGTAACGGCTTTCCTTTTCCTCGCACAGGAAATAAGGCGGGAGTTGGAGCTACTCGACCGCCACAGCCATCTCAGTCGCGGCGGACTCCAATGTACGCCATCACTATTATACTCCATTTGCCATTGTCTTCTTCGTCCCCTACCATGCGACCACCCTCTAGGCCGGGCCACTCTGCCGCCAGAGGTACGGCTCACTTATCCACTTCTGCTCCTGGCCAGGACTCTCTTGGATCATCCCTAGACTCCGATCGTCGCGCTGGTTGGACAACCATCGATCCCAATTTCGGCGTGGAATCGCTCTTGTCGATGTCCCTGAGTAGCGATGTCGATGACCGCGTTGATGTCATTGGACAGCACTGGGATGTCATCACAAGGACTCTTACAAGTCTTCAGTATGTAGTGCGCGAACGGATATTAGCCCATTTCCGAATGAACGATGCCCGTTCTCCAACAGTCTCACCGCTACCACGTGGTCAGCCATCTCGATATGCCACACGAGAACCTCTTCCCCAAGTAGGCCGTCGGTTCTGGAGGCTGCAACCAAACGAGCTCGCAATAGACCCACTCATCCGCCAGGCAGTCGAGGTTGCAGGCAACCGCGTAGTGAGCGGAATGAGAATCCCTCGAGTCGTCACCGGTCAAGGGAAATGGGGTGTTTGGCGTGAAGAAGCAAGGTGGCTCGGCCGGTGGGCGAATCGACGAGAAGAGAACTTTTTCTTCTTCAATCTACTTACGGCCTTCCTGGGGCATCATACCGAATGGTTAAATATCTTGGGGCCGAAATGGCATCGAAAGCGTCACCGGGAGCAGCAAAAGTCACTTTCTGGGGACAATCTTACTATCCCGAACAGGACTGTCATTGTGTCCCCTGATAAGATGGCTGCGAGAAGGCTAATATTCTTGCTCGCTGCGTTCTTGCCGTCTGGCACTTCGGTGCTTTACGATGGCGCGTCTCCAATGAGACCTGGCACTTCCGCATCGTTCCGGGCATACTCACAATCCCCACCTACAAATCTACCTCCATCGAGAAAACATTCTCTGCGACGTCAGATCAACCGCCGTCCCCGGGGTAAACCAAGTCTTACAAATATGCGCCCACAGCATGGGGGCAGTTCCAGCAACGGCTCGACGTTTGAATCTTCTAACATTCGCGTTGATTCGGGTGTCGCTGAGTTTCAGGATGCGTCTAAGCAGCACTCCTGTCGGTCTTCTGTAAATTCAATCCAGAACAGCTTGGTTCTTCCCCCTATGTCGGATAGTGCAGCTAGTAAGAGTGGTTCCGCAACCACTTCGACAGCAACGCCTGAAAATAACATACCTGTTGCTCACTTCGCACTTCCCCGCACAAAGTCTTCTGGGCCACCAGCTGAGAATAGGCCAGAGAGCAGCGACAGCCTCGCTTCTGCGAATCTGATGAACACGCTCCAACGAAGCAACACCGGACATATCAGTAACCGTAGCACTGATTCGGGTAACACAAGCCGGTGGAGCGGCTTCATGAGCTTCTGGAACGGGGGCAGGCGCGAATCATCTACAGATCACAGCGACTTCCTACAATCTACAGATGACGGCTTGGGCGTTCCCCACTTCGGCTTCGCGGGTGAAAGGCGACGGTCGCAGCTCGAACAAATGGTGCACGAGCTGTCCATGGACCAAGAAACATTTGATGAATCTGATGCATTCGATTCTTCCAACCTGGACAACAGTACCACAGCCGACGGATCTCCGGAAACATACCCGATGGGCGGCTCCAGTGGTATGCCAGCATCAGCTGCGAGGCCGATACCCGAACGTCCCAAAACGTTCGACTCCACCCTCAAGCTCTCGATCAATGAGAAAGACGGAGTCATTGATGTGGACATACCACTTCCAGATTTCGGGTCGCCGCTTCAATCGCCATTGCTCGGCGGATATGGATCAGCATCGAGCCAGCAAGGCTCGAGCTTTGGCGAAACATCGATACTATCAATGCCATACTGTGAACCCGATCAGCCTGTCAATGCTGCCGGCTGGCTCAAGCAGTTCCATCCCGATTTCGCTATTCAAGCCATCAAACCGTACGCCGATCTCGAGCGAGACATCAAGCAAGCCATGAGTGCTGAGCCAACTCCTGTCACATCGGCGGCGACTCCAACACTTGAGCAAGGGCCCCAGGAACGGTGGGTAGACGTCTGCTCTGCTCTCGTGTCCGATACTCGTAACTTCACCATCAAACGTATACGTCTCAGGCGACTGGTGAAGATCACACCATTGCCGACATATCACCAAGCAGCCCTGACGCCCAGTGTAACTGGTGTGCCTGGCCGTTCACAGTATGGTAATCCGTACAGCGCCAGTACCGTCGGGCCGACAATGACCGAACAGCATCTTACTGAGGAGTTTAGTGAGGAGACCATCATGGATTTCGATGCCACTCTCATCGACGCTGTCGATCGTGTTCTCGCACAATCCGGGCAAGGTTCTCGTGTCCAGTCCACTAGTTCTTCGAGGTCTAGTTCCCGGCGAGGAAGGCGAGACACCAGGACGAGTTTCGACGCCGGCCACGGACCAGCCGAGATCTCCCAAGGCGATTACAAGGGCATAATCTTCGACGCTCTCGAATCAGTAGTGAGGGACGTGACATCTGAGCGCACCGGGAAAGAACAATCAACGAAAGACAAAGCTCTTGTCACCGACAAGAAGGTTCAACAAGACGCCCCCGCGAGCACGGCAACAGACTCATCTCTCAAAGAGGGCATTCGACGCTGGCTTACTGAAGTAGAGTAGTCATCATCACAACTGCTCTCTTCCTCCTCTTTCCCTCACCCTCTTCCCCCCTAATACCTCTTTTGCGTCAGACGGATCAAAGTGTATATCGATAAGGAATGTAACGGGGCGGGTCTTTGTTTTCTCACGGCCTGCTTGCCCGAGTTCACATGTAGAGAGACTCTTCTTTTTTCTTCTCTGCAGAGCAAGCTACTTAAGTAGCGGTTTTTTCTTTCTTTTCTCCTTGCGTGCTTTCATGGCGCGACGATACCCAACCAGCACGTCACCTTTTTTTCGGATGACGATGAGAGAAACTAGACTAAGATATGATACGATAACGATGATAATACTACTTTTATATCCTGAAGAAACTTTTGATCTATATGCATATACTATGGTGTGATGCACTCTTATCTTCCACAGATCTACACGTCTACATTAAATATCCACCTAGCTATCTAATGAACTCCCCTTATATGAAAACCAATAGGCACCTTAGCTTTAAATCATTCTTTCCACCACAGTAAATATACCCATATATATACTCTCACGCATTGTACCACTACATTGTATCTCAACCCTGACCTTCCCCAGGCACGAAACAAACGCAGGAACGCGGTATATTTCATTGCCTGTTTCGCAGCCTCACGGTGCTTGGCTATTACCTACGTCTCCTCCCCTCAACCTTTTCATCGTGGACCGAGATTCTTTTTCACGAGTCTCCTCAAATCTTGCTTCTGCTGATTTTATCTTGCACCCTGCGTTCGTGTGAATTCATGAGTTGGTGGTCAAGTCTGCAACCGCGTTGTCACAGTCATCGGTTCGTTTGCTTTACTTTTGTTTGAATTCATGTTCTTTTTGAAATAGAAACGGCGGCCGTTTATTTCGTGGTAAATGTTATGTTATATACAATAAATAGATTCATATCCACCAGATCAGAAACTTCTCTGTTATTCCTTCCAGTTTTGCTTCACCCGACTTTCATTTCGCCCCTAGAAAAGAAAAAGGCCGTGATAAAGAAGTTGCATACCCCCTTACTTCCTCAGCGCCGCAAGCGCCGCCTTAACAGCCTCAACCTCCTCCTCCTTCCCCAGAATATCCGGCACGGGTCCCACAGGCGGGATACTAAACGGATTAATCTGGCGATGGCTCTTCGTATAATGCAGCTTGATGTGCTCGAACTGCGTGGTGTCCTTGAACGCGGGGATGTCCCAGTAGAGGTGGCGGACCCAGCGGTGGATGTGCGGGAACCCGGACCGGATGTCCCGGATGTTGCACTTGAAGTGCTGGACGTAGACGGGGTCGAAGCGGATGATGGTGGTGTAGAGGCGGACGTCGGCTTCGGTGGGGGCGGGCGCGGAGAGGAGGTACGGGGTGGTGGAGGAGGCGAGGTGGGATTCGATCTTTTGGAGGGAGGAGAAGAGGGTGGTTACGGCGGTTGTGTAGGCTTCTTCGGAGCTGGAGGGGGATTGTTAGTTTTGATTGTGGGTTTTTGTAGAGGGGGTTGTGGAAGGGGGAAGGAAATGGGATGGAAGGGAGAAAGGGACGTACGTAGCGAAACCGGAGCGGTAGACGCCGTTGTTGATGTCGTTGTAGACCCACTCGTTGAGCGCGTCGATCTCCTTCTCGAGGTTCTTGGGCAGAAGCTCGACCTTCTTGTACTCGTCTGCGATGATGTCGTCGAACGCCGTGTAGAACATGCGGATGATCTCGCTGCTCTCGTTGCTCACGATGCGGTTCTGCTTCTTGTCGTACAGGGTGGGCACGGTGAAGCGGCCCTCGTAGTCGGGGTTCTGCTCGAAGTAGATGTCGCGGAGGTGCGTGAAGTTGGGGTGAAGAGGGTCGGGGGTCACGTTCTCGCCGGGAAGCTTCTCGTCAGGGGTCGAGAAGCGCCATCCCTTCTCGCCCAGGTGCCAGTGGACGGATGTGTAGGGGATGATTTCTTCGAGGCCCTTGAGCTGGCGGACGAGGAGCGTTCGGTGCGCCCATGGGCAGGCGTAGGAGACGTAGAGGTGGTAGCGGCCCTTTTCAGCTGGGAACTCGGCGTCCGGCTTGTTCTCGATCCAGTTGCGGAAGACGGAGACTTGACGCTTGAACTCGCCAGAGTTGTCGCCGGGCTTCACCCAGTTGAGGATGGAGTCTTTTGTGGACTGTGAGGATTGTTAGTAGATGGACGAGTAATTGAGCAAGATGTGTATGAATAGAGACGAGTGACACATACCATTGTGGAAGAAAAAGGTCTAGTGGTGGAGTGAATAGATGTAATTCTTGGGATTTGGGATGAAAGAGCTCGGAGTCTGGTCAGAGCTATAGACATATACAATTGGGAGGGAAAGTGTGGAAGAGTGATGTAAGAAGAGGAATAACTTTTCTCGAGGCTGGAGATGTGGCTTTTATCATAATTTACTCAGTAGTAGTGACGATAGATTGAATGTCCCTCGTAGAGCTGCATTATGGATGAAGCGGGGTGAATTGGCGCTAGGAATGTCCCGCTTTCGTCATGAAGGTTGATGATTGACAGGGTCTTCTCGACTTCTGTAGGGCCAACATCCCTGCACTTGGCGGTTAATCAGCATTACAATAGCTTAACAAATTGACAATGTTGAGTAAGACCTTAGCTAAACACAGTTCCAGCTCTCGCGCCGCTCAATTCACTCTGTACTCTTAGTTTATCCTAATCCAATCCAATATACACTTTTCAGCATGGGACACTGTCATTAGTCCATAGAACTACCTTCCTTACTCTATGGACTACAGCCTCGTTTTGGACATGTATCCCTAAACCCCCCAATAATTGGTCTGTGTAAAGGCTACCACTACAGCTTTGATTACTGTACACCAACATTCCACTTCTCCTTCGAATCTACTCCACTATGTTCCATGGAATAATCATGACGGTGAGTAACAATAGAACAACTTGGTCACCGTCCGCGGCTTTGAGTGGGAATGAAAGTGCAATGTGTTTCTATTGACTCTATCTACGTCATTACTCCTAGCTTTACAGACCCCCTTCCACCATCATAGAGACGCAGCATTGTTACTTTCCAGCATCATTGCACCAAAGCTATGTCCTATGCCGACACAGACTGGACTGGGGAAGCCTATTCTGCATTTTTCTTGCTGTCAATGAAGATCCTGCTGAGACCATTGCGTTGACAGGCAAATTGGTCTCAAATTCTCAGATCTAGCCTCGCTCAAAATACATTCATCATTCCCATCCAAACCACCAATCCAATACCACGCACCCAGTATCACCCTTTCCATAAGCCAGCCTACAGAGAGATTGCAACCAAAGACCGAACACCCCAAGAACCGTAACACGTGTGCAATCACACACATACACGAAGCGATTGCGCCTCGCCCCCAGACAGCTTACTCCCAATCTCTCCACCCACACGCGAACTTACGCGAGTCTCATCTGACCAAGTCTCCCCAATCTCCCTCCCTCTCCTCCTCCCTTCCCTTTTCCCCATCAGAGATTGCGAAGTGATATGTATGAGATGACACGCACACACACAGACATATGCTGGATCTCCAGCTCGCCTGACCGAACTGAGACAATCAACGGCATTTAACAAGCAAACGCCACGCCACGATCAAGGCTGGCGCGCACTGGTTCTGTTCTTACGATCGCCGAGGAGCGAGAAGAGGCAGGTATTGTGTCTTTGAGACAATCGCACACCCATACCCGTCCACACGTACGCGTGCATCCTTGTAATCATACTCATTCTGCAGTACTTGTGTGTACGCGGTGTACGCAGAGCCTCATTCACAATACCCAGCCCATCCCCCATCCCCGAAAAGTAAAGGAATTTATAATCGATCGATCGATCGATCATTAATTGATTATTTACCTCCACGCAATGGAAATTGATTGGACGCGGCGATAATCGCTGCTGAGGATTATCGAATTTCTGGCTGAGCGATTACGCCTGACGAGTGAGTTTGGTATTGACCCCTGTCAGCCCTATGTATCCTCGTACAAAGGTGACAGGGTTGGGGTGGAGCGGGTAAGTGATTGAGGCTCTGTGTCTGCTCTCTGCCTCTACTTGTCGCCTTTGCGAGCTTGTAAGACCACTACGGGATGTTGCTGGTGAATAGTGTAGTTCCTTGCTCTGGATTGGAAATGGTGCCATGCTCTTTTCAACGTGGTTTGGTATGGTTCTCCTTTTGAAAGAGAGGTATGACGTCAATGTCTAGATCGGCTCTCGCGGTTTGTTTTGTACCTTAGAATGATGAGTTTCAATGTAAGTTTTGCCGTTCACATTTGCTACATTTGAGATATGACCAATTGCGCACAATTCGTAATGCCATTGCCAGTCTGACACGTTCATGTTGTCTACTCAAAGATGTCTTACAAAATTACCCCATAGACATATGGTCCGCGCTTGGTGCACTTTTACTCCAACGTCCATTGTCCCCACCGAACGCCTATTATGCTGGAAAATCTTATCTGGCCGTCCTAACCGTCGCTGAGTCTTGGTCTCGGTTCATTTTACAAGAGGTATAGGGTATATTATGAACTCCCACTCAGCCACGCACGTTCGCTTGCAGATAAGGGGGCCAGTTGTCGTATTCGTTGAATGATGCTTTCGGACACAGCCGCCCCAACTATTGGTGATCGATCAATAATAGATTCACGAGTTCTCGCGGGAGAGTGATTCTGAAGAACGTTGCTCATCTGATATCAAGGGTATCTACCGTGGTTTTGTATGTACCAGGATGTGCATGAAGAAATCTGATCGGGAAGAGGGAATGAGGAAAAGAATTGAAGCAATAACACGCCACGTTCAGGGAAGATGCGTGTCCATGGTCCGGGACACCCTGATGTACATGTACATCCTAGCTCGTTGCTGCAGTGAGACGAGCCGCTGCATCCTGCTCCCAACGTCTCGCATCGCGACTTATGCACCCCCGACACCGCCTAGCGTTTGCTGATTGACCATGTCTCTTGTCTGTCCGACTTTCTTTGCTGCATCGAGGATCGCGCCCTCGATGGCCTTCATCGCCTCCACAAGTTCCTTGCGCTGATCACGAGCTCCGTTGCGGCTACCTGTCAGTTGCTGTGCTTTCTCCACTGTGCCTGCCTCCATGGTTCGCAGATGAGCCTCAATTTCGCGGATCTGGTGCTGATACACATCAAGCGTCCGCCCCAGGTCTTCTGTGCGCCTCGAGAAGTAGCTAACCAGATCGACGGGCTTATTCGGGTCATCCTCATCTAGGGAGTTGTTCGCTGCCGGCTTTGCACTCGACGCATTGAGGTTCGTGCGGTTGCCGTAGTGGAATTGTGCAGGGAGTTTATGGTTCTCGATGGCACGGAAGCTAAGCAAGGCTTCTTCCGCATCCTTCTTGATCACCTCTTTCAGCTTGGCAATGTTCGTGGAGTCGTTCACGAGGCCAGTCTCTATAGTAGCTAAGAACTCTTCAACGTAGACGACGTCTGGGGCGACAGTGGCAACTTCTTGCTCCGATTTAAGCATTGCCTCGCGCAGTTTGATGGAGTTGCTTATGTGGTATTGAAATGTGTCGTCCAGTTTCTGTATCTCGGCCTGGAGATCTGGGTGCAATTCGTGCAATCGGTGGGTTCCTTTGATGTTATCAAGAGTGCGGTATTGAACAGCCTGCTGGTTGTTACCTAGACCAGTCGTTGAGTTTCCGAGGCCCCCAAGAGGCTTGTTTTGTGAGGCCATGCCGCCAAAGAGTGAGCTCTGTTGCTGTTGCTGCTGAGGTTGATTCTGTTGTGTGGCACCAAATAAGGATGGGGTGGTTGTTTGATTTTGTTGGGTGTTTGCGTTCCCGCCAACGAACAAAGAAGATGTTGCTGCAGGTTGCGCTGTTGACGAGCCACTAGAACACGTTATTCTCCGCGTAACACCATCGACGTCTCTCTTGCTTACAACAATGATGGCTTGGAGCCAAGCAATCCTCCCGTCTGGGTATTCTGAGTCTGATTTTGATTCTGTGCATTCCCTCCCAGAGCGCCCCCAAACAGGCCCCCGGCTGCCTGGGGTTGAGATGCAGTTGTTGAAGACCCGAACAGGCCAGTGCTGGCTCCTGTTCCCGCTGTTGCTGGTTTGTTCAGATTCCCGAATAGGCCGGCCGATTGTGGTTGTGATGCCTGTTGTGTGGCCCCGAAGAGTCCCCCGGATTGGGGTGGCTGTGAGGCTGCTGCCGACGCACCGCCGAACAATCCTCCTGACTGAGGCTGGGACGTCGATCCGAAAAGCCCTCCGGCTGTTGCAGGCTGGGATGTTGCATTAGTAGAGCCAAAAAGCCCTGCACTCTGCTGTCCTTGACTGGTATTGGTGTTATTTCCACTGTCCAGCTGTTAGATCGTGTGAAACTAGGCAAGTACAGTGATAAAATCGCCCCCCGAATGCGAATCATATCGAAGCATAAGACAGGTTCAATCTGCTTTTCGTATATAAACTTACAAGAGCGACCCGCTGGTGTTGATACTCAGCGAGTTGGAGCGACCAAAGCCTGTCATTTTGTCGGATAGCAGCAGTGTCCCAATATTTCAGGATATTCAACCCAGTTTATTGTATGCTTCCTGAAAAGGAGAGCACTCGATTTCGATTGTATCAATTGCAGGTTCCGTGTGTTTTGGACGGCGCGAACGGAAGTCGATGCAGGTCCGGTCAC
The DNA here is from genome assembly GCF_010015735.1 of Aaosphaeria arxii CBS 175.79. Lineage (NCBI taxonomy): Eukaryota > Fungi > Ascomycota > Dothideomycetes > Pleosporales > Aaosphaeria > Aaosphaeria arxii. The sequence goes on from NW_022983485.1 coordinate 565,260, forward strand.
TCCCTGCGGAGATGCCTGTGTCGGAAGAGCGATCCGCAAGTCGGAGGGTGGTGGAGGCGCGACGCGAGGCCGAGATGAAGAAGATAAAGGAGAAGTTGGATAGTGGCGAGAGCGTGGTTACGGCAGTTTGCCGACTTGAGAGAGTCAGCGCGTGAGTATTCTTGTGCAACGACCGGTGTGATGGTGTTTTGGCTCGAAAACCAGAGCTCTCCGCGAAATGCAGGCGCTTGGGCCACCCGCTGATCTTCTTCGATCTTAGTGACAGCCAAACAATCAGGTACGGCTTGAAGAGAGGGAAGCTCGTGTACTTGTTCAAGTATCCCAACCACGACGTCGAGGGCGACAAGCAGCGGAACATCATCAAACGCGCGCGTTTTATTCAAAAAGGTCTTGAAGAGGCAGGATATCACTTGATTCCCTGGGATTTCAAGAAGGGCAAACCACCAACATTCTGGGAAGAGGAAGGAACAATGGAAGAAGAAGACGATGATCTCTATGGTCCTTCGGAGTCGAGCGCGGCTGTGGACGCAAAGAAAGACGTGTCCAGAGAAGAGGAGGATGGCGAACAGGGCGATGAATCTATGGACGAAGGCGAAGAGTCAGGCGAAGAGTCGGACGAAAGTGACTCGGTACATTGAATCGAGATCGCCACGCGCAACGCATAGCTAACGGATTGTAGGACCTCGAGATCATCATCGACAAGCCTCAGACAGCCCCAAAGCCTATTTCGTGAGTTTCTTAAAGGTCTCAATACGCTATACAAAGCTAATTCCTTCACCAGACAAGCTCCGCAAGAGTCAAAAGCAATCAAAATAGAAGCACCCCAGCAACCATCCTCAACACCAACAGCAAAGTCGGCTTCGGCTGTCCCTCAGATACCTTCCCAACCTGGAACGGCATATCCCGCCGTGCGGACATCGACAATAGATGTGAACGCCGATCCCATTTATCCCCCAGCAGGGAAACCCGTGTCACAACTTGATATGGATGCAGGTGGGTACCATCCATGGCCAGGCAGTAAAATTGTGAATACGCCTACTAATGCACGGCATAGATCTTGCTGAATCCACAAAACCGTGGCGACTTCCCGGCGCCGACCAGTCGGATTATTTCAACTACGGCTTTGATGAGTTCACATGGGAAATGTACAGGCAGCGTCAAACGGACATGTCGAACAATCTTTCCAGGCAAAAGGCCGAGACGGCCCAGTTCCAGCAAATGTTTATGGGCGGTCCTTCTCCAGCACCAGGAGCTGGGAATGCGGGCCCAGGTCCTATGCCTGGTGCGCCAACTGGACCATCAGCTCAAAATAGCGGTGGGGGTGGTATGCCCCCAATGCCACCAGGAATGGGAATGAACGAAGAGCAAATGATGCAGACTATGATGCAGATGCAGGCATCAGGTATGGATGTCGGCAACATGGACATCAGTCAATTCATGCAGATGGTCGGTGGCGGCATGCCGGGCATGGGTGGCGGTGGTGGAGGAGGGTTTGGCGGACAGCAGCAAGGCAATCAAGGTGGAGGCGGAAGAGGGCAAGGCAGGAGAGGTAGAGGGTGGTAGTGTGTGGGGAAAGCCTTTATCTTCTACCCTTCTGGGAATCTGCATTTCAATATGACTGCCAAGGTAGGCACGGTCACGGTTTGGTTGCACGGTCTGGCGTTTTATGTACGATACCAGGACAAAGCCATGGAAAAGATTTTGATATTTCGTCCATCCAATGCTCCATTTGAACGCCAAGGGGGTAGTCATCCCAATAATCGTGCTATCATGATGCGCCAATACTTGTTCTCTATCCTTCGTCCATGTTTTGAAACGTCAAAGTCTATAGTTCCATGGGCTCGCCACCTTCAAGTACGTATGCTGGTATACGGCCCTCTGAGAAGTCCTTCTCTAATCTGGCCATCTCTGCCAAGCTCTTCGCGTTCTGAATTGCGGCCCTCATCTTATTCTTTTCCTCGTCGGTCCAGATTCGCTCCTTGACGTGGTCGTTGCTAGAAGAAAGAGAGGCCACTACGAAGCCCTTGGACTTCACGCCCATGATCTAGATGATTATCAGTCTACATGGCTCGAATGTCCATTCGGTATAGTACTTACCTGTGTGGCAAGCTCGGTGGGCTCCTCCGCAGTACCAAACAGTTCTTCAGCCTTTTGCTTTTCAGCCTGTCGGACCTTCGCGAAGTCAAGGTAACGGACAGAAGGGCACCTCCATATCACCCAGTATCGGTAATTCTATGAGCATGTCAGCTGTGCTGCCTTAAAGTGTGTGGCCAAGCTCGGTCTAGTATCTCTCTGTCGACCACGGTCGCAACGCAGTCTAGAACCCTCACTTGCGCTTGATACAGGGACTCCGAGCACGAAGTTAAGGGAGGTTGACTTACCTCCTTGTTTGCGACCGGATTTCCCATCAACGACAAGTATACCAGCTTCTTGAAGCCACTCAAAGGGTCCAAGTCCGCCAATTCAGCTAACCGGTTCTTTGTAAGGACGATTGTCGTGAGTGAGGGTATCGAAGAGGAGAGGTTGGACTGGATGTTTGATATGCGGTTTTGGGCGAGGAAAAGCGTTCGCAAGCGGGGGTTCAGTGGGAAGTTTCCAAGCAAAGCGATGTCGTTGTCCGTAAGGTCGATGGCATCGTTGTCCTAGCAATCTTCGTTAGCAAGCTGTCGCGTGTGGGCTTGAAGGTATGACTCACGCGCGCAGCACCCATGTTCTCGATCGCCGAGATTTTGTGTCCTAAATTGCAAAAGAATTGAGATCAATGCAGCTCAAACAAGTGTAGTATCTGTTCCTTTCAACGTACCTCGTAAATCGAGTTCACGCTCTGTTAACGGATTGATATAGGAGAGGGAATGTTGGATCAGGTCCGTTGTCAACCTCATGATTGCGACCAATATCTTATTATTTGTTCCTAGTTAAATGGTTCGAATCGGGTGGTAGGCGTTAGTACACAAAAGAATGGGATGTGAAGTGGGATGGAGCTATTTACGAAATTAGTAGCTTGATGCCAAGATTTTGGACATAGGCCACTGCGGGCGGCTTATGTAAGACATTGTGTGAGCAGGGCAAAGTGAACATGATCATTTACCTAGGTGCCTAGCTATTTCACCTTGCATTATTCTGACCAATTTTCGTTGTTTTGGACCTTTGCCTTTCCTAAAAACCGCAATTATATAGTAGCAGTCAGCTTTGATTTTTGTGCATCTCATCAGATATCAGTGTTCTTAATCCTGTGAACAATGAATCGCAAGAAGACCGGACACTATAATAGAGTATTTTGTAGACAAATAGTAAGATACTGCTATGTTAGATACGCTGAATACTGAGTTTAGCTCCAATTTTCTCGTTTCAAAGCATAGTAATCTGTTTTCTTGACATTTGTTGTAGGCACGAACTTTCCATCTTCATCTTTCGAATTAATAAGAAGGTGCATAACTATCTTAAATTTATGGAACGATAGTCTTAAATATCCACCGTGGCCAACGTTTGGCTGTAAGAGAAATCGGATTTGGGCAAAACATTTTAGACAATATTGACCTCCTTCGCTTGAAATGAACAATCAACGAACTGAGTAACCACAACCGTATCGTGAATGAAACTTAACGTAGAATGGATCTGAACAAAATCAAAAGGAAACCATAAGCCCGTACCCTCAAAGGTGAAACTCCCTGACATGATTTTCCACCACTCCAGTCTTCCACCCGCCTTCCTTTCTGTACACGCTCCCGCATCCCTTTACGAAACATCTATCATGTCGACATCTCGTACCATGGAAACTCTCCTCGTCCCTGGTGAAGCACATATTGTGCACTTCACACCCGGAAGGCAGCTCCCACATATGGTTCCTCAGTTTCTCGTGATCAGGGAACCATTTCTTGCATGTGGAACACTGTTCACGGTCTTTGTTTGCCGAAACATTGACGGACTTTGTACCGTTTGGTGCCATGGAGAAACTCATATGGTTAATTGAGTAGTTCGCAGTGAGGCGAGTAAAGGTGCTTGCTGCGGCAGCGAGGATGGGATGGCTTTGACTGTTTGAGGTTTGATAGTTGTAATTGTAATTATTGAATGGCTGGAGAGCAGTCTGATCGTTGTATTGAATCAGTGCTGAGTCGCTGGGCGCGACCAAGTCTAGGGAGTTATCGTATCTGCCAAGCACATCATACGTATCGTAGTCTTTGAGCTTATGAGATGTATGGTGAGTGTGTGGGTGATGAAGATGATGTTGCTGCTGATGGTGGCGATGATGGTTGTGACCATGACTTCCTTGTCCCGTACGGTACTTGATGCTGGGGAACCCATCGAAGTCAAGCTTGTTGTACCCAAAACTATGCTTGGTGGAGTACGGATCATGATAGAGGCAGTAGGAGCCGGGACCCTCAAACATCTCCCCGCAGGTATTACAGAATGACATGGTGTCAGATGACAAGGTATCGAGGGGGATGTGGGGTGCAAGGGTATTATGTATGTGGTAAGAAATTTTGTTGAAACACTGTTTAGTTGGAGCAACTTTGAGTTCGGCGTTGATGTAGACAAATCTTGGAACTCTCTGCTACTTCCTGAGTGCGGGTAGAAACAGTGAAGTCGCTGTGTTGTTTCCGTCTTATGCCTCGACCAAATCGCTTTTGATGAAAAGATTTAGGCGCGACGGGGAAGGGTTCAGCCCTTTGAAGAAATACGTCGTCTAAATATGAAGTTCGTTGATACAGCAGGCTGCCTGTATGCTTATGCATACCAGGTGCTGCACACTTGATTGCGTTCACCGGTCGTTCAAGCCACCAAATGCAACCCGATAAAGAGCCCGCCGGTACTCACAGAAATGCCAAAATTAATTACCGAGCGATCGATGATCATTACGTATTATATGCAGCCTGCTTGTTAGTGAATTCTGAAACCCCAGTTGATCGTTGCGTTCCTCCATCAGAAAATGACCTGGTTCGACGTATGGTGCATTAGCTTGGTTTGTGAAGCACGAGACAAGGATAGCACATGAACATGTGGAGGCTTTAGAGTGCTTTCGAATAGGCTCTAGGAATATGCGACTTGTTTGGAAGCTAGAATGTACACCGGTCTGTCCCTACATGAAAAGATAAATGATCCCGCTCCGGTCAACCGAGATCACCATCCCATAAGGTTGTTCTATCATCGCCACATCGAGCACTGTGTCCATATGGCTTCGGAGAAGATTATGCTGCTGCAAGCTAATCAGGCCGGAGCGAGAGCTTTTAGGCGCGGTTCGCTTAGCTGAGGTGTTGGAGCTTCTGCTCTCTCTTCCCGTGGCCACGGAAGGCTGAGGCTGAGACAGCCGCTCAGTGACCACTAGCGTGTCTGGACTGAGCTGGCTGTTGCCATACTGAGGTTTTAGTTCGTCGGCATCTAGGCCACTTACTACGAGCGACGCTTCTGGACGACTGGTATCCCAGTATCTAACTTTCCAGTCTGGACCAACAGTGAGGATGAACGTGTGTTTGGGGTCACCTTTGTCATCAATGGCTTGCGAATTCACGGCCAAGGAGCGGATTCCACGATCAGCTATCGAGTTGGCCGTGGGCTCCAGGTTCGTTGCGAAACGCCCTAGCATACCCCCAGGCTTTTCCTCGTCAAGGTCGATTAATGTGGTACTCCTCGATCCAATGTCTTTACTGTTACCAGTCCGATATACCTCTTTACACGTAAGCTTTTCGAAGTCCCAGACAGTAACTTCGCCCTGGCCTGTTCCTCCGGCGATATAAAGACGCGCTTTTTTTACCCTCGGGAGTGTGAGCCGATGAATTGGTGAAGCGCCCTGGAAAGTCCATGCCTTCAGTCGCAGTCTAAATCTCAGATCCCACATGTCAAGAACGCCATGTGAGGTACCAAGCAGTATCCACTGATGTTTCCGGTCGACACAGAAACACGTTGGCGTCCCGTGCTCAACAGGGTTCTGTAGAGTGAATAGCTCGGTCATGGAGAGTAGATCCAACGCAACAACCCGTGAGGTGTTTGTTGCTAGAAGTAGAACAGACTTATTCTCTTCTCTGTAATGTTCAGACCAGACTGCGAATTCCCCCTCGTCAAGTTGATGTTCACGAAGCGACGAGAGTTTTCCAAATCGATTTCCGCCATCATTGCCTGGGTAATAATTGACACGTATCACGTGTATACTTCCATCACTGCCGGTAACAACGAAGCAATACGTTTGCTCAACAAAAACAAGACTGGTCACCTTGGCCTGGTTGCTAAGTTTATATGTCTGGCGAGATCTTCGGCTTACATTGCGCTCGAGACGTGATGTATCCCACACTTTGACAGTCCCATCATCTGATCCAGTTATGAAAAAGCTCTGGTCTGGCGCGACAAGAACCCGATTCACCGCCGCAGTGTGTTCGCTGAATGTAGCCACAAGCATACCTTCAGGTCGCCAAGGAACACCTGCTGGAGTGACATTGCTGTCTTTGTGCTTTATAGGTTGTTTGCGCAGATTGGGCTGGACCCGAGGACCGAATTCGAGTTCGTCGGATGGTAATCTCTCGAGCATCATAGAGTCCAAGAGCTTCAGCACGGCAGGGTCATTGCCTCGATAATTATGTGCATCCCTGAACCTGGCCTGAGAAGGACTCGGTTGGCGATTCTCTGAAGTGGGGAAGGATGTAGATGGTCGTGAGCGAGAGATCTCGCGACCAGTAAGACCGTCCACACGGCCAAAAGCATTGGTAGATGTTGTTCCTGTTTCAGCTATAGCCTTGCCTTCTCCTCTGTTCAAGAGACTCAGTGCACTGTTCCTGTGTCGCAAAGGATGCAAATGATCACCCGCTCCAAGAGAGCCGATCGGCGACTGTGTGCTGGGAGAATCTCGCGGAATCTGTAGAGAGCTCCTTCTGTTATCAACATCGGATGAGGGCGAGTCCAAACCAACGTGGAGCTCGCTTGGGGACAAAGGCTTTGGACGTGCTGGAAGGTTGAGTCTGTGAGTACCCGCTTCTGCGCGGACCAATCTGTCTGCTTGGGTATCAGGGGTGTGAACTGGGGACATAACAGGTGCGTCGTTATCGGTGGTAGAAGCATCGAGTAGCGCATCTCTTATAGTGCGAGGTTGGTTGTAGGGTTCACCTTCGTTGTTTGGTCTCTGCCCATCATCGACTAATTGCCGTGCAGCATTCGGCTCGAAAAGGACAATTTCTGGTACGATGTTCAGGTCCTTCAGCGATACAATGTTTTTGAACTTCGAAGAGGCGGCATTACTGTCATCTCCACGTCGACGATGGGTGCTTCGCCAGATGAATTCTCGCAAAGCTACGAGTTTGAACTCATCGTCGGACGACATGCCAGCATTTCGTAACTTGCGTAACCACTGTTCATCTTCGTCATTTTTTGGAATCTTTTGAAGGATCTTGGGATCTGCTTCGCGCCCAGAGATTGTTGGAAGAGTGTCATCCGCAGAGCTGAATGTAAAGGTCTGTTGTTGCTTTGCAGGAACCCAGAATAAGCCCTTTTGTGATTGTGTCGCCCAGTTGGAGGCCATATCCATGACTAGTCTAGGTAAAGGCTTCCTTAAGGAATCTAGGAGGCGTAGTGTACTGAAGTCAGAGGGAACTATCTTCAGATACGGCTTGATGAGATTCACAAGGATGCTATGGGTATCTGCAATGGAGAGATATTTCGAAGCGGTGGAAATGAACTGGGCAGCAGCCTCTCGTATCCACACGTTGGGATGCATGGTGAGCCGGGCAACGATATCGACCAATTCCCACGTTTTAGATCGTTGGAATAGTCCGAGTTCGGCCATGGAGGAAAAAGCTCTGATCACCTTTTCGACAACGAACTCTTCGGGATCGGTTAGGGCCTGAACCATCAGCGGCAAGATATAGCCCTCGAGCCCAGCACCGCCTATAAAAACCGCAACACCCACGATCGAATCGAAGAAAGCGCACTTAAGTAGCCAGTCGGGATCGTTGAGATATGTGTTGAGATGACTGAGAACGACATCGTTGGCCCTGGGACTCCCAAAGAAGACGCAAAGGTCAGACACGGATTTGAGAATGGCGCGACGGACGGACGGCTCGGGGTCGGTGAGAAGCGCTGTGCTGTGCTTCTCAAAGGCGTCCAATAGATTGTACCGATCCAGATCGAACTGGTTCCGGCGAAGTGAGGATGTCAACTCGTCTTCACCGCCCGCGCCTGTTGTTGGAAGGGATCCTTCTGCCCGAAGGGCCTGGATCATGTCCATGTATCTTGCTGCAGTCGTGGCCAAGGTGCCAATACACCAGGCATAATGCATTCGGACTAGAGAGCTCGGTCGTTCCAGTGAGGAGTCCGGAAGATAGGGCTCGAGGCGTTGAAGAATATACACAGGGAAAATGTATGCGTTCACAGGAGAAACGACTTGCACCATGGCAAGAATCTGTGTCAAGGTTCGCAACGCCCCTATCTTAACCAGCTCAGATTTGTCCGTCAAGAGATTCGTTACGTAAGGTATGACACGATCAAGTTTGGCCTCGTCTGTAAGTCTTTCGGCGAAGGCTAATAGTAGCTCAAGGCCCCTGAGCCGGGCGGATGCTCTAGCTGTACCTCGAATGCAGGAGACAACTATTGTCAAGAATATTAAATTGCCATCATCGACGGAGAGACTTGGCGTCGCAGACGCTTGATGTTGGTAATTTGGAATATCGACTGTCAGTGGAAAGAGCCTATCATTCGGTTTTGGGGGTGAGTGGCTGGGTTTGGTGTGTTCTTGTCCATCGTTCCCAGCCAGAAGAACAGATATCTTATCGAAATCATTGTAGATCTGTTCGATTCTTTCATCAGGCTCCCCAAGGTGTTCATTGGCGGTCGTTACTGGTTTCCTTCCGGAAGTCGGATCTGTGATGGAATGCATGTACTGCTGAAGGAATCCGTAGAAGTAGCTCGGAAAAACCTTGTCTTGCCAGTATTTAAGGTAATCGTCGGCAGACAAGCGCATATTTGGGTCGAGCTGGATCATATGCGTGACCAGTTCTCGGACGTGAGGATCGTTTATTTTACTAATCTGTAGCCGTGCTGGGTCGTACTCGTGTTGCCGGTATTTGAAGAGCTGGCTGAGGGAAAATATAGGTGACTCGAGAAATAGTTCAGCAATGACGCACCCAACGCTGAATATGTCCATGGCCCAAGTAATCACGCCTTCACCTTCGGGTTGTTCGCCAGGAGGTAGGAACCGTTCAGGGGCCAGATAACAAGTTCGGCGGCCTGACATGTCGAAATAGAAGGAGAAATCGGCGGGGTTATCTTCGGGGAGGTATGCTGGCTTATACGCAGAGGAGAAGTCTGTGAGATAGAGCCAGTTCCAGGAGGTGACCAGGACGTTCTCCGTCTTGATATCTCCATGATAGATGTTTCGAGAATGACAATCCCGGACAGCGCTTAACAACTGGAATGAAAGCCATTTCTTCTCAATCTCTTCAAGAAACGGTCGCGTGCTTGTATCGATCAGCTGCCAGAGCATTTTATGGCGAAATTCAAGTAAATATACATACCTTAGACGATCATATAGGGAACTGTGAATATACTGACGGACGAGATACCCACCGATTTCATCTTCTAGGATGCGATGGTAGGCCAAGGCATTAGGAACATCAGCAAGCGCCGCCCGTTCCCCTGATAAGATAGATCAGTACGGTCCTTTTAACATAGAAAAGCATCTGTTGGGGCTTACTTAGAAGACGTTTAACATAGATATCCAGATTCAGCTGGGCATACGGTTTAGCAACTACTCGAGCAACTACCAGCCCATCCTTATGTCGCGCTCGGACCGTTTTCATGAAACGAGCTGCTCCGAGACTCTTTTCATATTGAATATCGGCCAGCTGAGGCACATCAATCCCAGCCGAGCCAGCCGAAAGCGTTGTGAGAGAGAATCCTTGGCCCATAGTTGGAGTGATTTGATTGTTGACTTTAGGGCTTAGAGACACGGCGCTGTTGCCTTTCCGCCCACATATTGTCGTGAGATGTTTTCCGATAAACTGCGTTGACTAGAGCTCTGATCCTGTATCAAACACGCAATATGCACCTCTCCAGCTACACGTAGATCAAATTTGGCGTGGGGATATTGCAACGGAAGCGTCATGTGCATATCGCTGGAGGTCGGTGTAGGTCATCTCACGTCGGCGGAGGCATCACAAACTATTCCAAAAGGGGAAAGGTCATTTGCCGGAGGTCTACCATCTGGAAACACCACGTTTACCGTGTACGAGGCTGCTTCAAGCACCACACATGGCCACCAAACCACAGAACATTGTGTTCTTCCATCCGGATCTGGGCATAGGAGGGGCTGAGCGGCTTGTGGTGGACGCTGCAGTGGGCCTACAGAAGAGGGGGCATACTGTCACCATCTACACATCGCACTGTGATCACGACCATTGCTTCGACGAAGCCCGCGATGGTGAGTAGCATATTATACTTCACAGTCCCTTTCCACTTATACCTGCATGAAGGTCGCTGAGATATCGTCTTTCACCAAAAGGTACCCTCAAGGTCTTAGTGCGCGGAAATTCGATCGTACCTACCACCGTCTTCGGTCGCTTCGCTATCCTATGTGCTATACTGCGCCAGTTGCATCTGATAGTCCAAATTGCATGGTTCAGCTCCGAGCTTCAAGAACTCAACCCTTCCGCGTTTTTCATCGATCAGCTTAGTGCTGGAATACCTCTCCTCCGAATACTTTTCCCATCTGTGCGAGTACTATTTTATTGCCACTTCCCAGACAAACTTCTCGCAAAAGAAGGAGGCACCTTGAAATCTTTATATCGTGCACCCTTTGATTGGGTAGAGAGCTGGAGTACAGGCTGCAGTGACAAGATTGTGGTCAATAGCAAGTTCACGAAAGGCATTTTCCGATCGGCGTTCCCTAGCTTAAAGCACCGCGAACCTGGTGTAGTCTATCCATGCGTGGACATAAATACTGGGGATGCGACTGACAAGGTACTGCCCGTGTGGAAGAATAAGAAGGTTGTTCTAAGCATCAACCGGTTTGAAAAGAAGAAGGACGTTGCTCTAGCGATTAAGGCATATGCTGGTTTAACTCATGCAGAGCGGAATGACACGAGACTTGCCATTGCGGGCGGCTACGATCCTCGGGTAGCAGAGAATGTGAATACATATAAGGAGCTATGCGACCTGGCGGACGCGCTGAAACTCAAGCATGCGACTGCAAGGACTATTGTGACAGCACAGGGCGTTTCCGACGATGTTGACATCGTGTTCCTCCACTCCGTACCCAGCGCACTTAAGACCGTACTGCTTAAAACATCTCGCCTGCTGGTATATACTCCTCTTCATGAGCATTTTGGCATTGTCCCTCTGGAAGCTATGCTAGCTGGCACACCCGTACTTGCCGCCAATGAGGGAGGCCCGACGGAAACTGTAGTGAGTGGACAAACAGGGTGGCTGCGCGACGTCACGAAGGTTCAAGATTGGACGGAGGTCATGCGTATCGCCCTAGAAGATGGTGAGGGCGAGGCGAGACGGAAAGAGATGGGCAAGTGGGGGAAAGAGAGGGTGGTCGCAGAGTTCTCCCAAGAGAGGATGGCAGAGACGCTGGAAGGAGAAATCCAAAGCATGATGAAGCCTGGACGGCCACGGCCGCCCATAGTTGGCATACCTCCAGTCATACTTGCGGTCGGCTTGATGCCGATATTGGTCATGCTCAGCTTCTGGTTTTCCAATATGATAGACAGTGGTAAACAATAGATACTCTCGAGAAGGTGTGCTTATAAATCGAATCGCGATGAAGATACCCAATTGTCGCTACTTATCTAAACATAACAAGGCTTTCTTAGACGATTTTAAGGTAAAATAATGGATCAACCGACAACACGACTTTCTAGATCGAGGCTGTGGGTCGTTGAACTTCATTTTCAAGTGCACAATATGCTAGCCAGCAAGTCGTAACAATTACAGCCCTGCCCCTTATTTTTATCTGCACTGTTCCATGTTGTTTGTGCTTAGCTTGGCACATGAGGAAATAAACCAAAATTCACTTGACACCATCTTGCACATCACTCTAACAGTATCACGGGTCTAACCAGCTATGCTTTATATTACATTATTGTTATTCGATGAATGGGAAACTCACGTCTCCTTGGCCTTGAGACATCTATGACTCGTTGTGGTGAGTCGCCTTGAGCGAAATGCGTGTCATGACGTATAGCGCCTTCTTAGCGGATGGAGGGGCCCACCACCCCTATCCGCCAAGCAAAATTTTCAGCTTCTCGCTTCTCCTCACAATGTGTCTCTTCAGAGCGATTGCTTTGAAGAGAGGTTTTTACGGGGCTCATAATAATAATGATTCATCGAATTTCCATCAACAAGCGCATCAAACAGTTGATTCGGTCATATAGTGTAGCGGTTATCACTCCGGATTTTGACTTGATCAAACAACAACTTCCGGTAACCCCAGTTCGAATCTGGGTATGACCTCTCTTTTTGACTTTTTTTGCTCCCGTAAAAAGACACCGACTCTAAATACTCTCCTAGCCCTGCTATCTGTCTATCACCACGGCTACCCTATCAAACAATGTAAGGGTTTGATCACAAATTTTGACACACTTTGTGTTTTCTTTTTTAGTGCAATAAAGAAAGAACCTTTCTTTATACTGAGTACAATATCTATCATATTTCTATAATTATAAAGGTTGAAAATTTCATTAAGTGAAACGGGTAGAAATCGATATTTATCTATTTCCCTTTCATTCCCCTGTTCATGATGTTTCGCTCATGTCATTTACTGTATCTACTTCACGTAGCCACCACATACAAGTCTCGTTGTACCAATAATTATGTTTATCAGATAATACTGGTAGTAGATGTTGATACAGATTTGACGGACGTATATTGACTCCTTCATTTCCTATTGTCATAATGTTGGGTATTTGGCTCATTGTGTGTGACACATTGATCGCATTGACTGCTCTTTGACCTGTCACGACACTTTCAGTCTTACAGTAATACCAGTCATTCGGACTCAGTAATCAGTACATATTTGAGCACTCTATCTTCAACTTGCTATATGCTTCCTGTTACTCTCTTTCACTTTGCCCAATACCAACAGCCTTTCGAAGTAATCACAGAGTAGGATCCTACCCACAACTTAGTGATATTATTTTCAGCCAAATCGAAAAGACGATGCCTCGCCCGATGAGTAAAAGACCTTCCCAGCCAGAGAAACACAGACATGAATCTTCCCGAAAGAACCACCCAATTGCCTACTCCAGCTCAGAAAGCAGATATTATTCCGATGAGGAGGAGGAGTTTTACTATTCGCGGTCTCTCCAGAGAGAGCAACACCAACAGAAACCTTCCCGAAAGAGCGCCTTAGATGACCATCCAAGCTCAGAAAGCAGACATTATCACAAGGAGTCAAACGATCCACTAAGCGCCCATCTGAGCAAATTGTCTCTCAGGCGAGAGGAACACCGACATGAATCTACCCGGTTGAAAAGGGAAGATGAGTGGTCTGGCTCAGAACCCGAAGACCATCCTCATTTGTTGAAGGAAAAAGAGCAAAGATATTACAATCCTCGGTCCTCAACCAATGGTACTTATGGTGGGCAGCCAAATGACAGCCCGTTGCTACACAACCCTGGCCGCCAAAGAGAAATGCCATGTTACTCGACCAGAAGTGATAAATTCGACCAGCGAAGGCCACAACCGGCATACGTACCTATGGATTCTTCGCACTACAATCAACATAACTATAGCAACTTTCCGGGGCACTATGATGCGCAACAACACGGGCCAGGATACACGCAAACGCCAGGCTATTCATACAATCAGCCTACCTGTCCAGACCCGGGGTTCTACCATGCACATTCCGGACCAGCATTTACGCAGATGCCGGGTCAAATGCACCATCAGTATGGCTATCCTTGTGATCCGGCTGCATTCTATCAAAAGCAACAGCGCTCGGCGGATATGGCTGACGCAAAAGAATGGCCTACGAGACCTGTTGTTCCCAAAGAGATTCCGAAGGAAGATAAGTTGAAGATGTACAAGTACACTGATAATGACAAAGGGAAATTCGCCTACATTAGCATGAAAGTCTATTCGGTCTCCGACAGCGAAGATTCCGAGATAGGGTACCACCCTTCCAATGGAGTAATCAAGAAAACGCAAGCGACAGAACAACTAATCGAGTTTATGAGAGATTTGGAACCGGATGTGGTTGTCGATGACAATCCACCTGATCACCGGGTTAAAGAGGCTTTAGAAAAGTACCCATACGTGGAAGAGCGGAGGAGCGAAGATGGCAAAATTTATGCATACCAGTGCACGAGTAATGGTGAGTGGCCTTGTTTATCACTTCGAATTTGCAGCTGATACAACCAGTGCTGGAACGATATATTGGAGCAATAGCGGAGGAAAATCGGAGGCAAGAGCTGCATGAACGATACAGCGAAGAGCCCCAATTGCTATTGGTGGATAAGGCGACATACGAGAACGAACAGATCAAGCTTCGAGAGCGTGAGGATAAAGGAAACAGCAAATCTCGTTAAATCCCAATCAAGGTGCCAAAATCCCGAAGACGCTTAGTGATGTCGATGGCTTCAATGCTGGTCACTTTTTGAGCGCAAGAATTGGTAATTTGAGTCTCGACGATAGGAAGAGCACGGCTTTAGGTATGCGATGATGTGGTTTGCGACCAGTAACTGGGGATGCATCTCTCAGATAGTACTCTGGAAATTTTCTTTCTATTCTTCCCTTTTTCATTGATTTCTTATGTATTCACCAGTTCTCAGTAGTATCAAATTCCCCCATTTCTTTCTTAAACCCTCACTGGGACCATTACAAATTCGCAACCCTCTCCTTCTGACCCTCTAAATCCTCTCCCTCAACCGCATCACTACCATCCCTAACATACTTCCTCACAGCCTCCACAGGCGCATCCTCTCCATCCAAGATATCCAACCACCCCTTCGTCCCCTCAACCTCCAATGCCGCAACAACCGCCTGCGCAACTGCCTCCCTACTAATCTTCCCCTCAGATCCAATCCTCCCCGCCTTGATCCCCCCCGCCGCCTCATCCGTCAACGTTCCAGGCCTCAAACTGATCCCGGCAAACCGCTCTGCAGCAGGCACCCCACTCTCCTCCTCTTTCTTGACCCGCTCGTTCGAGAGCACGGTTAGCACCTCGTCGGCCGCAACCTTGGCCTTGAAATAATGCGGGAGGATCTCGTTGTTGACTTTCTGCCCGTAAGCCCAGTCTTTGTCGGTCCACCATGACGGCTTGTTGCGCCGCGAGCTGATGTACGATACTGTGAGGAACTTCTTCACGCTCGGAGTGTGGATACTGGCTTTCGTGAATGCGATCGCCGCGTCCTGGTCTACCGCGTACGTGCAGTCTGGACCGCCTTTCCCGCCGGCTCCTAATAGTTGCATTTAGTATCATTCTCCACATCATTATCAAAGGGAAATGGGATTTCTACTGTGGAGTTTTCATCACGTGATACATCCGCCCTCTTCCAGAGACAGAAAAATAGTGCGAAAGACCAACATACCAGCGCTCCAAATAACCCACTCCGGTCCGACTTTCTCCAGCACCTTCTTCGCATCGCTTTCGCTTCTAACATCCTCAACACTACTAACCAGCACGTCTAGCTTGCCCGGCTGGCCCTTCCCAAGCGCCTCGATCGTAGGCACCTGGTCTGGAGAGCGGATCACGCTGGTCACGTTCCATGACTTGGCGAGAAGGAGAGGCGTCAGTAGCTGCGAGACCTTGCCGTGGCCGCCGATTAGGAGGATGGATTTCGGTGGCATTTTTGGGGATTGATGATGATGATGGGTGGGTGATGATGGAGTTGAGTTTGAGGATAGGTTTGAGTAACTTCCAAATGAACGAGGTTTTATTTATATTGCTACGAGAAAGGTAGTGGAAAGAGGAATGGGTTAGCACGCAATTTAAGGTTTCTTATTGGGGTTTTGGTTGTTTGATTGGTAATAATAATACTGCACGACTTTCCTGGCTATTGACGTCAAGGTTAGGGTGCTCGACGTTGCGGATCGGACCGAGGCGGGGAGGGGGAAGGGATGACGCGATGGATGGGCGTTGTCAGCTAACGACGAGTGTTCCGTAGACACTCCTACATCGAGTGTCGAATCCATCATGCCATTTTTATATAGATGAACGCGAAACGATTCATGAGATGGCTGAATGAATTAATGAGTTTGATCTACTCTTGACACCTCCATAGCGTGGAATCTTGTTCGAAACATTGATCCCCACATCATGTCCCTCCATGCCGATTATCACACACAGACACACAAAACAAAAAGTCCTTCATCATGATGTTTTAGAAAAACAGCATAGTAATATTATTATATTAGGACCTTATCTGCCGATGCGGTGAACGTTGTTGTCAGCGCAGCGTCAAACCCCCTCTGGCTCTAGAGCACAAGTGATGGCCCGCCTAGAGAGCGATGCACCATAATGAATAAAAGTAGAACGGAGGAGACAGCAATGCCAACAGCGTGCCCCACTGTTAGAAACACGCGCAAGGCGCCAGCTATACTCTGTTACAATGACACCTTAGCCGAACAATTTATGATTATTTTACCCTCTCCGTATGCTCCACTACAAGTGACTACAAGTGACTAACGCAATGAAGGATGAAGGAAGGACCAGACAGAGATGTAACGACAGTCAAGGGATTTTCTAAGGCTGAGTTTATGATCTTGTTTGACCAAACAAACTTGTTTTTCATGTACTTGTCGACCCCTTTTAATCGAGAAACCTGTTCCTAAAACAAGTCGCTCCAAGTGAACCCAGTAGGTTGCGTCCATGGAGGGGTTAAAGTACCAATGCAGCCATCTGAGCAGCCTAGGGGGCCTACGAATGAAGCACAATGCAGTAACGGTGATAAGAAATGGCAAGAGACGAACTTATATCACTAGACGCGGCAGTTTGAGAGATGCACCGCGAAAGACTTTTTATCCTACCACAATTCTGCAAATATGATTGAGCATCTGCAGCGCAGGAAGCCGATAATCGTCTTATAGGTAACTAATATGCTTCTGATGACTACCCGCATGGTGCCATGAAGACAAAGCGTGCTCGGTCGGTACCCAGGAGCAGACTGTAGTAATTAAGCATTCTCCCACTTGTGAAAAGTTTGATCCCGTGCTTGTGGACTGGCTGATATTGGATCATATCTACATAGCTCTCTTAGCAAGAATGATGACTATAGTCCTTATCTTAGTTAGCGCGCTGCCTCTTCATGTGCATGAGTCTACTTCCGCATGGCGCACAAATTTGGACACTATATGTATATATTGGAGCGTTCGTTCCATGAGTCTGCAAAGAGTCGAAACTCCTGCCAAACACAAAAAGCTCACTGACCATTCTGCTGCATCTCTTCTTGTTTCACATCCCTTATCGCCGTGTATACTGGCGCCGTCCTTATCATGCGCCTACGATAGAAAATGCTCGACTGACATGCGCCACATCATGACCATAGTGCCCGAGAGTAGTACTACTAAAACCTTTCGATCCATTGCATCATACCAAATTTTCTCCATCTATCTTAGTCTATTCTTGCGGGATTATCTAATGAATTCAATCGCAGAAGTGTCGTGATCAAGTTGGCGATGTTGCTTGGAGTTGGCTCCTTGCTCTGTGAAAACCTCCAAATCGTTGCCTTACTGCTCCTGTATCGTGTCATCCACAGATTGCGCAGTCTTGTGTACTCCAAAAATTGCGGTGCGGAGGTCTTTTTGCGCTGCCTATGCGCCGTACTGGAATCCTTAGTCTCGCAGCGAGTCCAAGTTACTAGATGCTTTTCTCATTATTGTTGCAATTAAAACGGCATAGAGTCTTCCTATTGGTATTTTGAGAAGAGATCATCGCTGGGTGAGTAAACCCCGGCATACTCCGCATTCAGTCCTTAAACTAGCGTGTTACTATATTGCTGGAATCCTGTTTGAACGTTCTTTTATACGTTCTACTCGGGTTCTCATATGCAACGCAAGCGAAATTCAAGACAGAGTTCGTTGTCCTACCAAGCTAACAGAATTGGATATCTTCGCCGTCGTTTTGTTCATCTGCACTATGGTTTGCTTGTTCGTGGGTTTGAGTATCACAGCCGATCTGTATGAATCGACAAACTGGCGGGTGATATAACTTCTTGAAATTGGCGCGCGTTCACTTCAGCTGCCTGTCAGAGAATCAGTCTTACCAGGGCACTCTGGTCGTCTATAGCCTGGAACAATGTTGGTTGCGGACCGATACTAGACTTGAGTCTGCTCCAGAACATTGATGGGGTAGCCACAGTTGAAGGCGCATCCTTCCTCGGCGCATTGGTGAGTTTACTATTGATGATCGAAAGACTCTCTTCTGATATAGTCCTAGATGCACTCGTTGCTGTTCTTTCTGACCTTGGTCTGCGTGACGGATCGCAGACCTCACTTTAAACTATGTGTTATGCTTCATGGAGGAAGATTCCTCACGCTTCGAGGATTAGGAGGTTTACGTTCTTACTCGTTCTCACACGCCGAGGAGTGTGAACTTAACATGAGTCCTAACTGGTAGGCCGTTCAATTATAGATCAACCCCAATGTTGACACTGATAAGGGGTGTTTATTGGCGAGAACGCATCCGTTTGTGACGGTTCGTAACCTATGTAACTGATTGGTCCCATGCTGAGTGTTGGTGTGAACTTGACCTGCATTAATGACAGTGCTGGTGAGAGGCTCAGAGATCAGATTGGCTATGGTGCGAGAACTTTTACGAATTACACCGTAATTTTGAGATCACACATCTAAAATCGATCAGTCGTCCCTATATGTGCGAAACTGAAGGGCAAAGAAGACATGATTATACAGCCAGCCCTAAGCCATGGGATTACACGTTTTCATGCGCTTTCGCGTTCTCGAGAACTTGCCCAGATCTTGTAGGCAATCTGGCCTCCTGACATGGGAACACACCAGCTAGAACATCATAATCTCACGAGTATGCCTTGGTATCGTCTCCGTGCTTCTTGCTATTGATTTGCGTCTAACTATCCGTCGTCGCCTGGCTGTAGTACGTAGTGATGATAACACACAAGACCTCATTGATTAATAACTCATACTGGAATTTATCGATGGTCGCTGGCCAAACGAATCATATATGACCACTTGTAACCTGTTAAAGCCACACTACTGAAAAGAAGACTACCAAAGTTGAAGGTTGTTTTGCAAACACCTCAAGCAGTTCTCATGCAGCCGTATCGTCAATTCATTCCTCTTCGAAGAGCATTGATATCGGCTCGTACCTTTCTCCGCATCACCTCCGGTGTAATGACCCCAGAATTCATGATCTGAGTCTTGTATATCTCGCCAGGAGTGTGGTTCGAATTGCCCTTCCTATACAAAGTCAGAGCAGCCACTCCCGCAAACGCTGAAATGATCGAGAACGCAAATGCGACCATTATCTCAGCCGTGAAGCTTTATTAAGGTATCTAATCTGCTTGCCGGTCTTTGCCGCACAGGTCTAGGAGATCATTTGTATTTCGAGTAGCATTCCCTGCATATGGGACGCCAGTGGCCTTGCAAGCTGCAATATGGTCATCAGTGATGGTCAAGTTCAATTTCATTTGGGAAGGAGCTTCAATGAACAAAGAAGCATCACCTTGAGATATGTGCCAGGCAATATGGCCATCTAAGATGAGGATGTCAGTGTGCTGATTTCAAAAGATGGATCCAAAAAATGCTCCCAGAAGATCCACATGGCAGGGCTATCTGACCTTTAAAGGACTTGGGAGTTATGCCCGTGCAGATGGAACGGAGTGCCTGGGCCAGTTGAGTATAATTAGTAACCATTTGGATATAGATATATCAGATTATGCATTCTACCCGAATGGTTGTTGTTCAAAGTAATATCGATGACGTCTATGTGATCAAAGAGGAAAGGATTGGTGTTGACACCTTAAGTCTCACGTACGTGGTCTAGTTAAAGAACGCGTACAGAAGCCCGTTGTCTAGTTTTTGCATGACGACTTCGAGTTCAATGTTAAGACGGGTTCAGAGAACAGCTCCTCATGATCAGGCGGTACGAGTGACAAGTCATAGAAAAAGAAAAAGGCAGGGCATTTAAAACGTCAAATGTATGGTTAATCGCCTTCGGCGGCGCAAGATTAGTGTACAAGAGCCAATTGCTGCTGTTCAGCTATAGATCGCTTGGGTGATATCGAGCTGACTTTGGTTGGTGATGTTTTCCATGGTAAGTAGGATAGCATAACGCTGAGCAACAGCAATGTATAAGGTGTTGGCGTTTTGTGACTTGGTGTAAACGCCGATTCTTAATATAGAAGTACTGAGCCTCGATCGCGGCTGTATGGATTAAGCGAAATAAATATGTTTTGCCCGGATCGATTGGGATTGTAGGTTTCATGGTGTCGTTGAACAAAAAGGACTTTGGCACTGGTTCAGCGCCTGTAGGATTGGATTTGGTGAGGAATGAGGGCTTAATATATTGAGCGAGGTCATGATACTCATTAATTAGAGTGATGACAATCTCATCATCGTACTTATTGTTTAACAAGGCATCAGGACGTTGTACAACAAGAGCCTCAGGATACCTATTAAGACAGTAGTCATTAACGTGGCAATGGTACTAGTATGTACCATTTTAGTCGAGCTTTTAATTATAGACAGAAATGAATATATGAGGAATTCGACATTGTGTTACCATAATCGCACCGTTCAGGTGTTTAGTACAGTATTAAATCATGCTGTGAAGTAGATACTAGAGTCTTGAGGAAGACAGTTCACGACGTTGACAATAAGGTAGCCACCTCTAACGACCTCGATGACTAGTAAAGACCATGTAATTTTGACAACAACAACCCTCCGTTCAGTAGAATCATTAAAATTGGCCAATGACCTATGTGAGGGTAAAGTTGCATGTCACTGTCGTGACCACGCATTGGATGATGAACAGGGTAAATGCAAATGGGGAACCCATTGTAGTCAAGGGAACAGAGGAAGGGACTTACAACAGATTATTCGACGCACTTCAGTGGCCTCAAACAAGATCACACTTATTACTTAACCGAGAGCGGATGGTGATAGCTAAGTCCAGACAGAACATGCCCGAACAAGTTACTAGTTTAGCGTGAAGAAACCTGGATGGGCGCAAGAAAATCGAATAACGGAAGATTATCTTCCATCATATAGCTTTGAACTTGACGCTGATCTACCAACCATGATAGTTTTGACCCGGCTCATGGCTGGTTTTAATTCGGTTGCACCTTTGCTGTCGCCTGCCAAATTTGCGCTCTATTCGGACCGGCTCCCCACGGTATATGAGTCTGATGGTTCATTATTCCCTCTAACACACAACATAGACCTTCTGTATCAAGCAGTGAGCCTGAAATTAATAACCAAGGATAATCATAGGACATGGCGTAAATCTAGAGCCTAGACTACAGTTTTGCTCAGAACTATCACCAGCACTTTTGGAGCGCAAAAAGATTAGCGCGATGCTATAAGTATAGTTACCAGAAAGGAAGCAGGTCGGGTCGTATACCTGCTAGCGATTTTAGCCGATACAAGGTATAGTATGTGTATTTACAGCCTCTTATCTGCTGTAAAGCAGCTGAACAAGTTTAGAGCGCACATGATACTAGCAGGTGGATGAACCGACGTACTGTAACTATCCTCTCCGTGCATTGGCGTGTTCAGGCTGCAGGTTGCCATAGTGCTCCTCACTGCGCTTATCAGATGGGCATCAGGACCCACCTGCGCTATCCAAGTACTGCATAGAAAATTTGATAGCCTTAAATGTTCCACCGAACGAGACTCGTTCACCCCAGCTTGTCCTCAAGCTCCGTGCAACCCCTGCTTCTAGCATGACGCTACATCTGATATGACACCATTGTAATATGACACCACTGGGAGCTTGGTATAGCTTGGACAGCGACAAGCTTCGGGGTAATATCTTGTCCGCGATCATGGAGAGGTTTTCTATGTCCACGCTTTGAATTTCGATAATTCTTTGAGTCGAAGCGGTGGCAGTAGATATATGTCTAGCCTTAATTCAACGGGATGTGTGATCCGCCATTGCCCACACCTATGTGAAATTGTGGCCTGGAGCGCTCAGTTCCTGCGATATAAGGCATATGCATGTCGGGTCGATTTCCTACCTTTAGTTCCGTAGACCTTCTTTAAGTCCGCAGTCGGCTGGCTAGTGAGCCTCGTAAGTGCCAGTCCGTAGTAACCCGCTACTAGCTGGCCGTCGAATGTGCTTACAGTATTATCAGATCGTGCGACCCGCTTAATCTGATCAAAGTTTAGCAGGTCCCATCCATAGTACTCTCATACCGTTGGCCCTTGAATGCACGTGGGAAGTAAGTCAGTCATGTCAACACAAATCCAGTCCTCAATCTTCCTCGGTGGTATGTCGGCTCTGGTATTGGGCTATGCGTAAGATGCTCCACCAAGCAATTGTACGACCAGCATGCGGACCAGGAATAATAGTAGCACGCTAAATGCGATCATACGCAGCCAAATCTAGTACAGGACTCGCGAAGCGGATGCCCCGTACGCTGTGTCTGCGAAGGATTTTCACTCAAAGGCCACTTTATGTGCACCAGTACCGACGTCGGTAATTCGATAAACTTGACAGATGCTCTGATATAAAGCAACAGCTCAAGGCACCATCTTTTCTTCAACTCGACATCTTTGCTTATCGTTTACACGCAATCAGAATGAAATCATTCTTCTATTCGTTTCTCATATTGGCTGTTACATGGCCGTTCGCGGCAAGTACAGCACTCTGTCCATCAGCTTGTGAAAGTGCACTGTCCTATGTTGTCTTTTCTGGTAATGCCACAAAACAACAATGTACAAACCAATTACACATAGTCTCGTACTATTCTTGCTTGAGGCAGTACTGTCCTGGAGAAGCAGTTGAAGCGTATACGGCTCTGAAAAAGACTTGTAAAAGTACGGCTGCAATTCCGACCATAGCAAACGTCACAGTAGACGTAGATGGTCTGGCAAAGATAACAGCCAAGGACCTCTATAAGAAAGCACCTGTCAAGCAACCTGTTACCCTAGAGGAATCGTTGTACTTGCTCTCGGTGCGCACAATCGTGAGTTGTAGTCCGAAGACAAACCAAAAGTTACACTGATATCTTTCTGTCTTAGACAAGTGCAGCAGCTCAGGACGAGATCAACGTCCGCTACGGGTTAGTCATAGACTTCGTTCGATCTTTTTGGCAAGCGACTAAATGTAGTAGACACGCAATGTACGGGTTTTGGGCTCTCACTATCTTAGTATCCAGCCTTATGAAGCTGTGGGAATTCCTGACCACGAAATATCCCCGCGTTGCTCAGAAAGGATGGGTAAATAAGGCCTCCACGAAGCTGAGGCAACATGTGACCATTCCTGCACTTGCTGGTAAGCGTACTGCGGAGAACATTGGTTGGTGTACAGTTCCACCCCGACTTCAGTCCCTCGTCATCATTGCGTTCATTGCCTTGAATTTAGCTCTGTGCGTGAGCGGCTACGATGTTTTCCCAGGCAATCTGAAGTGAGTCCAAGTAACCCAAACAACAAATACAATGGAATTGATTGTATCCAGACGCCCGAGTATTCCCAATCAAGTTTCACGTCTGATTGGGCGCCGTACAGGAGTGCTGATCATGGCAAATTTGCCGCTTATGTGGACGTTTGCCATGAGGAACAACATATTGTCCTGGATAAGCGGCTGGACTTTTGCTACTTTCAGTTCTTTTCACCGGTGGATAGCTCGTGTGGTAATGGCGGAGCTGGTCGCTCACGCAGTTGCATACAGTCTCTCCGACTACTACTGTATGTATACCCTACGAGAGCCACAGTACTGGGGAGAGTTCAAACTGACTCGAAATAGCCGGAGGATTAAAGAAGTACTATGCTCAGTGGCCACAAGAGTACTGGTGGTGGGGCGTTGTGGTAAATCCCACATCCCTTCCCACTAAGATGAAGCATTTCTAACAACACTTTATGGCTAGTCTATCATTGCAGGGTCCTTTGCTACTGCTAGTGCAATCTATCCGATCCGCCAAAGGTTCTATGATGCATTTCTGCTGGGTCACATTGTTTTAGCAATGCTATTCCTGGTTGGAACGTGGTTGTAAGGTCTTCCGATAATGCTTATGCCACATACAAACCACTGACGAACATCGCGAAGCCATATCAAGAAACAAGATAATGAATTCGACATGTATTTCTGGCCATGTGTAGCAGTATGGGCGTTTGATCGCGCCTTGCGCTTAGGCCGAGTACTCGTCCTGAACTGGTCTGTGACCCAGGCCGAAGTTGTATACAATCCTTCTTCAGACATGCTTCATCTCAACGTCATGACAGGATCGATTGTACAACCAGCCGCCGGCACATACTACTACGTATACGTCCTCCATGGCCTTAAATTCTGGGAAAGCCACCCATTCACCTTGCATTCGTGGGAAAGACAGGCTGGTGGTACTGGGGGCCGAACAACTCTCAAATTCCTGGTCCGACCCCTTGACGGCTTTACCGGCAGACTCAGAGATCTAGCCATTAAAAAGGTCGATACTGAATACGGATCGGACGCACTGCAGAAGCGCTCCGTCCTCGCTTTAGTGGAGGGTCCTTATGGTCACACTAGTGATACAAGCTCACACAGTTCGGCGTTGTTTGTGGTGGGAGGATCGGGCATAACCGTTGCAATCTCCCACCTGCGGAGCCTGGACGCAATGCTTGAAAAGGGTCATGTAGTCGCAACCCGCAGAGCTCACATTGTGTGGGCTGTTCGTCACGCTGAGCTTGCATCAGGTGTATTGAAGGACGATATAATGCCTTGGCTTTCCCAAAGCAAGATCGGATCAAGGATGGACATCAGATTCGATATTTACACGACCAAAGAGACCGCACAGATTGCTCCATATACAGTAAAGACGGGAATTGATTCTGCGCTCAACAGTTCTGGCGAGGACCTTGAATCGCCCAAAGGCTTGGATGAAGGCGGTGTGTCCGTGACGGACGTCAAGAAGGATCACAAAAAGAAGTCTGAGGGAGAAGTTGAAGTGGGTGTTCAGTTCTACACCGGGAGGCCGCTTCTAGAAGATATCTGCCTCAGTTACGCTGACCAAACTTCACACGACGACGGAAAGGCAGCTCTCATCTGTTGTGGACCGCCATCCATGGCTGATACTGTAAGAGCAATAGTTGTCAGAGCGCTTCAGGCAGGCTCTTACAACCTGGATTTCTTCCCGGAGTCGTTTTCATGGTAACCATTGATGCAAAGACTGTGTTCACCTGGATGAGAAATCTTTATATCTATTCGCCTTCTCTTCGAGTTGTTAGGTTGAAAGAGTGTGGACTGGACAAATGCGCCGACTTCGCAGTTGTAGTGCTTGCCTCCAGGAGAACAGAACTGCCATTCACCATATTACGTACATAAAGAAATCCAGCACGCAGCCATAATCCAAAAAAACCATTTTCAAACAGAACGTGTGTATGTGTTTGTGTGGTAGTCAACCCAGTTGGAGGGGCCTGCACAATTGCAGTTCTATGTGGCCGGTCTGAGAGTCAACAGCCGACGCGCAGTTACCCAGCTTCGTCTCCTCCGAGCCTACTGCCACTTGCATCGCGCTCTTCTAAATTTGCGGTGCACACAAACCGGCAACGAATCCGAAGATAACGAGCAGAAGTGCATATTTCGGCTCTATTTAGCCTAGCTGTTCCACTCAATGGGCACTCCACTAAAGCCCCTCCGCAAGTGCACAATCACAAGGCTCGGGAACCATCGGCTGATATAGATCACGCAGGAATACCACTTGTCTCTTTATTAATAGTCTCGTATACTTATCCGATTGCCCACGAAGCCGTTCGAAATTCAAAAAAGGATGTCGCCACCAAGCACACTGCTTCTCCCAGGCTCACTTCTGTTTACCAACCCCTTCTCATAGAGCTCTGCTAGCAGGGAGAATAGCATACCGTCGCAACCTTTCCGCGCTATTAAATCCACGGTCACAGGCAAGTATTCTGTATGCGACGTTATATTAGACCGGTATGCCACCTCTCCAATGGGTACTACCATCTCCGGCACGTCCGCAAGTGGGGAGATCCTGCTTGTTGAAAAGGCCGCCGGAGGCGTAACGCCTGCAAGATATGTGTTGCGGTACTTAGGCGTAGGCCTTCTTGGAACGTACACAAGCAAGTGTTTCGAGCAAGTCTGGGGGTCAGCGGGGAGAATATAAGAGCTGACCCAATCACGGAATTGAGACTTGGCCTCAAGGGCATTCTCTAGTGTATTTGGAGACATATCTGCAACAGCCCAACGGGCGAGAGGGCTCGGGTTCACAAACGGCGTTCTGCTGTCGAACTTGGCTGCATAGTCGGCGTAGAATGGGTCTCTCACTAGTTGAGCCTGTCGATGCGAGGTAATGATGTCGTATGTGTCATTAAGATAAGTAGACAGAGGAGGCATTTCCGGTCTGTTCGCTTCCCAAGTTTTCTGTATATCGAATACAGTTGTATTGGATGATAGGAAGTCGGTCAAACTCGATAGGAAATCCACTAAGATGCGATTCAGCTCCCCAGTAGTGTTATCTGGAAATCCTACTGCGAGAATGTTAGAAGGATAACTATTTAACATGCTAATCCTGTCTTTGTAGAATGCTTGAGCTGCCGTTTTGAACAGTATCGGATCACGTGCAAAGAAACCTGCCGTGTCAAGCTCGGGGGCAATGGGCGTTACGTTGTCCAGCGAGACTAATCCGTGTGCTGTAACGTGAGTCAGCCGTGATTAATACTGCCCGCGCGCCCATATCTACTTACTGGGCCTATGTCCGAAGACCCCTTGGATCTGCGCAGGGCTTCGTATGCTACCTCCAGTATCGGTGCCAACGGTTAGATCCAGCCAAGGATACGCAGCTGCATTAAAATAATCGTCAATATTTACCGCCAGCCTCAAAGTAAGATTGTTACTAACCTTCTCCTGCTGCGGAACCCGCAGAGGAAGAGGACGGATCTTGATAGCCATCTCCACGAGGATTGAATGGCGCATGTACATCAACCCAATCTGCGGTGGCTGTTTCTCCAATGGCAAATTGGCTAGTTTTCATCTTACCAACGATCACCGCTCCAGCTTCGATTAGATTTTGAACCGCTGGGGACGTGATGTTGGCTGCAGGATACAGATCGTACCAGGCACGATTACCATTTGCTGATCTAAGGCCTTTGATGCTGTAGATATCTTTGATGCCGATCCTCACACCTGATAGAGGCTTGCTCGCTGTTTTGGTAAAGTACAATCGAGACGGGACCGCCACAGCCAAAGCCTGTCCCGGAATATTAGCTGGAAGAACTGAAAAGCTTCCATCGGTGTTAGCGATGGCTGTTTCGACAAAAGCACCCTGTGTGTCTGCGTAGAGGCGGTAGGCCTGATACAAGGAACCGTCAGGAGACATGAAATACGGCCCGCTTGGCAGCGATAGATCGCAACCCAAATCGAATATGGAACTGTTACCAACAGATCCGGGGAAAACGGCGCTGCGATTCCATGATCCTGGGTACTGGAGGTAGATTGCTGATCGAGTCAGTAGTGTCGGGTGAGACAGGGTGTGCAGGTAATAATCACATTGCAGAAAACCATTTTGAAAGACGTCATCGTGTTCTGTAAAGTTGTGTCGTAGCGAATCCAGGTCGTTGAGGTCAAAATGGCCGGCAGCTACAGTGGCGATGGTAATCGGTGACAGCCCAAGCGTATGCGTAATCGAAGAACGCACTACCGTGTCTGGTATCTTTCCTACCGAGTAAGGCGGCACAAAGTATGGAATGCCATCGAATGTCAGTGTGGTACCAGTCAGGACTAATGCGTTTGCGTGGACAATCCGTAACCATAGAAAAGAAAAGCCAATAACATAGCGTGTCGACTGCATGATGAAATGATATCGAACAAGTTCTATTCCCGATCGCACACAGCGCAAGAGATAGTAGATACTCCCGTGGAACTGTTTGTAGCCAACATTGCGCAGGCTCTTATATCATACAAGACCATTCTTTCAAGACTACTCGTGGGGCTCGGAGATGTCGCAAAAGCTATCTAAATCGACTACATGCGGTCTCTAGGCCGTTCTTGCGGATTGACAAGTTTTTCCAGATCATCACCTTGGCGGTGGAGATTTACTGACGTTGGTAAAGTTGAAAAACCTGATCCTGCACCTGATTCAACCAACTAAGGCCCTGGCATATTGCAGAGGTGGACGGTGCGATCGTGCATATAAATATGTGTTGGGCTTGCTAAGACACTAGACATGAGAGATGAGGTCTAACGCTGATCAACAGAAGGTCGCCACAAGGGCAAGGGCAAGGATCTGATAAGCGATATGGCCAGGATCTGATAATTTAGAGTTCTCAACCTTGCATCAAGCCTCCGGAAGCTAAGAGCCTATACCTGCTAGTGGCTCGTGGGCGGGCATTCTTCGCTAGCGCATCGTGACGTTTGGCCAGGTACCCCCCTGGCTCAATGAAATGTGGGGAACGTGGGGGACCCATGCGTACCTGGATGCATGATATGATGCTTTTGCTCATTTTGGATTTTGCTGCCAATATAACTTGTGATTTCCATGCCTTTCAAAGTGATGCGATCATTGACTCTAAGCCGACCATGGCGATTCACGCTATTCTTTTGTCTGCTCTGGCGACGTTCCAATTGTCTTACGCCCGCGTGGTATCACCTCATACAGAAAGAAGCATACAGAATGCAAGGCCTCTCCTACGAGACTTTGATGCTCTGGGTGCTTGGTACGACGGCGTCGCGGGTATCAAGCAGAGTGCAATCCCTCGTCAGCCTAATGTCACCATTGCTATCGTTGGGGCTGGCATCTCTGGTTTGACTACAGCACTGATGCTTGATAGTGTCGGCGTACACAACTGGGAGATCGTTGAGGCCAGCGATCGCGTTGGTGGACGTTTCAGAACGAAATTCTTCGCGGACACTCAGGAGTGGGTAGAAATGGGACCTATGCGCCTCCCTTACACCATAACATACGACAGCGACAATTCAACACATGAGTATACGGACCACCGAATGGTCTTCCAACTGGCTGAATGGCTGAATGAACTCAATCATCACGACCCACGGTGGGAGGTGGAATTCATTCCATGGATCCAGCACCATCCAAATGAGCTGATGGCGCGCGGGGGCAAGAAGACTTCTGATGGCCGGATTCCAACACGGGCAGACATTGCTGCCAATGCAGAGCTTCAGTCTGCACCGCCACTTCTTACCGCTGATTACAACAGCACCAAAGAGAAGATGAACGCCATCCTGAAGAACGAAACAACTCTCCGGGCTATACAGAAAGATGTCTGGCGTGCGCATCGAGCAGCAATGGATAGGGGTCTTGATGACATCAGTCAACAAGCCATGATGCGCAACGTCTTCAACGCAAGCGAGAACACTACTGACGCTATATGGACTGCGTCTGATTACGATCTGTTCTGGGACGAGATGGTCCATAATTCCAACCTAGCCCAGGATGGTAGCTCGGGCACGTTAGGAGAGACAGAGTGGAAGTGCATCGACAAAGGATTCAACAAGCTTTCCGATGCTTTCATACCGTTGATAAGTGATCGAATTGTGTTGAATCGCAAGATCACCAAGCTGGAAGCTGTGAATGGATCTTCGGGTTTGCCCAGGACTCGTCTCTCATGGCATACTGGTGGCAAAGACCGAGGTTTGTCTCACAAAGATTACGATTTCACCATCATCACTGCACCATTCACTGTCACCCGGTTCATGGATCTTCCGAAGTTCTCATCTGTACTTGGGCGTGCTATTAGCGAAGCTGGTCTACGATTCAAATCTGCATGCAAGGTCGCCCTACTCTTCCGGGAGCGTTTCTGGGAGAAAGGAGAACGCCCGATCTTTGGCGGCTACTCTCAGCCCCTTAGTGTTGCTGTTGGTGCCCTTTACTATCCTGTCTATGGTCACAACGAGACTGGGCGCCCAGGGGCGATTATTCATTACCGTGGAGGTGACTGGAGCGATCGTTACATGAGCTTTTCCGACGAACAGCATGTAGAACAGGTTCTTGATGCAATTGTCAGCCTGCATGGCGAGCAGGCGAGGGAGCTATACACAGGCCAATTTGAGCGTCTCTGCTGGCTAGAGGATGAGCACTCAGCTACGTCCTGGTGCAGACCAGACGTTCAGCAGCATGCACTATACATTCCTGCGTATCATGCCACAGAGCACAACACAATTTTCATCGGCGAGCATACCGCTCCGACGCATGCGTGGGTTAGCTCGTCAATTCATTCTTCTGTTAGAGGGGCTATACAGCTTTTGTTGGAGATAGGTATGGTAGCTGAGGCCAAAGCCCTCAATGCTAGATGGATGGGACGGTGGATCGATTTTGGTGTATAAATGGAAAGCCGGAAATGTATGCAGATGCAGCTGTCAACTATGCAGATGGGAATATGTATGTTCGTAAACAGGGTGCTTCAAGTTATCACCCTCTCGTTATTAAACTCTTGAAGAAGAATCATACCCGTTCCAAAGGCTCTTGCGAAGAAAAGCCATTGAAGCCACATCTGCCACATCACTTCACGCGTCCTGTTTCGTTTCCGAGACCTACCATACCCTACGCAGATTCGAATTGTGCTCCCTTCTCCCGTGCCGAGACTAGGAAGCCGATCCTACTAGAATGTTGAAGCATTGCTCTGGGAGAGTACTAGCACCTCTACTTGCTAAGGTCACTCCTCTTTCTCGATTGGATCATCATGGTGCTCTCCGTAGTGCTCGATCCCTGGCGGAGGCACCCCAACGTGATGCGGGCACGCAGGCTTGCAGATATGGGATCACGATCGGCGTGCACGACGGATAATTACATCATTGGTTTCACCAATTTCATTAATTAGCTTGGTAAACGCGGTTGAAAATCAATTAGATTTGGGATTCAGACCTCGGACATCGTCGGACATCGTCGGACTTCCACCTTCTCCGACTTTGGACTTGTCCAGCCTCAGCTGCATGTAACCTAAGCTTGCCAATGCCCACGCCAGCATCGAGCTCCAGGAATTATCCATTCTTTTAGCAGCTGGTTCAAGACTATCGTTATCCATGTCTTCCACGAACGATTCGAGCATACCTAGGCGTGTGGCCATCATCGGCGGTGCGTTCCAAAGCCACTTACAACACGAAGGCGCGTTGACATACTAACACAATTCTTGCCAGCGGGTGTTTTCGGTCTCTCACTAGCCTTAACTCTACGAAGAAAAGGTAGGTCCTTCACGCACGGCTACCCGTCGCTGGACGCTTACACCAACTGCTGCGGAATAGGTCATTGCGTGGCGGTTTTTGACCAGAACGCCTACCATGAGACAGGGTACCGCCCATCAGAGTACTCATCCGAGCTCGCAGCTTCAGTGGACCACAACAAAATTGTAAGTTCTCCACGTTACTTGCACTAACAAGGAAGTGCATATTGACACACTTGAAGTTCCGCGCATCGTACGGGAAGCGAGCCGACTATCAGCGACTCGCACTCGAAAGCAGGAAGCAATGGCTTTCCCTCAACAGCAGTCAAGACATAGGCCACGATCTATTTGTGCCTTGTTGCATGCTTCGCGTGCAGCCGAGCTCATCCCTTGGCGCGCTTGAAATGGAGACCCTGGCAAGCATGGAGCGGGACGGAGTGAGAGATACTCAATTTGTCAAAGGTGATCCCAAGGATTGTCGACGCGCCGCTGACCGGGGACTGCAGCACAAGCTGCTCGATTATTTCATACCTGACGACCCGGAGCACCTCCCTTTTGAGGCGGTATTGGATTCTCTGGCAGGCTTCACGAGATGTGCTGACGGATGCAACTATTTCCGAAGGGTGGCTGAGCGTGAGGGTGTGGTCTTTTCACTAGGCCCTGAGCAGGGACGCTTTGCATCCTTGATCGAAGAAACCCTCAACAGTGGCAAGAAGAGAGCAATTGGCTTCATGACAGCTGATCAACGATCGCACTACGTCGATACGGTTGTAGTTGCTGGTAAGAGCTGTCTGTGATCTGCACGTAGTGTTGTACTCATCGTGCTACAGCTGGGTCCTTTTCGACGCAGATACTACCTACGTTGTCCTATCACATGGAATCATCAGCCGGTACAATCGTCTTCTTCAAAATTGACCCACAGGACAAGGCCTTGTGGGAGAAGTACTCGCCCGAGAATTTCCCAGTCATTACATGGAAGAGCGCCCCGAGAGGTAAAGACGGCAAAGACATAGGTAGTGTCTATGTCTTGCCCAGAACTCCAGAAGGTTTTGTTAAGATCGGGTATCGGGGAATCAAAGTGAGTCCTGCCGCATCCATCCATGCTAAGAAACCGCTAAAACAAGCCCTTTCTCGTCAGTTCACCAATTTCCAACCGGCCCCTGATGGCGCACGTTTCACTCAGGATGGGAAATGGTCCATCCCGCTCCCGTCTGAGCAGTGCCACAACATTCCATCAGGAGCAGCAGAGGCCATTCGAAACTTTGTATCTATCTTTATGCCCGATTTCAATAATGAACCGTTCTTTTCCACAAAGCTCTGTTGGTACACAGATACCTTGGATAATTCATTTCTAGTAAGCACTTTAGCCTACGTGTTCTCGTCCCGTTGCTTATCTACATTTGAGGTGGACTATGTTCCCATGTATGAGGACGATTCAGTCTTCGTCTGCACCGGTGGTAGCGGGCATGGAGCCAAGTTCATGCCAGTTCTTGGGGAGGTAAGCTTACACCTTGCTCCAGTAGGATAAAACTGCGCAAATCGGATGTACTGACAATACAAGCACGCAGCTGATATATTTGAAAACAAGGAAGAAAGTAGCACGCCCATGCGTCAGCACTGGCGCTGGCGGGAGGATGCGCCGCGGAAGAACGGGCTTGAAGACGGGCCTGGTAGCCTACGAGATCTTAGCACATTGAATAGTCTTAGATGAATTAAGCTCGAAATACAGAGATCAAGCACCATTTGTCAATTTTATTAGATAAATACTAGAGAGAGAAAAAGTGTTCATTGTAAACTAGTGCGATACACTTATTGCTCAGTAGCTTGAATTCCCATCGAGGCCCCAATACCTTGCTTTGCTTCCAGCTCTACAATGTACTGGAATTTAACCTCTTTCTCTCCTTATTCAAATCCAGCTAGTGGACTGTCGGCTCGGTCTGTGACTGTGGGCAGATCCATGCAGGCTTGAGCGCCCCCTTTGATGGACCAAGCTATCATTCCGTTGCCACGTAAGATGCTTACTGCCATTCGAGCGGTGTCTCCTCCATAGCAGACCACAACAACAACTTTGCCCTTCACTAAATCAAAGTACTTCGCCGTCGGCACCGTTTTGCGATCAAAGTACTGCGACAACTCCGTCCACTGCTCCACCAGTATTTTGCTGTCGTAAAATGGACTGGTTTGGTGCTCTCGCAACGTTGCCATAGGAATCCGAAGCGTGTCTCCCGCCCTCGTGCCGGAGAAGCAATCGCTTGCACCGAGTGCGCGGAGGTCAACGAACATCGTGTTCTCCTCGAGGCGAATTCTGGCAAAAATGTCGCTTTGGATATCGAGCTCCCAGCTGTCGTCGTAACGATATATGTCTACATTGGCCAGGTTCGAGTCCTGGATAGGATGGAACTCACTTGAGGGGACCTTGTGGAAATACTCGTCTAGGTATTGGTAGGGGAGGTCGCAACAGAGAAACACGCAGTCAATCTGGGTTGACCCATTGCGTAGCTCCTCGAGCGTCCCCTCATCCTTTCGCCTCTGAAGATACCGCGTGAGGCCCACAAGATTGAAGCCAGAGGATGGCCCGCAGACGATGCCGGTTCGAGTCAATTTTAAAGAGGCACTGAATGCATCTTCAGACCCGCATTCGACAATACTGTCCACACAGTCCTTCCATGGGAATTCGACGGGTGCAAGGAGAGCATGACTTCGAGGGCCTGGGACGCGATCTCCAGGTGAAGTACAAACCCCAACAGTCGTGACAGAAGGCTTCGTGCGCTTCATATACGTAGCAGTTCCTGTCAAGGTCCCCGCCGTACCCATACCCGCACAGAGCACAGATAGTGTCGGCATCTGCGCTAAGATCTGTGGGCCAGTCCATCGCATATGTGCTCCCCAATTCAGATTATTCTCGTACTGGTTCAGATTCTCGAGTGTTTCATCCGCAGTAGCATCGCAGCGTGCCCGCTGAATACCGCCGCGCTCATCCCTCGGCTCTGGCTGTGACGGGCCTCCAAAGAGGCGTAGATTGAGACCGAAGAATTGCAAGAGTCTAAGCTTGCTTTCGCTGGTCTTATTGCTGACATAGGCACGGGTGTCGGTAATGTTGTGCAGGATCCGAGCAACGATACCCATTGAGATGACTGTCGAGCCGGAAGAGTACTCAACAACGGATGTGGTCTTGGGGGAGACCTGTGAGGATGACAACATGGCCAAGGCTGGGAGCTCTTTGACATTATGGGCAGGAAGAAATGTCATCATCTTAGCGTACATGCGAACGCCGTCGTCATAAAGGGGGTTGAGATGGCGAGGAACCTCAACAAGAGGCAGGAGTGGATTCTTGTCAGGATCATAGTAGTCCTTCAAGGCACTCTCCCCGCTGAAGACATTTTTATTTTTCTGAGTCGCCATACCGAAGGGAGTCTTGGAAAATAGATAGATAAAATGTTGGTAGTATAAAGTACTTGCTAGAGGATGATGGTATCGACTTGATCTTTTATGTGAGTATATCTGGGAGTACTGTCGTGATCA